>NC_134141.1:107095000-107730000 GCF_033958435.1 Carettochelys insculpta
ATAGCACCATAGAAAGGAATGTTTAGGCTTTTACCAGCTGCTCTGAATATGGATATGTTCTGAGTTGATTTAAACTCAGTAATAAGGGCCCTAAATTATTTATTTTTAAATATTCTTCAAGGGCTGAATGAGGCATCTGCATGGGCCTTGAAATTTTCTCAAAACCTGACCATTTTTTTCATTTTATGCTTGAAAGTGTTGTCAACAATTTTCTTTAATTTTTCATTGTCATGACTGCTGTCAGCTGAAATAAAAGTGACAGAATGCTGCCAGAAAATTCATTCCCTTGAAGTCTCGCAAGAGACCCTGTTCTCCAGACGCTGCGCTTATTTTTAACTTGTAAGTAGTCCATATAGCTAAGCACACATGAACATAGCTAATCTACATCTAATCCTCAAAGCAGATCAGGCTGTGGTCTATACGCCTATGGAAGCAGCTTCTTAGCTTGGCTTGACTGACTTGGGTTAGTGAGGCTCATGCTAACACTCTCACTACGTCTACAAGGCTATGTCTACACTAGCACACTACGTCAAAGTAGCCTATTTCGACATAAGAACATCAAAATAGGCTACTTCGATGCATATCGTCTACACATCCTCCAGGGCTGGTGCCATCGATGTTCAACATCGAAGTAGCTATGGAGAATGTCAAAAGGAGCTGCCCCAGGAGGAAATGCGGAGCATCCACACACACAAGCACTCCCCATCGAAATAAGGGGCCAGCAAAGCCCCAAGCTGCTCCCTTAAAGGGCCCCTCCCAGACACACTCGGCCGGCACAGCACGAGAACCACAGAGCTGAAAACCGGCTGCAGACCCCGAGCATGCAGCATGGACCCCCAGCTGCAGCAGCAGCAGCAGCCAGAAGCCCTGGGCTAAGGGCTGCTGCATGCACTGACCACAGAGCCCCACAGGGGCTGGACAGAGCATCTCTCAACCCCTCAGCTGATGCTATTTCGACATAGTGGGACGCGGATCACCTACACATGCCCTACTTCAACGTTGAACATCGAAGTAGGGCACTATTCCCATTTTTGGATAGGAATAGCAATTTCGATGTCTCGCCGCCCAACGTCGATTTCAACCTTGAAATAGCTCACAACGTGTAGACACGACGCGTACTATTTTGACGTTGTGCCAGCTACTTCGAAGTAGCCGGCTAGTGTACACGCACCCCAAGAGAGGTTTTTTCCAGCAAAACTGGGTGTTCTTTGGGAAAAAACCATGGAGCATCTACATGCAAAATGTGCTTTGTCAACGGTCTGTTATACCTCTCCACATTCAGGTATAACACCTTTCTCAACAGTTTTCTGTTGACAAAAAAGCCATGTATATGCTCTGGGGCCCCTCTGTCAACAGACAGGGCTTCTGGTTCTCTGGGCAGCCCTGTTTGCAGAGTTTCCAGTCTGCCATTCTGTCAGCTGCTGGCCAGCTCAGGGGCTCCTTAGGAGGCAGTTCCTGCCTTGTGGCTGCCCGGCACTGCAACACCAGGGGTGGAGAGAGGCAGGCATGGCTGGAGCTGCCCAGGGCTAAGCTGCACCACAGATGGAGCTGCCACCACCACAGCAGCCCTGGGGCCAAGCCATGCTGCAACTCGGGGGTGGCAAGGGCGCCATGGCTGCGCCTCATGGCCAGCGGCTGAAGCAGGAGGCACCCTGTCCTGTCCCTAACCCAACTCCCACTTGCCTGCAGCTGGAGCTGGCTTCACCCAGCTAGGGAAATTCCAGGGATCTCCTCCTCCCCCCCCACCCCAATTTACACAAAATTTGATGGATGCAGAGGTTGCCCAGGACACAACCTCCATGTAAATCAAGGGTTTACTGTACTGACAGAGCTTTAAAGTTGTGGGTCTAGCTGGACCTCAAACTTGGAAGTCTAGAAACAGAAATGAACCTCAGAGCTAGTGATCTAACCCAAATCAGAGCTTCAAAGTATTGTAAAACAGGTAGTTTAGTTGTTGTTTATAGAATGCTGAATTCAAAAAGAAAAAGAGATTGTCACAGAGAAACCCTGCCCCACTCCCTTGCAGTAAATTATTCTAATTTCAGAACACACAAGTGAGATATGGGTTCAAAGGATCTAGGTCCATTTCTCTATGTTGGCCAGAACCAGAAGGACTAGAATCTGAGGCAACAAGAGACCTGATTTCAGTGAAACAGACTGAGCTTTCTAAAACTGGGCTGTGGTTATAACATGAGCACTCTGTTGTGGAAAGAGTCCACAGGAAAATGCAAAGAAGGGAAAATGTTTGCAAAAATGCGTAAGTGACTTAGGAGCCTACGTATTATTGTCAAAGTGCTTACAAACTGGAGCACTTAAGTCTAAATCATTTCTGTATTGGGACTTGGGTGCTTTTGAATATTTAACCTTTGACCATATCTTGGAAACACAAGATTTCTGATCTCAGGGAAGTATTTACAAACTTCTAAAATATAGCTGTAAGAACAAAAATATTAAAAATAGCAGCAAGTCCTGGTTCCACTATGGACCAGAGTTTGATCCACCTCTAACTATACCACTATGATAGGTCACCACCTTGGACAGTCCCCTAGTGTGCTGAGACACTGCTGAGCCCACTTCCCCCAATAGCCTGGGTACTCTCTAATGCTGTCTTGTTGGGCTTAGCTTTCCAGCCTCCTTCAGCTCAGAAGCAGGGACAGGGGCACACATCCCCAAGACAGGAGACAAAGACTGAAATCAGCATAATGTGGGACCTTCCCCAGCACTCAGGTACACAGAACCTCTGGAAGCTGAACCCCCAGATCAAACCATCTTATGTTATACAGAGGTATAAGCTCATGAAATTTAACCTCTTTCTCAATGTGAAGAGAGATATGCACTGGTTCCTTACTCTCCCAGGTAGTGATTACTAACACAGGGTTTATTATACTAAACAAGAGAGATTTAGTAAGTGTAAAAAATAGGATGTAAAACGTAGAAGAACAAAGTAAGTAACTGAGCAAAATAAATATGCAAGCTAAGCTTAATACACAAAGAACTAGTGACCTGTAAGCTCTCGCCCTAAATATGGATCTAAAAATCTTCACAGGCCAGACAGCCTTCCAGCCTGGGCTCAGTTCCTTCCGCCAGTTCAGTCTTAGTTGTTTCCAGCCGTCATCTTGGGTGAGGTTGCCAGGGAGAACTGATGACCAGGATTACCTCACTCCCCACCCTTAAGACAGGAGTCCTTTGTTTCAAGTTTGACCCCCTCCCACCTTGTCATGGAAAATTACAGAAATGGAGATGGATTCTAGTATCAAGTGACCTGGTCACGTGTCTCTGTAGCCATTCTTTGTAGGTTGACCCACACATCCTCAGGAAGGTTAAGCTCTTTGACAGTTCATGGTCTCTTGACAATGAGCTGTCAGCACTGTGGCCTCTTTCATTATTGTAATGGAAGTGTCGCAAAGGGTGTAGCCCAAAAGCAGCAAATATGAAAATTATGGAAGCATAGGTCAATACGCCTAACTTCATCTAAAAATCATACAGGCAAACACATGGGATAATCGTATTTTGTAAGTCATAACCTTCCCACTGATATGCTACATGAGTCACCTTGCATAAAGCATACCTGAGGTATGACATTTACATGGGGTGACCACATTGTGCTATGGCAAATACAAGACACTGGCCTCCAGGGATCGGGGGCTGCAGTTCCATGTCAGGGCTCCTCAGTGATGGGGGCAGCTGTTCCGCAGTGAGGCACCAGGGATGGGGGTTCTGCAGCCTCCTGATGACGGGGAGTGGAAGATGGGGGCTCCACAACCTTCCAGCGGGCGGTGGTGCGGCAAGCGGTACTAGGGAATGAAGAGTTCTCCCTGTGGCAGAGCTCACTAGCAGTGGGGACTGGCCTCTGTGGGGTGCCCGAGAATGGGGCAGCCGCCCAATGAGACACCAGGTGCCAGGGAACAGGAGCCCCACAAAATACAGGACAGTTTGCCCATTTTCTTAAAAATGTCAGGATGCTTGTGAGACAGTTTAAATAAGGGACTGTCTTGGGAAAAATGGGCTGGACAGTCACCCTACATGTACATCATAAGCCTAGTTTTGTAAATCCGATGGACACTTGCATAAGTGCACAAGGTGCAGGGGAGCTGCATGAGAAATTTCCCTATGTACCATTCACCTGAGATCATCACAATACAAGTTTTAGTGCGCAAGGGTCCACTTGGCTCTTACTCCTGCTTGGAAACAAATCTCCTGGAAGGAGATGGGTCCACAGCCCTACACTCTAGCATGCCCCTCCAGTGTATAGGGCACTGAGAAGACCAATCTGTTTCAGTGAGTCCTGTTTATTTTTAGAATGAACTCTGCAGACAGCTTTCTTTCTGTTTGTATAAAAGCACCAACTTGCAAAGAACTTCTTCAGTCACATCTGTCCTGGTGTAACTTCATTAACTTCCATGAAGATATGCCAGGGAGGAAGCTGACCTTCTTTACCCCTAGATCGGGAATCCTGGTTTTCATATTCTAGAATACTTAGAGTCAACTAGCCACAAGTTCTTTGTGGGAGGTTTGCAGGAAATCCAGTGCATCATTATACATTTCCTCGCTATGGCACACACATTGATTTGTATAATGTTCTTGTGGTGTTGGGCAAACCTATACATTGAGCCAAGTCTCCTTTTATACATTTTACTACAGACATTAGTACATTTGGGGAAAAGCGAATTGTTATTAAACTGAATTACATTATACAAAATGTTTCTACACATGAGCAGAATAACATGGAATGAATTAAGTCAGGTTTGGGATCTTTGCATTTAAGGCAATGAAATAAATAAGAGCATGGAACCGAACAGTCTGAGGGAGAATTTGTACTGGAGATTAAACAAATTCGTCTTTCTTGAAAGGAGTCATTTTTTCCCCCGTGCACAGTGATCTCACATTTCATCTCTCCAGAAAATCTGTTACTCTGATTCTGGTCAGTTTTAACATATGCTTTACATGTGTGTGTTTAGCTTAGAACAAAATGTATGGCTCATGCAAAAAGGTGGGCCTTTTTTTTTCTGGTTTATCAGCTAGCCCTTCAAATACAGATCAGCATCTAAAAGTCAAGCCACAGACTTTCTGACTTGTGACTCATAAAACGTAATAAAATTCTGCAGGCCAAACTCTGTCTTTACTCTTAAGCCACTCCAGACACCTCAGATTCACCTGTGCAAATCCACTAAAATGTAGAATTTGACCTTCAAAATTATACCTATGAAACCCCTTTATCTTAACTGGGATTCTTCAGGGTAAAATTCTTGTAATTATAAATAATTTCTCTTCAGATGACACTCTTGGAGGAAAAGATACTCATATAAATATAAAGCATGTAGTGTTTTTCTCTTGCAGAAATTTTTTGCTCAATCAGTTCACATTCTAGCTATATTCTAGACCGCACATGGCCCTATCATGACGTTTTTCAGGCTGGGGATTTTGAACCTCCAAAACTTTGTGGGTATTTTGATCTGGCGTTTTGATTCAGGGATAGCTTTAGATTACAACCCAAAACCCAGTTAACAGTTAATAATTTTGTGCAAGGTAAAGTTTTAAAACATTTAGAGCTAAGCAGGTATAATTCCATATATTTCTGACAAAAAACACCCACGACAATTTTCATTAAGACATTTGAAAACACAAACTATTGAAAGAAAAATGCATACAAGAAATGAAAATCTTGAAGACTTTCTAAGTCAAGGCATTTTGTCCATTTATCTTACAGTTTTATACTGTCTCCCATCAGAGTGCCTTCCATGTAAAATCACTAGCAAACTCCTTAGTGGAGTTACAACTATTTGTCCCTTTGTAGGGTCAGAATTCTACTTAAAGTAGGTTTGATTTGTTGTTTGGGTGCTTTAGGAGAGGCACAGGGAGCGGCTGGAAATAAAAAGATTATTTGAATTGTAAGTATTTACTATCGTGGAAAGGCTTTATAACACATCTTAAAGACACTCAGTTCAGCTGATCAGCTCCGGAAGACTGTCCCATACCAAAACCCTTCAACAAAGAATACATAGGCAAGGGCTTTGTCATCTGTATTGTCCCAAAGAAGTGCACCTTTTGTGGTGTTTCAAAGAGCAACACACAAGCTGGGTCTACACGTGAGCGCTGTTTCAAAAGGGCGAAAATCGAAGTTTGGCAGTTGAAATAGCGGCCGTCGAAAGAGAGCACCCGCCCCCATCTTTTGGATTGGCATTTTGATCCACTCTTTCGAAGTGCCGCCGCAGGTCTTTCGGAAGAGAGCGTCCACACGGCTCCAAGCCCTCTTTCAAAAGGAGGGAGGCAGGAAACGCCGCGGATGGGGTCCCACGGCCGACAAGCCCTTCCAGGGCTGCAGCCAGATGCCTCCTTTAAATCGCCCCTCCCTCCACCTTCCCCTCCGCATGAGCCAAGTGCTGCCCAGCCTCTCCCAGCCCAGCAGAGTCCACTCATGCCCACGATGGAGGCCCAGCGACAGCTCCTGCAGGAGGACGCCCTCATTATCGACACCCTGCTGACAGTGCTGCACACCATCACCGCAGCTGCGCCCGATCTCATTGGGTGGCTGGGTGATCCCCCTGGGCCGTGGGGGCTCCTCCACCCAGGGCACCGCCAGGTGCCCCTCCCATGTGTCCTGATGCCTCTGGACTCACCCCTGCAGCAACGACTGGTGGGAGCACGTGGTGCAAGGGGATTGGGGCGAGGAAAGGTGGCTGCAGAACTTCCGCATATCAAGGCAGACCTTCGAGGAGATCTGCCACTGGCTCGTCCCTGCACGCCGGCACTGGGACACCTGCTTGCGGCCAGCCCTCACCCTGGAGAAACGGGTCGCAATCGCCATCTGGAAGCTGGCCACCCCGGACTCCTACCGCTCCATGGGACAACAGTTCGGAGTGGGCAAGGCCACCGTTGGGGCTGTACTTATGGAGGTAAGGTGGGACTGGGGGGGACAAGGGGAACCCTCCGCTGCAAGGAGCCAGATGGGGCAGGGGCTGGATGGGAGGGGGGCAGAATGGGCCTGAGGCGGGAGGAGATGGCCGCCACACCCCCACTAGAGCACGTGTCCCCCTACCCCCTTACAGGTCGTCAGAGCCATCAATGCGATGCTGCTCCATAGGGTCGCCCGCCTGGGGGCTCTGGACAACACCATCACCAGCTTCTAAGACCTGGGCCTTCCAAGCTGCATGAGCGCTGTGGATGGCACACACCTCCCCATCCGCACCCCGCCACACAGCGCCAGCCAGTACGTGAACAGGAAGGGCCACCATTCAGTGGTGCTCCAGGCCCTGGTGGATGCGAGGGACCAGTTCACGACCATCTATGTGGTCTGGGTCGGCTGCACCCCCGATACCTGGGTCTTCCGGAACTCTGGCCTCTGCTGGCACATGGGGGCCAACACCTTCAAGCCCCAGAGGGAGATCCCGTGGTGGAGGATGTCACCATTCCGCTCTGCATAGTGGCAGATGCAGCTTACCCCCTGCAGCCGAGGCTCATGAGGCCATACACAGGACACCTCGACCCCACCTGGGAGGCATTCAATGAGTGCCTCAACCATGCCCACAACATCGTGGAGTGGGCCTTCCAGTGCCTAAGAGACAGTGGAGGTGCCTCCACACGCAGCTGGAGGTCAGAGCCCTCAATGTGCCCCAGGTGGTGGGTGCCTGTTGTGTCCTCCACAATGTTGTGGAGGGAAAGGGAAGATGCCTATGTCCCTGGGCGGGGGGGGGCCCTCTGGCCAGCACCGGCTATGAGCAGCTGGGCACCGCCCCCATCCGCCAGGACAGCCACCACATCTGGGAGGCCCTCAGGCAGGCCTTTGCCGATAGCCACCTCTGACCCACATGCACACCCACATCCCACGCACATCCACCCCTGCCACTGTCCCCACCAGCCCCACCCCCACCAGCACCGCACCCGTACTGGCACATACACCACCACTATCCCCCTGAGGAGCACAGCACAGAGTGATGAACAATAAAAGAAACATTTATCTATACTATTTTCATTGTTAACTATGTACAGGGGGTGGGAACCTAACCTTGAGGATGGCAGAGGAAACCTAATCTGGAGGGGGACGGTGGGGGGAAACCTAACTTGGAGGCGGGTGGGGCGCTCATTCCAGGACAGGGGTGGTGGGCTGCAAGCCCCATCAGCCCCTGGTGCCCCTGCCTCCCCAGGTGCGGGATCCCCAGCAGGGAGGAGATGGTGCAGGTAGCACTGGCAGATATTGCTGGCAAGTGGGCCTGGTGGAGGCGGAGGGGGTGGGCTCAGTGGGGGCGGAGGGGGGTGGGGGGGCAAGGAGGTGGGCAAAGGTGGCCATATGGTCCCAGAGGGTGTGGCCAATATCCTCTAGGGTGGTCAGCAGCCTGTCCCAGGCTGCCCTCTGCCACTCCATGTCAGCCTGGGTGAGCCTCAGGTGCTGCTCGGCCACATCGGTCTGGCGCTGGCTGGCTGGGTCTTCCTTGGCCCAGTGGGGAGGCCCTCTGGCCACGGCCCCGATGGTACGTGCCTGGGGTAGCTTCCGGCACCTCCGAGAGCTGCGGGGGTGCTCTCGGGGACGAGGGGTGGCTTAGGGCTCTCTCGGCCCACGGATGGTGCAGCTGTGCAGAGAGGAGAGCACGTCAGTAATGTGCCCTGAAGAGAGGGGACCAGGTTGTGGGCCACCCGCATGAGCCCACCCCATGGGGCCCCCGCCCCTCCAAAGGACACTAACCCCCCCAAGGGGCACCAACCTGCCCCCCCACAGGCTGGGCTCCCCACCCGGGGGGTGCGTCCAGGGGTCTCTCATGCAGGTGGCCCTTCCTGGCCTGCAGTGTGCAGGTCCCAGGTGCTGTCCAGCACTGACCTGCTGCCGCCCCTGTGCTGCTTGCAGCACTGTCCACCAAAAGCGGGTGCTGGGCATCTTCTGTGGGCCACCGCGGGGTGCTGCATCCCATGTGGGGGGTTGCCTGTGTGCAGCCCAGGACCACCGGTCCTGTGTGCGGGCGACTAGCCATTGCGTTGCCCCCACCCTGTGCAGCAGGTGTGCGCCCATCCCTGTACATACCAGAGGGTCCCTCAGCGACATCCGGGGATGTCCGGCTTCCAGTCACCCAGCTGGAGGAGCAGGAGGGGATGATGATGGTGAGGTCCCCCTCACCACTCGACCACTCAGTGGTCCCCTCACCCTCCTGGGTCCCTGGTCCGGGCTGCTCCTCCTCCTCCTCCTCCTCCTCCTCCAGCTGCTCGCCAGATGTGTCCAGGAATGCCAGGGATGGGGAGCTCTCCTGGGGCCCCAGGATGCCCCAGAGGCCCCAGTAGTAGGGGCATGTTAGTGGAGCTGCCCCGGAGCGGCCGGCCTGGTCCCGGCATAGCTCTACCACAGCTCCTTGACCTTGGAGTGTACCTGCTCTGAGGTATGCTCTGGGTGGCCCCTGGTCTGGAGGCCCTGCACCAGGTGGGTGAAGGCAGTGGCATTGCGCCACTTAACCCCCATGTGGTGCAGGACTTCCTCAACCTTCCAGAGGCCAAGGAGGTCCCGCAGCTCCCACTCCATCCAGGAGGGGGCCATTTTTTTTCCTCCCCCTGGGAGCCCTACAGGGGCTTGGGGGCAGGGGCATGGGGCTCACAGGGGGCTCGATGCTGGCCATGCTGAGGCGCTGGAGCGTGTGGCTGGAGCACGTGGGGAGGCTGCTTCTAGCACGGTCTCAGCTTCCTGCCACGGGTTTCCTGCATGCGTGCGACTTTAAGGCAGCCGAACGCAGGGACCATAGAGCCCTGCTGCTGCCGGCTGGAGCGGCCCCGTGCTTCAGCTGACCAGCACCATGGCGGACCTGTATTTCGAAAAAGCGGACTGTGGAGCGTCTACACATGTACTCTTTTGATTTAGTATTTGAAAAGGAAGTGATCTTCCTGATACAGGATCGGGGTTCAGATGTCAAAGTCTGCACCCTGTTCTTTCGATTTTCTTTCGAAAGACGGGTTTACACGTGTAGATGCTCCTCATGCTCTTTCAAAAAAGGACCACTTATTTCAATTTTTTGTACACGGGTAGACATAGCTACAGTGTTTGGTGCAGCTTGGGTTTGATCCAACCACCATTTGGAAAATTAGGACCAAGGGCATAAAAAGGTGGAAGGTGACTGGGGCCTGAGTGCAGATATGATGTGCTTGTTGCAGCCTGAGCTATAGAAAAGATGGACAGCTCCATTATATTCTACCTGTAGCCTGTGCATGATCTTCCTGAACAACTTCAGCGACAGTGAGTTGCAGTAATACTGTCTGGAGGTGAAAAATGCATGGATTGCTATAGTCAGTTCCTCAGCTTGGAGGAAGGGATGACATTTCCTACCAAGCCAATTTTAGACAGAGATGTTACCTGTCTATCCATCTTAGCAAGGACTCAAAGACCTCACACCATTTTAATGAATGAGTGCTGTATGCCTTCCATGAAAGGTAGAGACAACATCGTGGCCAGCTCTTCGAAGCACTTCCCCTTTCTGACCAGTATCACTTCAGTCTTGGCTGGGTTCAGCTGAAGCCAGCTGTCAATCATGCAGACAGTTTTCTTTCCTTATGTAGCAGCAATGGTTGTATCAGTTGAGAATGCAATAAATAGCTGGGTGTTATCAGCATATCGTTGGCTACTAAATCCATTGCATCTTATTACCTCTCCCAATATATGTCATGGAGATATTGAAAAGAAGCAAAGATAGTACAGATCCCTGTTACTGGGGGCTTTGAGAGAGGAGGAATGGTTACTCATTACCATCCTCTGAGCTCTTCTGGAGAGGAATGGCTGGAGCCATACTAATACTAGGGCATGTGAAAGGCTTTAGAGAGGTCCAGCACTATGGGCACAGAAGTCTTACTACTGTCCAAGATGATCTTATCTGTGTCCATTGCTGTGCCCAGAAATAGAAGGTTGGATGGTGGCTGGAAAATTGGTTGGTATGGCAATGTACTCTAGCTGGGTCTACACTACAGACAAAAGAGGCCTTCTGTTGACAACAATTAGGGATTGTCCGCACTACAAATGCATTCTGTTGAGAATCTGTCAACAGAACACAGCAGTTTTCACAGCAGAGTTCTGTCTTGACCATATGAGGCACAGCACCTCTGTCAACAGATTCTGTCAACAAAAAGTACTGGAGATGCTCCAGGGATCCCTCTGTCAACGGAGAGGGCTTCCAGTTCACCGGGCTGCCCTGTTTGCAGAGCTTCCAGTTGTCTGTTCTGTCGCCAGAGGGCTGGGCAGTCTGGCTGCTTTATGGACAGAGGGCGTTGACAGAGGGAGTTTGTATTATGTGTTGATGTTTTCTGTAGACAGAAGTTCTGTCAGGAAATGTCTGTCGACAGTGACATCTGTCAACAGAACTCTATAGTATAGAGACAGCTTCTAGTTGTATATTGGAGGGTAAGCCTCAAAACTGACCAATTCAGTGTCTGACCAATGTAGCTGTCAAAGAGAATGCCATTCTTTAGCTTAAATCTCACAGAAGCATGATGTCCCCTGTCCCTGAGATTCATACTGCTCCTTTGTCACTATGAAGGAGTGAGAGAAATACACAGTGTGGGTCATCCACATCCCAGCCCTCTCCACTTCCCAAGCAGAAGGAGACTCCTGCACCCCACATGCACATCCCAATGTCCTGCCCTGAGCATGTCCTCACCCTCAAACCCTGACTCCTGAACCCCGCTCTCCACAGCTCCTGTCATGGGCCCCCTGCACTCCACCCCACACTTAAATGTCCTACAAGTACTGTGTTATCATACCCCTATCCCCGAACCTCTTCCCAGGGGGATGTAATACAACAGTACCTGGAAGAAATTTTAAGTTACGTTTACTTCTGGATCTCCCGCACCAGAGGTTGTACCTGTAATACTCAGCAACTAGATTTATTTTCCTTTTTAACTACAGAAAGCTTCCACAGACTAGTGGTGGAGAAATGCACCCGTAATGGTAAGGATGGCAGAATCTAGCTCCAGTAAACCAATGAAATTACTGATTGAGTAAATACTAGTGAAGATAGGGCGACAGAATCTTGCCCTCAGTGAATATATTTTCTCCCTGCACATAACTATTCATAATGGCTTCATGGGTTAGGTTAGCACCTAGTTCCTGTAGTCTACTAGTTGGTTTGCAGATTGCAAATCTGCTGCTATTTGCATGAGAGATGGAAAAGAAACAGACAGCACTTGAATCAGAGTACTCACCTGGAACCCAAAGGTGCTTTATGGAGTGGCGCACAAAGTATCCCCTCCCACACATCAAGTCCGTGAAGTCGATTAAAACCTACACTGGGAAATTTTAGAATCTTGTGGTTAGTGCAGACATTTTAAAAAAAGAGAAATGAAAAAGCCAGACACAAACTCATCTTAACCAGATCTCTTTCAAAAGCATTCTGCGCTGTCCTGATAAATGGAATGTGCTATTTTCATAGTAATCTGACTTGTCTGGAGCGATGGTGTTTTTAATTATTTTATCATTCACTCTCCGGTAATATGAAGCACCATGCAATGTTCTGCTAAAGCCGTCTCTGCACAGTCTGAGTGATTTTTGCATTTTTGAACAACACAGTGTTATCAAAATTCCATCCATTCCAGCTGTGGAACTGCAGACTGGCAGACTGTGGGAATAGTTACAAGTAGAGAGGTTCTCCTCCGCCTACGTTTTCTAAGGATAAATATTTAAAGAGTAGAATGAGGCAAATTTCCCATAAGGCTACAAACACTGACAAGCTAACACCAGACAAGTCTGCAGAATAGCTTACTTGTTTTGTTTTGCTTTTCAACACCCAAGCTTTAGAGATTTTCAAGTTTTACAATGTTTTTTAAAAAAAAAAAAAAGAAAACAAGAGCAACCATATTAGAGATACTTGGGTGACCAGAACGTGCTGGAGATGACTTAATTTCAGGAATTCATCCCATGTAGTTACTAGAAAATGTCATACTACAAAGCCAAACAAATGCACAGACAAACCCCAATGCCCTAACACTGTAAAATTTGCCTCCCCCCAAAAAAAAAAAAAAACTCACAACACCTGGTACTAATTGTATGAAAGTGCCAATTAGTTCTGACTGTCACAAAAATGATTCTTTGGTGTAACTTTTAAACTTTTCATCATTTTTGCTGTTACTGCCATGTATGTCCACAAGCCAGATGAAAGCAATGTTCTTTCTTTAGCTGCAAGTAACATATTTTAGGACAACATCAGCATTGTTCTGCATGCTGTTTCATACAACATATTTCAGTTGTAGGAAGCTTTCAAATTAGGGCTGGCATCTGTCAAGTTTGACATATGCAATGCAGTTGTAGCCAGGTTCATCCCAGAATATTAGAGAAACAAGGTGAGTGAGGTAATATTTGTTATTGAACCAACTTTTGTTGGTGAGAGAGACAAGTTTTTAAGTCACACAGAGCTTTTTTTCATATCTGGGAACTCCAAGCATCACAGCTCAATGCAAATTATTTAAGATATCCAAGAGTTGGAGGGGTTCATTTAAAAATTTTTGCCTTTTTCCTTACTTTTTGAACACTTTTTGCAACAATGAAAACATGGCCCAGGTCTTTGAACCCCAAAGTCTCATTGACAGGGCTCTATCTAAGTCTCTGGACAGCTGGAGGCAAAAGGAACAGGTGTCCCAAGGCTCAGTGACTTAAAAGGGCTACTGACACAGCGGCAGTAACCAGTCCCCCAGGTCTTTTCAATCACCACCAGATCAACACTTGATGCACTCCAGGCAGATCTCAGGACTGAGTGGGTGACGGGCCAGCATAGCGTGCTCTGGGCAACACTGAGGGCTGGCCGCTTCCAACCCTAACCCGTCCAGCTGAGGTCCCACCCCTTCCTGGAGCACAGAGCCAGGCTACCCCTCACCTTGGCCAGGGGTGCCCAGCAAGGCTATCAGCTTCTCTGGCTTCATCAATGTTTCTGTCATAATCTGGAGGAGTCATTGCAGTGCAATGCTAGGCATTCCCTCTATTACCTGGGGCTAGCATGGCACCATGTCAGAACTGACCATAAGATCAGGTGTGTTAATGCTGTTTTCATCTTTTGCCATTAACGTCTGTATCTATCTTGCTCGAATAGCTTCTTAAAAAAAAATCAAATGTCTAAACATTTCAAAATCTGATCTCTGTACTCAGGCTGAATCCTTTGTAACTCAGGTGGAATCACTGGATTTGCTTCAGGATCTGCAGACAGATAACTGTGAATGGAATCTGGCAAGTCCAACTGCTCCTATTCCACTCTCACTTCCATCTAGCCCGAGAATTTTAGATAATTCAATATCTATTCTGTATTTTCAAAGAAATTAAGATCTGAGATCTCCTGTCCAAAACTGTACCTTTGTGCCATATATACTTTGGATGTTCATGCATTATTGGGAAAAACTGTTTCAAGTATCCTCACACCTCTGAAGCATAAGCTCTTTCTCATCCACAGTTGTAGCACTCGGATCCTATTTCCTTTCCTGTTCATGTAAATTCCATGCTGCACCTCTCCAGCATGATCACTCAGTCTTGTGTAGCAATGCACTGCTTGCCAACAAGGGTGACAATCTCAGAATAACCCTGGCATGTGTACTATCTGCAGCCCTTCAGGCGTAGTTGAAGAATGCACTGTTCTGCAAGTAACAGGGTATTTCACTTCCCAGAGCCATCTTTCCAGCATTTTTCAGTTAATAAGGGACAAAGCAAGAACCTCCTCATGATTTGATTGTAAATATTCTTAGACTGTAAACTTCAGAGAAACTTGTACAGCCTCAAAAATAACAGGATCCCAGTCCTGAAAGGGGTCTTGAGGTGCTACCATAACATACATAGTACTTGTGTCAGGATACTAAAGAATATTTTAGTTATATGTTCGAAATTGTTTAATGCTGGAGAGTTTCTATCTATCCCAGTGCCACATAATTAGCACAGTAAATGAAAATACTGTATGATGATTTAATGGGAGTGCACCAAACAGCTATGCTTTCAACAGGCCCATAGCCAGGTGACTTAATAGAATTAGGCTTGCAACCAACTGTGTTACTAAAAGAAAAAAGTGATAACATAAACAGGAGAAAGCCATTGACTTCCCCACCCAAACATTCACATCCTGCCTAAGGAAGTGACATTTTATAATAAATAAATCTAACATTCATAGTTCCAAGCACAGGTAAAATACCTCATATGGAGATTGTGCTAAATCCACCACACAGCCATTATTTGAGCCAAGTCCCACTGAATTGCTTCTACAGTTGTGCTCATTATGGGCCACATTCCCATACTCTACTCATACAGAACAGCATCTTACTCTTCAAATAGTCTCATTGATTTAGATGGGACAGATTACTAAATGGGGTGCTGGTCAACAAGATTAAGAGTACCAGAATCTGTTCCTAAAAGGAAAATGTGTGTATTTTCAATTACATAGCATTTCAAATATTGTCCCATTTCCTTGAGTATTCATTCTACCTCACACCATACATAATAGAAAAGAAAGACACTGCAGAAACATTATCCTGTCTCTATTTTCATTTCTAGTTTTTCACTTTTTTGTAACACATGGCAGCACCATTTATGCCTCATGCCCTGGAATGTGCCTCTCTTCTTCTTTTGAGTATGTCCTTTGCCTCGTGCTTCTCAAATATACATCTCACTGTCAATGAGTTTTATTTTCTTAGGCCAGCTTAGCCATAGAAATTTGATTACAGACTCAGTAGAAGAACTTCATGTAATTTATATGCTCAGATATATTTGGCCACTGATAAATCACTAGTGGCTGATAGAATCATCAGAATGATGATAGAATAATAGAAATGTAGGTCTGGAAGGATCTCAAGAGGTAATTTAGTCCAACACCCTATGCTGAGCATGACTCCCTATGTCTATAACAGAGGCCTGCAACCTGTGACTTTGGAGCCACATGCAGCTCTTTGAGAACTTCATTGTGGCTTCCAACACTATAATTGTAATAAAAAAATCAAAACACAGCAAACAAATAGACAAAAACCCCTCTTGATTTTCGATAAATGGTGGACACCGAAAAGCCCCAAGGTGAACAAGTCACCTAAACAGCAAATGATATGTGATCTCAAAATGTTGGATAATTTCTCCTGGCATCCTGCAGAAAGAGAAGGTTCAGGACTGAAAGTCAGGGAAGAAGTGGCACAAGCACACATGTAAAGTGTGAGGAAATAGAATTTGTAAAACGTGGGTGAATGTCCTGCAGTAAGTAAGTATTGCATTACAGTATCATTGTGTGTGCACTGTTCTTAAAATAAGGGTTACAAAATGTATGGTTTGATATTATTTATTAAGGACTGCCTCATATTCACATGCACTGCAGCTCTTGGAGTATTGAGTTTTCTACCGAATTGAAAACAATGGCTCTTCTTGCAATTTTGGTTGCTGACCCATGGTCTAGATGATTCCTGACAAGTGTTTGTTGACTTTCTCAAAAACCTCTAGTGATGGTAATTTCACAAGCTTCCTTGCAAGCCTTTTCCAGCACTTGCCTATCTTTATAGTTAGAAAGCTTTTTCCTGATGTCCACCCAAAATCTCCCTTCTTGCAGATTAAGCCAATTATTTATTTTCCAACCTTCAGTGGACATGGGGAACATGGAGAACAAATGATCTTTGTCAAATTTATAACAGCCTTCAAAATATTTGAAGACTGTTACCTGGTCCCTCCTCTGTCTTCTTTTCTCAAGACTACCCATGCCCATTTTTCAGCTGTTCTACATGAGTCAGGCTTGCTAAACCTTTTAGCTTTTTTATTGCTCTCTTTTGGAATCAATCCAATTTCTCTGCATCTTTCTTTAAGTGTGGTATACAAAACTGGACACAATATGCCAGCTGAGGCCTCACCAGTGCCCAGCAGAAGAGGACAATTACCTCCCATGGCTTACAAAGAACCCTGCTGCTAATACATCCCAGAATGACATTTGCCTATTTTGCTGTAAGTCATATTGTTTATTCATACTCAGTTTGTATAATTCCCAAATCTTTTGCTGTACTACTGCTGACCAGTTTTTCCTTAGGTTCTCTCCATACATCTGAACTTCCCTTCCAATATGTAGAACTTTGCACTTGTCTTTACTGAATCTCATCTTATTGATGTCAGAGCACTACTTCCTTTTATTGAGGTAATTTTGAATTTTAATCCTATCATCAAAAGCACTAGCAGTAATCCCTCACAACTTGGTGCTATCTAAAATGCTTATAAGCATGATTACCCCCATCATTCAAGTTGTTAATGAAAATCTTGAAAAGTACCCAAGACAGACTCTTGTGACATTCCATTTGATACAACCTCAAATCTTGGAAGTGAACCATTGATAACTACTCTGAATACACCTTTTCAGCCAGCTGTGTTCCCACCTGATATTAATTTCAAAGAGACCATATGTTCCTGGTTTTCTAAGGAATCAACTATAAGAATAGTTAAGCACTGGAATAATTATCTAAGGAGACTGTGGAATCACATTTATTGGAGGTTAGACAAACACCTGTTGGAGATGGTCTAAATTTCTTTAAATGTGTCTCAGTGCAAGGGCATGGACCAGGTGACCCACTAGGGTCTTTTCCAGCCTTTGCGTTTTCCATGATTCTATGATTCCATGATTCACCAAGTTTACACACTGTTTTCTTTCCCTACACATCTGACCCCTTACATGGAGAGCACAAAGAGCCTTCTCTTTTCCACAGCTGTCTTTGTCTTTGATGGGGTCTGACTTACTTTTCACCTCTCAAGAAAGAGATCTTGGAGTCAGTTCTCTGAAGACATCCACTCAGTGTGAAGCAGCAGTCAAAAAAGCTAACAAAATGTTGAGAATCATTAAGAAAGGAATAGATAATAAGACAGAAAATGTCATATTACCTTTATATAAATCTGTGGTATGTCCACGTCTGGAATAGTGTGTACAGATGTGGTCGCCCCATCTCAAAAAAGATATATTGGAATTGGAAAAGGTTCAGAAAAGGGCAACAAAAATGATTAAGGGTATGGAATGTCTGCCATATGAGGAGAGATTAATAAGACTGGGAATTTTTAGCTTGGAAAAAAGATGATTAAGGGAGAGAGATATGATAGAGGTATGTAAAATCATGACTGGTGTGGAGAAAATAAATAAGGAATTATTATTTACTCCTTCTCACAAGACAAGAACTAGGGGTCACCAAATGAAATAAATAGGCAGCAGGTTTAAAACAAACAACAAGAAATATGTTTTCACACGATGAACAGTTAACCTTGCTGGAGAATGTTGTGAAGACCAAGACTGTAGTAGGGTTTAAAAAAGAACTAGATAAATTCATGGGGAATAGGTCCATCAATGGCTATTAGCCAGGATGGGCAAGGATGGTGTCCCTAGCCTCAGTTTGCAAGAGGCTGGAAATGGGTGACAGGGAATTGATCACTTGATGATTGCCTGTTCTATTCATTCCCTCTTGGGCACCTTTCATTGGCCACTGTCAGAAGACAGGATACTGGGGTTGATGGACCTATGGTCTGACCCTGTATGTCTATTCTTATGTTCTTAAGTATCCCTGCAGGGATGATAAACAATTGTTGTCCTACCAGTGGAAAAGGAGTCAATTCTTCTCCTGCAGGCCCTGGAATAGGATGTGTAGAGCCTGTTCCTGATGCATTATCCCTCAAGCATATTCTCCCTTGTGTTTGCTTATCATATTGACCTAATTTCAACTGTCACAATGGGCTTTGTTCCTTTCCTATAACTTAAAGTTTATCTGAAAATAAAATAAATAGATTTGTACACAATTTTCCACCACGATAAAGCATGTAAGAGACATGAAAAGGGGGTGTTTCTTTCAATTAAATAAAAACTAAGCTTTCAATGCCCTATTTTTCCTAGAGAGAAATGGTGGAGTATGATAGACTGAACTCATAACATCATGACGTCACAAGAAACAATAAAATGAAACAAGTATTGGGGGGTGGGCGGGGAGAGGGAGATATTCTTAGAGCACGTCTACATTACAGTCGTCATGTTATGTCATTATTGCAGTAGCTGATGTACCAACAAGGAGGCCATGTTTTTAATTAACATACCCACAAAGCTTTCCTCTAGTATTCCCTTCAACATTTTCAAGCATAAAATAGCATTCCCTGCTACAGTGTAATGTGAAATAAAATGCCTTTTCTTATCAAAATATTTGGACCAGAGAAGAATTTTTACACTTGGAAATTCTAACCTTCAATTGGCTGTCTGTTTCTCCCACACAAAGTAATCTGCAAGGGTATTTTAAAATATCCATTAAATAATCAGTACAACAAGGAACCTTTTGTTTAATAAAGTATTTCTTTCCAGAAAAAAAAAGTGAACTCTTTGGTTTGGTTTTTAACACATACTACAAACAAGTGTACGTCCCACACATGCCTTCATTAACTGAACACCCACCCATATTTTTTGCTCTTTTAGGATGGTTGCTCTGGCCAGAAGGCCGTCACAGAGCTGTTGCACCATTTGAGTCTCATTTCTTTAACACTGGGATTACCTTTTAATCTCAACAAGAATTTTGTTTAAATACTTTAATTACTCATCAGCAATTCAGTTACACTCAGCAAGGCGTTTTCTTCCAGGGTGATGCCTATAATAGAAGTTAAATTAGTCATAATAACCTGACAAATAACTTGAACTCCACAACCTGGAATTCAAAAGAGTCACATAACCATGGGCCTCACAGCCAACTATCCCAGAGGTATTCTTCCACGTTTCCCAAGCAGTCTTCCTTACAGTTCTACATATGAACACCTGTGCAAGGGGAAGGAGGAGCTGAGCTAGCTACAATTTATCCTTTGTTCACTAAGAACCCCACAGCGCACCCTGAACTCTGTCACACCATTGCACTTAATTGTTCAAATGCTCATAAAGATCAGTAGTTAGCAACATGTTTAATCAGGCAATAGCACAAACAAGTGTGAGCAAATTAAGATATGCATGAATTATCCTTATTTTTTTTAGCTCACTGCTGAGAAAACTTTGACCCCTGGCATAACATTGAGCAACACAAATATGAATAAGCATACTGTAGAACTTCAGAATCAGGGACACCTTGGGAATGGAGGTTCTCATAACTCTGAAATGTTTGTAATTCTGAACCAAAAAAAAATTATAAATACTTTTTCAAAGTTTACAGCTGAACATTGACCTTAGAAGAACCCCAGAATTAGGGACACCTTGGGAATAGAAATTCTTCATAACTCTGAAATATTTGTAATTCTGAACAAAAAATATTATGGATATTCTTTTGAAAGTTTACAGCTTTGAAACTTTACTATGCAGACAAAAGTGTGGTTAACCATCTTAATTTAATTTAAACAAGACCAGAAACAGCTTCTTTATTTTGTCAAAAATGTTTAAACCTCTCCTGTTATTTGTAGTACTTTACATTTAAACACAGCACTGTACAGTGCTATATTTTTTTGCCTTTGCTGCTGCCTGATTGAGCATTTCTCATTCCAAATAAGGTGTGTGGTTGACCAGTCAGTTCATAACTTGGATGTTCATAATTCTGAGGTTCAGCTGTATTTGAACTTGTGAGGAGTGGCACCCTGAAAATCTGTGGATGTCTACTTTCTATTGGTGGATATCTGTGGCCCATGTTTGTGAATTGAGGAGCAGATGTGGATACAAATTCTGTATCCATGCAGTGTTCAAGTGATAAAACCTCCTGTATTAGAGCCAGATTAAGCCATGGACTTTGAAGACTCATTTCTGTGCTAGGATTCAGTGTCCACAAGCCAGGAGCTAGTCTCGGAGTCTCAGGGCAGGTATGTAAGTCCCACAGGAGAAGCAGAGCTCATTTAGCTCACTATCATTTCATTGTTTGGAACTGTCCCTTGCCCAGTTAATAGTAACAGATTCCACAAGCCTGAGCTTGTTCTTGCTCTGCTCCAGCCTCCCCCTTTCTCCTGCCCCTTTCCTAGTCTGGCTGCAGCCTTGGCCTTATTCTGGCTGTGTTACAAACCTGCTTTTGCCTGGACTCCAGAGTTTGGTTCTGAGCCCCTTGCTCTGATCATAATGGATGACTGCCATGTCTCCAACCACAAGGTTTGAGCATCCATGTCACGGTTTCTGACAAATTGGCCTTTTAAAAATCTGAACTGATTCCTTTAGCTTTTATAAGCTGGTTTTCTGAAACTTCAAAAGTAGAACAGAAAAAACATTATTATGCAAAATATTTCTATTTGTAAGTCTTCTATACATCATAGAAATTAACTTCATGCCTTTTGTGTCTAATTTGATAGATTCTCCATAACATTTTATAGTTGACTAAATCACATAAATAGTAAAAATATTCAGCTAAATATCACTCCACGAACAGAGCTGGAATATCAGCCTGATCCACAAAAGTTCATCAATATCTATTAATAACATTGGTGAATCACAGCCGTACATCTTCATTATTAGGATCAGAACCTCTCGGGGATCAAAATCATCTTTTTGTTATATATCTAATATTAATGCTAATTAATAATGATAATGATTGTACTTCAACCAAATTGACTGCACCTATCTGGTCACTTTTCACAACTACATATTACCAGGACAGAGACTTAGGGCCTCAGCTACCCACAGAACACTACATCTACTCTCACTTACAGCCTTCAGTTCAGAGGCTTTAATAAGACTAGCTCTTTTCTTTTATGACCTGATCTGACTCCTATTAAAATAAGATTCCCACATACTTCAGTGGGAGTCAGATTGAGCCCTTTATTTATTTGGCTTGATTTAAATTATGTGCATATTGTATTACTATGACAATGGACTGTCTGAGCTGTATAACTATAATTAGATGACACATTCTTGAATATGAGTAGTTTTTGGCCAGGAGTCAATTTACCTCTCCTTTTAGTAGAGGATCAAATAGCAAATAATCAACTATTCAGCAAGCAATAGTACTAAAATGACAGTCTCTATTTTTTTTTTCTGTTCTACCTTCTTTGTTTCTTTTCTGAAATGTTGCAGAGAAAATTTGTTTAGTCTGAGCTTTGTAGCAATGCAAAGTATATTGGGACAACTGATGCAGACAACAAGGTGACTTATCTGCATGAATGCATTTTTAAAATTTTTTTGAGTTGCCATTTGTTGCTTTTAATTTGCTTGCTTGTTTTACAGACTTCATAATTGCCCACATCCCAACTCACTCTAAAATCTATGTATCACATTGAACCAAGATCTTCCCTGGAGAAAATAAGAGCTGTGCTCCCCTGGATGCCAAGTCACTGTGGTATCATTACTAGTAAATCATATCCATATACCTTATTGGCATCATCTTTAGACATTCTGAATACATGAAGTCCTATTACAGTTAATGGTGATATTGCATTGCCCTAACTGCCATACAGTAAGGATGTACTTTGAGCATAAATAAGTTGGTAATTTCAGAATGATTTTTATTTTAAAAAATCTCAATTCCCTTTAAAAATAAAATTAATTTTAAAAACTGAATCGGTTTTGTTAAGCGGCAAATGTAGCAGCAACAAATGACTCTGAAATTAATCCCAAATTGCATTTAAAAAACCTAGAACCATCTAATGGAGAAACAAAAAGTGAAATGAACCAAGCTTGGGCTTGATACCATTTCAAAGAGCCAAGGTATTACACTTTTTATATGCTATTTTTACAACGGAGACATCAACAATATTAACAATAGCAGCTCTGCTTCAGGGACATTACAAAAGACCTAAATGCTTGTAAAAAAATGTTAATAACTACCAAGACCATCTGTTTAATACTGGAAAAAATAATTTCATCTAAATGTCTTCTTCTGAGATCATTCAGACGGGGGTATACTCGAAGCTCTAACCACAATAAGAACCCCAGACATATAAAAGAGTCTGAACAGTTATAATCTCTGCCAAAGATAACTGTTAGTTTAAGCAGTAGTATGGTGAAAGCAGATTGCACTACTTGCTGGGGCCAGATGTGATGCACAGAATCTTAAGAGGGGAAGAGACTAGAGACACCTTGCCCAACCTTCTGCTAGGCAATGTGCAGCATTATATTGGCACTGATTTGCTATGGACTGTGCCCTGGGCAGCAGTTGCTAACATATTTCACATTTATGTAGTAATCTGATGGAAAACAAACAAGGCTATTGAAAAGTTAAACCTGACCCTGAGTAGTCCCAACTTCCCCAGTATGTGGGACAAGATGTACCTACAGTGTTACTTTATATGCCAGATAGTCTATATCAATTGCTCCGTTAAAACCTCAGATCAAAGGACATTACTATGTTGCGCAAACAACATGAATAGAGCCCAGCAAATCTGCTGATATCCACGCATGTGATTGTATTGCTTACCTTCTCTGTACAGACCAGATGTGAGTCCAAATTCGTCTGCCTGTCCAGGCTCCAACAGTGAGCTAGGATGCGAATGCAAATGCAAAACACAAGAAAGGTGGAGTGTGGATCGTGGGTCAGATACAAGTTAATTATCACAGATGTGGTTTGGATAATGTTTGTATCCATGAGGAGTTCTAAGCATGATCTTAACTTACTCCATTATGCTTAAATACTACAGCACATATGTGGCCAAATCCAAGGGCCTTCCTTCCTAACTTCACTTCAGCAAAATCCCACTGACTTCAATGGGAGCTGAATGAGAAAAACACTAACTAAAAAATTGGTCAAGGACTCAGTGAGGATCCACATCCAAGTACCAGATTGTATATTTTTTTTCTGTACCTGGAGACCTGTTGTGATAATTAAACAGTATTATGATGAAAGTGCACTTGACAGTTTGGTATTGGTGAACAGCAAGGACTTCATAGAAGAGCTGTGTGTATGGGACAGCCTTGGTCTGAGTGATGAACTAATTCAATTAAACTAAATGGAAGGACAAAAAAAAGGCCACGGCTACACTAGCCCCCACTTTTTGAAAGGGGGATGCTAATGAGACACTTCAGCAGATGCTAATGTGGTACTGGCATGAATATGCAGTTCCTCATTAGTATAATGGTGGCTGCACACGTTTCAAATTGCCACTTTCAAAACACACGCTGCTTGTGTAGACAGGGGTCTTTTGAAAGGACCCCTGGACTTTGAAAGCCCCTTCTTCCCCTTTGGTTTTGGGAACCATGACCAAACAGATTTGCAGCTAGGGTTATTGATTTTTAAAGTGCAAACTTTGAAAAATAAAGGAAATTAGGGAAGCGGACTAGACTGAAGAGCTCGGAGATCTGAATGTAGAGGAGGGTTAGAATTAATTTAAGTCAGTGTTGCAGAAACTATCTGAAGCCTGCATCCCAAGCAAGGCGGCAAATTAGTAGGGAAGTGTTGTAGACACGGTTGGCTGAGCAAGCATCCTAAACAGGTTAGTAAGACAAAGCTGCAAAGCTACCAGGAATGGAAGATGAGATGGGTCAGCAAAGAACACAGAATCACAGAATCACAGTGCTGGAAGGGACCTCAGGAGGTCATCTAGTCCAGCCCCCTGCTTCAAGCAGGATCAACCCCCACTAAGTCATCCCAGCCAGGACCTTGTCCAGCCAGGACTTAAAAACCTCAGGGGATGGAGAATCCACCACCTCTCTAGGCAACACATTCCAATGTTTCACCACCCACCTGGTGAAGTAGTTTTTCCTAATATCTAACCTACACCTCTCCCTCTTCAACTTCAGACCATTACTCCTTGTTCTGCCATCTGACACCACTGAGAACAGTTTCTCACCCTCCTTTTTAGAGCTCCCCTTCAGGAAGCTGAAGGCTGCTATTAACTCACCTCTAAGTCTTCTCTTCTGTAAACTAAACAAGCCCAAATCCCTCAGCCTATCCTCATAGGTCTTGTGTTCCAGACCCTTAATCATTTTTGTTGCCCTTCGCCAAACCTGCTCCAGCAAATCCACATCCTTTTTATACTGGGGGGCCCAAAACTGGACACAATATTCCAGATGTGGCCTCACCAGTGCCAAATAAAAAGGAATAACTACTTCTCTAGATCTGCTCGAAATGCTCCTCCTAATGCACCCTAGTATGCCGTTAGCCTTCTTGGCTACAAGGGCACACTGTTTACTCATATCCAGCCTTTCATCCACCATAATCGCTCAGTCCCTTCCCATCGTACTGCTGCTGAGCCGGTCAGTCCCCAGCCTGAAACAATGCTTACTGTAACTACTTCTTACTGGCCAGAAAGTGTAGAGGGAAGCGTGAACTGAAAAAATCCAAGTGGAATTGGACTTTGCGGGAGAAATTAAAACCAATGGTAAAATGGTTCTACAGTCATATCAATAAAAAGAAAACAAGGAGAGAAGAAGCGGGCCTGCTAAAAATGAGGATGGTATTGGAGATTAGAGACAATGTAGGCATGGCCTAACACCTAAACAAATAGTTTGCCTCAGTTTTTAACAAGGATAATGAGAAGCTTAGTGGTAGTAGCAGGGTGGCTAATGGAAATGAGAACATGGAAGTAGAAACTACTACACTCATGGTAGAAGTCAAACTCAAAACTACTTAATGGGACAAACCCAGGAGTCCTGGATAACTTCATCCAAGAATATTAAAGAAAGTAGCACATGAAATTGCAAACCCATCAGCAAAGATTTTTAATGAATCTATAATCTTTGGGGATGAAGGAATAAAGAACTGCTTTGTAGTACTTATAAGAAATTAGACAAAATTGACCCACGAGACTTTAGGCCTGTTAGTTTGACCTGAATTATATGTAAGTGTGATGGGATACCGCCCCCACACTGGGCTTGAAAGGGTTAATAGAGCCAGAGGGAGGCTGCACAGGAGGTAGTCAATAAGAAAAGGCTGTGATAAGCAAACAATCAGGGTCAGATTGGCCCATATAAGGACTGCAGAGCAGAACAATTGCAGTTACTCCCTGCAGCTTGAGGAGGATTTGCTGCCTCACAGACTGAGAGCTGCAAGCACCCTGGACAAATTAGTGCTACAGGCTGAGAACTAGGGAGCTAAAGGCAGCTGCTATCAGGCTGCAGGGATCCCCTGGCAGCTCCTGAGACAAGGCACAGAGGGTGTTGGGGCTGTGGGGAAGTGGCCCAGGAAGATACAGAGGAGTCAGAAGTGATTCACCAAATGATAGGGACCCTGAATAGTAGGCATGCCTGGGGCCTCTCCACCCTCCACTTGCCACCAAGGAAGTGGCTGGACTAAAGGACTGTAACACTTGCCCTGAAAAGAGAGGAACACGGGGTGTGGTACAGCTGGAGGACTGTGTCTAGAAGAGGGTTATGTGGTCTGGGAAGGGTTTTGGGTCTATTACATGACTGAGGTTGAGGTCTGTGGTGCAGAAGGTGAGACTAGATGATCATGATAGTCCCTTCTGGCCTTAAAATCTGCATCTATAATTGGAGCTACAAATTTACCCTAACTCTGAGTTAACCTGTGACAAAGTGAATGAAATTTCAGAAGACGTCACAGTAACCTGTAAGAACCAATGCTGATGAAAAACAGTGCTGAAAGACTGAGTTAATCCAAACCAAAAGGCCTACTGACATAACTCAAGGACTCTGTTAAGGTCATGCTTTGTAAACAATGTAAGGGTGGACCCAGAAATCAGTGAACCAAAATTGGCATGTCAGATATTAGTTCTAATTATTGGACAAAATAATGAAGAGAGTGACTATTCCATCAACTCATTTGTGGGTTTTAAAAGAAAATTTGAGGAGAAAAGTTGGATTTTTGACCAAAGTTTATTTATTGATTATTAACAATCTTTGGACCTGCTATTTGATGTGCCACCTCAAAGGTAGTAATTTCTGCATACTCATTCCCATTAGCTGTCTTGTTTTCTCTCATGTTTAATTTAATTTTGGGGCCCAACCTAGATTATCCTTAATCTCTACCCCATCCTTGCTGCATAGTAGTCCAATTTCTCTTCTTGTTTCCTTTATTTTTATGGCTAATGATCCTTTTATTGTTTGTTTTTAATTTCCTTTGCAAAGTGTTACTCAGCTTGACTTCTCACAATTCTCACTTTATCCCTACACTTTTTATCTCCATGACACAGATTTCTTTGTTGCTCTGTCCCTTCTTCCATTCCTTGTAGTCTTTCTGCTTACTCCTATAATCATTTTTGGTTAATCATCCAATCAGGTCTGAAAACATTCCCTACAAGTTTCCCCACTTGCTTGGGTGGCAAATCCTAGACTGACAAATTCCAAGCCTCCTTTTTATTTAAATTGTTGAGCTCTTCAGTCCAGTTTTCTTCACTAATTCATTTCCTTATATCACAAACCCAGGTCTTCTAAGATCCAGTATTGGATACCTACTGCCACCAAAAAGTCTCTGACCTGCAAATTTTATCTGGAGCACCCATCCTTCTGCTCCTTTGTTACAAGGACCCAGTCCCCAGGACAATGAATAGCCTGATAAGGATGGTAGGTGTTTTTGAAGGCCACTGAAGAAATCCCAATTTACTATAGTTCTACTCCAGACTGAATGAAAAAATCTATAGTTTTTATTTCTTAAAATTAAAATCTGTGAACAAATTCTGATCCCGATCATCTACCTGTGCCCACTTTCTTTTTCAAGACCCTCCAAAAATCTCATTTCATATTTCAGTTCAGCATTCCTTCTCATAAACCCCAGAGTTCAATGTTCTGCCAATCTGGCCCTACCACCAATCACTTAGAAGCTGAGACTTCTGTCATCCCTCAGGGACCAGCCTCTGGAATCTGGAGAGCTACTCCGTAGCAACAGCAGCAGGCTCAGACCAAACCATCTCCACCTGGAAAGTCTCTAATTCTGTAGCAAATACAATAAATAAATGCTCTGCAGACCAGCAGTGATCCATCCAAAAACCACAGTGTGAGAACTCTACACTCTTAAGAGACAAACAACTCACAATTATATGTAGCCTTAAACTCTTACCAAAGCTGTCCTTTTACAGAACCAAAGCCAAACAGTTCTGTGTTGCAGTGTAGTGTTGTTGAGCCAAACACCCAAAGCTGTCACTGAAACTCAGTGTCAATATGGCTGTGGCATTTGTATTTGGAAACAGAGATATTCAGACTCTACCACAGTGAGGCTGACTATAGCCTCACCCATCTATAATGCAGAAGCACAGCTTACATAGATGAAGTTCTTAGCGTGCAATGTTCCTCCACCCATTCGCAATAAGGACAATGACAGCCACATGTTGCAATGTAGAAATACAAAGCCTTATGTAATTATTATTTGAGGATTTCTAAGGTGCTTGTCAGATCTCTTTCCAGGAAAGTTTCCAATAATTTTGTCTCTTAGGCTACGTCTACACGTGCACGCTACATCGAAATAGCTTATAGCGACATCGAAATAAGTTATTTTGATGAATAGTGTCGACACGTCCTCCAGGGCTGGCAACGTCGACGTTGAACGTCGACGTTGGGCAGCACCGCATCGAAATAGGCGCTGCGAGGGAACATCTACACGCCAAAGTAGCACACATCGAAATAAGGGTGCCAGGAACAGCTGCAGACAGGGTCACAGGGCGGACTCAACAGCAAGCTGCTCCCTTAAAGGGCCCCTCCCAGACACACTTGCACTAAACAGCACAAGATACACAGAGCCGACAACTAGTTGCAGACCCTGTGCATGCAGCATGGATCCCCAGCTGCAGCAGCAGCAGCCAGAAGCCCTGGGCTAAGGGCTGCTGCACACGGTGACCATAGAGCCCCGCAGGGGCTGGAGAGAGAGAGCGTCTCTCAACCCCTCAGCTGATGGCCGCCATGGAGGACCCCGCTATTTCGACGTTGCGGGACGCGGATCGTCTACACATTCCCTACTTCGACGTTAAACGTCGAAGTAGGGCGCTATTCCCATCCCCTCATGAGGTTAGAGACTTCGACGTCTCGCCGCCTAATGTCGAAGTTAACTTTGAAATAGCACCCAACACGTGTAGCCGTGACGGGCGCTATTTCAAAGTTGGCGCCGCTACTTCGAAGTAGCGTGCACGTGTAGACGCGGCTTTAGTCTTGCATACAAATTACTAAAATTACAGAAAAGTATATTTCCAAATCCCTGATGATTTAAAGTAAACTCAGGTTTATTAACACTCATTATGTAGCAGAAATTCATTCATCTCTTTACTATGAAGCTTTCACATTTCTTTCCCAAAGTCTCATTGGCAAGTGAAAAGAAATCTTGAGAAGCTGTAGAACTGTGCTTGTCACTGATATATTTATCACAAACAATTGGCTATAAAACGTATCCCAATTCACATATTTATCTTCTCCTAGGTCACCTACTCCCTACCACCAGTTTTTGATAGACTGGCTTACTAGATGGTAAGCTAGGAAGTACCTCCTTTAAAAGAGCATATCTGTGGGACTAATGTTATAACGTCTGCCAATTAATATTAGCCAGCAATGTGGTTTCATCTCTGGAAATTATGCTGGGGAAGCACTTCCTGGAATAATGTCCATAATGCTGGCAATGATCACTGGCATTGATGCTGGCTGTCAAAATACTGCACCCACTGAGATCCTCTACATGCCCATTTGTGCTTGGAGGTCACCACAGATCAGAAAATATGCTCAACTCAATTCATCTGCATAGTTCACTCTTTTTTTACCCACTATTGTAAGTTTGGATCTGTCACTTAGCCTCATCCGGTTACATTTATGCCCAGCTAGTAAAAACCCACATGAAACAGGGAAAAATTCAGTGCTTTCATGTGGCCACCACCATCTGAGCCAAACCAACATTTTGCTGTCTTCAAGCTCTCAACATCTGGGTTTTCACTTTGCATCCTATAAAGCAACACCCTGCACAAATGAGAAAAACAGGGGCAAAACCACTGCCTCAAATGTAACAAATTTATATCAAAAGGGTCAAAACTAAATAACTCTATAAAACAGCAATTTATGTTCATTTTCAATAGAATTTGTGGGGCACTAAAGGATGTCAGCTGTGATGCTTGGCCTTGTGGGATGTTTCATGTTTTTCTCACTGGTTTGAGAAACAGTATCACAAATATTCACAGAAGGAATCAAGAACCTGTCCGTACTGGAGGTCCCTACTGATCTGTGGCAAGAGGAGTATTCCTTCCTCACCACTCCTGTGCAACATCTCTGCAGTGATTGCATGTCCCTTACTGCATTTGTTACATCATTGTCAGAAGTGCATCCTCTCCTAGGTAATTATAAGCACTCTGAAATGAGATTGCAGGTCGGGGCTATACATAACAATCAGAGCAATCTCACTGAGTCTCTCAGGGAAAATCTGGTTTAGATATACCCTTTGTTTCAGAGCAGTAGAAATAGAAGGGGCCCAAGAATGACTAACAGACATGATTGGAAAAGATTTCTGTATGGAAAGGGAGGTGTATATATAAATGATATAGAGAAGGTAAACATAAGTCTCCCGCTCACCCTCTCTCACAGCACAAGAACACATATCTAATGTTAAGTATACATCTAACCTGAGCGACTTGCTTATATTCAAAAAAGAGTTAGGCTAAATGAGATGGGTTAAAAAAATAAGGACCTCATTCCTCTGTGTTTAAACCAGCCACTAACTAATAGGATTAGGAAGAAATTTCCTTTGTGAGCATACACTTGAACCTCTTTAATCTGGGAACTCCAGTGCTTCAGACACCCACATGGCTGGAGCACCATAATGATAATAAAAACAAGATAAGTTTAAATACAGTGCAACAAATCAAAAGTATATATACATACACGCTATCATCTAGCACAAATTTAACTTGCAAACATCAGAAACAACAGAGCTCTGTACCTTTCTGCTTAATTAACTATGCATGATACCATAAACAAAATAACAGTTTAAAGACAGTACATTAAGGATTTATCTTATGACATGTTATATATGCACAGTACTCCATAATGGTTCATACATAAAGAAGCTTTAGATTTTTGTTTACCTTTTATTATCGTGAACACCCATAGTCCAGAAAATTCCATAATCCATCATAGCCTATTTCCCAAGGTTACCGAATTAAAGTGGTTCAAGTAAATTATGATGTAGTTTAAACTCCAGAATTTCCTCATAAATTCTTCTGCAGCTCTTATAGTGACCATAATCACAGGCAGGATAGTAGATTAAAAGGATTATTGATGTGTTACAGTAGGGCAATTTCAATGTTCCAGTTTCCTATCTTTTGAGACCGCTATTCAGTATTCCTTAATAATTACAAAGGTTTGAATTCTGGTCACAAAAACTTGCTGGAACTTTTACAAAAGTCCCTGAATTTCATCCAGAGTAAAATCACTGAAGTGAAAATTTTACTCACGTAAAGAGTGTCAATGAATGAAGAAAAAAAAAATATTTTGATTTACTTCAATTCTGGAAATACATTTAACTAGATTGTGTATATTGTATCCTGCAAGCATTAGAAAATATTACAGTAGTTTGAATTATGAACAAGATGGATTCCATGGAAGCACCATTTTAAGAGTGAGGCCGTGCATCTCTTTGCTGTTGTTTTTAGCCTTACTCAGTATTAAATTAATAGTTTAATCCTAGTGCTCAGTGGGAAATCCCATTCGTCTATGCCAAGGAGCATGATACAGAATTTAGGACATAGACAGCTCAAACATTCTTGTAGATACACTGGAAAAAACTCCACTATACCACACAAGCAGCTTTTGTAATTCCCTAACCCGGTATGCATTCACCACTCAAAACTAACATGACATGAATGCCAAAACCTACATTGTTTTCTATGTTGATTTATATTGTGGTTGAAATGAAGAAGGAGCACCTAAATATTCATAGAATATATTGAATTCACATACACAAATTCCACTTCATTCTTCTGAGCTAGTGAAAAGCAAAGTCTTCTGAGCTGTTCTAGGAATGCAATTCACCTATCACCACAACTGACGTTATCGGCCCCTTGGAAGTCTCAGTAGAGAAACCAAGAACTAAACAGACATGGAGAATGAACTACCCTTTCATTATTAGAAAAGGCTCAAGGCACACTGGAAATAGAAAGGGGAGATCAGTATGACAGAAACTTTGGAAAAGGAAACTTCGCTTTCCATCCTTCTGGTACCTTCCTCAACTTCTAAAGAGATAATTCTTGTGTCATATATACCAGCGTAGCTCTGACATCTGGCATTACTCCAGATTAACACCTGTGTAACTTAGGTCTGACGTGGTGTTGTTTTTTTCAAAAGTTCTGCTACTATATTTTGCCATTTAAGTATAAAGGCAATTATTACATAACAGAAATTAAGTTTTCCAAACTTTCGTCATATAGTACCAAGGAAAATAATTTCATTTAAACACATTTTTTGTGTACAGTGTAATATAAAAGTGTGGCAAGTTACAAGAAATAATGTGATTCAAATGTTCTGGTGATGTGATATATTTCAAATTCATCATTATATTCAATCATTATATCATTCATATAATGAATGCACATGATTGCACTTGTAAAACACATCATATATAAACAAAGCAAAATTTGGTTACTTCAGGCTAAAAATGAAATTTTAACATTAACACTGACTTTAAAAAATCTTCATGAATCCGTATATCAAACATAATTCCATCCATCCACCTCTAAAGCAAGTTCAGAAAAAAGTTACAAAAGGGTAATTATAACTATGGCAAGTATGGGTTTTTAAAATGAAGACAAGATTAAAATTAATAAAATGATTATATTCACATGTGGAAACAATGTTTCGCTGATAAAGATCTTGATTTAAAGATGCATTGAAAACAGAATTCTAGGAATCTCCCTCCTACTTGAACATGCTCACTAGCACAATCTAGTACAGTGTACACACCTTTTAGTATTTGTCAGTCTTCTCTCCCAAATGCCTAGTGTCTGTGTAACCTGAGAAAAGGTCCTACAAAGTCATCTCACACCTGTGCAGCACATTGTGTGCCATGCTCAGGTTTGCTGACAGGCCATTCCAGCACTTCTGCAGAGAGCCAGAATACCTTTCCAGTATTGCCTTTGTGGGAAGGACTGAACCACTGCCAGCCTCCGCTCAGTGGCAGTGGTAATGAAGCATGGCCATCCCTTCCCTCAGCCTCCATCTCTCCTCTTCCAAGGGAACCAGGCCATGTCTGGCAATGAGCAAGCAGTTGCCCCTGCCTAGAAGCTTTAGGAACCAGGGAGTGACCACTCAGTCCCAGCCCAGCAGAGCATGCTCCTTGGTTAGAACGGCAAGATATAGAGACTAACTAAACTATTACCACTCAAGAGAGAAATCTTGGAGCCCCTGTGGATAGTTCTCTGAAAATATCCACTCACTGTGCAGCAGCTGTAAAAAAGCAAACAATGTTAGGAATCATTAAAAGAGGGATAAAGAATAAGACAGAGAATATCTTAGTGACTTTTGATAAATCCATAGGACACCCACATCTTGAATACTGTGTGCAGATGTGGTGTCCTCATCTCAAAAAAGATATATTGGCACTGGAAATAATTCAGAAAGGGGAAACAAACTACTGTCATATGCGGAGAGATTAAAATGAATGGGACTTTTCAGCTTAGAGAAGAGGAGACTAAGGGTGGATATAATGACTTTGGCCCGTGGCGGTGCCCCCTCTAGGCACTGCGGGCCAATATGTCTCGCCCTCTGTGTCTGGCTGACCCTGGGGCCTTGTCCCCTTCAAGGGCCAGCTGGAGGCAAGCAAGCAATTTGGGAGCAGGCAGGGAAGAGGTCAAACAGACAGTCAGGAAGCCCTGCCCTCAATTCAGGGCAGGGCAGCAGTCACACAAGCTGTTTGGAAGCCCAGCCCTTGCTTCAGGGAGGGGCTGCAGGTGAGTGAACAGGTTGAGGAGCCCAGCCCTCAGTTCTGGGCAGGCCAGCAGTCAAATACAGAGTTTGGGGAGCCCAGCCCTCTGTTCAGTGCAGGGCAGCAGTCACATTACTATCCCCTAAACAGGAGTGGCTTTGGAGAGGTGAGGGGTGACCTCGACAGGGACCGGGGGAGGGGGTCGCAGGCCCTCCCACTCCACTGTGACCCAGCCCGGGGCCCTACTGGTTGCTCATACCTGAGCTTGGCAGTGGGGATCCAGACTGCAACACAACACCATAGGCTCAGGGGGAGCATTCCCCTGGCCACTTCCTACCTCCACCTGCATTGGTGCTGGGTCCCAGCTGGCTTGGTCTGCCGGTCCCGGCTGGTAGGTTTTGTCTGGGTAGTCCACCCTCGGTGGCTCCAGCCAGTCGGACATCTCTATGTCATTGGGATAGTCCACCGGTGGCAGGACCGCAGGCTTGAGAGAGTCAGAGGCCTCAGCACTGGGGGGTCAGGCGGGACTCCAGGACCTGATTCTTCTGGAGCCCCAGGGTAACTAGCCTCGGGCAGCCTCTCTGGTCCTGGCAGGGCCTCAGGGGAGGGGGCCCTCCACCAACATGAGGGTCCCGGTAGGTCAGAGAAGTCAGGGTAGTAGCCCAACGTCAGGCGTATCTGCGGCTGCCCAGGTTGGTCTGGGTAGCTGGAGGTCGACTCTTGCCAGCAGGCTGGTCAGCAGCAGGTCCCCCGCTCCTGGGGCCCAGGAGCCTGGACAGGGTGCTCCACCCTGCTTGGAGGCCCGGCCTGTAATGGGCCTTGAGCCCCGCCCCGGTCCTTCTGGCTCTAGGCACCGCCCTCTGTGGGGCGGGGCCCAGATATTCCAGCTCTGGGCCTGCCCACCAGGGTCTCTGAGCGGCCTCCTCCGCCTCTGAGTCCAGGGGAGGCCATAGCACCTCGCTACAGTGGATATGACAGAGGTCTATAAAATTGTGACTGGTGTTGAGAAAGTAAATAAGGTAAAGTTGTTTACTTGTTCCAATAATATAAGAACTAGGGTCAACAAATGAAATTCATAGGTAGCAAGTGCAAAACAAGAAAAGAAAGTATTTCTTCATACATGTGGAGCGCCTTGCCAGACAATGTTGTGAAGATGAAAACTTTTAACTGGATTCAAAAAAGAGTTGGATAAATTCATGAAGGATAGGTCCATCAATGGCTATTAGCCAGGATGGGTAGAAATGGTGTCCCTAGCCTCTGTTTGTCAGAAGTTGGAAATGGGTGATGGGATGATCACTTGATGATTATCTATTCTGTTCATTCCTTTGAGACACATGGCATCGGCCACTGTCAAAAGACAGGATACTGGGTTGGATTGACAGTATGGTTATTTGTACGATATGGCACTCCAGCGCATCTCCAGGGCCATCAAGTGACTTCCCTGGGGGCCAGGCAGGACTTCACCCATTGGTTGTCTTAAGATAGCAGAGTGGTGGGATGGGGAGAGCTGGCCAGGTACATCTTGGCACATACATGTAGAGCTGGTGGACTCCTGCTCAGGACCTGCTAGAGTAGATCAAGCTGTAGCTTTTGGAGCTGCTGTCGTGCCAGCTGTTCGAGGCCAGAACCTGGCTCTGCTCCTGCTGCAAGAGCTGTCTGAGCACGTGTGTTCTGGCGATATAGTGTTTCGCCTCACTGCCCCTGCTGTGCCAGTGCCCACAGAAGCTGCTGTTCTGAGCCAAAAGCCTGGCCAGTCTGTTAATCTTCTCCTTGGCCTCATTATGGTCTCCTTTGCTGCAGTTGTGGCTACATGTAAGCAATTAAGAAGTATACACCTTTTTGGCACATTTTTGAAGAGACAAAACTGCATTCAAATACTTCATTTTTTAGGATTCAAACACTGGCTCTGTGCCTCTGGAGAATCTCCACTCCAGAGTGAGAAAATATTTACATTTGTGTAGCATCTTTCATCATAACATTTAAAGCACTTTACAAACTATAGGATACCCTGACCCTTGCCACAGAAATGTACCCGTGGCCACCTTAAGGATAGAAGGAGGCAACAAATCAGTATTCTGCATACAATAATATGGGCAGAGACAGAAGAGTAAAACTCTAGCCAAGGACAAAAGGGTAAAACAGTATTTTTACTTAAAATGCCACATTATCATTAGTGCCTGTCAAAGAAATCTCAGCGAAAAGACCTCACACATATTATATGGCCTGGCTTGGAATTCTAGGATGTCTAGCTAATGCTGCCAGGCTCTGAACTCATGATTATGATGACAGAAGGAACTCCAGTGTTGATGTACTGACTTCTAGCTAATGCCCTTCAGCTATGCAGTTCAGAAAGACAAAATTCTGCCTCAGGATTGAAAGAACATGTAGGAAAATGTCTTTCCTGACCTTGAAGACACCACCTTGCTCTCCTTCGTCAGATCCCTTCTCAAGACAGTCTTCACTCCAGATATTACCCACACCTTTTTAAAAAAAAAAGAACATAAAAGAACAATTGGGATGTAATTTTTCCTACGTCCTGTCATGCTATATCTCATTTAAAGTCCAATCCCACACCACTGAAATCAGTAAGTGTTTTCTCATTCACCGTAATGGAACCAGGATCTGGCCTTTAGCTTGTATGCTCCTCATAGCAGATATTATGTTTTTGACATGTCTCTCCAGTGACCAGAATACTGATTCATTGCCTCCTTCTATCCTTAAGGTGGCCATGGGTACGTTTCTATGGCAAGGGTCAGAGTATCGTATAGTTTGTAAAGTGCTTTGGGAACTTTTATGATGAAAGATGCTACACAAATGAAAATATTTTCTCACTCTGGAGTGGGGATTCTCCAGAGGCACAGAGCCAGTGTGGGGATATACACAAATGTTAATCAATAATAGTAATTAGTAATGCTAAGTACGTGCGCACTCCTACTATTTGACTTGAGCACCTACATATACAAAAAGTTGTCCATGTCTACAGGCTCTAGGTGTCCTGAGAGATCAATAAAATCACCTTCCAGGGGAGCTACAAGAATACCAACAGCAGACCAGGGGCCAACCCATCACTAATAAAATAGCCCATTATCAATAATATATATAAAATTTTTATTTCTCAAATCCCAGAAAAGCTCTCAACCCTACAAAGTTCCCACAACTCCTCATTTCCTAATCTTACGCATCTCAACCTTCACCAGATGTCTATTCATATTGATTCATAGCCTACACGAAAGGGCTGGGATTTGACACACGGCATGACACTGTTTTTGAGCTTTGTAGGCTACAACCAACTCCATGACCCCGACTACAAATCAGTAGTCAGATCACAGATGTCATGAGCTTGTGCCCAAACACTTTCTTAGGGAGTAAACTGTTGTTTTCTGAAGGAGTGTCAACTTCATAATAGGTTCAAAGGTAGCCACACATATAATGCATTTCTGAGTTGGCAGTGGCCTGTATTATATGAAGGAGCACCCCAACTGAGAGAAAATGTTGCAACCTCCTGAGCACAAGCAGATGGATGAATCCAGCAGCATGATGAGCTGTTACAATTCTCCTGCCCAGAGCATACATATATTACTTTTGCACAACTCGATTGCTGGTTTGAACTGGATTCGATACCCTTACCTCCTTTCCAATTGCACTAAATTCTTTGCAGGATCAGGCCCTAAATGATTATAAAAATGTCAATATTTTTTGAATGCCAGGAATGTGCCAGATTCGTAATTTATACATCTAGGCTTACATTTGTTAACACAATTAAATCTGACTGTGCCAAATACAGTAGCTGACTTCAAGTCTGAAATATGGATTTGGAACAAAGAGCCTTCATAGGGTTATCCAAAGTACACATAAATCAAGCACCAATGATTATTTAATTTAAAATAAACAAGAGAGTTCAAAGGTTATCTTTTTTGTTTTGTTTTTAAATAAAAAGTCTTTCATATCCCAAATCCTTAACAGACTCTCAAGTAGCTGCTGATCTGCCTGTCCTCAAAGAGGAGCATTTGTCTCCCTTTTCCCACATGAGCCTCTTCTAGGTCTCCTAAGAAATGTACTGATCTAGGGCTCAAGGGACTCTTCAGAAACAATACCCTTCTCTGCTACACTGGCTCCACATGAGCCAGATAGGTCTCAGACTGGGACAGAAATCCCTAGAGGATCTGTTATAGTGGCAGCAGCTGATGGACGACCCAATCTCAATGGGCCCTTACCAGCACTCTCAGGCTATGTCTATACTAGATCAAGAAAGTCGACCACAGATACGCAATTCTAGCTGTGCCAATTATGTAGCTAAAACTTGATGTATCTCAACTCAGCTAACTTATCTATACAGGGTAAGGTCGATGGCAGAGTTTTTCGCTTTGACCTCCCTCACGCCTCACATCTCATGAGCACAGGGGTCAACTCTGACCCCCGAGAGCTCGATTTCGTGCATCCAGACTAGACATGTGAAATCAGACCCTGGAAGATCAACCCTGAGTGGGTCAATCTTCTGCGGTAATGTAGATGAGCCTTCAGGCATTGGCTGCATCCACAGCGTGTCCAGTGGGCTCCATCTGTAGCCTGAGAAGGACACCATGGGGAGGAGCCGACAAAGCACTGTAGTCAGAGGCGTGGCTGGCTGCTGGTGCATACTACTAGGACTTAAGCACAATGTTCCATGTGTATGTTGCCCTTCTGAGGTCACTCCTCTCCTGGAGGCACAGACAACCCTGCCTGGCCTGCACTGTATCTTGCCCAGCAGTGTCAGCCTTGCCAGTGCTACCTGGCTCCTTTCCTGCTTGGGAAGTAGGCACCAAAGTGACCCCACCTAAATTAGGCTGTGAGAGAAACTGCACTCTGCCTACTGAGCTGGCCAAGCTAACAACAGGCCACACACGGGAATGCAGCAGGAGGAACATAATTCCTTCTGTCTCTGTCTCTGCTCAGCCTTAAGTCTGCAGTTTCCAACCACAAAAGTACAATCCCACCTAAAAGCAAACATGGTTGCGTGGGTTGGTAGTAGACTATAAATTTTTTAATTGTGAAAGACACTGGTGCGAATCCAGAAGTCAGTCGCCATTGAAAACCTGGTACCATCTGCTGATCGTTCTATGCAGTGCCTTTTGTGTAAAAAAGAGGAGCTGGTACTCAGCCAGCTTCCTCACCCCACTCCACCCCACATAATCCTATGGCTGGGGCTGCTGAGGTGCTAGTACTCAGGACCAGCAAAAAAAAAGTGCTGGTTCTATGTGAAATTAGTTTGACTGTTCTGGTTAGCAAGAGCCCACTTCATAAAACCAGACCTACCACCAGAGTGGGTAGCACCCAGAAATCTTGCTTGCAATCTTAAGAGAGGACTAGGACCAAATAAACTTCACACTCACAACTAGAGTTGGGTCTTCCACGTCAAATCTAGGGAAAATGGCAAGCCAAAGTGGTAAAGCTTATGCTGTCACTGTCCCAGCCACACCTAATGTCTGTAAATGGAGGACTTCAGTCTCCTGAGTGACCAGTCTAAGACCATGATGTCCAACCAGGTCTGAAATAATAGAAGATTCCTTCGGAATCTTTGGAAGAAGGAATATCAGACCTAAGAAGGAATGAGCTGAACTTTGCTCTGTTATTGTTGTTTTCTTTTTTTCATACAGCCACGCACAAAGGGAGCTACATTCCACACATTTTTCACAACATGGGGATTGCCTGTGCAAAGCAGATGGAGCCCTTCTGAGCACATGCCCTTATGTACAGTGAAAGCTGTTTTGTGAGAGACACGCAACAATCTCTTGCATGAATGTTGAGTTAGGAACACTCAGATATTCTCTCCCTGTACTACTCATAAACTGAAGTTTACAAGTAGACTGTGTTTGAAATGAGAAACATTAGTTGTATTACTGTCAAAAATTGAGTATAAACTCCTTTCTTGAGCTTTCTTTTCTTTTCTTTACGTGGCTGTAGTCAGGGTATGGTTCAGTCATCTGAACTCCCCAATATAAACACTTGCGGTAACTGGAGCTTAAACATAGCTCCATGATTTTAGATGACAAGATCTACATACTATCGGCACAGTTAACTACCACAACATTTAGGACTTCTTTGCTGAAAAAGCAAACAGAAAAAGACTCCAACAATCAAAGCCTATCTTGCAGTCCTGAAAGAGACAAAACTCCCACTGAAGTTAATGGGATGTTTGCTCATTTCAGGGAGACTATAGTATTAGGAATGAATCCAGTTATTGTGTTGCCATTAAGCCAAAAAGTTGAGTCAAAATGTCCACTTTTCCACTGACAGTTGAAATATGCAAAGACATTGAACTCTACTCAGATGCCTATGAGTCTAAACTTGTGATGTGCAGTGGCATGCAGAGTGACCATAAAAATGTTCCTGTTCTCTAGTAATGCACATTCATGTGATCTTTATGAAACAGGGATCACCAAACCCAAATCAGAACACAAACTGTGCACCTAGGAGACTGTTTTGATAACAACAAATAATTGGATTGTTTTACAGACACCTCACTGGAAGGAGCCAGCAAAGGAAATGTTCTCTCAACAGAAAATCCCTGTGAGGACACTATTATTATTTAGTCAGTACTAGTGGGTGGGTGGTAAGAAGTGGCTCTATTGCTCAGCAGTAAAGAAAACATCTAAAGCAGACTGAAAAATATACTAATTCACTATTATATTTTGCTATTGGATCACATTCTACTTAAAGCCATATTAAATACTTTAACTTCTGGTGTTTAAAAAAATACTGCAAAAGCCCACCACATTTTTTCCTTATTAAAGTAGTGTAAGTGAAGTTAATCACCCTCTCCATCTTTGCAGCAATTCATCCACTGAAATGTCACTGTGCTTTTGTCCATGCTATGTGGCATGCCCTCCATGTAGCCACTATCCTATCTTCCTTATGACCCTCTTCAAGACCCACGTTAGCCATGAAGCTTAAAGAACAGCAACCAACTAATGCTGGCTGGGCTGTGAAGCAGTCGGCATCACCTGGTATTTTTAATATATTTGTTTATACAGATGGAAAGTTAGAGATAGTTTCAAATACCTCATAAGCATTTTGTTTACAGCTCTTTGGCCTACCAAGCATCTTGTTACTGTTAGTCTCCACCTCTTCCTCTTTTGTTCTCCTTTTGTTTATTAAGGCTCAGCCATACACTGCTCTGTGTCATTACCAAATTAAGATAATTATTCTAAGGATCTAGAACCTCTCCACTCAGAGGTATCCGCTCCAGAGAGTTACAGAAATTTTAACTCAGTTTCTAAATAAATTTAAATCGGTGCTCAAGCTTTTTGTAGACTGCTTCTTACATTTATTTTTGTGTAATGTTTCACATTAGATTGCAATGTCTTTGGAGCAGTGTGATGGGGTGTGTAAGTGTATAAGCCTCACACTGGGAAACCTACAGTTAACAAACAGCTCTGGGCACAGATGGGCGTGCTCACAGTGGAAAATCAATACAATATTGAGATTTGATGTGTGCCTAATGCCATAGATGGATGAGCTATTCTAGAGATTGGGGAATGTCAAAAAAAGCTCCACTCTAGATTTAACCAAAGTGTAGTGACAGATCCCAGTGACGAAGGCATCTTGGGAAATGACGGCCTTCCCCACCTCCCTTTGTACTATATCAATTCATGACTATGTCATCTGGGCAGACATCCTCCTGTGACTGAGGGACTGGGTGTTATGGCCCTATGTCTAGTATGCAACCACCTACATAGATGACATGGGAAGACCACCTACAGTATGTCATCGTGGTCATTCAGGCTCTTGAGAGGTCAGGATTTACAGCAAACCCAATCAAATACCACCCAGGACAGAGAGAGATGACATAGCTTAGATACACCATGGAGCAGAGTCAGCTGCACTCCCAGGTGGACAAAATCCAGGCCCTGACAGATTGCTCAGTATGCTCAGCCAAAAAGCAGGTCAGGTCCTTTCTAGGCTTGAACAGCTACTACAGGGAGTTCATATATGACATCACCTTGACAGCCACCCACTTGCCATCCTGTTGAGAGACACCAGTCCCAACAAGTGGGCCCTGGGAGTAGGCTTGGTGGCATCTGCCCCAACACCAAATATCTGGCCATCCAGTCACAGGACCCTGGGTTGGTGTCTGATGGAACAGTAAGGTCCCAGGTTTCCCAATCACCATTGGACTCACCTTTTCACTATATAGTTTTAGACATAAAGGGTACATCTACCCTTGCATTCCTCTTCCGAAAGGGGTATGCAAATGAGTGAAACCAAAAATTCAAATGATTCACATATTTGCATATTCGGCATCTCATTTGCACATTCTTATTTCAAAAGAGCGTCTTTTGAAAGAAGAAAACCAGTGTAGATGCTGCTCTTTCAAAAGTAAACCCATCTTCAAAAGAATCCTGCTTCCCTTTATTTAGTGGGAAGAAGGATTCTTTCGAAGATGGGGTTTACTTTCGAAAGAGCAGCATCTACATTGGTTTTCTTCTTTCAAAAGAAGCTCTTTTGAAATAAGAATATGCAAATGAGATTCCAAATAAGCAAACATGTGCCTCAATTGCATTTCCATTTTTTCCCATTTGCATACCTCTTTTGAAAGAGGAATGCAAGTGTAGACGCACCCAAAAAGACATAGTCTTACCTCCGGGGCTACATAAGTCCCATAGACACAAACTTGTACTCATCCAATGGAAATAAATAATACACTGTTTGCAGTATAGCACTTTCCACTCAGCTTTCATTGCCCTAGCTCTTAAAGTAGCATGATGAGGTTAGAAGGAACCACAAGGGTCATCTCGTCAAAGTCTCGACCAAGATGCAAAAGTTGTTATGCCTAAAGCATCCAAGACAGATGGCTATCCAGCTTTAAAAAAAAGCCCAACCTCTAATGCAGGAACTTCCATGACCTCACTAGGCAGTCTGTTCAATTATCCTACCATTCTAACAGTCAGGAAGTTTTTCCTGAGATCTAATCTAAATCTACTATGCTATAGGTTGAACTCTCTGTCTCTAGTTCTGCCCGCTGCAACAAGAGAGATCATTTTTAACTCATTTTCAACGGCAGCCTTTTGAGAATTTGAAGATTGCAATCATGGCTTCTACTTAATTTCCTCTTTTCCAAACTAAACACACGCAGTTTCCTCAGCCTTTGCTCATATGGCTCTCATTCCACTCTGTGATTGCCTTTGTCACCCACCTCTGGATCCTTTTTTTAGTTTCTTTACATCCTTCGATAGCAGATATAATAACCCAAGTCAGGCCAAACCAACATCAAGTAAGGCAGTGGTATTACCTCCTATGACTTGCATGCTATGTCTCTGTTAATCCAACCCAAAATTGCATTTGCTTTTCCCCTCAAAGAGCATTGCACTGTTGACTCACACTGAGATTGTGATCCACCACAACTCCCAGGACTTTCTTAGCAATGCTGCTATCTAGCCAGTTATCCCCCATTCTGTATTTGTGCAGTTGGGTTTTGTTCCTTAAACATAAAGCTTAATATTTGCCTATGTTGAATTTCATTTTGTTTGTCTACAGTCCATTTCTACAATTTATCAAGATCCCTTCCAATTTTAGCTCTGTCCTCCAAAGTGTTTTCAACTCCTTCCACAAAGCTTTATGCCATCTGCAAATGCAATCAGCATGACTAACCTAGCACAGTTGGCTGCAGCATTCTAGTAGAAGGTAAGTATACTGGCCTTTGAAGTAATAGCTTTCTGTTCCCTGAATGACAAGGACAGGAGCTGTTCTGGTGCAATCAGGAGTGGACTAGAACCAATCCAGTCAGGCAGACACCACAAGACTCCTGCAGCCTATTAAGAACCTGTTGGGACTAGTTTAAAAGGCTCCCCATCAGGGAAGGTTTTGTGCTAGGAGCTGGGAGAAAGGTGGTGAAATATGGAAGAGCTGAGAAGATGAGTGTGGTCAGACACCAGGAGGAAAGTGTTAGGAGGGGCCATTTGGGGGAATAGACCCAGAGATGGGCTATAGCTCTGGTAGTGGAAGAAAAACTACCTATTGCTGATGCCCTTAGGGTCCTGGGCTGGAACCCAGAGCAGAGGGTGGGCCTGGGACCCCCAACCCCCACACACACTAGCACAGTGACACTCCCTGAGAAGGAAGATTGGGACTAAGGAGGATTCCCACACCAACTTCATTGACTGGCCTTTGATGAAGGTGGCTCAGGAGGCTGTGACCGTTGCCTCCAGCAAGGGAGAGAGGATATGTTGAGGGTCACAGTGATCCACTATGGCAAGCCCACCCAAGGCAAAGCAGAGCTCTTTCACACCAGTATGCTCTGTAGTCCTACAATCAGGTCATTAACAAAGAAGCTGAATGTCAGTATATCCAGAACAGCTCCCAGTGGAACTCCACTTGAAATCTCATTCCAGTCCAATGACATTCTGTTAATAGCACCAGACCACCAAGGAAGGGCACAGTGACCATCGGCCTCAGCCACAAGGTGGAGAGTCTTCAACAACTTCATCGTGGAAGAGCTCTTCAGAGACCCTCCCCTGCGAGGGCAGCAGCAGAGCACATGCTCACTGGAGTCCAGTAGGTTAGAGATGGCAACTAGTCAGCTGTCCTCTGCCAGCTTCCAAACTGATGCACATTGAACTAAGCTTTAAAGGATGACAAAGTGCAGTGTGGAAAATGAATGATGGGTCTGTTCACACTTGTTCTTTCTGCGAGGCCAGGGCCGGGGGAGAGTGAACAGCTATCAGGAGGCCTGGGGCAAGGAGAATATGTTATGCAATGGAATGACATAGGTTAGAGTTGGGAGTGGGAGGGAAACAACATTTCATGAGGAGAACATTAATTATTTTTAAAAGGGATGGGTATACATAGGGAAGAGTTTAAATAATAAAATGGAAACAAGAAAGTGGGCAAGGTTAACACACTCATCCATAGTAAGAGTTACCAGACAAAGGGTTAAGGCCATAAGAACAAACATGCTTAAAACAAAACACAGCAAATCCTAGGCTGCTATTTAAAAAAAGACTACCTTACAACACCCAGCCATGCACCCAGGCCAGGGTTTAAGAAGGAGAGCAAAAAAGAGAAAGATTAAAAATAAACGAAAAGCAAAAATAGACAGGGGTTCATAAATCATAAACAGAAGTGGTAACTGCATGTTGGAGAAAAGGAACAATGATTGTTACGTGTGACATTAAATGTTTCTAAATAATGCACATTGTGTCCCCTTCCCTTGTCTGTGAGCTGTCTACCTAGACAGCCGCCCTCCATAGTGAAGAAGTGCCTTTTCTGTAGAGCACCTTGCTGATGGAATGGTACTTTTTTAACAGATTTCTACTGCATTGGAAAGACAGATTAAAGATGGGCTACCTATTGGTTTTGCTCAAACACTGCGTTGGTGCATGCTGCTACATTCATAGCCTCTGTGTTAGCTTCAGAGCCCTGAGTTAAGCCCTAGCAGCTTTTCCAGGCTGAAAACAGCCAACCTCTTCTATTTCATTTGTCAGGGAGGCAACATTTCATAATGAAACTGTGGTAAATATACACTGCGGTAGCAACAGCTATCCAGTTCCCTAACAATTTGCTAAGAGTGAGACCATTTCTGTTATTAAAATGATTTTTAAAATTGCAGGGTAATCACAATAGAGAATGTGCATACATTAGCAACAGTAAAAATACCATGTCTTTTAACAATGTGGTTTCAGAACTCAGTTGTCTCATGCACACAGTTGAAAACAACTTGCTACCTGAAGAATGTGAGAATGACTGGATCTGGATGAAGTTATGGGGTCAATAGAAAATGGGGAAATGTATGGCCAGTCTAACAGTGGATAGGGCAACTATGTGAAGATCTTAAATCTCCAAGAAAGGGAAAAAAGGGGAGAGACCAGCTGGCTGCCATTTGCCACACTGGTGGGCAGTGTTTCCTGTAAGCCATGTGCTTGTGAGGCCACTCAGGAGACTTTCAAATGCTGCCATGCTGGTTAGCAGCCTGCCCACAGCTAGATTTTTTGTTTCTACCAAGGATGCATATTCACACATGCATCAGTGCACATAAAATGTATTCTGCACACCCATGGAAAAAATCTGCACATGGATGGAAAAAGATTAGCGAGAACATGGTTAGTGGGGTTTCTGTTTGGAGGTCAAAGATGTATAACAATGTACACAACAGATGTCTACCCCTAATTATTTCAGTCTGATCTTGAGAGATTTCTAGGGACAAGCTTGCCTTGGATAGCTGCTGGAATAGGAGGAAGGAGTTATCTGTCTTAGAAGTAAATTCATCAGAATGCACAAACAGAAATACCTACTATTAAGGACAGAAATCCAGACTGTGTGGCTATCTATGGTATATCCAAACCAATGTTACAGAGACATCTCAGATGTGTGAACTATATGCATATTTGCCAACTGACATAATTACCTTCACAGAAGATACAAAATTCAATGAATCCAGTCTAAATTTGAAAACATGCAGCACTTCATGACTGACCACTTACTTTGCACTGTGAAATTTGAGACACCAATCTTGCAGCCAAAATATTGCCCCAAAAATCATTCTCCTATCAGCTCATTTTAGTGATTTTCTGCAACTTTTTCTAAACATGATGGGTTGATGGATTTGTTTGAATACAGCTGTGACCTAAACCCAGGACTCAACCTGTGGTCAAAACTCTGGTTTTGGCCTGCTGCCAACTGACTATCACCGACAGCATCCCACATTGGCTTAGCTTTTATTCAGACTTCATAGTGCATTATGCTCTCACAGTTTCTTACTATTGTTAATAGAGTTTAATCTTTTCCAAATGATTTTTCTCATATCTTCCCTTCTAAATACCAGGGTACCAAATGTTACAATAGTACGACTGTAAGGAATTATAGGACACTGAATGGTGAAGACTGCAAAATCTGACTTCTGAATACAAGCCATCACCTGTAAGTAAGTGATGCTGGTAGTGTCAGCTGTGATTGGTTTTGCCCAATGCTTCTCATTGTAAGGATGTTTTCTGTTGCTTATAACTTTTCCAGATTTTAAATGCTTGGGCTGCAATTTTCCATTGTAGGTGTCTGCCTCAGATGGATTTTTTGCAGCCATTTCCAAGAACAAGGCTAGTGAAAAATACATTGATTTGTTAATTATAATTTTTTTCTCTGAGCAGATCTAGCACCTCCACAATTTGGAGCAAGGAGCTGAAATTGGGATGGGAGCAGCTTTGTGTCAAGGATGTGCCTTTTCCCATCCCTGTGAAAATCTGCCCCAAAATGGCAAAGTCACAGTAGAACATTAGAGTTAAAAACACCAGAATTACAAACTGATGGGTTAATCACACATCTCATTAGGAACTGGAAGTACACAGACATACACACATAATGGTAAATACTGAACAATACACTAGTGCAGGAAACAAACTACTAAAAATGAAGAAAAAGTATAAAAAAGATTTGAGAAGGTAAGGAAACATTCTGTGCTTGTTTCATTTAAATTAAGATGGTTAACAGCAGCATTCTTCTTCTGCATAGTACAGTTTCAGAGCTCTATTAAATCAATATTCAGACGTAAAACTTTTCAAAGAATGCCATAATGTTTTATTCAGAGTTATTAACATTTCAGCATTACCAACAACTTCTGGTTCCCAGTTGTGTGCAACTCAGAGATTTTATTGTATAAGACATTGAAAAAAATTGCAGTTTGCACATGCTCAGTAGAGACTTGCTAGACCGTGGCAACTAAATTCCCCAAAAGGTTCTGTCCAAACTGGACCTGGTTCAACCTGGTGCCGATCAAGACTTTTCTGTGCAACTGCAGCTCTGGACTGCTCCAGGCCAGGGAACTGGAGTTGAGAGCATGGAGCTTATATTCTCTGAGTGACCCACAGCCAGCATGAAGGAGGAAGCTGTCTGATTCCAATACAGAGGGAAAAGAGGCAGGCCTAAAAGGCAGGAGAACACCAGGACAAGGAGCTGGAGAAGGGGTTGGAGACTGCAATGTGGGAGAGAGAAACTAGGACTGGGGGTTGTGGTGGAGAAAGGGATTGGCTAAGCAAAGAATCTCGGACCTGAAACCAAAGGCAGGGAAAGAAAGCATAGTGGTGGGGGAGACAGAGCCGATGAGGGGGCAGGATAGGGAACAGAAACTGAGTGAGAAGAAGCCTAGGACAAGGAGCTGAAGGGGAGGCAGAGATTGGACACCAAACTTGAGACCTGTGGATGTGGAGTGGGATGGGACTGTAGTGGAGAAACAGATTGGATGAGGAGCTAGGGAGAGGGAAGCTGGAACTAGCTGGACGAGGAAATTAAGTACAGCCTGAATTCCTGGCGTTTCCTAACTTTTGAATGCTTATCTTTACAACCTTAATACTCTTTTAATGGAAATATGAAAAAGGGCAATAAAACCCCCTGGATTCTTCTCTTTTGAGCACATCTGCCACTTTAGAGACAGTACAACCCATTCTGTCTTAACATTTGGTTATGCTTTTTATACACACTGAAGTTTTTAATCACTGGTTTTGGCAGGAAACTCTACACAATGTATTGAACATAAAAATCTAGAGCAGTGACCCAAAGCTGTTCCCACTGAAGAAATCTGTGCCGCTCCCATTGATTGCAAGATGGTAAGACCAAGTTATTTCATTCAGTTGCATGTACATTGTGTCATTTTCACCATTCCAGTTGATTGTGGATCTATTAGAATGAGCATCATTCCTCCAAGAACTGGGTCCAATTGCCAGAACTGGAACCTAAGAGAATATTAATCTTTGTCATGAATAGTGGAGGTAATTGTTGCAAAGCAGAGACAATTTTTTTAACCAGGACAGGAGGTGAAAGGAAACAAATGGAGTTCAAAATCAGGCACACAGAGATTAGTCTCAGTCTTCAAATCATCTGTGGTGTGTTGCTCCCTATTTTCTCAGGCCAACAAAAACAGAATAGAAGGCTCTTCAGATCAATTTACCAATTGTGTGAACAGAGCAGTCTTGTACTTTGCTTCAGCAGAATTCTTACAGCCTCCATTAAAACCCTGTGGTGTTTCCTCCATTTTGCATACGGCAGAAACACAGAAAACTACTCTAAATAATCCTAGACACTAACTGAAACAAACAAAGCTGAAGTAAATCAAGCAATTTCAGAGGACAAAGTTCTCCATGCTGGAATAGTTTTTATAATGGGGGTGCTGAAAGCTATTGAATCAAATGGTAAACTCTGTATATGACAGAAACCACAGGTAGAAATCCTCTCTGTTTTTATTAAGATAAATTTAAGTTTCTCTCTAAATTTAGCAATACAGATGAGAGAAACTATCCATAAATTTAATTTTGGATGAAATAGACCAAGAACGTACAAGTTGATATCTTAATATACAAACAACTTACTACCCTCTTGTCTTCCCAAATTTCACCTTTACATTCATCTCAGCCCTCTCACTATCTACTGAACTCACAACAAAAGTCTTTTTTCAGGATATTTAGGAAATTTATGGGCTTCCCAACATCTGATGCTGACTTCTGGTGATGCTCCTTTTCAACTCTTCACAAGTTCACCATTCCGCTAGGACTGGATGAGTTAGATAAGCTTCCTCTGGCCAATAGACCCTGAAAGATTTTTCTGGGCGTGGTGCAGTGTGTGAAACAAGTCAATGGGAACTGAGAGTTGGCTGCGGGCTGGGACAGCACCCAAAGCTCTCCTACTTTCACATTCATAGGGCCAGCCGTGGGCCAGGTAAAAGGCTTGGTTGGCCAGATCTGGCTTGTGGGCCACATATTTCCAGCCCCTACTCTATTCCCTATTTTTCCCATCAGCAAAAACAGGTAGATTACAAATCACCTTACAGGGCTGATATGAATCTTAATCAATTTCTTCAACTTAGTGCATAGAAAATACTCTACAAAACTTATCCTTCTTCTATTGAATATAAACCACATTGGCAGAACAACAAAAACAAAGATATTGTTTTGTTCTATTTTGCTTAGAGTAAGTTAATACAAGATTGTACTGTAAGGATCATATATTACAAATTTATTTGCAGACAGTGACGTTTGATATTCATGCTCTTTGTAAATGACTATGTGAAACCTGTCAAAGTTCTTCCAGAGTTTTGACTTTAAAATAAAACTTCCGTATAAGGCTATGTCTAGACTAGAGTGATCTGTAGAAAGAAGTTCTCATCATAAGATGTCTTCTGACAAAACTTCTGTTGACAGATCACGGCCAGACAGCAAAGAGGATCACTCTGTTGATCCACTCTATCGACAGGCAGCAGGCAGACTGCCCGGCTGCTCTCTTGACAGAATGGCTACCCAGAACACCGTCAGACGGTGTTGCATGGCCGATGATCCCTTTCGGGAGCCCCAGCAAGATGTGCCCTTAAAGAGGCACTCCCAGATGCGCATTCCCTGCCCATGCTGAGGCATGCCCACCTCCACAAGGGACAGCACAGCTGAAATGACAATACAACTTCCGTTTTTGAAGTCCAGAACTGGTTGCTGGAAAGTGAAGCATGCATGTGTGAACACGTTCCAGATATTTATTCAGATACTTGCCAAGTCTACTAAATAATAAAATACCGTCTTTTGCTTTTTCTGGAATTTGCAAATGCAAGACAGGTGTCATTACTTATAATCTTCCACCTCTCCACTGCTGTCACAGTGGAAAAGTCAACATATTAAAAGAAGCATCTGTGTAAGCGTAACTCTAAAACAAGTTCTAAAACCACTGTAACAGAAATGGAAAATGCATTTCTCACTTATGAAAACTTGCAAGTTAGCTAAAAAGAAATTAGTTAAATTAGTCAAGGAAGTATCGCCTCGGGTATTTATTTTACACTTAGTAGGGCCTGACTAATGGTTCCTGTAATCTTTTCTATCCACGTGCGGATTTCTTTCCACCTGTGTGCAGAATAATTTTTTATGTGCACCGAGCCATATGCAAATGTGCACCAATAGTAGAAACGCAGGCACTCTGCTAATCAGCTGGGCCGCTTTTGAATCTCTCCTCTGTAGCCACACAAGTGCACATCATACCGGAAATGCTGGTTCTCACCCAGCAGATCCTTGGGGATCTAATCAGCAAGAAACTAAGGTTATTGGCTACAATGTGGCCACATGCCTCTTGGTCTCCCTCAGCAACCTCATGTTGACATCTTATCTCCAGGAGATGCATATTGACAGATCTTCTGATGTCAGATGTTGCTGAAGGCACTATCCTTTAAAAGACTATCCTGATCCCAGGAGGGATCATAGAAATAAAATTCAGCTTGGGGCTATATTTTCTTTCACCTGGAGATCTGCAAGCCCCCTAACAGGAATGACACCTATGATTTAACCTCGATCCCCACCCTCTGCTCTCCTTCCTTGTGCTCCATCATTCTCCCACATGAATTCCAGAACCTGCAGAACACCAACCTAAAGGTCTTGGGCAGGGGTCGGCAAACTGCGTCTCTGGAGCCAAGTGCAGCTCTTTAAGTAGCCACGTGCAGCCCCGGGCCCTGCTGTTGCTGACTCCTCTTGAGGGTCCCTGCGCTGCCCCTGCTGAAATAATGGAACTAAACTGAATTGATTTAACAGCTGGCCAGAGCGCATGTGGCGGGGGGGGCAGAGGGTGGACAAGTAAGATCCAGGTTCAGTGCGTAGGTTGGGCTGGGGCGGCTGAGGAGGGTTCAACCTAGAGATGGGGGAACAATTTGGCACTAATAGAGGTTAAGCCTGGAGATGTGAGGGGTAAAGCTTGAGGGATGGGGGCAGATTTGTATGCTGAGGCAATTAAAACCTGGAGATGGGGATAACAACTTTCTAATTGGTACAATCATTGCGTGTCCATTGTTTTTTAAAAAAAGTTGGGGGAAAAAAGTACAATGTGATGTTATTTATTAAGAACCACCTCATTCACGTGCACTGCAGCTCTTGAGGTATTGGTTTTGTAACTGAATTTGAAAAAATGGCTCTTCTTGCTCTTTTGATTGCAGACCCCTGGTCTAGGAGAAGTAGGAACACTGCTACAGTGGTGGAGGACCCTCTCTGTCTACCACAGGATGGAGATCAACACATGAAGACCTAAGGAGTACAATCTGTCACCATGTTAAATCTTTGAATATCTATTGTGTGAACTATGTTTCCAGCAGCCTGATCAGACTCAAATGAGCTGAGAGTAGGGCAGGACAGGAAATGGTTGTCCCATTCTGCGAGTTTTTGAGATTCCAAAACCTTTCCTGATCCACCCTGAAATGAAGCAGAAACCTTTCAAAGATTTTTGTGGAAAGCAAGAGACACCTGAATCAGAAAAGCCAAGGTCCAGTGGGAGATCCAAGTTCCAGTGCCTGCTCCAGAGAAGACTCTTGAATTGGGTCTCCCATAATCCAGCTGGATGTCTTAACCACATGGTTATTCTGGGGTTGACACCTGAACATCTTCTGTTGGAGCTGTTCCACTTTATATAGGTAGGTAAATGTGCTATAGGCCAAAGAATGCAAAAGTGACCCTATAACTTCTTGAGTGCAGCACTTATAGTCTGGAGAAACCTAGTTCAAGTCAAAACCTAGACACCAATGAATGTTTTATTACAAAAATTTTAATAATTAAATTTGTTTTCTAAGTTGAATGATGGTTCCTCAGCCCTGCCTCTAAAAAGTGGCAAATCCAAACAGTTCTTTCCAGAAGCATTCCAGAATTCTCACTTTCAGATACGTAAGTCATCTAGTGATAAAATTAATGCAACATATAGCACCAGGATACAAAAATAATAAACACTATCTGCTATAACTAAGATTATTTCAATGAGAAAAAAAATCAACCGACTATAATTTAGATTTTCCCAGAGTGGTAATTTTTCCATGAGTAGCAGTTTGAAAATCCAAAGAAAAGTGTAAAGTAACTTTTCCTAATACCCAACATTGCAAAAGAGAGGACATCTAGGATGACACACACTGGTCATTTCTGGAGAAATGAATCTGATCTAACAGGCTTAGAATACACAAATACCATGAGTGGAACCAACCCTTGAAAAAGAATTTGAGATATTTTTGGGAGGAGGGGGCACTTTGATCAAAATTCTTTGGACCTGGGGAGCGTGTGTATGTGTCTTTGTTTCCAGCTCTGATGCTCCACATTAATGACTGTTTCCTACTGCAATTGTCTACTAGGTATGTCGACAGACTTTGTTATACCTGTTATGAGAATAAAAGCCTATTGGTAATCTGAGTCTGCTAAAACTTTTCTCCTGATGAGCACTTTATGTAGGGTTAAACTCCAAAGCACTATGCCGGAGTTGTATGAATATAAATGGGCAGTAATAATTGGTATGCTTAGGCATGCAAAATCGACAGGACACCAATATGTGAGGGCACGGACAAGGTACTGGGCTTTAGTTTATGACCAGCTGTTTCAGCATTCCAGACCATTTTCATTTGGGCTCCATTTTTACTTCTTAATCTAGTTAACTGATTTGCATGGTTCAAGGAGCTGGGAAGGCTAAGCTTGGAAAATTGTACATACACACTTTAGAATTATTTCCAGAAGCGCACTTAAAGGTTCTGTGTGATTTGAAAATATTTCTTGGAGTTTTGTGTGTGGTGTTTTTTTCATGTCTTGGTTCCAAGTTGCATATTGAAGACAAATTCTGCCATTCCTCCATATATTCTAACTAAATTGTTCTGCATTTCTAAATAAAGGAGTTTCTTCTGCCATTGAGAGGAGTGAGAAGAAACATTCAGTATTCAAAAACGTATTTTTTTCCTTTCTTATTTCTATATTCCTTCTTTTTTTGAGCAAATCTGCAACTACTAATTATAATTTTCTTTTCAACCGCTTTGAAATAATGGGACTCAATTTAATTGGTTTAATGGCCACATCCCTCCTGCCAGCCATTAAACCAATTCAATTGAGCTTTACTCTTTTAGGGCAGCAGGGAAGGAAGCCAGAGGAGGAGTGAGCAGTGGCAGCAGTGGGAGCCGCAAATGGTTCCTTAAAGAGCCACATGCAGCTTGGAGCCGCCCAGCCAGCTTTTAAAATGGCACAGCTGCCAGCTCCATGGGCCAGATGAAAAGGCTTTGCAGGCCAGATTCTGGCCTGAGGGGCACGTGTTAGACACCCCTCCTGTACAGTAAGTAACTGTTCTTTCTATGCCTTCCATGTCATCTCTGACTAACGGGGGTGCCATTTACTACAGAATAAAGGAGGACATTCTCCCCTACGCCAAAAAAAAAAGAACTTTGTTTTTCCTTCCACCACTAGAATTACCATAAGTTATAGGCTCCATTAATGTCTCTCTAAAACATTGGATATGGTCATCAACAAAGTAATAATTGCCTAACTTTTCTCATTCATTATGCTATTTAAGATGGAGACTGTTCCGTATTCAGACATAACTTTGCCCCACTTTAAGAACTTTTCGAAAATAATGCCCCTGTGGTGAACAAATCTTTACTGAAAACTGTTCAAGAGCTAGGTTACATGTATATATCGTCTGGATTGACTATAATCAAATTTAGAAATATACTGGAGTTTTAAATAACGCTGTACATTCAAGAACATATGTTGTAAAATCTATGCATCACAGCCTTGGTTTCCTCCCACAATTAATTTTATTCTGGAGAATGCCTAATTTCAGTATTTTGTTGGTGAAAGAGATAAACTTTTGAGCTTACCCAGAGCTCTCCTTCAGCTCTGGATAAGCTCAAAAACTTGTCACTTTCACCAACAGCAGGGAAAAACATTGCCTCAACTCCATTGTGTCTATAGTATCCTAGGAGTAGCGAAGCTATAACACTACAAATAGTAATTTCATTTTGCAGGACTTTTCTCATAATATTACTGCTGGGTGAAGATTTTTTATGAAACTTTTTTTCCCCATAAAAAATGCAGCTTCAAGTTCACTAACTTTTTTTGTGAATTCATATTGAATTGGCCAATCATTTTCCTTTCACATTTTAAAAATCAAATTGACTTTAGATTTCAAATTTTATTTCAGTTTTACAGCTTTGAAAACAAAATAAGCTTGTTTGATTCAATTTTTTTTCCAATTGCTACAAATGAGAACATTAAAAATTAGTTCTAATTGCTGTCCTATCAAGTAATCTGTCTCAACTTCAAGCAGCATCAGCATTCGCAGAACAGAGCTTTCAATTTCAAAAATTGGAGGGGCAGACATTATATACTAGAAACAAAGGGCTCCTTGGAAAGTGCTGAAAACAAAATAAATGTAGCAGAAGTAAGATGAGAAAAAAACTTGAAAGTAAACTGCACGGCACATTCTAATATTCAAAGGACTACTAACCACACATGCATTGCACAAACTTGACTTTTTATTGTTGTTATTTTGGGTGCTGTGACTTCTTGTTTTTTTGGAGCTGTGATGTATCTTTTCTTAGGAGAAACCAAGAGTTCACTATACTGAAGAACAAAGTAAATTAGAAAAAAAAACATGAAAAGGTCTTTCTCCCTGTTCTGTCACATTTGCCACCTGACAGCAGTGTTTTTCAAATAGTTGGGAACATGAAACAGTAAATATCAAGTGTCAGATTTTCATATATTTGTTCTGGAGTCAAACCCCAGCACTTTCAAATCCCATGTGTACATTCAGGACCCAGTTTTAAAGACCTTGACTGTCTCATTTGGTTTTTAAAATACTCTTTGCAAAAACCTATGTGGCTTAAAATTTGTCTTTTCAAACACTTACCCATATAAAATTTTACCAAGTAGAATTAGAATTATACTGTGATCTTTAAAAAAAAAACCCACATTTACATTTTACTATCATGCTATTAATGATTTGGTTTATATTTCTCATGAATCTAGTAGAGCCACTTCCTTCCATTAAGCAACATTACATTTTACCAAAAAAAAAAAAAATCAAGCTGCATCTCTCTATAGCACATTAAATTGGGGGATTGCATTTTTGTTACAGAACTTGAAATATTCAAAAGTTGAACCAGTCATAAATAAGATTCAGACAGAACATTAAGGCCACATCCTCAACTTCTGTAACTTGTTGGGGTTCAATTTCAATCAACAGAGCTATGAAAATTTACACCCACTGAGGACCTGGACTTTAGTGCCTGATTTGCACACAGAAGACCAAAATGTTGGTATTTGTGTTTTGTCTAACTTCTCCCCCATTCCTATCCCATTGCCAGATGTGAGACAGATTTGCACAGTATGGGCACTCTACGATTCTGTCAACAAAACCTCCTAATTTAATGTGACTACAAATTGCATAAACAGATTCGTGTCTACTGCATACTTCAAACAGATGTCATCTGATCTGCTAATATTCGTCCAGAATCTTTAGGTGAGTACAGTATGTGATGTGTGTTTAGCTAATAACAGATTATAAATGTGAATTATATAGTCACCAATGATTCCAGCCCATTTAATTTTTAATATTTTTCTTCATAATTCTGAGTCCCATGTTAGTTTTATTTTAAGAGCATTTTTTTCCTATCATTAATTTTATATCAAATCCAACACAGGCTGAACGTCTCTAATCCGAACTCTGTGGTCCAGCAAACACCATAATCTAGCATGATTTTAGTTTGCCCAATGACCACTTATCATAAGTGTGGCCAAGTTTCCCGTTGTCTCATAAAGTTTGTTTACAGCCACCAGGCCTGATTCTCAGTGTTCTGTGCTGTTATTTAACTGCTATTTACCCCCTAAATGTCTTCTAAGAGTCCAATAAGCAGTGGAAGTGTTGGCAATGTGCTAGAAAATATTGACCTCCCGCTGCCTGGAAAATTCTTTTGTCCAGCACCAGTCAGGTTCTGACTGTGCTGTCTGAGAAAGGCTCAACCTGTACATAGTTTTTTCAGTCACATCTCACCTTAGGTGACCTCAGGCATTAATTGGCGTTACCAGACTGATGCAATGACACAATTTTGTTCTCTTGTTCCCAGTGGTTTTAGTAGTATGTGTCATCTCACAGGGGCTCAGTCACACACAGCCCCCTTTCTCGACAGCAACATCTGCAAAGATAGATCTGCATTACCTATTTGGAATATTTGGTGTTGGCTGCTGCTGTGGTTGCATTTCTTTAAGAAATTGGCAGAGTTGAGAATCCAACCATGTCTAGACATAAAGCTGAAAGCATTTAGAGCTCTTTTATTCTACATGGCAAATTTATTCAGAACTGCTATGATTATTTAAACAGTCTGAGTACAAATGATCTTTAGAAACCATCAAAATGTGTATATTAACTTACACTGAATCACACAAATTATTGCAGATTTAAAAGATACACGGGGTCACATGATATAGAAAATCAGCAGAGAGAATACCTAATATTATTAGTTCCTTAAAATATTTGAACATCATAAAAGTGTAATTAAACTGAATTGTATTTATAGTGATTGTTCAGCAAGCCACCTCTTTGTTAATTTCCTAGATTACTTAAACATGTAAATATACCCAGAACTCATACAGTGAACCAACTTCATATCTGATGCAGCTCCCTTGACTTTCTTGGGGTTAAAGCACAGAGCAGTCACTCAGAGTGTAAGTTCTTTGAAGCAGTTTCCATCTTTTTGGTATGCAAATTGGCAATATCTCGCACACAGAGCCTCAGTCCATGACAGGAACCTCAAGATACTACTGCAATGACACAATGAATCACAATAATTTCACCCATCATTTCCAAGTTGTATAAGTAGTGATTTGATAAAAACAGCAGTTCAAAAACCAAGGAGAAATGTGATTTTTTTGTTTTTCAAAATATAAACATTTAATATCCCAATTATAGGAATGTTTGATGTGATTTTGAAACTAAAGTCTTTCTTGTCAAAAAAACCAGAATAGAAACTGGACTATTACCCTCTCAGGAGGCACAGTGGCTATAGGACTTGAGATAACTAATTTTTTTGTGAATTACTCAGAAAACGTCTGTATTATAATGTTGTCTATTTTAAGAGCATGTATGAGGGGAGAAAAAGTGTTTCATATATGTGATCCAGTTGTCAAAGTAGATTTTAACAGTTAATCTGCACTATGGTCTCACAGGAATAGACCAGTGAGTGAGCTGGGCCTCACAGTTCCTCCTTACTCCAGTGGGAGAGTAATCTGCTACACGTACCTCTTTCCTTCCTCACTTTTACAGTCTTATTTAAGTAAGACTTGTAACCTGCCTTTGTAACAAAGAACAGAGAGTAAAGGGGCACAAAACAGGCAGGTGATATATCCCTTTTCTACCTAATTTGGTTCAGGTATCAAAGTATCTCCATCTATCTCCACCAAAAATCGAATAAATATGAATAGAGGAAGTTGCATTTGCCAAGTTACAGCCCATCCTATTGCTGGGAAAACAAACTTATTGGATCTGTAATAAGGCAAGAGACATGGTCCAAAACCAGAAGCTCATGCTGATCCACTCATAACTGTGGTGGTTTGTGGAAGGTGAAATGCAGATTCAACACTTTCTACTGATGCACTGCAATACAATGATAAAATTCCTTGATCCAACTGTAAATCAAACCAACCTTAAGTTTGTACCTAGATCTGAAAGAGAGATGGTCTAGAATCGTAGCACAGTTTTGAAAGATGACAAAGATGTAAAAATAATACAATTACCCATTAAACATAAGATGCTTTAATCATTAGCAACGACAATATATGGGGAATTACTTCAATGCCATAGCTTGTTAGGACTGTGAAAAAAAGAAAGAGAGAGACAGAGAGAGATGTTAAACTGGTGTAGTTTTAATGTGCAAGGAGAAAAGGGTTGGGAATTAAGGGTGTCCACATACCCACAGAAGCCGGAAAAGTCAGCACATTAGGGTCAGCTAGGAGTAAATGAGAGAAGGCAGGATCTAGTGATAAAAAAAGTTCTCTGCATGCACTTGCTCTGTGGAGCAGCCATGTTACTGTCTGATTGGGTTAGTGCAGACTCAGAGCAGCAGAGAGGTCAGAGAGCACTGTTCTCCAGTCACTCTCATGTCTAGGTGAAGGAATATTCTTTCCCTTCAGGAAGCTCACAAGTGCCTTGATCAGCTACTCAGGCAAGGCACAGGGCGGAGAACTGGGGCTGTTTATATGAAGGGATAACCAGCAGTAGCATGGGCTGAAACCAAATACTGCCTAAGAAGACAAGACCCACATCACCAGTCTAAGGCTACATCTACACCACACTAGAAGATTGACCTGTCTAGTATGGATGCGTGAAAGCAACCTCTTGGGGTCACAGTTCAACACTGTATACCTTGCAAGACGCAAGGAGTATGGGAGATCCTCTCCCATGGACCTTCCCCTGTATAGACAGGCAAGTTAGCCAAGCACAGGTACCTGATCTTAGCTACACAATTGGTGTAGCTACAATTGCATATCTGCAGTCAACTTTCTTAGTCTAGCACAGACATAGCCTGTGATGGGCTGGTTGTTAGTGGCAACCACTGTGACTCAGAAAACAAATAGCAAGAAAGGCTTGAGGGGAAGCTAGTTGCTGTGTGTCAGTTACACTTAGTTGTGGCTGGACATATATGAGGCTAAGTCAAAGAGATAGGCTGAATAAAGAGGTAGATGTGTGTGTCATCAGCACACAGGTGATAGCTGAACTCATGTTAGCAGATGAGATTGCCCAGAACCAATGTGGAGGAAAAAGAGAACAGAACAAAAGAGAGAACCCTATGGAACCCCCCACAGCAAGGGAAAAAGGAGGGGATGAAGACATGCTGTTTCCAAAGGACATGCTGAAGGCCGTGTCTACACTAGCCAAAAACTTCGAAATGGCCATGCAAATGGCCATTTCGAAGTTTACTAATGAAGCGCTGAAATACATATTCAGCGCCTCATTAGCACGCGGGTGGCCACAGCACTTCCAAATTGATGCGGCTCACCGCCACATGGCTCATCCAGAAGGGGCTCCTTTTCGAAAGGACCCTGGCTACTTCAAAGTCCCCTTATTCCTATGAGCAAGTGGGAATAAGGGGACTTCGAAGTAGGCGGGGTCTTTTCGAAAAGGAGCCCTGTCTGGATAAGCTGCGCGGCGGTGAGCTGCATCAATTTTGAAGTGCCGCGGCCGCCCACATGCTAATGAGGCACTGAATATGTATGTCAGCGCTTCATTAGCAGACTTCGAAATGGCCATTTGCATGGCCATTTCGAAGTTTTTGGCTAAGGTAGACGTAGCCGAAGGGTGATTAAAGAGGTAGGGGAGCGGGAGAGAGAATCGTGGCAGAAAAATGTCAAGTGAGTCAGCATGGTTGACAGTGTCAAAAGTAGCTGACAGGCCCAAGAAGAGTAGGATGGAATTCTGGTACTGAACTTTTATTAGAAAAGGATCATTGTCCAAATTCTCACACTGGCATGCCTTATTTTCTGCAACATCCTTTGCTTTGGCCTTGACAAAGGCAACAGTGCCCCACTCATATCCATTAAAAATGCTGCTTCAAAGATCACTTTCCTGCCCCGTAGCTTTGATCATTCCATCCTTCTCCTTGAATGTACTGCTCCCCTTTCTCTATTGCATCAAACAATTGGTTGGTTTTCACTCTTAAAGCCCTTCACAGTCTATCCCCATTCTGCCTCTCCTCTCTCAATGGATACAGAGATGTCAGCGCTCACCCCCAATCAGCCCATGTCAGCCTTCATCGCCCACTTATTACATTTCAAGCAAGTGCCTGCATGCTGCCTCCCTTTCTGCCCCATACACGTGATACAAGAAGAGAGAGGGATCTACTTCATGACCAGATGATACATGCAGTTCCCCAGTTTGAGCCTATGCAGGTGGACTCAGCTCAAGTTTGGCCAGCCTCTTCTTAATGGGAATACTGGCAGCGACAGAATCTGTTTGTTTGTTTTTAATTGTGGTAGCAGGGGCCTCATGGTATCCTTCAGCCTGGCCAAGGCCCTGAGCCGTGCATCTTTGGGAAAACAGCCTGGCCTAGCCCCACTAAGGGGGTTGAGCTTGGGAAACAAAGGAGACACTTTTCTGCAAGCCCTTGCAGGCACCAGCCTGCCTCACCTCAGGATTGTCCCCCCTGACTTCAGAGTTCTGTACAAGCTTTTCTTATACACTCTGCGTTGATTAACTCTGGGACGGGATACTTTTATGGGTGCCACTGAAGTCCAAATATTGGTCTCTCCATATAGCCTAAGACTGGTCAAGACAGTTGAAGGGTCACTGCTAGTCTGATCCTGTCAACCAAGAAATTATGATTTTGGGACGCAATCCCCACACTTGGCTGAGAAATGTCCAATCCCCTGTCTGGCCATGTGTGACCCAAGTACCTCCTGGCACTGTGAAATTTAGCTCAAAGTACTGATTAACCAACTGCCTTTTGCCCCCCCCCCCCCCCAAGTCCTGAGTTTCTGGGCTCCCCAGGCAGACACCTCACACGTTTGAGGTATTTTGCAGGCTGCATGGGGTCAAGTAGCAGAACAGACCTCCTTACTTCTAGGATTGCCTGTGAGATACCAAAAATTTGTGGACACATTTGAACAACAGAATAAAAGCACCTTTTTCCCCCACACTGTGAAAACAGGTGCCCCTTTACAGCCAGATACTAAGATTCCATGGCAAGATTCAATGGCAGTTTGCACTGAAAGAGAAGATAGTTCTCTTCAGTCAGTAAAGCTAATGAAACACAGTTATTTCTAAATCACTGGTGTTTTCCTGAATTCGAATATCAAAAAGACTTTATTTCATTGCCTCTTTGCATTCCAGCTCAGCTGGCAGACAGGATGTTCAATCTGACTAAGATAATTTTTCACGTAATTTATTTTTAGTAGAGGAAATGAGGGGTCAGATCCTCAGTTGGAATTAATTACCACAGCTCCACTGAAATCAATGAAGTTCCACAGATTTACACCAGCTGTGGATTTGGCATAAGAGCTTTGTGAGCTTATTGGCTTAGAAATCTTTACTGATTTGTCTGGTAAAATTAATCAAATTTACTCATCAGTCTCTTTAATAAGAAATCACTTTCTTCAAAAAAGGAAATAAACCAAAGGTATCAAATATGCAAACTGAAGGCCCAATCCACTGAGCAGAACTCAACAGAAAGACTCCCATTTATTCTGATGGAAGGTCACTTGGGCTCTTTTTGGCTTCTTCTGTATTAATAAAGTTTGAACTTAGTCTTGATTCTCAGATGGGCCAGATCCCATTAGGCCTCACCCATGAAAGTATTCTCAAAAATCTTGGTAAATTTTTTTCTAAAATGTGTTTGACCTAATTTCACTTCATAAACTGTATAACAGTTTTCTATGGAATTTAGTGCTAAACAACTATTGTCCATTGAGTTTCTACTGAATCACAATGGACTGAATTTAAAAAATAATCTTTACTCTTGAGAATGTCATGACTGATCACACGATTTTTTCTTTATGACAGAAATATCCTATCTTCTTTTAATTTGACACACACGTCCATGTTCCTCTGACCCTATCCTTCCACAAGTATCTTCAGTCCATTACTCCATGTAGAAATAAACTCTTACGTAAACTTACTAAAACTAGAGGGCAAGCTGAGATAATACAATTGTACAAGGAAGAAAAAGTTGGTACAATTATCTAAATGTTTATTTATAAAACAGTTCAAATTCTGTTCAGAAAGCTGCCCCCATTGTTCTCTGAGTCCACACAAAAGTTGTTGGGGAGATTGGAGTATCACAGCCCCTTTCTGAACACAAGCAATTGTTTTAATAAAATAATTATTTAGACCTCATGAGTTTAGCAAATCAGACCAAAACAAAGTGAAACAAAGAAAACAGTGCCACATTTTAGAAAAATATTCATTCTATGCATGAAATATAGAAAGAGATGGTTTTTTAAATGACTGAACCCCAGAAAGGTGTCACCTCAGTAACTTAGTTCAGTAGCTTTATCCATTTTATACACTAATATGAACACACCAGGGCTATGAATTCAGCAAGTATCATTGTTGAACTAGCCAGTCTTTGGAAGACCCTGTGAACAAAGTGGGTTTAAAAAAAGAAAAAAACACTTTAAAATATCTTTAATGCTGTTAAATCTGTCATTTTCCCTTAAGATACAACCTGTAGGATATTTTTTGTTCTCCATCAGCAACACCTGAATTTTAATAAATGAGCCATTCATACGAAAGGTAAAACCCTCATTTTAACTGTACAGATTCCCATGTACACACTCATCTCTGGAACGGGACACTTTTTTAAAAAAAAATAGATATCTTTATCTTCCTTTTAAAACTGGAGTGACGACAGCACTGACGTTGGTAAGGAGAGCAGAGCTGGAAGGCAGCTGTTGGACTGACAAAACTAAATCAATGAAAGCAGTTTATAAAGTCCCCCACCCCGCTGCCATTTCCTCCAATGACGACAAAGGCATGAGAAGCATGTTTTCATCTAGAAAGAGAATGGAATTTGTGGACATGAAGTACCCTTTTAAAAAAAGAACAGCTTGGCACTTGTGCCGCCCAGACTGCTTTCCTGCCAAGGATGTGACATTTGTACAGATGAGGCTTGGAATGAGGAGGAAAATGATATTTGTATCTTTCTTGATGTGCACATTCACTTTCTTGATCTAAATGTTCTCATTAATAGCTTTTCCTGAAAGAAAAGTTTACGAACAAACACATTCAAAAACTGATCACCTAGTCCCACAGACTATTCTACATTACAGACATCTTTCAAAAGAAGTTCTTCTTGAAGATCTCTTCAGAAAAAAACTTCTTTTAAAAGAGTGCATCCACACACAAAAAAAGCAGATCAAAAAATCGATCTCCTCTTCCGACAGGGACTATCCACACAGCCCCTGCTCTTTCAAAAGAATGGGCAGGAGGTTGAAAAAATCTCTTTCAAAAATGCTCTTTCAAAAAAAGGGGCCGTGGGGCATGTACACGCTTTTTTTCCTGAAAGAAGCTTTCAGAAAAAGGCCTTCTTCCTCAACTGGGAGAGGAAGAGGGCTGCCAGAAAAAGTGCTGCCTCCTTTTGATTTCCTACCAAAAGAGAGCATTTCATGTGTAGAGGCTCTGCAGGTTCTTTTGGAAAAGGCCCGTTTTTTTTCGAAAAAACATGCTAGTGTAGATACAGTCACAGTTAATGATGTCATCTGAAGTTCTGCCTAACTAACAGCTACAAGTTGTACCCAACATATTCTATATGCACTTAATCCAAAGCCCACTGATGTCAATGTAAGTAATACATCCACTGCTGTAGACCAGGCATGTCAAAATCAAAGCCTATTGAGGGCCGCACAAATGAAAACTGATAGCTTTCAAGGCCACCAAACAAAATGTAATTCTGTGAGAAAATCATAATAATTTACTATGTTGTAGGTATATTTTATAATATTTTTCAGGTCTTGTTTGAACAGAATACAATCATTTTCATTCAGAATTTAATACTTAATATGAATTTTATTGTTTTATAATGTTATTAATAGTTCATAAATTTTGAGAAAAGACACACCTAGCAGTGAGGGATGAAAGAGACAGAAAACACTGATGATAAAAGCAGACCAGGGAGAAAGGGCAAATCAAAATAGCCAAAATATCTTGAAGAAAGAAGGGACAGATGGTTTTGCAGTGAACATGCAAAGCCAGGTGTCAGGACGCCTGCATTCTATGGCTAGCTCTGCACTCTGTGTTGCTGTCCGTTTCATGACCTCTGAAAATGAGGATAACCTACCACAGAGGAATGTCATGAGTTCCCAGAACGAATGAGTGGGCTTTGAGATTTGTGGCTGGAAGGAACAACATCGAGTTAATTTAAAGAAGCTGCATCTGAGGGTAAGGGAGCTGTACAGGCTCAAAGAACGAAGATTAGGGCTGAGAGAAACTGACCACCAGCAGCTCACTGATGGAACACCCCAATGTTGCGTCGCTAGGGGTTCACTTAAGTCAGAACATTTCCATTGTACAGAGTTTGCTTTGTCAACCATTTTTACCAGGTTTGAACGACACTTTGGCTGATTTTATGGATGTCTCTCTCACCTTTGTACAGGGTGGGTAAAACACAGGGAAACCCCTCCCCCACCCCAAGAGCAGCCTCTCTCCCCAAATGGAGTGATTCCCCTTCCCCCCAACCCCTTTCAGTGGGCCATTGAAGATATGGATAGATGTCTTTGTCCTACTAAACAAGCTACACTTAGTGCATTCATGCCCTTATCACGGAAAGATCTAATTCGAAATTATTCAACAAATACTTAGTGCTTCACTCATACGTTGTACTATGGCTATATACTTGCATCATGATAGCACCTAGAGGGCACAGTCAGGGTCCCATATTGGTGGAAACTATACACGCAGAGTTTACAATCTAAATGAGTCTCAAGGTGTAAAATACTCATAAATCCTTATTTTCCTCCCCTCAGATTTGGGTAACTATGCAGGTCCATCTGTGTATTTATGTTATACAATTAAAGGGCCAACTGCTGCCCCCTATGTCCCACCCCCCATGCGTATGGAACCCATATGCTTCATGGTCACACAGAGTAATAGGTTATAAGACAAAGACAGATCACTGTGATCATCTAATCTGAGCTCCTGCAAAATATAGGTCATAGAACTTTCCTGAATTAATCCCTGATAGAACTACAACATATGTTTTTAGAAAACTAATGAATCCTGAATTCAAAATTGCCAGTGATGGAGCAAATTTAAGCAAATTTTCATGAAAAACTGGGTAACAATCCATGCTCCAAAATACCCTAAATTAATTTGCCTGTGTGTATCCTCAAAGTCATAATGGCAAAATAAAGACAAATGCAAAAACATAAACACTCACAGATCAAGAAATACAAATGTTAGACCCCATTCCAGCAAAACTATTTCCAGTATATGTTTAACTGTGAGGGTGTGACTTATCTATTTGACTTCTAAGTAAGCATGTCCCCAAGCCTTTTGCTGGTTTGGGGCAAACAATTTTCAATTATCTCCTTTTGTATGTGTTTCCATCTAATTATATGACTACATAATTTTCATCAGAAAATGTAACTTTTTCCTACAAGCATGCAGCAGGAATGTAGCTTTCTGCATTTACTTTTGTAGGGTTTTATTTTTCTAATTATTGTTTAGGAGAAATAAAGGGTGGGAGAAAACTTCAAGAGACCTACAGGCTTCAAAACAATGCAAGCTAGCAAAAATTCCTAGTGCAAGATTTTCAAACACTTATAACTTCCTTGAAAACCAGTCTCCCCTGGAATCAGCCCCTGCATAGCTTGGCAAAGAGAACTATTCCTGTCCCAAAATGTTACTTTCAAACCTCACCCATTTCTCTGTAGGTCACTTCAAAAACTGTTTTGCAATAGTTTGTATCTAATGGAAAGAACGTGTTTCAGTCACTTAAAATACCACCCTCTCCCCAACCCTCCCTCCCTGAATCTTCCCAACAAGCCAATACCTTCACTTTCATCAAATCCAGACTAAAGATGCACTTCTACTAGGAAGCTACAAGAAGTGAATCAATTAACACGTTAAACTAAAACCTACTTTCAAAAATTATCTTTACTACAACGTCTTCAATTGTGTTTCCATGTGATCCCTTCTATGAAACTGTGTCCAACACCACCTTGCTAGCCTCTTGTCTTTGCTCAGGGTTACCATATTTGACCTTTCCAAAAAAAAAAAAAAGAGGACACCCATTGGAGGGAGGGTATCTGTATCAGTACCTACCAACTCACGTTGTATTAATGTACTATATATACACACTATAACACGTTAATACCCTCCCTCAAAGGGGTATCCTCTTTTTTATAAGGTAATCCTATCAATAATCCTCAATGTCTAAATTCTAGATCAAGTCCTTGGAGCACAGGTCTGCCTAGCTATCAGTTTTGGGAGAGGTCTTTCATACCGTTCGATACAATCTAAATGACATAAACTCAAAAATAGCTGAACCATTTTTACTCAAAATTTCCACTGAAAAAATAAAAATTACAGTCATCTGCATACACTTACATCAACTATTTTGCAATCTTGTTTACAGCGGTATAGCAGTTGCTGCATCTCCTGATAGGATATACCACCAGAAGTTGAAAGATTAGTTAATCAAGATGTTTGAAATAAAAGCAATCACACATATTTTTTTAAAACGCACTCCCTCTTGACTACCCAAAGTATGTTGACTTTTCTCTAGAGAACAAAGGAGATTTCACGCTGCCAAAGTAAGCCCTTTGCTTACAAAAGTGGAATAGTGAAAATTTAAAATTACCCTGAAGTAGTACTGAACTGGCCTTTTTTATAAGATTTGTCACCAAACCATCTGTGTTGTATGTGTGTATGTATGTAGAGTAGCAGTATCTTGCATCTAATTATGCTTATAATTGGGTTCAAACTGCAAAGACATTAATATAATTCATCCTGCATAAGATAATGCAAATGATTGTAGCTAACATACTTCTGATACTTTACACCTCTGTACTTACCTTAACTTTGCCAGTTGGCAGGCAGTGAAGGAAGTCTGATAAAATGGACCTTTTATTTTGTGATTTATAATGTTCTACTTTAAAATCTCAGGAATGTGGTTTCCAAATTTTTCTGCTATTCAGGAACCTTGACTAATGTGTTAAAATCTATTGACCTCACATGGGGAAAATAAACAAATCGGAACCAACATGTATATCTTCCCTGAACATCCTCTTACAAACTTCAGACTCAAGAGAACAGATAAAAAGGAAATAAACATGCTTCTCTGTAGACATAAAACTTTATTAAACCAATCATGTTCCATCTTCAAATTAAACAGGAGCCCACATTTTAAATATAGTGTTTTTCAATCATCTATAATAGTAATGCCTTCATGTTTCTAAAACACGGGAGACAAAGCATGTTCAGAATGGTAACATTTGTTTTTGTTTTTTGTTTCAAAACACTTCAGCAGATACTCCAGTCAGTGAATACTTGACTCCCGTAATTGCTTTGTGCTGAGGAGTGTTTCAGAAAGAACACGTGGTCTTTGTTTTGCATTGTTTAAAATGCAAAACAAAGGAAAATGTTTTACAAACAAACCAACCTAAAGAAGCCTTTGGAAATGTAAGTACATACCAGGGCAAAACAGCCTTTTTTCTTACAGGAAAAAAAAATGAGAGAAACAAAGCCAATGTCCTTCCTCAGGCTTCCTGTGTTTCACACTGGGTTCTAAATAAATTTCTTCCCATGCATTCATTACCTGCCATACTAATAAAGCCTCTAAAGACTCAATCCTACAAGGTACTCAGTGTCCTCAATTCCTACTGGCTGTACTAGTAGTTGAGGCCACTCTGTATCTTGTAGGAAGTGCTCAGAAACTTGCATGATCAGATCCAAAGTTAACTGCTTCCAGTGTCCTGTTAACTCTATTCAGGCACTCTGACTTCGTTTAAAATCCTTTCATACTATACAATTTTATTCTGTTCATGCAGCAATTTAACACATAATAGATTATTTCCCCCAGCACACAATTTTTAAAGCTTTTCACTTTATTAATTAATTTACTGTCAGACCAGTTGGATGACTATTATTTCTCTTTATTACATTTTGTCTAGTGTTTGGCAAAGCTTTTTGCTGCTTTGGATAGCTATGTGCTACATACACTCATGGCTTGATGCTATACTGTTTTACAATTGCAGTGAGCTGGTCCTGCTTTGAGCTGCGAGTTGGATGAGATGACCTCCTGAGGTCTCTTCCAACTCTAATCTGATATAATTCTATGAGTTGCTCGGAAGCTAGATCAGAACCTCAAAACAAATAAAATTCAATGTTAAATCATTCTGCTTTTCGACAGAGCAAGGAAGTGATTCTGTTTAAAGAGCACAATTCTAATTTCTGATCATCACTTAATTATGAAATGGTTGGTAAGGGCACCCAATTAAAGCAATCTGGACACCCATATGACACAGATTTTCAAATGCAACATCTTGTATAAGTCAAAGATTTAATTTAAAACAATGAATGCCACCAAACCGAAGACTATTATTTTCTTTTGACTCTAGAGCTAGGTTTCAGGCAAGTGGGATAAGCTGCCTTTCACCCCTTGAAGGCTTTCAAAAGACAATGAAATTGTGTGAACACATCTGAGTTGATATATAATTAAACATTCTGTCTCCCTTCTTTATTTTTTGTTTGCATGGAAACCAGTAAAATTTTGCGTTAATTATGACAAATTAGAGTCTAGTGCACCAGAGCAGGTAGCATGGGAAAGCTGCAGAGATCCCCTGCCCTCCACTTCATGTGCCCATGCAAGAGGGCTGTCCTGCATACTAAAATATGGGTAGTATGGCTGGCGAGCACACAGAACACCAGAATGGAAACAGAGAGGTTGTCAGTCTTGTCCCCCAACCCTTTGTATGCTGGGAAGTGGCTTTAGAAGCATGGCTTGCTTTTCCCACACGTATGGCAAGGGCTATACAGAGCATGCTCCCCCAGCAACTCTGAAGGTATTGGACTCAACAGCTACATCTACACGGGTATGCTACATCGAAATAGCTTATTTCGGTGTAGCGAAATCGAACTAAGCTATTTCGATGAATAACGTCTACACGTCCTCCAGGGCTGGTGCCGTCGACGTTCAGCGTCGACATTGGGCAGCACTACATCGAAGTGGGCGCTGCAGGGGAGCGTCTACACACCCAAGCGGCCCAAATCGAAATAAGGGTGCCAGGAACAGCTGCAGATAGGGTCACAGGGCGGACTAGCACTTCCGGTGCAACAGCTAGCCGCTCCCTTAAAGGGCCCCTCCCAGACACACTCAGCCTGCACAGCACGCGGGCTGCAGAGCCACAGGCACGCACACCCCGTCGAAGCAGTATGGACCCCCAGCAGCAGCAGTAGCAGCAGCCAGAGGTCCACACACCCGCCCCTGCAGGAGCAGCAGTTGCCCTGCTCAGTGCTATGCAGGTGGCAGCTGATCACCTTTTATTCGTGGAAGAGGAGCTGCCCCCAGGGGATGAGGAAGCAGCCCCAGATCTTGCTGCCCTCTGCCCCCCCCACCCCGCCGTACACGCCGTCGGCTGTGGAGCTACCCCACGAGCACCGACTGGTGGGAGCAGCTGGTACTCAGCGAGTGGGACAATGAGCGCTGGCTCCAGAATTTCCGCATGAGCCAGCAGACATTCCTGGAGCTCTGCCAGTGGCTCACCCCTGCCTTACGGCACCAGGACACCTCCATGCGACGTGCCCTCACCGTTGAGAAACAGGTCGGCATCGCTGTCTGGAAGCTGGCCACTCCAGACAGCTACCGATCCATAGGGCAGCAGTTCGGCGTGGGCAAGGCCACCATCGGGGCTGTCCTCATGGAGGTAAGAGGACCTGGGGGAGGGGAGCCCTGGGGGGGGAGTCCTGGGGGGGGGGAGTCCTGCGGGGGAGAAGCCCGGGAGGGGGGAGCCCTGGGGGGGAGGGCCAGACACACCCCTCACTGGTGCTCTCTCATGTCCTTCCCCTGCAGGTCGTCCGCGCAATCAATGCCCTGCTCCTCCACAGGCCCGTGCGGCTTGGGGACCCGGATGCTGCCATTGCGAGGTTTGCCAGCCTGGGCTTCCCAAATTGCTTTAGGGCTCTGGATGGGACCCATATCCCCATCCGTGCCCCGGAGCACAGCAGAGGACGCTTCCTCAACAGGAAGGGATACCATTCGGTGATCCTCCAGGCCTTGGTGGACAGCCAGGACCGCTTCCTGGACATTTATGTTGGCTGGCCTGGCAGCACCCACGATGCCCGGATATTCAGAAATTCGGGCCTGTGCCGCTGGCTGGAGGTGGGGACCTACATCCCCCAGCGGGAGATCCCTGTGGGGGACACCACCATGCTCCTCTGCGTCATTGCAGACACAGCATACCCCCTCCGGCCCTGGCTCATGCACCCTTACACGGGCCATCACACAGCCAGCCAGGAGCGGTTCAACATGCACTTGAACCATGGCTGCCAGGTGGTCGAGCGCACTTTCGGCCGCCTCAAAGGGCGCTGGAGGTGTCTCCTCATCTGCCTGGATGCAGGCCTCACCAACATCCCCTAGGTTGTGGGCGCGTGCAGCACCCTCCACAACATGGTGGAGAGCAAGGGAGAGGCTTTCTTCCAGGGCTGGGCTGTGGAGGCTGGCAGGGCCGACGTGCAGCCACCTGCTGCCCCCAGTCGCCAGGTCGACCCCGAGGGGATCCGGGTCCGGGAGGCCCTGTGGGCCCATTTTGACCAGGCTGCGGGGTGAACGCTGGCAGGCCACCCACTGCACCCCCGCATCCTCTACAACACTCCCTGCCCCCATGCCCACACCACAGAGCACCCGAGAGCACACCCCCCCTACTTTTCTTGCAAATAAATGGACATGTTGTTTGAAACCAAACAGTGCATTCTCTTAATAATAATATAGATAGATAGATAGATAGATAGATAGATAGAAAAAAAGGGGGGAACTATTTACATGGGGGGGGCAGGTAGCAGAACAGAACAGGGGTCCAACACAAACTATATACAAATGGGGGATATGTACAAAGGAGGGGGGGGCCACATCCTCGGCCCCGCACCCCTAATGTCCGGCGCCCGGGGTTGGAGGGTGCGACCCTCGCCTCGGCCGGAGCCCTGGCCGAGGCTGGGTGGGCGCCGGGCGAAGCGGCAAATACAGCCGGTCGGTGTCCGCAGGCCCCAGGTCCCCCTCGGTGGCAGGCCCCAGGGTGGCAGACGGTGGAGGGACGGCGGCGGTCGGAGCAGCGGGCAGGTGTGTGGGTTACAAGAACACAAATATAAGTTGTGGGCTTGATGCAAAAATTGCTAGATGAGGTTCTCTGGCCTGTGTTGTGCTAGTGGTCAGACTAGATGATCAGAATGGTCTCTTCTGATTCTTCACAACCATGAAAAATAACTGTTGCCCCCCTGTGTCACACCACAGCCTATTTCCACAGTATTCACTTTCACAACTCCTTTAACACAGTCCTATCTTCTCCTCAAGGCACAGCTCAAGTAACAGCCCTTTATACTCTGGAGACCAATGGGGGCTGAGGAAACTAATCCTTCCCTGAAGGCCCAAGTGGCAGCAGAACCTCTCTGTAACTGCTCTGCCCCCTGAAGACGGAATGGTGGTCCGGAGAATTCTTCTAGACACTGGCCCTAGTTCCTTTCCCTCCACACCCTGTCTGCAGGAGCAAGCAGGGAGCTTCCACAGAGCTGTGCTGGGGAAGAGGGAAGGAGGCGAATGCGGGTAGCTGTACATATTCCCCAAACCCTCCACTTTTTCCACATGTATTTAAGCAATAACAATCGGGCAAACACCTGAAGCCAGGCTATTAGTCAGCCCCCAGCTGATCATTTCTTTAGGCCTGCTCCTCAGGTGTGCCAGAACAATGCCTGATGCACTTAACGGGGAGAGAACAAAGAGGGATTTCTGGGGATGCCAGAAGCTGGTCTGGGCCCTGTTACAACTTAAAGAAGCCTCAAAAGCTGCTCTCTAATTTCTGCTGGCCTCCATGTTTAAAGCTATAGCACACGCTCTGTATGAAACAGAATAAGAAGTTGGTGTAAACTGACTGAATGATGCTACAGAGAAAAACACCGGCAGAGGCAACGACCTTCCTAACAAGGTCTTTTCCACCAGGAATAATATTTTCAACAGTAAAATGAAATAAAGGTAATAGAGGAAGACAAAGGCTATATCTAGACTACAGTAAATTAGTAGTAGTAGTAGTAGTAGTAGTAGTAGTAGTAGTAGTAGGCATCCTTCAGTCTGCATAGACTATGGATCGCGCCCTTTAAAGTTTCAATTGAGGACTTCATTTACAGCGTCTATTGTGACTATGAAGACCCACACGAGAGTGACAGTCCTTGCTGCATCTCTTGCAGATGTGGTGGGTGTCTGGCAAGTCCTTAGTGTGCTTTCTGTGCGCTCGCTTCTCCTCTGCTAGCTGTCTGATCTTCAACTCGCCCTTCTGAAGGCCCTTGTGTAACCCCTGCCTCCATCTGCTGCAGTTGTCCAGCTCAGTAGACAGTCAATTGTTGGCAGAAGTTTTTGTCAGAAAATATCTTGCCACAAAACTTCTGTCGACAGATCATGTCCAGACAGCAAAGCAGACTGAGAGAGCAATCCACTCTGTCAAGGAGGTGTCCAGCCACAGAGAGGTCCCATCATGGGTGGTGGGTGAGCTGGGAACAGCCTGGCGCTCCCCAGGGCCCACTCTCACATCTGCAGCTTGTGGCACTGTCCATAGGAGCAGGTGCTCACCTGTGGGCATGCCCACATGCCACGTGCCACACTGCTCAGTGCATCTGGGTACAGGCCATCACCCTTGTGGCTAGCCCACTTCCAGCCATGGCAGGTGCTGGGAGGTCTGCCCCACCTCAGGGCCTGGATCTCATCCAGCCGCCCATGAGGCTGGCAGCAGGGTGCCACCCATTCCCTGGAGGCTGTCTGGTGGGTCTAGGTGGTGCACACTACATTACATGTGGTTCCATGTGCTCGGACTGCAGCACAAGGTCCTGCCCGAGCTGGCCAGGCGAAACTCACACCACGCCCTATCTGCACCCACCCTCTCACACCCTGGGGTGTGTGTCATGTGGGGTACTCACCAGAGGGACCCTTGCCCGGCTCCATCAATGCCCTGGACATAGCCTGGCTGCTGGGGACCATGTCCAGGATGATTTACAGGCTGTTTCTGGCCTCCAACTTGAGCTCCAGCTCAGAGGCCTCCTCCTACTCCTCTGCCTCCAGGGCTCCCGCTGCAGTGTGGGGGTCCTCGAGTACTGTGTCTGCGCTGCGGCACTGTAGGGATGTCCCCCACTACCACCACCCTGCAGGATGCTGTGCAGCTCCCTGTAGTAGGGGCAGATGGCAGGTGCTGCCCCAGAGTGTTGGGCCATGTCTCAGGCCCAGGCAGAGCCCTGGCATAGTTTTCACCTTTGCCTGACCCTGCTCCATGCCTTGGGGCAGGTGGGGGTGGCCCTGTTCAGCCAGGGTAGTAGCCATCTGGGTATTTGTGGGCATATTGCGGTGCTTCGCTTTGGGGTCTTGGAGGGTCTCGCCCTCCCCTCAGAGGTCCAACAGGGCCTGGACCTCAGCTCCGATCCAGGAAGGGCCCGCCTCTTGCTGCCCAGGGTGCCTCCTGAGACCCCTCAGCTGGTCCCTCAAGTTCCTGGGGGTTCACAGGCTCCCTGCTGGTTTGCCATGGGGACTGCTGGCTGGTAAGGAGTGGCTGTGAGGGCATGGGACACAGCTGTGCATTGCTCTGCTGTTTGCATGCTCTCAGAACCCTGCCACAGGTTATCCCAGGCTTCCTGCAGCTTTAAGACGGGCCGGTGGCCGGAACTATAGAGCGCTGATTGCTGCGCTCAGGGTGTCCCCCAGAGCACCTGTGCAGCACCCTGGAAGCCTCTTCTGTCAACAGAAGGCCCCCGGGAACATCCAGACCCGTGCTCTGTTGACAGATCTCTGTCAACGTTGTTCTTCCTCGGGGCAAGCAGGGAACAGCTGTTGACAAGAGCACTGCGTTCTGCCGAGAGCACGCCCTTGGGAATCTGGGCGCTCCATGGATTTTGTTGACAAAACAGCCCTTTTGCCAAAAAACCCTCTAGTCTAGACATAGCCAAAGGGAGATGACCTAGTTTTGGTTTCATCCCAGTACTGTCAGCCTGGGTTTGATGTTCTCCCTCATTGTCTCTCTGGCAACCCTTTTACACTCCTTCCCCAGACACCTGCTTTGGTACAGAAAGGAGGAAAATGACCCCAGGATAGAATCCAGCAATGGCTGTAAACCCTAATACAATTGAAATACACGTTGTGGTTTTTATTTTTACTGGATGGGCACTACTGTTTAGGTACAAAGTGCATAAGCCACCCAAAACAGACTAATACCCACAGTCTCCATATTCATTTTTACATTAGAAACTGACTCAGATTTACAGTTCACTTCACTAAGCTTCATACTGGCCAGTTACCCTCCCATACAGGAGGTTCAACACCTCAGTGATTTCAAATGAAGGGGGTTTTTTTATGATTAAGGAAAAGCTGATCAGGCTTACTACGATACTATGGAATCCCTCCACATTAACTTCCATCGCCCTGAGACTCACAAAAGCGCTTCCCCTTCACATGCAATAGTACACAGAGGCAGTTTTAGTTTAATTTTATATTGAAAACCCCAACTTCTAACAAATGAGACACTCTGGTTGGGTCTACACTTGCCCCCAACTTTGAATGGGGCGTGTTAATCAGGGTGACGGGAGATTACTAATGAAGTGCTGCAGTGACCCCGGCTCAAATTTTGCGGAGTAAAAGCACTTCGAAGTAGCTTGGGCAGTTAGAAGTGCCCACGGCTACACGCATGCTGGCATTTCAAAGTCTGATGCTTTGAAGTTGTCGCGGGGGAGAATTAGCCTTATGAAGTGCTGCACGTTCACTGCAGCATTTCATTTGTAATCTCCCATCGCCCTGATTAACGCCCTTTGAAGCTGGGGGCAAGATTAAACAAGCCCTCTGAGATTAGGTACATTTTGACTCCTGGCTCAAGTATTTTATGATTATCGGGGTCACACAGAATTTTGATAATTGCTTTCGAGCCCTTCCCTCCCTAGGTCATAAGGTCTTCTTAGGCCCTCATCAGCAGTGAGCAAAAGTCATGACCCTACTACATGCTATGATTTGGTGGTCTCAGTCCAGACACCAGTGGACAAATATCACAGAAAATAATTGGTACCATTGAAGATGGTCTCAACAGAAAGACTAGGGGCTGTACAGCAGAGAAGACTCAGTTATATTTTTGCTGTCAGAGATGATAACTCTAGATCAAGCCTAGAACTCATTGGTACTGAGGAAAACTTGCACTTGTCCTGGTTCTGTGGCTAAATCAAGAGATTAGTTTTCCAGTCCTATCAATCTTATACCTTTTTCAGAGATTGCAGCAGCAGCAGCAGCCAAAATGAAGTTGATAGGTCTGTTAAACCTAGAACTTCTCAGATCTTGTTTGTTTTGGCACCGTGGAAGACACCTGCTAATTTGATGGGTCTACGATCCAAGATTTCCTACCATTTCTGAAACTTGTCATGTTATCAGAGGTCACTGCAGTCAATGCGCAGAAAAGGAGTGAGTTTCCCCCATCCCAAGCATTTCTAATCCTGTTTGTAACTCTAACAATAAAATATACACATTAAAAACAGATGTTCATAAAAATCTTATTCTGTTTAGTAAAATATTTTCCATGCATGCAAAGAGATGTCATGCTAATCAAGGAAAGCAAACATTAAACTTTGTTTGTGAAAGTTTGTATTGACTGATGAAGCCAATGCTTTCTTAATCTGGTCACACAGCAAAACCATGTCTTAATTTTCTCATGAGAATCTAAAGCTTAAGAAATATGCTAGACTGAGCATCTTGACTACTTAAAGTGCAGTTCTATCCTGAAAAGTGACTGTGTAAAAAAGACATCTTATTACTAACAGACCCATTCCTTGTGTGTTTAGAGTCATATAAACTCACTGTACTAACAAATATAAATTTTTACTGCACCACAATCCTGTGAGGTCCACAGAAAAAATACAAAAGTTGAACAAGAAGTAAACTATATTCTATTACTTCTTGTGTGTTATCACTAGAATGGTTTACTCGATCCATTAAACTCTACCTTTGCAGACCTATGGATGGTAATCAGTATGCACAGGTGTTCCAGAAGCATCATAAGTCTAGTCCAGGGTCCACTAAAGCCAATGAGAAAATACGCCCCTTTATAGGCTTATATAGATTTAATTGAGAGCCAGCTTTTATTACAGATAGTGATACACAAGAAGAAAAGAACCTATCTTAACTCTAGGTTGCTATGTGAAATGTTCGTGATTGACTACAAGGAAAAAGACATCTTTTTTATGTGTGCACTGAGCATTTCGATATTTAAATAGCCAAAACTCAAACACAGCTAGTGCTATTTTACACAGACACTTTTCAAAGCAGGACCACTCGAAACCCTTGATCCACAGTATAGTATGATCTGCGGAAACGTACGAGTTCTTTATCTATCCCACCAGTCTGTCTCAACAATGACCTGAATGAGGCAAAATTTCAAAGTTCAGAGGGAGTATCAAACTTTTTCAGATTTGGGTCATTCATCCCTAGTTTACATTTTCATCCAACAAAGCACATCATCCTTCAATAGTACATTGCAAGCCACGCAAAAGAACTTTGTCTTAGAAAGAAAACCTCCCAGACTAAAGAATTCAGCAATAGACTGACATGCAGTTATTGCAGTCGACCGTGCAAATCCAATATTGAACAGATAAGCCACAAGAGAAGCTGCAGACTCAAATACTGCTCATCGATCCTCACCACCACTGCTAATCACCATCTCTCGAGAAGAAAAGGAGCCACAATACAATACTTACCTTAATTGTAATTTCAGTTGCAAGCTTTTCTAAAGGTTGTCCCACAAATGAATGTCTCTTTCTAAAGCATTTTTCCACAAATTTTTCATGACTGGTTTTTCTCAACTTCAGGTCCTGTGCTATTTTTTTCAGACTATAGAATTTTGCTTACTCAACAGTTGTGCTTTCAAACACTTCAAGAAAAAAAATTCTTTGCTCTCAATATATATGGATTTGTACCCTTAAATTTTCCTTTAAATTCAATAGCTTAGAATAGAACTCAGCCAAAACCATACCAGTTTTTTGTCAAAATATTTAAAAACTGTAAATTTTGCATAATTTCACTGCAAACCGAGAAATTCAGCCCAACTTTACGCATGTCCCCTTGAAAGATTTGCAAAACGTTTTTCTCTGCCTACTTAGGGACTATCTAATGTGCCTACCTCCATATTATCCATCTGCCAACGAAGTTTGAGTTTTGATGAAACAAGAATAGTTTCTGTGGTTTCAAACTTCAGGGATATCTTTATACCAGGGAACTTGCTTATCATCTCAAATAACTCTACCTCCGCGACACACACACAATCGTCAAAGCTTGTCTACCCTTGAAACTTTAAAGTAGCACAGAGCTTCTTCCATTGCTGCAAGCAAACACCTGCATGAGAAGCTATAGCTAGCTTCACAGAAGAATTCTTCCATCAACCTCGTGCTGTCTACGCACAAGGTTAGGTTGGAGTGTGGATTTTTCTCTCCCCTAAGTGACAGAGATGAGAGAATCTAACCTCTTAATGTGAACTGGCTGTGAGTATTTAAACACAACAATATTCTGCCTTTTCTGTATATGGCACCTCGTGTCTATGGCACAGCCTGCTGTGCAACCATAAACCAACTGAGCTGTAGCCTGGGAGTTAGGGGAAATGCTGTTCTAATTTTACAGAGTGAGAAAATGGGCTTCAGAGAGGTTTCGTGACTTGTTCAAGGTCACAGAAAAAGTCTGTTGCATAAGCAGGAGCAGAAATTAAATTGCCTCACTGTCAGGCCTGTGCTTTAAGCATAATTATTCTTACCTCTCTCCTTCAGTACACACAAAAGACCAGCTCAGTCATGTCCCTTCTTAATCTTCCTTTTGTCGTGCATCTAATTTAAGGTTCTTAATTTCTTCTCATGATTATTGGAGATGTGACAAGGTAATGACCTGCCAGAGCTCCCTCGTTCCCTGAGCCTAATTGAACCTGAACCCTTACCAAAGTTTCTCCACTTTCATTACTTTAGAGGGCAATCTGGCACCCTCCCTTCTGAGCCTGTTTCCTCATGAAATGTGGTACATTCTGTGCTGCCATTAAGGAAAGTCCCAGGCCGTGAGAGACTGAGGTATTCTGGGAGTGGGGATCCATAGAGCAGCTGATGCATCTGGCCTCTGGAGTGTCACGTTGCCAGGAATGAAGCTTCACTCCAAAAATCACACAGGAAAGACATTGTGCCGTTATCAGAAGATGTCAGCTGCCTGCGTGGCAGAACAAGACTGGCACAGCACCAGTCACTGGGGCTCTCCTTTGCTCACCTGTTCTCTCTTACCACATCTGTACCCATTTGTTTGCACTCCTGGCCTCAGTTGCCATGTCAGTGATTTATCTAAGAGTATTTTACCTGCACTGTACTTTTTTACGTCCTGTGTACTTTGTATGCCAAAAGCATTCTTGAGCGCCAAGTAAACCATGTCCTGTGGTTTGCCCTTAGCTGCTGTCATATCTGCTTTCCCCAAGTAAAGCAATCAAGCATTCAGCACAATTTCCGTACTATCTGCAATCAACCTGTACCCATTCAAGCCCTTTCTAGGCTCTGTGGCTGGGTCTACACAAGAGAGTTTTGTCGACAGAAGGGGCCTTCTGTCGACATATGTCAGGGAGCATCTACATATGTGAAGCATTCTCTCAACAGATTCTCGACAGAACTCTGCATTTGCCTCGACAGTATTATCCCTCAAAAATTCGAGGAATAACAATCGCTCAACAGAGTATTGTCAACAGAAGCGTAGTGCAGACACTTCTATCAGCAGAGATGCCTTCCAGTTGCCCAGCAGCCCTTTGCAGAGCTGCCATTCCACTTTCTGACACCAGAGGGCAGTGCAGTCTGGCAGTTCTCTGTCAACAGAGCAAGTTGTGGGTAGATGCAACCTCTCCACAGAGGTTCTGTCGATTTCCCTGTCGACAGTAACTTCTGTCAACAGATGCTTCTAGTGTAGACATAGCGGCTGTGTCTACACGTGCGCAAAACTTGAAGTAAGTGGCCCTCTTTCAAAGAAACGGGCAGAGCGTCCAGACGCATAACACAGTCTTTTGAAAGGAAATGGAAGGAACGGGGCACCGACGTCAAAATCCAAACCCCGATCCCCTATCAAGAAGATTGTCCCCTTTCGAAAAACTTTATCGAAAGAGTACACGTGTAGCCACTCCACATTCAGCTCTTTCGAAAGACGGGTCTGCCATGGCGCTGGGGAACTGGAGTGCACGGCTGCTCCAGCTGGCAGCAGCGGGGCTCTATGGTCCCTGTGCCCGGCTGCCTTACAGCAGCATGCACGCAGGAAACCTGTGGCAGGAAGCTGAGAGCATGCTAGGAGCAGCCCCTGCATGTGCTCCAGCCCCATGCTCCCAACACCAAAACCATGGCAAGCAGCCAGCCCCCATGTGAACCCCATGGCCCCCCCAAGCCCCCGCAGGGTTCCTAGGGGGAGAGAAAACAAAGGGTCCCCTCCTGAATGGAACATGAGCTGCAGGACCTACTCGGTCTCTGGAAGGAGGAGGAGGTGGTCCTGCATGACATGGGGTTCAAGTGGCACAATGCCGCTGCCTTTGGCCACCTGGCACAGGGCATCCTGACCAGGGGCCACCCAAAGCGTACCACAGAGCTGGTACGCTAAAAGATGAGGGAGCTGTGGCAGGGCTATGCCCAGGCCGGCCGCTCCAGGGCAGCTCCAGCCACATGCCCCTAGTACCAGGAGCTCTGGGGCATTCTGGGGCCCCGGGACAGCTCCCCACCCCCGGTGTCCCTGGACACCTCAGCCAAGGAGCTGCAGCCAGAGGAGGAAGAGCAGCCCAGACTGGGGACCCAAGAGGGTGAGGGGACCACAGAGTGGTCGAGTGAGGAAGGGGACCTAGCCATATACATCCCCTCCCGCTCGTCCAGCCAGGCCCCCGGGAGCTGGACATCCCCGGATGTCATCAAGGGACCCTCCGGTATGTACATGGAGGGGTGCACACCTGCTCCACATGATGGGGTCGATGCAATGGCTAGTCAGCCACACACAGGACCAGCAGTCCGGGGCCTCACACAGGCCAGCCCCACATGGTATGCGGCACCCCGCAGTGGCCCAACAGTGATGCCCAGCACCCGCCTGCAGTGGACAGCACCGCAGGCCACACACGGGGCAGTGGCCAGTCAGTGCTGGACAGCACCTGGGGCCTGCACACTGCAGGGCACGATGGGCCACCTGCACAAGAGACCCCCGGATGCACCCCCTTTGACTGGGAGGCCCAGCCCATGAGGGGCGGGTCGGTGCCCCTCTCTCCCTACAGCCACACCATCCGTGGGTCGAGAGAGCAGTCCTGCGCTGTCCCTCTTCTCCGAGAGCCCCCCTGCAGCCCTTGCAGGCACCCGGACACCACCCCACAAGGCGCGCTGACGGAACCATGGCCGGAGGGCGCCCCCGCCGGGCCAAGGAGGACCCAACCAGCCAGCGCCAGGCCGGGGTGGCCGAGGCTGAGAAGGACTGGCAGAGGGCAGCCTGGGAGAGGCTGCTTAACACACTGGAGGGCATTGGCCAGACCCTCCGGAAGGATGCGGCCAATGTCGCCCACCTATTGGCTCCCCCAGCAGCTCCCCCTGCTGAGCCAGCCCCCACTGGGCCCATTCCCCAGCCTTACCTGCTGGTGCTCCCTACACCCTCTCCTCCCCGCTGGGGACCCTGCACCCGGGGAGGCAGGGGCTCCAGGGGCTGACGGGGCTCGCAGCCCCCCACCCCTGCTCTGGAATGAGCTTCCCATCCCCTTCTAGGTTAGGTTTCCCCCACCTGTACATAGTTCACAACTCATGGTCTCGATAAATGTTTATTTACTATTCACCACCCTGTGCTGTGCTCCTCGGGGGGTGGTGGGGGGTGGATGTGTGGGTGCGGTGCTGGTGGGAGTGGGGGTGGTGGAGATGGTGCGTGGCGGATGTGCATGGGATGTGGGTGTGCATGCGGGTCAGAGGTGGCCATTGGCAAAGGCCCATATCTGGTGGCCGTCCCAGTGGGCCTGACGGATGGGGGCAGTGCTCAGCTGGTCATAGCCAGAGCCGTCTGGATGCCCCCCCGCCCCAAGGGACATAGGCATCCCCCTTTCCCTCCACAACATTGCAGAGGACCCAATAGGCGCCCACCACCTGGGGCACATTGAGGATCCTGACCTCCAGCCGCATGTGGAGGCACCTCCACTGCCCCTTTAGGTGCCTGAAGACCTGCTCCACAACGTTGTGGGTGTGGTTGAGGCACTGGTTGAATGCCTCTCGGGTGGGGCTGAGGTGTCCCATGCATGGCCTCATGAGCCACGGCTGCAGGGGGTCTGCCGTATCTGCCACCATGCAGAGCAGCATGGTGACGTCCTCCACCACCGGGATCTCCCACTGGGGGATGAACGTGCCAGCCCCCATGCGCCGGCAGAGGCCGGAGCTCTGGAAGACCCAGGCATTGTGCGGCCGACCCAGTCCACATAGATGTCAGTGAACTGGCTTCTCGCGTCCACCAGGGCCTGGAGCACCACCAAATGGTGGCCCTTCCTGTTGACATACTGGCCAGCACTGTGTGGTGGGGCGTGGATGGGGAGGTGTGTGCCATCCGAAGTGCCAATGCAGTTCATAAAGCCCTGGTCCTGGAAGCCAGTGCCAGTGTTGTCCAGATGCCCCAGGTGGACAACCCTATGGAGCAGCATCGCATTGATGGTTCTGACGACCTGCATGGGGGGTGGGGGACACATACTCTAGTGCAGGTGCAGCAGGCCATCTCCCCCTGCCTCGGGCCTGTTCTGCCCCCCTTCCATCCAGCCCCAACCCCATTCAGCCCCCTGTCCCCTTCCATCTGGCCCCTTGCAGCAGTGGGTTCCCCTTGCCCCAACCTCCCCACCCACTCATGGGCGACGCATGACCCAGCCCTACATTACCTCCATAAGTATGGCCCTTACGGTGGCCTTGCCCACCCCGAACTCTTGTCCCACGGAGCGGCAGGAGTCCAGGGTTGCCAGCTTCCAGATGGTAATCGTGACCCATTTCTCCAGGGTGAGGGCTGGCCGCATGCAGGTGTCCTGGTGCCAGAATGCGGGGGCGAGCTAGTGGCAAATCTCCTCGAAGGTCTGCCTCAACATGTGGAAGTTCTGCAGACACCTTTCCTCGCCCCACTCCCCTTGCACCACGCATTCCCACCAGTTGCTGCTGCAAGGGTGGGTCCAGAGGCATCGAGGCGCCCAGGGGCACCTGGCGATGGCCTGGGTGGGGGAGCCCCATGGCCCCAGGGGGATTGCCCAGCTACCCGATGAGATTGGGTGCAGATGCGGCGATGGTGCACAGCACTGCCAGCAGGGCATCGATAATGAGGGCGTCCTCCTGCAGGAGCTGTCGCTGGGCCTCCATTGTGGGCACGAGAGGGCTCTGCCAGGCTGGAAGAGGCTAGGCAGCACTCAGCTCGTGCGGAGGGGAGGGCGAAGGGAGGGGCCTTTAAGGGAGCGGCTGGCTGTGGCCCCAGAAAGGCTTGTCAGCCATGGGACCCTGTCCGTGACGTTTCCTGCCTCCCTTCCTTCGAAAGAAGGCTTGGAGCCGTGTGGATGCTCTTTCGAAAGCCCATGGCGGCACGTCAAAAGAGCGGATCGAAATGTTGATCCACTAATGGCGTCAGGTGCTCCCTTTCGACTGCCCCTATTTTGACTGCTGAACATCGATCGTCACCCTTTCGAAAAGGTGCTCATGCGTAGACCCAGCTAGCCTGTCTGTGCCCAGTCTCTGCAGGCTCTAACACGCACAGACAACTGCTCTCCCTCTACCTTCTGATAGGCTCCAAGAAGCATGACCACATCAAACTTCTTCTCACGTAATTCCGCTGTCTATCAGTTCAGTTCAAAATTACCGTGTGTTTGCAGAGAACCAGCAAAGCTTCTGCATTACATTTATAACCCCAGAGGCACTGAGACAACTGACAAGGGGAAGTGAAGTCTCTGCTCTACAGCATTGGCTGAGAGCCAGATGGGTTTTAGCTCATGTGGTAGCGCACACGGCTTTAGCCCTGAAGGTCACAATTTCATTCCCTCCTTCTAACGACCTGGATCTGTCCGCCTCATGCTTTTCTGAGGGGAGACATCAGGCAGAATTCATCTTTGGTCGTAGCCCTTAGAGCTCAAACTACTGCAGGATAAGTCTTGCCAAAAAGTGGCCATCAGTTTTCAAAAGCACCAGGGGAGCAGGGAAAAGAGGGAGAAAACCACCATGGGCAGGGGTCAGCAACTAAAATAGCAAGAAGAACCTTTTTTTTTTTTTATTTTCAAATTTGGTAAAAAGTCAATAATTCAAGAGCAGCAATTCATGTGAATACAAGACAAGTTCTTAATAAATAACATCAAACCGTACTGTTTGTAACCCGTTATAAAATCAGCGCACACACAATGATTTGTAATGCAGCACAGTAAACCCTCCAAATGGGTGTTAATGCGAGTTAAGTGCAACTCAAAATCTCACTCCCCCCAACCCCAGTTCAACCCTCCCAGCCCTGCTCTGCACCCATGTGCGGCTCTGGCTCACCCCCACCCCCACGCCCAGCTCAGGCTCCAGCTTGCCACCCCTTACGCACGGCACTGGCTCACTCCCACCCCGCCCTGGTTCAAACCCCCGACTGGCTCGCAACCTGCTCGCGGCCCCAGTTCAAACCCCCCGGCACTGATTCAAACCTCTCCACACAGCTCTGGTTCAGCTCCCCTGCCCCAGTTCAATCCCCCCATGTACAGCTTCAGTTCTGCTTCCACCACACACAGCCCCTGTTCAACCCCCACCCATGCGCAGCTCTGATTCCCTCCTCCTGCCCCAGTTCAACCTACTGTGGCCCCAGTTCATACCCCCTGCAGCCCAGCTCACCACCCGGGCAGGGCTCCAGCTCACCATCCCCGCACATGGCTCTGGTTCAACCCCACCACTTTGGATCAACTGCTGCCCCACCCGTGTGTGGCGCTGGCTCAACTCCACCCCCTGCAGCCCTAACCCACCCCAGGCTTAGCCCCAGTGTGCCTCTCCCACAGCCCCAGCCCACCACCAGGCTTAACCCTCCCCAACTGCCCCTCCCAACCCCAAAGGAGCTCCAGTGCTCCTGCCTCTTCCCCAGCTGCAGAATGTGCGCTCCACCAGAGAAAATGCCACACCCGACATGCGAAACTCAGGGTATGTGAGGGTGCCACACACGTTTACCTCAGGGTATGTGAGGGTGCCATACACGTTTACCTCAGGGTATGCAAGGGTGCCATACATGTTTACCTCAGGACAATCTCAAACTATTTCCCAGCACGTTACAAGTGTGCAAGTATATCAATATCTTCATGACTTTCACTTTAGTTATGCCAATTTTAGTTCATGTTTCATTCCAGTTTTCTTTCTTAAATGCATGTTGCCCTGCACAGTGGGAATGCTGCAAGCTTCCTTTTCCTTTTCAAAATCAAGACTTTATTAGCAACACAATCAAAAGACTGATACAGTGCCATATCCCACAATGCACTGCACATATTCAAGGGAGAGTTATCCAATGTTTTGAGATCACATATCATTTTCTATTTATATATGAGTTGTTCATTGCTGGGCTTTTAGATGTTCACCAAAACACAAAGTAGGAAGAAGAGTTCTTTCAAAGGTGGGGTTTACTTTCAAAAGAGCCCCATCTACACTGCTTTTTTTCTTTCGAAAGAATCTCTTCTGAAAAGAGATTATGTAAATGAAGCATGAGATATGTAAATCAGTGCCTCATTTGCAAGTTCATTTTCACTCATTTGCATCCCTCTTTTGAAAAAGGAATGCAAGTGTCGACACAGCCTCTGGTACCTCTCATCTGCTGGTCTCCTGTCTCTTTCAGTCTTTGCTGTCAGGGAGCTCTCTCCTGCCACCCTCCTCAGTCTACAGCCCAGGTGCTCTCACTTACCACTAATTTGAGGCGGTGATTTTTAACTGACCAATCACAAGCACCATGACCTCTTCCCCATTAAAGGCTAGTGTCACCCCGTGACTGGCGAATTCCTCACATCCCTTCAATTTATAGATCATCGTCAAAAAGCCCCTTCCATAAGATTAAAACATAGCAAAGGTTTAGCTGTGGTCCAGAGTTGTTCTGAGTTGTTTTGCTTAGGCTGCAGACAGAAAGAGCTAAACTGAAATACTAAGAGCTGGCACATTGGGCTAATTCAGAATTCATAGTTAAATATCTTTTTTTAATTAGTTGGTCCAGAAATGTTTGGGTTCCCTCTACTTAAGACAATAGGGACTTACGTAAACCTTTATATGGAAATTGAATTGTTTATACTCTTGGTTCAAACTCAGGACGTGAAAAATTTAGGGCTAAATTCTGCCTGTATTCAAAACCATGAAATCCAACCAAAGGCAGTGGGTTGCCTGATGTACGTCTGGGCAAAATTTGGCCCTGTCTGTGGGTCTGAATGCCTATTCCAACAAGAAAAAACACAAGGGAGGGAATCTATGCAAGGAGAGAGAGTCTCTCCACAGCCTCCTCTCAGTTTTTCCAGCTTTCTAAGTGTTCTACCAGAGGGACAGGCTTTGCCCACTACTTCCGTAGATAAAGCAACAAGGCTCACCCACAACTCCTGGGGGATCTGTGGAAGGCGAGGGCCACCCATGTGGAGGCTCTGCATCTGCACTCAGGGTCTGGCCTCCTGCTCCAGTAGAACCACACAGCCAGACACTCCCTGGCCATGGCAGGCATGCGTGCACATGCACACACAGGGCCCACTGCAGACAGGCCACCGATCCAAGAAAACATGGAGCAGTACAGCTGAATGACTAACTTTACCCCTAGTTCTGCACATGAGGGCAGCTACATGCATAGGGTTCTCTCAGCACAGTGATCTTTGGGGTATAATCAGCTGCAGTATTAGGGCATGATTCTGTCATGCTTAGCCAGGCACAATTCTCACCGAATAAGTGCAGACTATACAACCTGTTTCTAAGGAGACAAGTTACATTTTACTTCTATATTCTTGAGAATAAAAGTGTATCATTTCTGGCAAATACAGCAAGAGATATTCTTCAGTGTCTCTTTAAATCTTTGTTAATATATAAATTACCCTTAAAGCACGTTTTTAGTGCAGTCGGCCCAGTACCTAAGGTCATAACAAGTTGCTTCCCTAGAAAAAGTCTTTTTTCCCTAACCACAAGGATATAATTCAGACCTTCAGATTTAAAACACACCTTAAGTGTTTAAAAAAATACCTTCAGGGAATAAGAACTGGGATTTCACATCAAAGAGAAAAAAAGTCTCTTCAGAGGTGGGGAGCTGGAAAGGTGCCAAGGCCTGAAGTAAATTTTGACAAATGAGTTTCCAACACAACCTTTGAAAGAAAGAGCTCTTTTTTTTTCTTACCCATTGGGGTAATCCAGGATAACAGCAAAACATAAACAAGAGAAAAGCAAACTAAGTGAAATATCCCAGCTAAAAAGTCAGGTGGAACGTCATTTATTGGAGAAATTAAAAACAGATGGCTGCATACATGGAAGTACATTTTCTGAGTGTGAGAGTCCTACCCCTTTACTCACACTGAGTAACACTGTACTCCACAAGCAGCTCCACTGAAGTTATTAGGACTACTCAAGGAAGGAAGGTGATATTCACTGCGAGCAAGAGGACCAGGATCCAGTCTTTAGAAAGTATCTGGCCTTAATTGTCTTTACATGTAAACATAAAATATGTTAACTTACTGTTTGAAGTCTAGTTACTTGCTGAGGATGTGTCCTTAATGTGATCCCCACCTTCCAACCCCAGTGAAACATTTCCTCCTGAGGCTGCTTCAGACATTTCAGTTTTCTCTCATTTCTTTACTGCCTTCACTTTTCCAGTTTCTCATTTATTATAATTCTACCAAAGCAAAGGCAGTAAACAGAACATTTAAAGAACAGATTTAATATATTTTAGAAAATACAAAGTGACACTGATGACCACAGACACCGACTTTTTCATTTCCTCAGCTGTGTCACTCCCCCCACCACTCTGCCGTTCCCCCAAGGTACCACCCCAACCCACCTCTTCCACCCCCTCCCCAACCCTCACTCCAACACTTCTCCCCCATAGAGCATCTCCCATGTGCCACTGAACAGTGGGCACGAAGTGCTGAGAGGGTCCTTGCGGGGCTGAGCAGCAAGACCCACCAGAGGATGCTGAGCGCCTGTGGAAACTTATAGGTGGACGAGCACCTATATTTTTTGGTAGATGCTCCAGCCTCTGGGCACCCTCAGAGTTTATGCCGATGCCAACAACTGCAACAAAATCCCTCTGCACACATTAGTATCATCAAAATCCTTTTCTGAATCTAATCATTGGGAGTTAGGGGCCTAACCTGCCTAAGCACTTCAGCACATGCCACTGTGTCCCTTTAGGCACCTAAGTATCTTTTTTAAATCTAATCCTACTTGCCTGTGTTGTACATTCAGGTAGATAACATAAAGAGCACAATGGACTGGCACACAGAAATATATAGGACAGTTCCTAAGTTTGTTGGGATCCATCTAGTTATTATGCAAAGTTGCAAGTCTTCATGCATATGTAATTATATTTAGCAAATCAAAGTAAAGAAATATAGATAGTCAATAAAAGCCTGGTCTGCTTGGGGGAATTACTGAACATTTATTGCCACCGAACACACATTCAAAGCTAGATTATTCTTTCCAAGAAGAGTCCCAGGTGGGGTATAGTGTGCATACACAGTCCCTCAGCTCAGGCAGCTTTCAGAGGCTATCCATGCCCAGAAGAAAGTATAGGTCTCTCATCCCTCCCTGCCTCTTTGTAAGGTGCTTTTCCCCACAGGGCAACACAGAAGGAGCTTGTCCTGAGCACACTGTTGTTCCTGCCCTTGTGTGGGACACACAATAAGGGAAAGGTTCCTAGAATCCCTCATCCTGCATACAAGACCCAGTCAATGTCGATTCTAAGAAAGGGCAGGAATTTCCGTCTTCCCATTCCTTTACATGATCCCTTGCTAACCTCTACTGCACAGCATGTATGGAACTGCAAGATCCCAACATTCAAAACCATGAGGGAACGAACCCACTGAGGCCATTACTGTTCTGATAAGAAAATTCTGCACTATCAAAACTGCACAGACTGCAAACAGAGTGTGTTCTATTAACATTTTTGATTCTGTGCCCAACTGGAGTCAGGAGCATGCTGTATAATTCTCCAGACTGAAGAAAAACCACAATCATTTGATTTTGATTTAGAATCTTTCCTCTTTCCTGTAGGTCCTGTGTACATTTCTTAGCTCATCTCCCTAAAAAGTGACTTTTTTTAATCTTATGCTCCTCTTTACCCACCCACCTTCCTCCTCAACAAGTAATAGTTTTCCCCTGCCAGCTTCCCATGCAGATGACAGTGCCAAGAATATAGCTGTTGCACATTTCCTATGGTGCTTGTATTTTTAACAAAGGTTGTTTTGTGCTAGTGCTACATAAACATTCCTAACAAACCTTTCTTTATCTATTTGGAATCCCAGTTACTACTCAACATTTCTCATCTCTCCTCTTAAAGGCTTGGCAATTGTGGACTTCTATAGAAAAAGCGGGCAGATCCTCAAATCAGCTGAGGATCTGAACTGAAATTCTGAAAACACTTGCCCCCTTTGAAGATTGAAATATTGTCCATCTAGACAAAACCTCTATCCATCCTCCATACCCTACGGCAAGGTAGCAAAAAATAAACTTCAGATGGACAACCACAAGGATGCAAAAAGCAAAAAACAAAAATAAAACCCAAAGCCAAACGCTCAGGCTCTTCAACAGCCATTAGAAAAAATACTACTACCACATATTAGATCATTGAAAAGGATTCTTCTAAACAGGTAAATCAAGGTTTATTTTTATTGGTTAAGGAAATGTTCTCTGTGTGTGCGAGTACCAGCACAAAAATAGGTACACCCTAGAACATAGGTGCTGGAGCTAAGGGTGCAGGGGTGCTGTAGCATCCCCTGCCTTGAAGGGGTTTCCACTATATACAGGGATTACAGTTGGGTTTAATGGCTCTCAGCACCCCTCTATAAAAATAGCTTCAGCACCCCCGCCCTAGTGTGTTTTAAGTGAACTGAATTCTGCTCAGCGAGATTGTTTGATTATTACATTAAATCTATCTTGAAGCCAGATCATCTCCCCACAGAAATCCATGCATGGGGGATTCCTACGTGCAGAAGGGACACAGAAGCCTCCTCAGCTCATTTGATGCTCTCCACATGCCCTCTCCCCAGAATCCAGGCAGGAGATGGAGTTAGTAGCAGAGGTGGGGAAAGACAACACATCATTCCTCCTCCAGTCTCATGAGAATTAGTCAGAAGGGATAATAGAGGCTTTGTCCATATTCATTTTTTCACAACTCATACCTCTGCTTCAAGATCTTTGGGGGCCACCACACTCAGCGAGGAGTCAAGTGGGGTTATACTAGCGGGGGAACCCTAAACAGATAGCTCTGGCCTCTTGCAGCTCCCCCAAGGTTTTTCAGCTTTGGGGGCAGGTTTCTAATAAAAGACATGGGGAGCCCAGCCCCACCAACCCCCTCCCTGAGAGGTGAAGAGGGGGAATCTCTACAAGGAAATCCTCACAGGGATTTCTGGGTGAGAAGTCCCTTCCTGTAAGTTCCACAAGAAAGACGACAATCTGTCTCTTGAAATGACCAAGAGAAAATAAAGGCTCCCCATGTCCAACCTTGACATTTACTCTTCCTGTCTTACATAGTCCAGGAGACCACTACTCTATCCCTCATCTCCTCTGATTTAAAAAAAAAATGAAACCTCCAAAAATATACAGCTAATCATTTTAATTATTCAGCATGCCTGAAAAAGGAGCCACAGTCTCATCTCTCAAGTTCTTCTGGCTACAAAACTGTTCCCTCAGCTGCTTTGAATTTTCAAAGGATCTTAGCCCAATTAACATGGTATAAAATGATGTAAGGACTTTAAACTGTTTTTATGGTGAAATAAATTGAAACTAATATCTTTTTATCAGCTAAAACAAAAACAAACAAAAATACAGGTACTTGTTTTAGACTGAATAAATAAATGAGGCACAGCACACCAAACCTTACAAGATATAAATATGTTTTTATAAGGTGGAAGTGGTACATTGTAAACTGACTTTCCCTTGCTTTCCAACTAGGAATTTTATGTGGCTTGTTATTAAAATGTTTAGTCTGAACAAGACTAAGGAAGAACTGACTCCTCACATGTTCTAAATGCAACCTGTAAAACAGTTGAATCACTTATTTCTTCATGTGCCTTGACGTGATCAAATTGTACCAAGAAAAGAAACAAAACAGAACCCTTCAGAACACTGTTATAATAATCTTTCTATTTATTACACACACAATGAAAACAACATTGTCTCCATAAACTGTTATTGCTTAGGTTTTACTGGCAGAAGGAGAAATAACCGTGAATAATCTGCTTTGTTGGCAATAATTTTTTTTACAAATTTAACCGCCTCCAGAGACTACAATAGGAATAATTAAAAATTAAAATTAAAATAACCAATATTTGTTTCCACACCAAATATATAGTTAATTTGTACATCAAAACTGGTAAATTCTACAGAACAGAATTCGGTGGAGTTTTAGGATTCTCCCTACATTTATCATTGATTCAGAAGAAAAAGCAAGACGGTCTTGAAATTTTTTTTAGCTAACAAGATTTGGAACCGATTTATAAACTCTTGCATGGACAAGCTATATGCTCCAGCCCTCTAGCTTCTTTATTCACAATTCATTTATTATATATCTATAGTGAGGTGGGATGGTATACCACTGTGGCAAAGGAAGAGGCACCACTCTTCCTTGAGCCCGGATGAGTGGAGCCAGGCCATATCCACACCTTCCACCAGAAGCTAAGAGGTGGGACAAAAAGTACAGAAGGGTGGATCCTAGAGCTCGGTTGGCTTGTGGCTCTCAAGGCTGAAGACAATAGGTGAGCCCCGCGAAGCTGGGCACTGGCCAAAGCTGCTGGAGCTGCCAGGTGACCAAGTCACTGAGGAGTCAATGGAATTGCCAGACTATCTACCCCAGAGAAACAAAGGACACCCCCAGTGCAGGTAAACTCTGGGGAGTAGAAAAGACAGAGGAGGAAGTGTCCCGGGGCAGTTGACTCCAATTTGGCGGCATTGCTTCCTGAAACTGAGGCAGCATGTGGGATTCCCTGCTGAGCCAGGGACGGAACACTCTACCACAGTTTGTTAGGGCTCTGTGGTAGGACTTGGCAGAATCCAGTTGGCAAAGATCCCTCTCTCCTCCTTTCTCCTCTCACCCTTGTGGTGGCAGCCTCCCCATCTAGGCCAGGAGGCCTTGGTCTTTCTACAGTCCACCAGAGCCCCTTTGATTGTTTGGTGCTCTGCCTTGCCCCTGGGCTTGAGCCTTATAGTGTTTGGCAATTAGCACTGCCCAAAGGCCCAAGCTTCTAAACGTTTACTGTTCTCCCCTGCACATTGGCTTAGCTGCTTGGACTGTTTAGTGCTCCACCCTGCCCAAAGGCCTGAACCCAAGCTCAGCTCTGGCTTCCACCAAGGCCCCAGATACTCATGTCAGACTTTGCTAAGTCCCTGACTGTGGGTAATGCCCACTGATATAATGAGGTGGAGTGGCCTCCTACTGAGCCAGAGAGAGAGGAGTCACTGCAAAACCACCATACTATTCATTTTGTGAGCACAACTAATTAATTCATTAATGAACAAAATTACTGCTGCAAAATCCTATCTCAATGCCTCAAAGTAGTGCAGTGGTGAGCCTGGCTTGTCTGACAGTGAGGATTGCAGACTGCACTCTTCAGTAGGTTCAACCATGCTATTCAAGCGTCAAACTGCCAACCCAGAGAGAGGAAAACTGTCCTCATTCTTACAGTTGGGTGCTAGCTAAGTTGAGAAAGTAAATGCACTGACAGCATAGACAGTGAGTGGATGAAGAAATGGATAAAACAACACAAATACAGAGGCCCCCAACTTCCTGTGTGTTCTTTGATCCATTCTAAGACAGAAATGGGGAATTCAGTCAGTGAGAGGCTGCTAAGTACCTCAGACGCCAGGAAATAGGACTCTTGGTTCAGCATGCACTTATAAATGCAGAACACTGATGAAAGATGATTTGATCAATGATCTAATGGGTGAAAAAGTAAGCACAGCCTGCAACCTTATTGGCCCCTGCACAGACCCTTCCCATCCATGGGATCATTCTGGAAGAAAGACTGGAATCTTATAGATAACAGAGATGATGATTACAAAAACTTAATTGATAAGATGAGGCCATGCATGGAATCAGCCAAGAAAGAAAGACCAAACAGACTGATGGGTTATATAAAATCATGAATGGTGTGGAGAAAGTGAATATAGGAAAATTATTTACCTTTTCCCATAATACAAGAACTAGGGGACACCAAATGAAATTGATGGGTAGTAGGTTCAAAACTAATAAAAGGAAATTTTTCTTCACACAGCGCACAGTCAACCTGTGGAACTCCTTGCCCGAGGAGGCTGTGAAGGCCAGGACCCTATTAGGGTTTAAAAAAGAGCTTGATAAATTTTTGCAGGTTAGGTCCATAAATGGCTATTAGCCAGGGATAAAGTATGGTGCCCTAGCCTTCATAACAAGGGCAGGAGATGGATGGCAGGAGATAAATCCCTTGATCGTTGTCTTCTGTTCTCCTTCTCTGGGGCACCTGGCATTGGCCACCGTCGGCAGATGGGATGCTGGGCTGGATGGATCTTTGGTCTGACCCAGTATGGCCATTCTTATGTTCTTATGTTCTTATGGGAAGAATCTCAAAGGAAATGTAGAACTTGCTAGAGAAGCAGAGACATATGAAGCAATATTATTTTGACAAACTTGAGTACTGCCCCTCTGCAAGTTGGTAAGAAGAAAACTCAAGGAGGACCTCAAGAAGCACCACAATGAAAGGATCTTAAAGATGGCTGAAGATCTCAGAAGCCTCAAAAACGCAAAAGAGAACTGACCAGAGGTGAAAGTAAGCAGGAGTGCCTTAGTGTGGATGAGCTGTGGCAAAAGCCAGCAGGCATCTATTTAAAGAGCTCTCCGGGACCAGGACAGTACCTGTAAGAAATTTTAAGTTACTTGTACCCCTGGAATTGACAATGTATGGGTGAACAATAATGACCCTAAAGATCAGGGACAGAAAACCAATAATTGACAGAACAGGGATGGAAGCAGTCTGCAAATATTTCTACATGGAACTGTTTGTGCCTCATATAAATGTTCCAATACTAACACTTCAACAGACCAACGAGCATATGCTTCTAGTCCTTGTCAGTGAAGTTCAATGTGAAGTTTCATCAAATGAAGGAAAGAAAGCCCCAGATAAAGATGGGCTGGCAATCTAAAATGAGAAGAGCTGGAGGCCATCTTAGCTAACCATCTTAGACTCGCAGACAGTTTTGTATTGATGGCTGAAAATGCTATCAAACTACTGAAAATGCAGCAAGAATTCAACACAAAAAGCAGCCAAGTCAGACTGAAAATTAACTGCTCCAAAACGAAATTTATGTGGGCTGATCCCTTGCCAAAAACCCAAATAACAATCACAGGAGAACAAATAGAAGAAGTTGAGCAATACATCTATTTGGGCCAAGAAATGAACAAGTGCCACGATCAGGAAACGGAACTCTCACAAAGAAAGAAATCAGGTTGGCACACATTCAATTCCATCAGGAATGTCCTCCAAGGAAAAATCAACCAGGCAACATTCATCAGCCCCTTCAACTGAACAGTACTGCCAGAAATATTATGGCAGTGAAACATGGGCACTGATGAAGACAGAGGAGCAACTGTGTTCATGGAGAAGGCAATTGAAATTCCAGGAATTTTTTCCATCTGTGACCAAGTTCCAATTAAGTCATCAGACACCAGAGTGGAGTGCAGGGCATCATTATTGACAGCAGGTAGAGTAAAATGTGATGGGCCAAGCATATAACAGGACTCTCTGACAACTAATGGACTGCAACTGTTGCTAAGCAGTACCTACGGGAACTGAAACAACCACTCAGCTGACCACCAAAGAGATAGGAAGATTTTCTCATGAAAAGATATGGTCAAACATGGAGAAGGGAGGTCAGTATATGAGAAGAATGGAATGCAGGTTGTGATCAGTACAATTTACACAAGGTCTGAATGACTGACCAATCAAAATTATTGAATGAGCAAGATGAAGAATAAAGCTTTAGCACTGTACTTTTCCCTAAGCTTGTTTTGGAAGAAAAGGATGACTTAAATCCTCAACAAAGATATTACATATTTATAACTCAATAAAATCAACAGCCTTTCTCAGATAAGGAAAATATGGTTCAAAAATACCAAAACGTGACACATACAACAACCAAATTAATGTCTTGTCCAATATACATGTCTTCCAATATTGGCTTACTTACATACAATAGCACCTTATTCCTGTTTCAGTGGTTCAAACCCCTGTGTGGAAGGAATCTTGCTTGTTAGATCAGGTGTTGTGCAGCTGCTTCATCTACTGACTCGTTATGGCTGTAAAGTATCTTTCAGTAAGAAGCAAAGAACTTGCATTTGTACTCACATAGGCACTGTCTGCATTAGAATTTTTTTTTCTTAAAGCTTATCACTGTTGCTATCAATGGTGCAGCTCCAGGTTGAGAGCTAGCCTTGATCTACACTGACAAGTTACATCAGCAAAAAACCCACAAGGTTGTTGTGTTAACCTAGTTATGTATGTGTCTACATTTAAATTTGTTTCCCATGGAAGCAAGTGCTCCAGTATAATAAAGCTGTAACACTGCTTCCCTGAGCAATGTTGAGCCATGGTCAATGTATAGCAGTCAACTCAGTATGAAGTTGCTTTCCTTATGTCAACCCTGACTGTCCTCTAGCAGCTGTCTCAAAATGTCTGACACTGACCATTACGATCACAGTTGGAATTCCACTGCCCAGGGAATCATAGAGACCAGAAGGCTTCCCCCAAACTTTAAAGTTGTGACAGTTTTTGAAATGCTTTGTTTCTGCTTGTCCAGCTTGTTGAGCACAGCTAGAAGTTCTCCATTGTTGCCTTGCTGATCATGCTGGCTATATGCTCCAGAATCACTCCAGCTAATAAGGGAAAGGAGTTATTGGATTTCCTGGGCTAGTGGGGAGAAGAGACTATGCCAGCACACCTCCAAACCAGCTGTAGTAAGGTGGACGTCTACAAGCAGATTGCATAGGAGATGAAAAAGAAGGGCTATGACAGGGATTAGCAGCTATGCCACGTAAAAGTGAAAGAACTATATCGGGCATACCATAAGGCCAGGGAGGTCAACAGACAATCTGGCATAGAGGCACCAACCTGCTGCTTTTACAAAGATTTGCATGCCATACTTGACCCAGACCTCACCACCATCCAGCAGATCACTGTGGATATACTTGCAAGAAGCCTAAGTCACATCTCCCTAGTGTGAACAGTGAGGATGAGGAGGATGGGGAACATGTTCCTGTTAGACAGAGAAAAAGAACCTGTTTGAGGCTCCACTGCGGTCAGTCAAGCACAGGTGAGCCTGATGCAGGGGAATAAATCTGAGGTAAAGACGTAATTGAATTTTCCATTACAGCCATGTACAGATGGCAACCCCAACTTAACAGGACACGGATGTCAGCTTTTCATTATTTACTTGTACTAGAAGAAGATAGTGGTACAACAGAGAGAGGTAACATTTATAAATTTGTAAATGATCTGGAAAAAGGGGTAAACAGTGAGGTGACAAAATTTGCAGTTGTTACTAAACTCCTCAAGACAGTTAAGAGCAAAGCAGACCAACAAGCTTCTAAAAGATCTCACAAAACTAAGGGATTGGGCAACAAAATGGCAAATGAAATTTAATGTTGATAAATGTAAAGTAATTGGAAAAAATAATCCCAACTATACATGCAAAACAATTGGCACTAATTTAGCGATAACCACACAAGACAGATCTTGGAGTCATTGTGGATAGTTCTCTGAAAGCAGCAGCAGTCAATGCTAGGAATCGATGCTAGGAATCATTAAAAATGGACAGAGAATACAACAAAGATTATTTTATTGCCTCTGTGTAAATCCATGATACATCCTGAATACTGTGTACAGATGTGGTCGCCTCATGTCGAAAAGCTATATTACAATTGGAAAAGGTTCAGAAAAGAGCAATAAAAATGATTAGGGGTTTGGAATGGGTGCCATATGAAGAAAGATTAAAAAGACTTGGACTTTAGAGCTTAGAAAAGAGGAGACTAAGAGGGGGATGCAAAAAGTCTATAAGGAAAAATTATTTATTTGTTCCAAGAACACTAGAGATAGGGGGGCACCAAATGAAATTAATGGGTAGCTGGTTTAAAACTAACAAAAGGAAGTTTTTCTTCATGCAGTGCATGGTCGGCCTGTGGAACTCCTCGCCAGAGGATGTTGTGAAGACCAGGACTTTAAAAGGGTTCAAAAAGAGCCAGATAAATTCATGGAGGATCAGTCCATCAATGGCTATTAACCAGGATGGGTAGAAATGGTGTCCCTCATCTCCGTTTGTCAGAGGCTGGAAATACATGACAGGAGAGGGATCACTTGATGATTAACTGTTCTGTTTACTCCCTCTAGGGTATTGGCCACTGTCAGAAAACAAGATCCTGGGCTAGATGGACCTTTGGTCCAACCCACTATGGCCATTCTTATGTTCTTAGTTTAGACATTAGGAAAAATTACTTACAAGGGTATGCTCTTTTCTAAGGTCCAGAAGTGGCACTCTGACATCTACAGCTGCTTTGTGAAGGCCACCAACAATCCTGAATTGGTTCTCACTAGGTTTCACAGAAATCTGTCCTCTAAAAATGTATGTGTTCACTGCTGATGTGGTTCTTCCTATGGCTCTGCAAATACTGGAGGATCATGCATCCTGTGCAATGCTTATGAAAATGGTGCAGAGCTGTACAGGCTCCATGCTTCTGTCAGAGGGGGCAGACAGCAGGGGAGATTGTGGGGTTTTCATGTGATTTTTTCAAAAGGCATTAAAATTATGGGCTATCGATGACATTTTGGGATGAAGAGTTTGCATGGCAGGAAGTTGACCACTTGATCCCGTCATGCCTGCATGACTTGTTTCTGCCCCACCATGCATTGCCAAAACTTTCCAAAAGACCGTTTTCTAAACAGCGATGGGCACCACACTGGAATACCTACCCATGATGCACCACACTGTACACTGTCTCAAGCACTCTAGTGAGTACAGGCAGCACCAATGCAAGAAGCCAAGTACGCACACGAACAAGTGATGTTCTAATTGCATTGGCGGAAGTATGTAGTATAGACATGCCAACATAACCATGCTGACATAACCCACCCCCATCCCCCATTGTAGATGCAGCTGCGTCGATGGACAATATACAGTAACAATAGCTTCATTTCTGAATAACCTTTCTGTCAGTGTAGGTTGCATCTATAGCCCAGGACTATGCCAGCATCACTATTCCATATACATTAAACTCTTTCATATCTTGCAGCCCCAAGAGGGGGAGGTTGCCGGATAGTCAAATATTCTGGATAATAGAGAGGTACACCTAGCAATGCATAACACTAAGGAAAAAGATTAGATATTAAGAAACAAACAAAAATGTATCATCATCATCATCAATAACTGTGGGCTCAGCGTCCATTGGTGTCTGATGCCTCTCTCACTATTTCCTTCCATCTTTCCCTATCCAGTGCAGAGTGGCTTAGTTTCTGTAGACTAGCTCCGCACCAATCTACTACATCATCTATCCATTCTCTGTGGGGTCTGCCTCTCCTATTCGAACCATCAATTATGCCAAATACTAGGGTCTTGATTTTTCGTTCATCATTCATTCTGCAAACATGTCCAAATAGTTGTAGCTTCCGTTTTATAACCTTCTGCAGCAGGTTGTCTTTTGGGTGTATCTTCCTATATAATTCCTCATTGGTGACCTTCTGCACCATCCTATTCTCAGAATCTTTCTATAACAACTCCTTTTGAATGCCAATATTCTTCTTTTCAAATCTTTTGTTATCACCCGTGTCTCACATCCCTACAACGTGCTGCTGAATACACATATTTTCAAGATGCCCAGCTTCACTCTTAAGCTAATTGCTTTGCTTTTCCAGATCTTATCCATCCTCTTCAAACTCGCTCTTGCTTTCACTATTCCAGTTGCTATTTCCTTCTTACAGTCTAGATCATACGTTATGTTGCTCCCCAGATATGTGAACTTCTCTACATTTTCTAGTTCAATACCATCAACACTGATCTTCCTTCCTACTTCCTTATCTCCAAATACCATGCAGCGTACTTTATTCAGCAACAAAAGTAGTATTGTACACTGTAAACTTATCCTGTATTTGCTGTGTTTATTTATATTTACTTTCACTATACTGTATTTATGAAAAACGTAACTAAAATTTACTTATGGTTAAAATGACAGTTATTTGAGAATTCCAAATGATAGAATGCCGGATATGAAAGAGTTTACTGTAGCTAGGCTGATAAAGTCTCCATAACACAGACGCAGCCAAAGCATGCAGAGACCTCTAGCATTTTCTGTCAGTTGTCTGGAAAGTGAGCCAAGAGCTGGAATGCCTAAGGAGACTACATCACTACAATGATAATAGGTCTAGAAAACGACCTATGAAGAAACATTGAAAGAATTGGGTTTGTTTAGTCTGGAAGAGAGAAGACAGAGAGGACATGATAACACCTTTCAAGTACCAAAAAGCTTGTTACAAGGAGGAAGGAAAAAAATATTCTCCTTAACCTCTGATGATGAGACAAGAAACAATGGTCATAAATTGCAGCAAGAGAGAATTTGGTTCTTCCTGACTGTCAGGGTAATTAAGCACTGGAATAAATTGCCTAGGGTAGTTGTGGAATCTCTGTCCCTGGAGATTTTTAAGTTAAGGTTAAATAACCTCTCTCAGGGATGGTGCTTTGTCCCATCATCATTGCAGGGAACTGGACTTGATGACCTCCTGAGGCCGTTTTCAGTTCTATGAATCTATGGTTTATGACTATTCAGTAACCAGTGTGGTGATGCAGAAGTTCACTTTTGGTACAGCTGTGGTAAAATCTAATGATAGAATAATCACTAGTGTGAGGTGCATCTGTCCTACTGCTGATCAGCAGTTTGTCCTGAATTTGGTATTCTCAGAGGTAACCTTCTTAGGTATTGTGAAAGACCTAACTATACTGCTTGTAACAGGGTGCCAGATGGGAAATCCTGAGCCAGACCTCTGTCACGCCAGCTCAATGATAAGAGCTTGCTGATGCAACCCAACCCCTAATTGGTTGTGGGAAGCAGCTGCTGGACTCATTAACCATGGGGCTACATAAGGCTGTCAGGAAGTCATTGTATAGGGGAGAGAAGAAAGGGAGAAGCCAAAGCTCCTGGGCTGTGCTCCCCTGCTAGCTACAGAAACTAGCACTCCCTGAGGGTTCAGGTTTGAAGCTCTGTATATAAGGGTGGTGGGAACTGACACGTTCAATAAAATAGTACAGTGATTGCACTGCAGAAGAGGCTGATTTGTGGGTACAGGAGTAGTAGAAGCCCAAGGGGTCCACTTTGGCCCTGTTACATTGCTCCAGACCATGAAAATTTTCAAACACTGTGCAATGCTGTTAGATCAACCTAAACTGTCCTGTAGATGAGAATTATTCCACTGGCCTACCCCCCCTCCTCAAAGAGGGGAAATACTTATGTCAATACAGGAAGTGTCTATGCTACAGCAGCCCCGCTGCAGCGACATAGCTATGACTCCGTAATGAAAATATACCCTGATCTGACATACTTTGAGCCTGATTTTTGAAAGAGCTCAGGAACCATAACTCCAGCTGAAATCCTGCTGCGTGTGACTGTGCAGTACCTTGGAAAAATTCGACCTAGGATATCCCCTGTCAGAAACCCAGGAAGAGAGGGACTAAAAATGTTGAGACCAGTTTTGGACTCAATTATCTTTTGTCACAGTATCTCAAAAATATTCATTTTTTTAGTGATCTCTGAGATCATTGGATGAAGAATGCTACATATTACCAAAGCAGGAAGAGGGGAAAGAATAGCAATTGCAGATAAATGAGCACTTATGGATCAAAGTGAAAGAGCAGTAGCATGTGTTTGTTTCAAGTAGCAAACATTCGGTGTCTTGGATAAGATGTTCTTTCTACAATCTCCTCAGAACAGACCTTTGATTTCATCTGTCCATGCACTTCATTGGATGAATGACTGACGTTTCCACATTTATGACTCTCAAAATATAAGGTGATAGGATGGCACAAAGACTTGTGAGAGAGCTCTCTAATTAGGAAGTAGAGGCACTTACATTTTAGAACAGCATCTTGTTTCAACTCAGGAAGTTTTAGAGATGGTTTTAAAATGGAGACGTTTACCAAACCCACCTAAATGCTGGTGGGTTAGTTAAAATGGGACCTAGCCATGAACCACTTGTTGTTTTGACTTTGAGAATACAAAACCTGATCAAGAAGGTTTTTCAGAAGAAAAACATTGCTTCCTCCACCCATCTTGAATTAATTATAGAAGACCAGAAAGTTATGTGCTATGGCATGGTACAGCCATGAGCCATTCCCAGAATAAGAGATGCTGGTATAAGCTCAGTTTAACAACAGAACATATATTTATTACTAGAAGATAATACAAACTGCTAGGCTCAGATTTTTCATTTTGAGGGGAATGTTATGAGTTTGAAAAAAAAATCTGTTCTGAAACAAAACAAAATAAAAAAGAAAACAAAAACAAATGAACTTCTGTAAAATATAATTTCAAAAATATCAGGTCAGTTGAAACATGCCATTTTGCTTTTGACTTTTTCATTTTGTATTATATAGTACAATACAATACAAAATTGTAACAGTTATTTCAAAACAGAAAATCAAAATGTTCTGTTTCACAAAAGTGGAAACGTTCATTCTTATCTCAACATTTATTTCAGTTTTCCTTTGAAATAAACTTTTATCAAAATCAAGAGATACACAAAAGACATTCTGCTGTTGACAAACCAGCATCTTTTTTCAACAAAAATATTCTATCAGAAAATGTCCAACCGCCTCTAGCTTATAGGGAACTCCTCACCTACTAACCAAAAGCAGTTTTTGATTTTATATTCAATATATCACAGAATATTTGACATCCCTTATGTGATTTTTAGTATTCATGAAAATTACACAGTCGTTTTCTGATTCATCAGTTGAACCCCTGGAGGCCATTCCAGTTTCTAGCCATTCAGACAAAAAGAGCAGATTAACACACACTTTGTCATACATTCCAATGTGAGGCCAAAGGATCCTGGCAACTTCTCAACTAACGTGCAAGGCTATTAGCATACTTCTTCCAAAATGTGTTTTCCTTACTGTAAGATGGTATGAAGATTTCTCATTCTTTCAGGGAAACAAACGTTTTGTAAAATTCAAGCAATTCTTTGATATTTCAACTTTATGATCTGGGTCAAACAATCTGTGAGGCGTAAATTCACTCAGAAGCTGTGTCTACACGTGCACGCTACTTCGAAGTAGCGGCACTAACTTCGAAATAGCGCCCGTCACGGCTACACGCGTTGGGCACTACTTCGAAGTTAACTTCGACGTTAGGCGGCGAGACGTCAAAGTCGCTAACCTCATGAGGGGATCGGAATAGCGCCCTACTTCGACGTTCAACGTCGAAGTAGGGACCGTGTAGACGATCCGCGTCCCGCAACGTCGAAATTGTGGGGTCCTCCATGGCAGCCATCAGCTGGGGGGTTGAGAGACGCTGTCTCTCCAGCTCCTGCAGGGCTCTATGGTCACCGTGGGCAGCAGCCCTTAGCCCAGGGCTTCTGGCTGCTGCTGCTGCAGCGGGGGATTCATGCTGCATGCACAGGGTCTGCAACTCGTTTTCGGCTCTGTGTATCTTGTGCTGTTTAGTGCAAGTGTGTCTGGGAGGGGCCCTTTAAGGGAGCGGCTGGCTGTTGAGTCCACCCTGTGACCCTGTCTGCAGCTGTGCCTGGCACCCTTATTTCAATTTGTGCTACTGTGGCGTGTAGACGTTCCCTCGCAGCGCCTATTTCGATGTGGTGCTGCGCAACGTCGATGTTGAACATCGACGTTGCCAGCCCTGGAGGACGTGTAGACGTTATTCATCGAAATAGCCTATTTCGATGTCGCCACATCGAAATAGGCTACTTCGATGTAGGCTTCACGTGTAGACGTAGCCAGAGAGAGAGAAAGAGAAAGCAACCAGAACTTGAGGAGAGTACATGTAGCAAGCCAAGTATTTCACTTAAAGAAGCAGGGCAACAACACAGCATCTGTTGCCCTGGGTATCAATGGAATGTTACCATTCGAAAGATAGCCTAAAGCTTATCCTGAATTCCAGAAGTTTTCAGAGTGGATCACTGTTCCCTCTATGCTTTTCCATCCATGTGTGGATTTTTTTTTCATTCATGTGCAAAATAAATTTTTGTATGTGCACCAAGGCATATGCAAATGTGCACTTCTGGTAGAAAGAAAAAACCTAGCCATAGCTGCTCTGCTAATCAGCTGGATGGCATTTGAATCTCTCCTGAGTGTCCACACAAGTGCACAGCTTTCAGGGAACACTGAACAGTACAGAGTGAGAAGATGGAGAATGAGCTTTGTACTCAGGAATGTTGTAATTCTAGAATTCACCCATCGAACCCTCAGCACCATCTCAACAGCCACTATTTTATCTCCATAAAATATAGAAAACACGGGTCAACACACAGCAGATTTTAATGCAGCGTAATGTAAAGTGGTAAAAGTTTAAAATTCACTGGCAAGCTGAAAATGAGAGTTACAAAACCCAGTGAAAACCCCAAGGGTAATGGCGGTGCATCCAAAGTGTCAGGCAAGAAATAAAAACTAAAAGACATTTTAACTCCATGGTCCAAACTACTAAGGAGTATGAAGGGGAAAAAGACTTTCTCCAAACATCTGAATTGGTTTTAAAAAAAATCTTTGTCAAAAATGTGTGAAGAAAAAGGAAGGAGATGGAAGAAATAATATCATACCACACAGTAACTTAGAACTTAATAATAAATAGACATTAAGTAGAAAAAAATAGATGTTTTATGTATTATACCTTTTATATTCTAGATTCTGTTTTATGTATAGATTTTCAGTGGCTCTATATTCATTTATACATTGACAATATCTCTGCAATTAAATATTTTTGTGTTTACTTTTCAGCAGCACTAGTACCTATATGAGAAGCAAAGAGAAAAAAAATTACAAAAACTTTGGTGCCAAATTCTCTTCAAGCAATACTCCAGGAATTATGACAACAGAAAATTTGAGGCCCATGCATACATTAGCTAGAAGAAGTAAATAACATATGCTGCACCTTTCAGGTCTAGTTTATAGATTCTATGGCCAGTTTATGCAATTAGGTGGCCTGTGTGTAGTCAGTTTGGTAATCCTTATCCGGTTCTAATGGTAGACAAGTCTGAAAAGAAAAGTACTCCAAGATAATGAGCACTATTTGGCAATGCTGCTGGCAGTCTTTGCAAAGAGGCCAAGAATGGCAAAGGCATAAAAACACAGCTAGCATCTCACCCACATACATAGTCACTCCAGGTCATGGCCGAAGCACAGTAGCAGGATGTCGTGGGGAATCTTTACTTCTAGGGTCCATATTGTGTCCATTTGGTGGATAAACAAAGGATTTCAGTCTCCAGTTCTGTCAAACAAGTCTTTGTTTGCGATGACCTATATAACTCAGTTGTGGTTTCATAACTCATGAGTAATATGATCATTGCAAACACCGGCCAATAAAAACTTCATTTTCATTTTGAATTATATATTCCTTCCTACACTTTCATTTGGCTGCTAATCAGGGAAATCGTGCCATTTTTGGTTTGTCAGATGGTGAGTTTAGGTGAGACTTAAAAAAGGAGTGCAGATCAAAGCTCCTATGGCCCAGGTTTCTTTCCTCATGAATGGGATGTGCTGAAAAAAGTTCATGACTGAACATGTAACCAAGAGCCAGTTCTGAATCATGTTCGGTACAACTGGTCCCATTGTTCCCTGGAGGGACTGTAACTGATGGGACACCAAGAAAACAAGGAATGTGAAGAGCTGGGCTTGAAGCACAGAACCACATGGACAACACAGGGCACTGATATGAAGTCTCTCTTGTTGGACTTACCCTGCATTCACCTTCTGTATCATTACTCCATTTATATACAATGAGGATAATTATCTGCAATCATTTTCTCTCCAGACAGCCTTCCAGCACTGGGGCGAGTCTTTTCTGGAACACCTCTGGTGCAAGGTTCATGCTCATTGGCATGCACGGCCATTTGTAGAAACCAAATGATGTTGCAAAGTTGTCAGTGTGCTGGATTCTCTAACCAGGCTTATGTGCCAAAACCCATTCCTCATATCACAGACTGTAAAGATTCTAAGAGACTGTAAAGATTTGGAGAGTTATGGCAAGTTGTAATCAGTTCTAGCAGAGGGTAATGGCATCTTTTCAATGCTGCGTTAGTAGCTTTGGATCTATGAAGATGCATAATTTTCCTGATGACTTCATTATCACCACCACCACCACCATGTTCTTTCCTGGGCGGTACGAGGTGCTCTGCCGACTGTTGAGCTCTTTGCATATTAGATTATGTAGTACCACTGGAATTTTCCTTTGTGGTACACACACAGATTCCACATTGGGGTCTTCTTCCAGTCTCAGCTTTCTTTTGAGGCACCCATAGCCTTTAAAAACATTCCCATATGATTTTTAAAACGTCTCCATTGTCCACAGGACTCCTTTCCTTCTTGCAGCTATAAAATTCTGTCACTGCTCCCAGATCAGATCCATGGCTAAAACAGTTGTATTCCCAAAAACAGGATTGTGACACAAACCACCCACCACCACAAGTTCCAGTTATTATTACCCTCTGATTTTGCATCCCTATTAACAGTGCACAGGCACTGTTGTTTTCCTTCTTGTTTTCCTGTCCCATCATCCTCTATCATGACACGCTCTCAGATTCAGGTACATACCTATGATGTCATCACTTCTATACGATGCTCCACCCTTTCTAAACATGTCTGACTGAGCCTTTGCCAAAGTTACTTCTGGTCTTGCTGGATTGGTTCAACTTGCCCCATGCCTAACAATGCTGCTCTAGTGCAGGGAACTTCTCCCCTACCCATTCTTGCTGTCTCCCCACATTAAATATATCTGACTATGGTCAAGCTGCTCTCCTTTGCTGTTGTCTCACTGCATGTGCTTCTGGGCTATTGTGCCACCTAGGCATTTAACCATCTCTCATTGCTTCCACTGCATGGCCTATGTTTAAGGCTCTCTCTAAAGTGGGATGCATTTCTAGAACAGCAACTCCCACCGGAGGTCCCACAGTACTTATTTAGAATGATGCATTTTCTGTTCAAGTTCTCTCCACACCTGGATACATTAATACAACCCGTAAGTCAACTCACAAGGCAGGATGTTGAGTGAGACTGGCCAGGTTCCCACACACTCAACAAAACACAGATGCCCTTGTTCTGAAGCATTACCAGCCAACAGAGCCACTGACATTCCCTTGTGACGCACTGAAGAAAGGACTGGGTGTAGCTCTACAGGAGCAGCCAGTCTCTTCTGGCAGCAGCACAACAGACTTAACTTCTGGCTGTGGTATTTGGAGTAGGGAAATACACACAGAGTCACCCAGTAACAGTGCAATCATAGCACAAACCCCTAGAGGCAATCATGGCAAAGCCCTTGTTATTGCTCCATTCAGACTGTAGCAAATACTAATTTGACTCCAACATTGGTAAAGACTCCAACTCACCTATATGCTGTCAACCTCTGGATTCAGGAACCAAAGGAGGGCATCAAGTATTTGTTTTTAATGTTTACATTTAAATATTTGTAAAACAGGGAAGATGTATTGTGATCAGTGGAACCAGAGTCTGAGGGTCCATACTCCCTGGAGGAAATGTTACTGAAAGAATATCAGGGAATAGGAGGAAGTTAGGCTAGAAGCAACTCAGCCACATAGACAAGACAGTGCACTGGGATTAATAAAATAACTTCCATAAGGCCTGCTAAGAGATATTTAAGAGGCATTCTGTTGGTAAGTCTGGGAAAGACCAGGGTTCTAGTAAGAAGTAGCATTCTGGGAACGGAGTCAATGAGGAACTTGGCTTGAGAAGAGGACAACAAAGTAGTAAAAGCCTGATAGAGAAAGAAAGAAGTTAGGAGACCTGAGGGGTAGTTAAAATACTACAAATATAATGGAGCTCTAAAGCTGGGAATGAGGTTAGCCCCGATACAAGAAGAGAAGAAAGGGGAAAAGCAGACACTAAGAAGGGCCTACTGGACTGTCAATGTTGAGGCATTGCTGAGCACTAGGGATGGCTAGAGGAGCTTTGTTGGTGTTGGATTCTAATTTTCACGTTAACAACTCTGGAGATTTTTGTTTGAATGCTAAGCCTTGTGCAGTGACCCCTCCAGGTCCCTTCCAGTTCTGTGATTCTGTGTGTGATTAGCAGAAGGAGGGAACGGAGGCACACTGGTACTCTTACATAGAGAAGCTGTCAGGGCTGTGTGGCACCACCTTCCAATGATAAACTTAAGGACATATGTTGAAATCTCAGTCTTCTGCAGAAACAAACAAACAAACAAAAAGCACAACCTTGTGAAAGTGCAAAAGTGCCTCAAACTTTGTTAATAAATCAGCACAAGAATAGAGTACTCTGTTCCCAACATTATCAGTCCCAGGCAATACACAAAATGGAAAAATCTTCCAGAACAGAGTCCCAGACCTTATCACAATTGCTTCCTGATAGAAAGCATGGATAAACAAACAGAGTCCAAGGCCAATCAAAGACTAGCAAGGAAACCTTGTTTCTTGTGTCTCTAGGTATCAAAATAGGAAGTAAACAGCTTAGAAACAGTGCTGAGAATTACTTTGAGGAAGTACAGCTTCCTCTCAGTGCACTTGCTATATTTGCTTATCTTTCATGATCTCAGCACCACCTCCGTCACTCAATGCAGTCAGTAAGTGCTCTACTGGCCCTGCATAAATAATATTTCGCAGCCTTCATACACAGAAAAATAACGTTTATGCAGAAATATATACCCAAAATGTAGGCCATGGTGAGGGGCATGACTCAGACCTTGAGACTAAACAGACTTGATGAAGTTCTACTAAAGTTTGCAAGTTAGCCTCCATAGCACCCTTTAATAAGAAAAAATAATGCCCTGAGTTTGTCAAAACCGTTATGCCCTATATTCAAGATTTGCAACTTGAGTACCTCTCTAGTAGGAATCATGATTATATTTTTGTTGGAACATTAAAATATACTATAAGCAAATCCACAATACCAATTTATGTCAGTGAATATGCTATAGTTCACTTCAGTGAGATACATTAGGATACTTGGACATATATAGTTATTTTTTACTAATGTGTTTTTTTTCTTCGTTCTGTATATTTTCATTGTGTTCAGTGAAACTATGGGTGCGTTTACCCCAGGAACGAACTTTGAAGTTAACTTCAAAGTTAGGTGCTACATCGAAGTAGCCAGCAGAGAGTCTACACACATTTTCCCTTACTTCAAAGTACAACAAGAAGTCCTGTGGCACCTTATAGACTAACAGATATTTTGGAGCATAAGCTTTCATGGGCAAAGACCCCCTTCATCAGATGCCAGTAGGGAGCCCAAATTCAAAGTCCTTACTCCATTCCCGGGAATGGAGTAGTGCCCTACTTCAAAGTTGAACTTCAAAGTAGGCTGTGTGTAGATACTCAATTTCAAAGTTGCTTACTTGGAAGTTGTACTTCGAAGTAAGAAACTTCTAAGTTATTTTTGTAGTGTAGACAAAGTCTACATGAGAACCCTCCAGTGGCCATAATAATGCCAGTAAATTCCAAAAATGTGAAATTCAGCTTAAATTCCAAAAATATGAAATGTAGCTTTTTTGGTTTACTGGACCAAGTGTATTACTGTATGTTTCAAGGGTATTAATTACTGGTCAGATTCTACAAACCCTTACTTCTATGAATAAGTTGTTTCTGAGAAGTAGTCCTGGTAATTTCAATCCCTCTTCGAGACCCACTTCTGATGTGATATCTAAAGCTATGTCTAAACTGCAGGCTTCTGTTGGGAGATCAGAGGTCTCTCAGCACAAGTCTGCTGCATCAGGAGAGTTCTGCCACATCCCAGTATTCCTTGTTCTACAAGGAAGAAGGGATGTCTCAGCAAAGGGGGTTTTCCTGACATTTGGCCCCATGTAGATGGGCCATATTGTCAGAAAGCCTCTCCTGACACTGGTGTCGGCAAGAGATACACAAATGTGGTTTGCAATTTGTGTATCTTTTGATGACAATTCTTTGCAATCTAGACACAGCTTATAAAAAAGTAGTCAACCAAAGAGGTTGGGTCAGCAGTCAGGGAGAGCAGATTTTCTTAGGTTGTTCAAAAATTGGCAAACTATTTTGGTCCATGAAATTGTGCAATAGCTAACTATGTAATTTCCCATTTTCTTCATTTTGTGTGTCTTCCCCTGTGTTTTTATAGGGTATAGAACAAGGAGGTCATGATTCTGTCTGAGGCCTCTGGGTGTCACCAGACTATTAACAATAACTAAAGATTTGCTTTATACAATTCTAGTGCTCCAAAATCTTAAGGTAAAATTCAAGAAACTTAAAATTAGAAAGTTTTCCATTTCTTTTTAAAATTGACAAAAATGATCCACTTCAAATTAAAATACTATAACATTTTTGCTTGAAATTACAACCTCTAGGTCACTACAATTAGTTGAGCATTCCTGAAATTTTGAGTTTCAGTTTTGATTTAAATAAATATAAATTTTTACAATAAAACATGAAAAATATCCCAGATGAATGTATTTCAATACAAAGCCATCTGCTCGCAAAAAGTGGCTTTTTCTGGGCTTCACCAAGGCATTTCAACATGCAAATCATTTACAATATTACATAAACAACTATTTTGAGGAAGTTTAGCTTTATTAGACCTAGCTCAACCCTTTTTCTTTCACTGTCAAATTTGATTTAATATTTAATAATTTTACTGTGTGAAAATACAGTACTCAGCAAAAATTATATTACTGTTATTGAAGAAGCAAAATATAATATCAAGTATGCCTCATTTTCCTGATATCTTTAATAAATGTAGATCTTGCTATTTGTTTAATATATAATAGTTTGTTTCCTAATATTTCATTCTCCAAACAATAGAAGCCATCTAGTGGCCAAAATAATACCTCTAAATTTCCATGGTTGCTACCACAAAGGCATCCAGAAATGATTAATATACTGCAGAAGGTTCTGGGATTATCTCTCAATCAAATCTAGTTGAGATTTTAACATGTCTATTAACTTTTCTCCATTAGTGCATTTATAGACTTATGATTCCAGCATTTAGATTCATTAGATTTTATTTTAATATTTTGAATACACTTTGGGGCCAAACCCATTAGGTTATAAGGTCTTTTGCCATGAGAATGATAGCTGGGCCTTTGGAATTTCTATTCAGTGCAATATAAGCAAACAACGTCTGTTTGAAAAAAATACAGGCTCTCCAAGAAAAGTGCTAGCAATTAATTAGGGTCTACTAATTGGAACCATACTGTGCCACAGGAGTCTGCAACAGTGGGTCCAGATGCAAGAGGAATTATTCATGACACTTTATTCACACAGAGGAAGGAAAATCTGATACAAAACTTCGCACGTGTCTTTAAAACTCCAAAAGTAAAAGACACTGATGTTCAAATCTTAGGATCATAGAGTTTTGCGAATAAGTTGCGAGCAGTTTTTAACAGACGGCGCTTAATGGTGTCCTATTAGTAGTATAAAGCCTGACTGAACTCTATGGGAATTGAAGGTAACCATTACATAATGATAGATTAATATGAAGTACATTTTGTTATATTTCTTGAACACAGAATGAGCTGGTTTGTCAAAGAAAAAAGGAAATTATTTCTGAAGGAGACATCAATTTGTTTTTCTGTGGCTTCAGTTATGCATTAGGGCGAGCCTGTAAAATACTTAAAAAACCAACCTGAGAAAGCTTAACGTTCCCTTCATTGTTTGTTTTTTGTTTTCTGTTTATAATATCCAGCATTTGTGAGAAAGTGACCGTCACCAGGAAAAATAACAGAAAAAAATTTTCAATTACCCTCTTGTACATGTAGATCATAATAATGGTGAGAAGCAAAAGGACCAGAGGTTCAGATGCCTCTGCATTCTCTATAATAAATTCTTAGGAAGTAGAAGTATTTGGCACTCAGTGTGTGAATACAGAGTGAATATACTCAGTGATTACTGCCAATATTTTAACAGAGTTCCCACAGAAATATTCCTCCTTAGACTGTGACAACCCTTGAGATAAGCAAGAGTGACTGTACCATAAAGGTGTGGGTGTGGGGCAGTTTATACATTTTCTCTCTCTTCCCTCCTCCTTTAAATAATAAATCCTTTTTCATAACTACGTAAAGAAGCCGTGCAACATGGCAAACTGTAGAACACTCATCAGAGCCACAAAGCTCCATCATCTTCAAGGCTAAAAAGGCTGTTTGGGTGGAACCACCCCATCCATTCTAAAGGACATCAGGTTTCTGCCCTATTATCCTCACTGACACACTAAACTTGGAGGTTCTTTGGGAGCTTGATGACCCTCTACCTTCAAACAGCTCATTGAGGTCCACTCCAACCTCCCACCAAGGAGACTTTAGCTGCCCATCAAGGCTCCCCCAGACTGCTCTTGGGTCACTAGTGTCCCCCAAACCCACTTAGGTTTGAGGGACTCTCTTGTTCCCCACACCTTATGAGCCTAGGACACTTGTTGGGAATCCCAGCTCAGCCCTCTACAGAGGCTCACTTTGAGATGTCATGTTGTGCAACTCAATGTGACTGTTCTCAACAGCAAAAAAAAAAAATGTCATTTCACCTGCAAGTGCCCCTCAGCAGTGGGGCTGGTGTGAGAGAAGCCTGTCCCTCCTTCCCTCTGCAAAGCTTAGGGGCAGCCAACGGTGATGAAGGTACCCAAAGAAGTCAGGGCAGCCTTCGGGGGTGTGAGAAATGGGGAAAAGCCTACCAACTTTCCTGACTGGATGCCATTTGCAGCAATGGTGGCCAGCTGGGAAAGTTGGCCACCCTAGGCAGCCTCCCTCATGTTCCCCCAATACCCAAATGCACCCTACTCTACCCCACTTATCACAATCAAACCAAAACCGAGGATCATCAGTCACTAATTGAGCAGCTACAGAAGAGTCAGCAAACAAACCCTGCTACTCAGTGCTCAAATTACAGGGGAAAGGGTAGCGGGGACCCTAAGACAAAGTGATGAGTAATGAGAAGGAACAAAGCCCCAACAGGGAAGTGTAATATTAAGGAGGTTGGATCTAATTTGAGTGCTCCCGCTATTCAGACTCATCTGGAACTGACAAGCTGTTTTTAATGCCTCTTTTGCACTGCTGCTGCACATGCTTCCCTGCTGCTCCAACTCCTGCGTGCCTCCATCCCTAAGCTCGCCTCTCTGTCTCCAAGCACCATCTCATCTGGAGTCCAAGAAATGATTGCTCTGTGATGTCTTCAGGGCTGACAGAAGAAACACACAGAAAACCCCAATTCATTTAACTGGAATTGTTTTATTTTCAGGCTAGGATCCTGGGAGGGTGAGCAGTATCAGAACAATTTCCTGACTTTGGTGAATGCCATTTTCTTTTAATTATTTCCCTGCCATCATGGAGCCTCAAGGAGTGGTGCTTGCTCCGCTGTCCCTCCATCTTCTGCAAGTGGTCTCCTGTGGGTTGTTAGGTTCCAGGCACAGATGCCGAGTGGTGTTGGTGGCCTGTGACAAACAGGAAGTCAGACTCAATCAGTGGTCCCCAAACAGTGGGGTACATTCACCTAGGCAGACATGGAGGAACATTCTGGGATGTGCCGCTGGGCTCAGGCCACCCCCAGAAGGGGCAGATAAGGTACACCATCCAACCCTTTTCCAACGCCACCCCAGACACAACCCAAGGTCTGGCCCCAGCCACATTCCCAGGGCTTGCATCTCCCCAGTTTCTGGTCCCAGCTGCAACTCTGACCATACCTCCAACTCCTGACTATAGCTCCTTGCCTCAACCCTGCTCCTGACCCTCACTCGCAAAAGGGGAGTGGTTGTAAAGATGTTCCATTATAAATAACAGGGGATATGACAGAAGTCTGGGGAACACTGAATTAGATGATCTAGTGATTCCATTTGGCCCTAATTCTGTAACTTAATTTGTGCCTGAGCTTATAAACAGCCAGCCTGGTTAATTTCAGTTTTGGGTGGTAACCAGCTCCCTTCATTATTCACTTCTATTCTGAGATCTGTGTTTGCACGCATGCTAGGAAATGACATTTTTAAAAACACTTATTTTTGAATCTTATTTGAATTTTGTTTCAGCTTAAAAGTCTGTGCCAGGGGTTTTCAGACTGTGGGATGCCTCCTCCTTGAGGGCTATGGAGAAAGATTCGCGGGGGTGAAGAATCATGCCAGGTGGCTTGTGCCAGCTCCAGATGGCAGAGCCTGGGCTAGCTCCCCCTGGGTGAGGGAGTGAGTGAGCCCCCCTCCATCCCCAGACTCACCTCAGTAAGCCACCCAGCCTGTGCATCCGTGTGAACATCCACCACAGCCAAGCCAATTTCTGCTCCCAGCAGCCTCCATGCCCAGCACTGGCTCCACCCGCAGAGACCATTGCACTTACCTTCCCCGCATCCTGGAAACCCCTATGAGCAGGGACAGGTGAAGGCTATGTCTACACTCCCTCAGAAGATTGACCTGCTCAGGGTCGATCTTCCAGGATTTGATTTCACACCTCTAGTCTGAATGCGCAAAATCAACCTCTCAGGGGTCGCAGTCAACCCCTGGACTCCTCACAAGATATGAGGAATAAGGGAGGTCAGTGGGAGAGTCTCTCCTGTTGACCTTCCCCAGTACAGACAGCCAAGTTAGCTGAGCATAGATACATCGATTTTCGCTATGCAATTGCTGTAGCTACAATTGTGTATCTGTATTCAACTTACTTTGCCTAGCGTAGACATAACGTAAGACCCTGCTCTAGCAATGCCACCTGGCTGCAAGACAGAAGCAACCTGTTGGTGGGAAAGCGTTGGTAGTGCCATTGGTAAGGGCCTGCCTATTTGAAACTGACAGCTGTAGATAACTTAATTAAGACTGTGTTACGGTCTGTGTTAGCCTACTCAAGCTTGCTGTCATGTTCATTTGCGTTTGGGTTGGAGGGCCATGAGCACAATCAAAAATTGTAACTCAAAGGAGGAGCAGCTCAAAACATTCTCAAATGGATGGTCTATGCAATGTTCTTGGTGCACTTGCCATTAATTAAATCCAAACGATATAAATATGAAGCAAAATAGCAGTACATTCCTCTATCCTACCACTACAACATACCACGCCAACACCAGTACAAACATATTACCCATGAGAAGCCCTTAGTCACCATGTGGCTACCCAGAAAAAAAAAATCTGTCAGTCAACCTTACCCTCCTCAAACTATCCAAACAGGCAGGTTATTGGCCTTCACTGTAATTGCAAACTGGACCTGGTTTTCAAAGGTTTCCTTTTATATTCTTCCACATATGCTGTTGGGTCCCAAAGCTATTTAATTTTTGTCATGAAATTCCCAAACCTTATATACTAAGGACCCACCAGCCACATAAATATTTCAGAAGACTTGAATAGCTGAGTAGCAATTTTAACCATAGTTTGCAGTGCTTTATTATACAAAGTATTATTTACAATGGAATGGAAATTGCCTTACAGCTAAGTAAAACTTACTTACAGATTCTGTAAAGTGTAATGTGAAGTGAGAAAATACATACACTTTTTAAAAAAAACCTATTTTAGTTCAGGTTTGGAAGTTTGGATTAAGTGCCAAACTTTGAGGGAAGGGAGCTTGATATGAACACCTGAACCAACGATGAATATTTCAAAATACATCCATATATGCTATATTGCTTGTATTTGAAAGTCCAGAAAATAATGGTGGTAAGCATTTAAGTAGCATGCTAAATCTTCAGCCACCCTTTCCACCTACTATATTTGTTAAAATAATGTTCTGACACAGCAGGAATTTATTAATTTTTTTTCACACAAGATACACCTTGACTTTTTCACCTCTAAATCTTTTAACTGATGCAGAAAGCAGTAAAGTGCCTCACAGAAAAAATTATATATATGCTGTCACTCAAATAATCATGTAATAAAGATGAAACATCAGCTGTTGAACTAGTTCTTAACTGGGTTCAGAATTTCAGCATGACATTTTCAGATTTCTTTTGGAACACAACAACCCAATTTTATAAAACCTGCAAAAGGTAAGAGTCTATGCAGAGAAATAAGATTCAGTGACTCAGGATACCACTGAAATAGTAGTCCAGGAGAACTACATTGCCTAAAGGTCAGGCAGGTTTTTCAGCTTCAATTTTGAGAGCTGTAACTAGCTACTGAAAACTATTCCTGTTACTATTTGATAGGTGTTCAATGGCTTCTATGCAATGAGTTGGTTGTTAAATCAAGTTTCTAGTAATCAAGCATTCATATTACAAAACTACTGGTGCTCACGCAATATGTGAGAATGAGCTACTAGAAGGATATTCTCATCAAGGAACTCAGTCTTAGGACTCACTCCCTACCCATTTCCCAGAGCTCTCCACGTTGATGCTCCTCTAAGCATGCAGCAAGAGCCATCATTTTACCCCACTGGTAAAGTTATTGAGGCAGCCAGAGGGTGAAATACATTTAGAAAAAGTTCTTTACTTTGTGCTGTGATTTTTAGATTACAAGCAAGGTGTACAGAGCAATAGGTGGGTCTGTAGATACACTTAACAAATTTGAAGAAAGAAACACATATTGGCTTCTGGTATTGTCAGTCAGTAGAGAGGCTGAAGACTGCAAGAGCATGAAAACTGAACTATCATCTCAACCCAAGACTCACGCGCTGTCAGGAATCACAGCCCACAGCACTACTCTCAAGAGAGGACCTGCAGCAGGCAGCCTAACTGATCCCTACAGACAATCAAGTGGAATAGCCACGAGGCCAGCTCTTAAGCCAACAGCAGCAGCAGCCACTTGCTGATTGCATAATGCTCATGTCCACTTCTTATGTATTACCTTGGCCGTGTCTACGCTAGCCCAAAACTTTGAAATGGCCATGCAAATGGCCATTTTGAAGTTTACTAATGAAGCGCTGAAATACATATTCAGCGCCTCATTAGCATGCGGATGGCCACAGCACTTCGAAATTGATGCAGCTCGCCACCGTGTGGCTCGTCCAGATGGGGCTCCTTTTCGAAAGCCCCCTTATTCCTATGAGCAGATGGGAATAAGGGGACTTCGAAGTAGCTGGGGTTCTTTCAAAAAGGAGCCCTATCTGGACGAGCTGCGTCAATTTCGAAGTGCTGTGGCTGCCCGCATGCTAATGAGGCGCTGAATGTGTATTTCAGTGCTTCATCAGTAAACTTCAAAATGGCCATTTGCATGGCCATTTTGAAGGTTTTGGCTAGTGTAGACATAGCCCTTGTTTTTGCCACGGCTACAGAGCAGGGCAAGAACCACTTGACGTTCAAATCAAGAGAAGAAAGTGTGGATGCCTAGGCCACAGTCTCAGAAAACCATCATCCACCATAGTGCATCAAGTTCAAGTTCTTAAATGGAAACCGCAAAGAAAACATAAAAGAGGAAGACCTTGGACAATGTGGAGAAAATCTACTGAGAATGAAGGACAACCACTGGGGTACTCCTGGAGTCAGCTAGAAGTTTTGTCCCGAGACAGAGTGAAGTGGGGGAGACTTGTAGATGACCTATGCTCCACTTGGAGTACAAGGGTTTAAGTCAAGTCCTTCCTCGCATCTGTTCTGTCCCTGCCCTTGAACCCCTCCTTGCCTGCAACCTTGCTTATTCCAGTTCCTGGCTGCTAGGCTGACATGTGGTGCTGGCTTCTGATTCCAGCTTGATCCTTAGCTCTTGTTCTCAGTTCCTGCCCTCTGGCTTGACCCTTGACTCCTGTTTCCAACTACTGATACCTGCTCTGATCACTGGGCTACACTCCCTTTCACCTAGTCCCCGATAGACAAAATGTCAGGAAAACATAGGGAAGTCTGCAGTGCTGTTACTGTGTTTAGTAGCAGTTAGCACTTTTGTGTCTTAATGTTCAAAATGTTGTAAAGCTTTTCATGAGCTCAGCTTTTTTTGCACTGTGTAATCTCATTCTTGTCTTCTTTATAGGATTACTCAGAGGGCCTGATCCAAATTCCATTGAAGTCAATGGAAAGGCTACCATCGATTTTAATGGGCTTTGGCTCAGGCTACTAATATATATGATTAAGCACATTTGTAAGTCTTTGCAAGATCAGGCCCTAACTAACTTGAGGATTCAGGGCTGTCAGTCTTGCACCTTTCCATTTGCACTCCCAAGTTAGTTAAATCTTGTTCTGCCCCCTATGAACATGTAAGACCTATTGAACAATGCAAGCTGCCACTCTGTTGCCTATGTTTCAAGCTAGGAAAGGCAGAACATGAAGAACACAGAACGCTACATTAATAGTGCAAAAAGAACTAACAAAACTGAGCAGATGCCACCTCTTCTGTTGACTCCAAGGAGCCTTACTTCCCAGATGATCAATGAGGGGGCAGCTGATCGAACAGGCTGCCAATGGTGCAAGGGGGAGAAAATTAAAAGGTGGGGTGGGAATGGCAGTGATCCTCAGAAGCCCAGAGAGTATGTCTTGCAAAAGCACATTAGCCGACAAATTCAACCTTGAGTTTATCATTTTTAACTGCACATGCTGGTAACAGCAGGTGACTGCAGTGGTAGTTCCACGCATGGTTTCATGGAAGGAGATGGTCCTAAACCAACAAACGTAGAGTTCTGGTTCAGGGACTTTGCTTCAGTAGAAAAATGTGATATTCAGTATTGTCTGTCATATTAGGGGTCTGACAATGCAAGGTGATGTGTGCCTCAAATTCCATTTAACTCCTTTTTAATGGGATTAGAACAAGTATACAGATAATTGACACTTCAGCTACCAATGCAGAAACGCAATTGAAGCATGCTGAACTTTAATGAGGAGGTATCTTGGAGAATCAGATCTTGCATTCCTCATTAAGACAAAAGTCCCTGTAAGAGTGCGAGGGGGAGGCCAGGCAAGGCAGGAGTTAAACAAGGCCTGTTGGCCCAATCAGCCCTACCCTGGTTCACCTGAGGCCAGTGTCAAGCGTGGAGGGGTATAAACGGAAGGAAGCCAGCACAGTTTGGGGCTGACCAGCCAAGAGGCAGGAGCTGGCTCTGAGGCAGCAGGCTCCAAGCCAGAGCTGCCACCCGGGCAGCCACCAGAGGGCACAGCCCAGGACCCTCCCCCAGGCAGTGAGGAGAGTGGGGAACCCCTCATCCAGGGAACCCCTCTCCCACCAAAGGGGAAACTAGATCCCATGGGCCATGCCCCAAGCTTATCCCAAAGACTCTTGGGTGGGGCTGAAGACCCACCCAACAGGTCCTGGCCAGGGGGTCCAGCCACTAGGCCACCCGGTCCCACGTGTGAACCGCTCACAGTCCCACAGAGGAACATTTCAAGTGGGCTTTGTGTTAGGTACAACAGTATATCCCTCAAGGGAAGGAGCCTTTTCTTCCACAAATTATGCAGCTCCAAGTCCAGGGATGGTGCTCTATAAAAGCAATGTTTATGGTACGGTATGGCTATAAGGTTTGTAGGACGTAATACACAATTTTCTGTTCTAAAATTCGGTGTAAGCTTTATTTTAAACTGAGATCACAAATATATCCCTCTCCCCCATTATTTAAAAGGTGAGTGTAAGTAATAAGGAATCATAATAAGCCCATATTGTTTTATTCTCCTAAAACAGAGGCAGTCTATCATTGGTAGTACATTTCTTGACAAAAATGCACATCCACATTTTGCCAAATAACTGAAAGTATGAGCCTTACATCCTGCAAACTGATCCAACAGATAGGCCCTTGTGAATATATGAATTAAGTTGCAAAATCCAGCTAAATTCAACCATGCAATGTGCCATTAACTACTTTTGGTTTCAAGAAGGCACCCAGTATTTTGCAAAATCAGGCCCATGAGAACATACCAGTTTCACAAACTCTGCACCTGGGTGTGTGTGCTGAAATTATTATATTTTATTTTATTTACATTACAATGAGTTTTGGAATTTTCATAACTTCTCTCACGTTGTAACTTGTTAGACAGGCTGCTTCTTATAAGTAACGCCCTTGCATTTCATTAATACTCTGAAAAAAAACTCATAGGAAGATAAAGGAATTTTTAGCCAAAAACTGATTTTGAGGATTAACCATCTATAGTATTAGGCTAAATAAAGAGAGAACTACACAAGTGAAAAGAAATACAAAGAAGGATTTAAGAAGGAATTAGGCTACGTAGGCAACAATAAAATAATATGAGTATTAAGCATTTCACTGATTATTTTATTCCATGATTACAATGTGTATCTGGAAACAAATAATGTCTTATTTCCCAGCAGGCTAGATATCACTGGGCAGAATTCCACCCCTTATTGGCATACTGTAAACATTCCTTAAAGTTCAGGGCACATTTTGTTGTTTCATTCAGGTCATTAATTGAATATGAGAAACTAAGTGAAAAAAAATGCAGAACAATGTTTGCAGCCAAACAAAATTAACCCTCTGAAGAAGTGGGTCTGCCCCATGAAAGCTCATCAACTAATGAATTATTTTGTTAGTCTTTAAAATGCTGCATGATTGCTGGTTTGTTTTGTGAAAATTATCCCTGTTCACTTTGCATTCTAACCAGGTAAAAGTATTTGAGCCCCAGGCATTAATGTTTTTATCACAGCTTCCAGGAAAGGTTTGCTTAGAAGACGAAATGAAACATCTTTGGAAATAAATACTGTACTTATAAAAACAATTATTTTAAGTCACCTTTTAAAAGATGTCAGCACATGATAGCACTGATGCTGTAAGTTAAAATAAAGCTAACATGGAGTGCTTATTTGAAGAAGGTGACCATTAAATAGCAAAACATGCTGTAAGAAAAGATAATTCAGATGACTGTAGAGTACAGATGCATCCTAAAGATCTGAAAAGACAACGTATGTGCCATTCCAAGCTGTCTGACCTTTAGTTTGAAGTCCTGTTGATGTAACATAAGTACAAAATTGGAGGATTTGGAGGTTTTAACTATGCCACATGGGAATATCATAGAAGAAAAAAGAAAATTCATGGCAGGAAAATGATTGTATCTAACCTTGATGGACTGAAACTGAGTGTAAAGTTCCATAACAGGAATCCATGATTATCCTTAGTGAAAAAATAACTAGTGCTGTAAATAGTGTCCCAGAAGAATATGACAGGTATTTCACAAGTCTGATGGAAAGATGGTCTCCCCACAAGGAGAACAGAATCTCACACTAGATATAAAGCAACAACTGGGAATAACAAATGAGGGGAGAAAGGACAAAAACAACATCAAGAATATAACACTGCTGTCTGAGACACTAACGATTTCCTTGGAGTGATTATTACCAGCAAATCAGATACAGTCAGCTAAAGTGCACTTTAAATCTAGGTGCATATTGAAATCTGTCAGTTCAGAATTAAATCTACCACAAAATTTGCAATAATATTACAAAGAAGTACTCAGTCTTGAATTACTTGGGTCTACATTTAAGGTTTTACTTGTGAACTTGTCATCCAAACACTAATATCAGCTGCTATACAAATCTTCTAGTTTTATAACTTTAATGGCTAAATTTTCAATAGCTCTTAAGCTAGGAGACTAAAGAGATTTAGGCACATTGAGTCATAAGTCAGAAAATGGGATGTAAGTTATCATTTTCAAAAATGACTAGTCTTTTCTGCCATCCCACATTGGCTTTAGCAGAGAAATGTCTGTTCGGTTTCACAAATGAAAGAACAATGCTCTTTCTTACATATGCTCAAAGGGCTACAAGACTGGTGACTTTCACCTCCACAATCAGACTGTTTCTAGCTTAAGGAATGAGAGAACTAACTGGGGAGTGAAATGATTCTGAACTAAATACATTGCTTATACATGTAGGGGAGGCATCTAGCATTCTAGAGGAAATGCCTGAGCTGTAATAAATTTAAAGGACATTTAACTCCCATTTTCAGATTTTTTTTAAATTCACGTACATACCTGGGTACCATATGTGGAAAGATTATACCTGCATTTCATCAACCTGAGCAAAGCATTTGACCCCGTGGACCATCTGCTCAAAGATCAGCTGCCCCAAAAAATTCATTAGCAACTTGAGGTTTCTTCACCACAACATGACTGCCACAGTATTGAGCAATGGCAGACCCCAAAGCAACCTCTTTGACGTCAAAACAGGAGTCAAACAAGGCTGCATTATTGCCACATCACTGGTCTGCATTTTCATCATCATAACCCTTCACCTCATTGATGGCAAGCTTCCAGAGGCATGAAGGTTGTCTATAGAATGAACAGGAAGCTTTTCAATCTCAGGAGAATGAAGGCTAAAAGCAAGAACTCCCCAACCTTGATCATGGAGCTCCAGTACGCAGATGACAACATGGTTGCTGCTCTTTCTCCCGAAGCCCTTCAGACCATCCTGAGTGTCTTTGCTTGAAGCATATGACAATCTCAGCCTCGCACTGAACATCAAAAAGACAAAGGTGCTCCACCAACCCTGCCAAAAAGGGAATGTACCTTCATGTACATGTACATTTCATATACATTCTAGTGAAGTCAGTGGAAAACTGTTGGAAAACGTGGACCACTTCCCATACCTTGGAAGTCATCTTTCCACTGAAGTCGACATTGGTGAGGAAATGCAGCATCATCTGAGATGTGCATGTTCTACTTTCGCCCACCTGAGACAAATGGTCTTCAAGAACTGGGACATCTATCCCAAGAGAAAGCTCCTTGTATACCATGTAGCGGTAGTTCCAATGCTACTGTATGCATGTGAAACCTGGACAACATACTAGCTTCATTTGAAGGCAATTGAACAATATCATCAACTCTGCCCCAGGAGACTCCTAAATATCTCTTGGGAGGACAGGCGCACAAACACTTGCATCCTGGAAGAGTCAAACATGACAAGCATTGAAGCCATTTTTATTCATCAACAACTTTGTTGGACTGATCACTTGGTTTGGATGTCTGATCAGCGCCTCCCAAAACAGATTGTTTGCCAAGTTGGAGGAAGGACAGGGGAGTTTTGGGGGCCAGTGAAATTGATATAAGGACATGCTGAAGGCACACATGAAAAAGTGCAGCATCAGAGCCAACACTTGGGAGACCCTTGCTCAAGACCATCCCCAGTGGAAAGCAGTAATTCACGAGGGGGTGGCTCAATTTAAGAGGTCCCACCACAGTGCAGATGAGAAGAGCCAGAGAAGAAGAAAAGAGCATCAAAAACTGCTCTCTGCCCCTCCAACACCTGCCTCTTCTGTGATAAGATCTACACGTCCAGAATAGGGTTGATCAACGGACTTACAAATAGGAAGGCGACATGAAGATGCCCTACTCATTATTGAGTGACTGCCAACATGTGGAAAGAATGGCATCCTATCAAAGATCAAAGTCCAGCCAGTCAAGACTGAAATGCATAGGAAGAGCTAAAGTTATATTCCCTGATTGCAAAAATAAACAATAAAACTATTTACTTATACTTAACTGAACTATATGTAAATATAGGTTGATCCTCTCTTGTCTGACAGCCTCAGGACCTGACCAGAGCCGGACAAAAGAAGTTGCCAGACTATGGGAGGTTAGTATTGTCGAGAGCATTACCAACACTTTCACTGCTTACTGGCCTCTTAGAAGACATTTAGGGCTAAATTAGAGCTAAATTACAGCACAGAACACTGATAGCCAGGACTGGTGACTGCAAACAAACTTTATGGGACCACAGAAAACTCAGCCGCCCCATCAAAGTGATTCTCCAGCTTGCTAAAATCATGCCATATTAAGGATGTTGCCAGACAAGAGAGTTCCAGATTAGAGAGGTTCAACCCTGTAAATGTATCTCAGACTTGGCTCCACTACAATGCAAGATGAGATGGAAACTAGTTAGTAGTCATGCAAATATCAAACAGAGTCTGCCTGGATTAGTACTTGAGAGTCTTTTAATCAGAACAAACAGCACCCATCACGACAATGTCTGAGCCCTAGTAGGCAGCACAGTTGTCTTGGAGTCAATACTGACAATACCAGAGGATCATAAGGGACACTTCACAGATAGAGAATCAGATATAAAATTAAGGTCTTGACCTTTCTAGGTATTTACATAATCCCAACCTCTGTCATTTGTAAACTCTACTTTTGCCAGAGGAAAGGTATTAAACTTGGTCTCCATGACAACTATTTTTGCCAGACAAGAATGTTAAACTTGGTCTCCAGGCAAAAGTTCAATTCATAAATTGTCATAAATTGTTGTTGTGTGCTGTGACCTCAAAGGTGAAGAAAGGTAACATTAGGAACCATTATGAAAAGGTTGCACAATATTTCAAGTTTGTAAAGTGCTATGCAATAAAAGACACAACATAAAGCATTATAAAACTGATTCAAATATAATCTTCCAAGTAATTACTGCCTCATATATGCCTGTGTAAAGGTTATGTCTTGACTAAATCTTGACTAGCTCAACAAATCAGATGACTGGCTAATTAGTATCCTGATTAGAGAATCGATTTGCCTTTTGTATACCAGTAATGGCCAGACTGGATCGCCACAAAGTGACACATAGATATCTAATAAAGTTCTGCAGTTATTCTACTCCCCAAACTGCAAGACAATACCAAACTCAGAAAATATTGCATGGATATAATATGGGAGGATGGAGCTAACAATAATAATTAATATAACAAAAGGCATACACAAACAGGCAAAAAGGGATAGGGGAGGGGGAAGAGGGAGAGAAAAAATGGAGAAGTCAGGTGCAATGGAGGTTTGGCATTCTTTGAACTATCTCAGAATTCTTTATCCAAATTCAACACAGGCTGTCAACACTGATAAGCTATTCTTCCTTTCACTGCAAACAGATTTTAGCTAGTTACTGCACTGAGGGTGACAGATCACAATATTGTGTTAGTGTTAAAAAAGAGACAAGGCCCTCACCCTTGACTAATTGGGAAATCCACATGATGCCGTTTCTAAGCCAGTTCTTTGAAATTGTAGGGGTTCCCAATTTCCATGCCAGTGTTACCCCAGATAGGAGGTTTTGCATGATAGTGAAGATGAAATTGGCTTTGCTAAGATAGCGTGGGTCTTTTGCACAGCCTCAAATGAATAAATTGCTCTACTGAATAAAAAGAAAAACAAGTAGACCTGCAGGTAGAATTGTATGAATTAATACCCGCTCAGTTTCCACGCAGGTGGGTATAAGAATGTTCTCATGATGTAACAAATTTGACATCTGTGACATTATAAAAACATAATAGCACCTTTTAAGGTCTGGGAGTCCAAATACTCTCCTGGAAATAGGGAGCTAGAATTTTTTAAGGGATAGATATGGGCATTGACAGGAATCCACAGAAAGGCTCAACTACTGTTATTAAATTTTATTAGGGTGTGCAGAAGCCTAGGCTGAATATTCATTTTTATTGTATGAGGCATCTTGTCCCAATAAACAAATGGAGAGGAACGCCCAGTAGTCTACTTAAATTGCAAACTGTTCCTACAGGAATGGGCATATTCCTCGATAGAAGAAGTCAGTCTCACTGTGAAATGGGACATGGGCTCTCTGTGATATTAACTCCTGGGAAATCTGTTCAAGCTTGTCTCCTTGAGGTGGTTAAACACCACCAAGGGCACAAACCCCTGGCTTATGCATTGGTACCCTTCCCTACAGTCCTATGCCTCCCAAGTTCAGCACAGAGCAGCACAAGCCAACCAAAATGCTGACTTTTTCTTCCAGAGAGGGCAGGGAAGAGGGCTACAGTCCAATAGTTCTGGCTCCCAAAGTTTCATCTGTAATGGAAGGGACCAAGCTCCTCCACCAAACCCCTCCCCGGTATGTCAACAGGCCTAAACCCTGACCACTAGGCCATGCTCCCCATGAGCAAAGATTACCACACAAACCTGTTCCCAAGAGGAAAATAAATTGGTCATCTCTGCAGTGAAGCACTCAAAATTTTCCAGCTAAGTTTTTATTTCTCTCAACCTTCTGTTTCACATCAGTGTGAGCTCTTTAAATTGCAATTCTGCTCTGAAAAGTTACCCTGTAAAAATGGCATTGCAAAGACGTCTCAATCATTTCAGACTGAATTTGCTTAGTTTACAAGTAAAAAAATATTAACTGTCAAACTCAGCCCGAGTTCAAGAGTTCTTGCCTAATGCCACCAATAACAAAAGTCTACAGACCAAATTCTGTCCTTTGTGACACTTGCACTGTTAACTATAACTAGGAGGAACTTAATAAACAATCTCGTGGATGACTGTCTGAAGAAAGAGCCCAACTTCTTTCTCAGTTATGGCAGGTCTACAGGACCAATAAAGTAAAAACCAATAAAAACTGTTTTTACCACTAACTTAAACAGATATGTCTCTGAATACATACATGGAGTAGATCTGTTGAGTCAGAACGTGCTAGTTTTACATTTCTACAATGAAAACCGAGGCTCAGTAAGAGAGGTGGATAACTGTACTTGTTGAACATGCTTGGATGCTCTGTACATACACACAGCATTGGTTAAACTCCCAAAGGTCAGCATGTCATTCTAAAACTTGGGCTCTGGCTACACTAGCAACCTTACAGTGGCACCAGTGCACCAAAGCTGTGTTGTTGTAAGCTCTCTCCATAGCTGCTCTAAGCCAACAGGAGAGTGCTCTTCAGTTGGCTTAATTACTCCAGGTCTCACAAGCAGAGGTAGCTATGTCAGCAGGATTTCCTGTTATGTCACTCAGGGAGGTGGCTCATTCACACCCCTAATCAACGGAACTTGCGTTGACTTAAGCTGTAGTGTAGCCTGATCCTTAGAATGGATTCTTTTCTTTTGTCAGAAATCTAAACAAGATATACCTAGGATACCATTTATGACTTTGACACAGTGGGGCCAACAGCCACCATGGGCCCTGGGGAAAGATGAAGGGGCCCCAAGCGGGTCCAGGGGTGGAAGGGGCTGAGCCAAGGGTAGTAAGCCCTTAGCATTGCCCAGATCACAGCACTGGGCCTCCCTCCCTCCCTCGCAGCCATGCGGAACAGTGAGGCAATGCTGTTGTAGCACTTCAAAGGGGCCCAGAGCTCTGGCCACCACCACTGCCAAAGTAGGAGTGGCAGTGGCTGCAGCTCTGGGCCCTTTAGAAATGCCCGGCCATAGGGCACCTGCTCTTTGCCCCCTCCCGCAACACCCACCCCTGTCAACGGACCTTCTTCGACAATTGATGATTATTTGATCATTTATTGGAGAGAGATTTTTCTCTGCCTCGTGATATTTTTTAGACTTCTTCAAAAATACTAATGCTGTGAAATATGAGGCCAGCATTCTCTTCTTCCCCTGTCTTCTCCAAAATATTCCAGTGGCCGAGAAATGAATTCAGTTCCAACTGTTTTTCTCAGCAATCTCTCCTAAAATGGCTGAAATTACACTGTGTTGTATACACAATTCCTCCCTTTCAAATCAATGAGCAATGCAAATACATACGTAAGGCCACAGTTTGACTCCCAGCATTCCTTGTCCATTAAAATCTTTGTTTTTACAAACATAAGCAGATCAATCACAACAAAGATCTGTGAAATGCAGTGTGGCAGTTCAGCAGCTCATGACCAAGTTTTGAAAACCATAATGTCATCACTGCAAAGGCTGACAAAGAGTCCGTTATGCTTTTCTGACACTGTTACCCAGAGAACAACAGAAAGGACACATAATTAAGCCTCTGCCAAGATTAAAGAATATGAAATCTTCAGTGGGAGAATCTCATAAAAGCTCACAAGCACACTGAATTTATGGTGGCTTCTCTAACTGCACCAAAACTGTCTAAAGGTTTTATTGGCTTCCTTTAACAAGCATAAGGAAGTCTGGATTAAGCATATTAAAGTCTCCAGTAATCTTGGAAGAGCTTTCTAAGCACAATGAATAGAAACAGAACACTCTATACCTGTGTAAGAGTTTCTATAGAAACCTGGCAGACATTCTTACCCAGTTCATCTGAAAGAGGAGTTGTTTTTTCCTTCATATGTAGAGCGGTGGTGAACTTCTGCAGCAGTGGGTGTGTGTGCATGTTAATGTCCATTGAACATGAAATCCCAGAAATACTCGAGTCCTATCTTGAACAAGTTGTACTTAGGTCTGCAGATGTTGAGGATTCTGCCTCTCTTTCCACTTAGGGAACACTTGGTATAGCATGTCGTTCCAGTAGTTTATTAATGAATAATAATTTCCAGTTCCAACACAGACTCTTGGAGGACCCAGGTGTCCTGATGAGTCTGGGTCTCGAGTAATTCAATGTCCAGTATGAAGACAGATAAATAGCCTCTTAATTGAAGTGGCAGGCTTCCATGTCGTTGTGGAAAATATGTACAAGGTGTTGCAACTTGTGATGCTTTTATTTTATCAGGGAGTTTTCTCAGCCTTCAAGTCAAAGGTTAGGGAAGTTTGAATCTTTAACCAAGAAATTTTCTCCTATCTATTTGCCTGTTAGCTCCTATATAACTCAGACCCCAGCAAAATTTGAAACAAACTAAAAATGCCTTGTCTCCTCTCAGTTGCTCAAGTTTCAGTCTCCCTTTCTATGTCATATAACTATTTCTCCTGGATGTCCTCATACAAAAACAGGGTAGACCAGACCACAAATTTCTAACATTGAAAACAAGCTGAAAAAAGAAAAAAAACCTCTATCACCTCTGCACATGTAAAAGAAAAATTGGTGCACAGATTTTTTTCTTTTGCAATTAGTGCTTAAGAACACTTCTAAATGTCATTGTTGGGGTGCAGGCAGCAAAACCTACTAGTCAGAGCTAGAGTCTGCAGTCATGAGACAGCAGTCAAGAGTCAGTTGTGTCAGGATACCCAGTGGGTCAGAGGCAGGTAAAAAACAGGAGACTAAGAACCACAGTCAGATGCCAGGAGCCAAGCAACATCAAGATGCCAGGAAAACAAGCAGCAGAGACAGAAAGCACAAGGCATACAGTCCAGAGCAGGGTGCAACCCATTTGTTCAGACAGCTTCCTGTTCCTGCTGCTGACATAAGTAGGGCCACTGGGCCAATCAGCCTCTCTGAGGCTTCCCCACTTGGACCTCAGGAGCAGAGCTTCACACAGGGTCTAGGCTTCATGGGTCACAGATAAGTCATTGTCAGTAAACTCTCAGGTTTCGAGGTTGGAATGTGGTTGCTCCCATCAATCCCATGTTCAAGATCCATGATCATTACACTAAATTTGGTAGTCCAGTAGCTGAAGAAAGACAGTCTACACAGTCCCTGATTTAGGAAGTCAAAAGACCCAGGCCTGTGTTTCCTACATGGCCATCTACCACGTTAATCCAGACCATTCAATTTTTCCCCAAGCACCAGAGAGATTAAAATTATTACATTACAGGCAGTTTACTTACTCCATGGGCTGATAATGAGCCACTTATCAAACAGTAATGGTGTTCAGTTCTGAAGCAGAGGGTGGACATCATTGGTGTACAATAACTCCTACCAGTGTACAAACTATGAAGAAAACATTCAGCAATAAAAAGAGTGAAAAATGGAGTTTCTCCGTGCTGCCAAGATAGTATCTCCCATGAGGTATCAAAAGCCTACAGCCAATTTCAAAGCACAATTCTTTTCTCAGATATGTACATAAATCACTAAACCTGAGGCAATCTTTTATTTCTACTTCTCTCTCTCTCTCCATTTATTGCAGTAATTTAAACCACACAGTACAGCTTTCTCAGAATTCCAATCGTGACTCGATACGGTGTTGTCAGAGGACAGAAATTACAGTATTCCCACACCAAGCCTTCAAAAAGTCTAAGTCTGATCTTCCATGGAAAACTGAAAAATTAAAAAAAACCTCAAGAGTTTGGGGTCAAAGATTTGATCTGTCCTTTGATTTCTGAATACCTTTAGCCTGTCCCTAGCATTTGTGGGACAAATGTTGCCAGTGCTCCTGGGTTAATAGAATTACATGATTTTTTGTTCCTGTTTCAGGAGATCTCTCTGAACCACTGAGATCTAATCACACTGATTTGTACAAAATGCTGCTTGATATTATTGAGCATACAACTTATCCCCAACCCCAAAATTCTAATTAATACTCTGCCCCCTAGTCCCACATCTGTCTTTCTCCCTGTCCAGCAATTAATTATTCATGTACCTCAACGTACATCTTTCTTAGCCTGGTGTTGCATGGATTGAGAGAGAAGGAGGGAAAAGCAGAGAACAAACTGACCAAATTTTCATGGGAGAAAAGTTGCTTGGCTCTATGACGCCCTCTTCATTCTCCACAATCCAAAACTCCTCAGATGCTGAGAGGGGGCGTGGGAAGAGTATTTTGCCTTCATCCTACAACAGTTCTGACTATCTGTTCTTCCACGGGAGGTGGGGACATAAAGGAAGGCAGCCAATCAGAGGAGAGTTTATCCTGGATTATAGCATGCCCTGTATTTATCATCTCTACAATACCATAATAATCTTTGTACAAAGTATGTCTTGTGAGGTATCATTTGAAAACCCATACCTTGCTGGTCAGGACTGGTATGGTGAAATACATGTAGCGTGTCTGCATATGAAATGATGAGATTCTTGTGTGTAATGTTATTAGTGCATGTTCCAAATCCCCCAGTTCTGGCCCAGGCAAAAGTCATCAAATAGGTGTGACCTAAACAAAGGAATGTATGCCTTCCTAAACTTTCATTTAAGCAGTAAATATAATCATTAAGAAGGGGAAAGGGACTTAGCAAAAGGAAACCTGCATACAAGTATACATAGGTGAGAAAAAGCTGCAGGGACCATCCTTCCCCATGGATTCTGGTGCCTGTGTGTACAGAACAGAAACTAGATTGAAGGGATTTCTTCTGTGAAGCAAAAGGAGATGGACTAAGAAGTGGCTACGGTCAAGGAGCTGCTTAGTACTTCCAGGTGCTAAGTGGAGCTGCCCACCATTGGGCCTTGGACATGCACCAGTAGAACAGGCAGGCCCAGGGTCCCCTACACACACTGAGAGGATATTACAACAACAAAAGTCTTCATCCTGGGTGAGAACTAGAAAAGAACTTGACTCTTCAAGGGCTCAGTGCCCAAAATCCCTCTGCTAAAAGGGGTGGACTGGTAATGCGTGCAGTGGGGTGTTGAGGGACAGGACTGTGTTTCAATGAGGAGATACGCTGACCACCCCCGCCTGATCACTAGGCATCAGTTTTGGCAGCTGTGCACCTTCTACGCGGCCCTGTGTCTAGAAATGCCTCTTTCCAAAAAGAAGTATTTGGCAAATTTTTCCTACTCCATTTTAATGTACTATTGGTTGGCGTAGTGTGTTACACACAGGGCAGCCAGATGCCTCAATAGAAGAGGATTTGTCTTATATAACCAACTACACTCCCTACTCCCTGAAAAAAAAAAAAGTGTTCTGATTTTCATATTTGTTAACTGGTCACCATAGGTACCCCCAACAGTTCCCTTTTAAAACGTGAGTTTGAAGACGATACAATGATTTGGCAAAAAGAGTACTAAAAATTTGCATTAGAAGGCTTTACATGTTTAATTCCTTTCTTCTCGTTGTATAAGTAGTCCCTGGTAGTTTTCTGATTGACTCTGGATCATGAAATATAGACCTTTTATTCATATTAAAAGCTGAGGCTCTGTCTAGTACTCAGGCAATTTTAAGCTGCCTCAGCCTAGTCCTGCTCCAAAACTGTTTCAAGGGCCTGAGGGCTCCATTCTCAACATATTTTCAACAAGCTACATTGATTAAGTTATGGCTGCCACCAGTGGGCCACATTGTTGCCTGGCATCTACAGTGCTTACTGCTGCAGCCCCCTCCCCAAACCCTGACAGAAGCCTCCTAACCCCAGAGTCCTGGTGTGCCCCCTATACTAGAGCTCGTGAAGAGGGCCTCAGACAACAGCCTTATGTTCGTCTTCTGCAGTTCTTGCACTGGCAAACCCTCCCCTGATTGATGTTTCACTTTTAGCACCTGGAGATGTGCTGTTCACCCCACACAGGAGTAGAAGAGGTTAAAGTGGCCAGATAGGCCTATTAACTTTTTCAGGGGTGATGCCAGGTGGAGCATGGCAGGTCAAGTGCTCCCCTCCAGTGACCTCTGTCCTCCTCTCCCTACCTCTCCCCTTAGCACATTCACCACCTTCCCTAGCAATCAGGTGAGGAGCAGGACACAGCAGTTTCTGCCTGACAGAGCCTGGCTGGGAGGCAGCAGCTGCCCACTCCCTGTCCAGACTCAGCTGTCACCAGGGAAAAGAGCTGAATGAGCCAAAGCCCTCCTTCCTTGGGGCATGCTCAAACTCTGGCCTTGGCAGCTAGCTTCGGCAAGGAGTGAGCCATCACTGCCTCCCAACCAAGCTCTTTCAGACAGAAGTGTCTCCATCCTGCTCCTAACCCACCCGCCAAGGAGAGTGGAAGGAAGGCACAGGGAGAGAAGGACAAAACTCTACCTCCGTCACAGGTAACTGGGAGTGAGAAGAGTCCAGTGGCCCTGAGCTGGGTGCAGAAGGGGTGGGGGAGGACACCTGGGGTGGTCACATGTCCTCCCATTTACACTGTAAACCCCGCTCCCCCTGCTCCCCAGCCTGAGGAGGCTATGGCTGAAGGAGTAACCAAGGAGCAGGAAGCTGGTTAAAAAGAGGCTCAGTGAGGCAGGAATAGGTAGGGGCTTATAAGAACCAGCAAGTGAGAACAGACAGGGCTCCCTGGAAAGAGGGAGGAGGATGCTGAGTGGACCTTACACTCAGAGAAGGCAAGAGAACTAGGAAGAAGTCCAGGCAAGGCACAGTGAGGGCTGATGGGTAAAGCCCAGCACCATTGAGCTGAGGATACCTGGAGTAGACAGCAGACCCAGGTTCCCATACTGACCATTGTGGAAGTGGTGTCATTAGGGCAGCACAGGAAAAGACTGCCTGAGACTGTTTGCATAGAAAGACTTTGGGGTAACCCTGGAAGTGGGAGACATGGATAGTAAGCATTAATAGGATACTGCAGTTCTCGGAGTAAGGCCAGCCCGCAGCGTGAGAGGAGAATGAGTTAGGCACCATCTGAGGAAGGACACCAACTGTCAGAGCTAATCCTCAGGACAGCCAGCAGGAGGCACCACAGTGATGAACAGATTGCCATGACATGCCTCTGGAAAGCGCTCTGTCCCCCAACGCACTGGAAGGGGTCTGGAGTTGAGGCAGATGTCTCTTTTCTAATTGTGAACTGCTGATGAGTTAAAAAATTGTGAGTAATAACAGTGGAGGCAGGGAACGGACAGTTGGATCTGAACAAACAAAAAGGAGATAAACAGATTAGGCATCTAAATAGACAAACTCTTGGAGACAAAGAAAAACACAACAGAGAGACTGTCCACACATTGAAAGGCTTAAACTAAAATGTCATTCAAAGCTGAAGAACAACTTTATAATGTTTTCAAAATGAGGAATTTATTCTTTTAGCATTGATATCACAAAGGCAGCCTTTGCTTTTGTTCCAGAGCTCTCGCTGTTTACCAGAAACATATAATTCAAATGAGAGGCATGAATTGTTAATGGACAAAGAGTGTGTGCATGCATGTTTATTCTTTTGTATTCTCAGATACGTCATACCAATGTTATGATCCTGCTAAAGGGAATCTTTGGCTCATATTGGTTATGAAACAAATTCCTTGCATAATATAGTCATTAACTAATAAGACTAAGAATTACTCAACATAAAGCCCTGACCTACATGTGTGAGAAGTAATTGTGCATTGATATTAAGAGCTTATTCATTCAAAGGTGGTTTTATTTTTCATTCTAAACAACATAAAAACCATAACATTTCCACATGGAAGTAGTTTAAATGGAAAACACAAACCTACATTCTAAAATCCTGCCTGCATAAACGGACATAAGTTTATTTTCCATTGCTTATCTGGATTCTTTTTTAAGAATTGTTGGAGGAACATATTTGGCACTCAGAGTGGAGACGGGAGGCTGGAAGGAAGACCGTTGCAGCACACGACTGTTGCAACCATGCACTAATGGTTCGAGCTAGGGCCTTCCCCATACACCAGTGTAGCCCATCTTAACACCACTGGGGTGAGGTCCCTCAGGGACCACACAGCAGTGGAGCAATAAGCAGAATGCTTGGCTGTCTCCCTCCCTTTCCTCCATCCTGCCCATGCCAAGACCCCTACTTTCCCTTCCCCTTCATGGAACATGGCTGGCTCAGCCATTAACAGATTCGCCAGCTTTCCACCACCAAGAGCTCCCCTGCATGGGACAAATTATCCACTGTAGGCAACCCACCAGATGGAAGAATCCAGCCCTTATTATCTAAATCAAGATGTTAGCACTGCAAAGCTATGTTTACACAGCAAAGCCATTTCGGGATACTCAGGTATCCTGAAATACCTATCCTGACTCTGTAAAATGTGCCTGGTATTCCAAAATATTTTTCAAAATACCTGGGCATGCTATTTTGTCATCCCTCCATACTTCATTCTAGGAAGAGTAAGGCAAGCCTTGAAACAGTGCAGTATTTGACATTTGGCAGCGTAGACAGCGCCAAATGCCAAAATAGCCTATTTCGAAATTAACTCAAAATAGGATATGCAATTTGTGATACATAAATGCATATCTTATTTTGAGTTAAAGGCACAGTGTGAACATAGCCTAAGAGTTCAGTTTGCACGACGAGTACCAAACAAGAGGGAGGAGCAGGAATAATCTCTGCTAATACAACAAGAAGCCCTGTGGCACCTTATAGACTAACAGATATTTTGGAGCATAAGCTTTCGTGGGCAAGGACCCGCTTCATCCACTCATGCATCTGATGAAGCGGGTCTTTGCCAACAAAAGCTTAGGCTCCAAAATATCTGTTATTCTATAAGGTGCCACAGGACTTCTTGTTGTTTTTGAAGATACAGACTAACTCGGCTACCTCTCTGCTAACTTGTCACCTGCTAACGTTGTACCACCTAATGCATGTCCCTAGGATATTTTAAAAACAAAGGTTTCTTTCCCCAGGTGCTGTATGAGATAAAACATTACTATAATTTAAACATATAATAAGAGTCAGAGGTGCAAACAGTTTTGTTAAGTAGCTGGGCTTTATTTTTTGCGTCAGTTCACACAATCTAGTTTGAGTTACAAAGGTCAATAGCCTTATCAGATTGCAGGGCTGGACTGAGTAGGATAAAATTGGATGGGGAGGGAGGATTCTGAGTTCAGTAGCCTGTGGGTTCCTCAGCTGCAAGTGAGAGCTACTGGAAGGGTTTACTGAGCCAAAGGGTCAGGGGAGGGAAGGAGTATTTCTAGCCAAGGGTTTAGCTGGGAGTATGAGAGGCTCTTAATCAGGGTTGTAGAAGTTTTAAGGTAAAGCAAGGGAGATTCCCACGTAGATAGGGTCAGGTTGGGCAAGAAGGACAAGGGTAAATCAGGAGAAAGGAAGTTGTGTTGAAAGAAACTGAAGGGACTGTTGAAAGCATCAAGTAGAAAATCAGGTGGGTTAAGAGGGCTGAGTGAAGGAGGAAAATGAACTGGTGGGTGAGAATGTGAGTGAGGGAAAGTAGAAAGACAAAGATTTAATGGGAGGTGTCATTTTAGCTTCTGTTCTCTACTTCATGGACCTCTCTTGCATGAAACATTGGTGCCATTGATGCTGCCCTGTTGGTAGGACCTGTAATAATCAAAATAACAGACTTCTGCAAAAGCAAGCAAGCATTTCCCAGTGCAGAGCTAATTACTTCTCTTCAAGACAAGTTAATGATTTGTGTGAAAGATTGTAAGTTAGCTCGGTAGTGATCATGAACTCACAATAATTCCTGCTTGGTAACCCCAGGAGAGTCTTGGCAAGGGCTGCTGCAGGGCATGATTTGGTTCTTCTGGCATGCCTAGCTATACAGTCTATAGTGCACTCCAAGTTTTGTTTAGGGTGATGTAGATCTGAACAACAGGCTTTTTTCTGCCTTCTTATGCTGATGAATTTTCTTTTGTTCAAATAGTGCTGGGGGGACAGGGATGTTTCATTCCATTTATTATGGCCTATGAAGGTCTTTAAGGATATGGGAAAGAGTCTCTGGGTGGTATTATAGTAAAGGACATCTAGATTCCATTGCTTTTGACACTCCTACCTACATGGGGTTTTTTTGTCTAATTTCTGTTACTTACATACACCATGAGTAGCATTTATGCTCAAGGAATTGCATATTAAATGTCTTCTTAAGTGGTAGCATGAGCCTCACTCATGTTCTCCCCAAAAACTTCACATTTGCTACCATAACTAGATTTTCTGCCTTCACGTTTTTTGTAATACTGCAAAAATTCTGATTCAAATAGGTGTCCTCTTTCTTCTTCATTATTTAACCAGCCTATGTCTTTTCTCCTCCCATACACTTTCTAAATGATCGGGTGTGAATAATTCCATCCTCAACACAGCAGATTTGCTCTTCGTATTGTCCACATTTGCCCTATAGTTGGCATTTTTCTTTGTTAAATCACAACAAAATACAAAACCATGGCCTAACCTTTGCCCTGGGATTTCTCCAGTAGAACTTATCTGCACCTGCTCTTTCTTTCCTCTGCTTGAGAGAGAGAGAGAGAGAGAGAGAGAGAGAGAGAATTTTTTTTTTAAATTCTGGGCAGTGAGTTAATAGAAGTAACTATCTGTATGTACTACATTAGAACTGGTCATTGAAGCTGAGGTCGTGATTCTGATGTTACAGATGTCATCTTACAGAAATCAGAAGAAAAGACCATAACTTACTCTGTACTTTGACTGTTCCAGAATAGCATGTTGTCCTGCTACTGTTTCACCACCATCCACTCCTTTCTTATTTGTTATTAGCCCAAAACATCAGGATATCCCTCTTAGTTTTTTATTTTTGTGGGTGCTTCACTATTTTTTTTTTAAGGTTCTGATATACTTTACCACTAGAAGTGTCTTTGCTGTCTATTTCTGTTCAGGAGCTTTTGTCAGTGCCAGCTTGGCTGATATTCTTTCCTCCCTTATGCTCTAAAAGCACTTCAGCAACAGGTCTGCACATATTTTCCCGGTGATAAGGAAAAAGGAATGTGCTTCTGGTTTTTATTGTGAATTCACTGCCAGTCTTGAAAGGCAGAACCTACTGGAATTGCTCCAGATTTAGGGAATTTTCCTGTCAGATGTAGTCGCTGACTGGGCTGCTCAAATTCCCAAGCTAAATAGTGGAGAGCTGTTTTTATATGTTTCCACGGGTGTAAAGAAAAACAGGACCATGGGACAAAGTATGCAAAGAGTTCTCATATTTTGAGGGGTAAGATCATTTAGCATTATTTGATAGCAATCATCTGTGCCATTTTTCAGATTCCTCACTGAGTTCTAGATTCTCTCAGGCTCCTAGGTTCCTCACTGAGTGTCTAACTTCCTCTGAGAAGTGAATACAGGGAGTGTATTTGGAGTATCATTACATACTTTTATGTTATCATTTGTGTGGCACTGCAGTGTTTGATTGAAGCCTTGTGAATACAACTACTAGCAGAAAGCTTAGCCCACAGTCACAGGAGAGATCAGGAATACTGCCAGAAGTTATGGACAGATCCTCAAATGGTGTAAACCAGCATCATTCCACTGACTACAATGGCTTATGCCAGCTGAGGAGCTGGTCCACTGAATTTAAAGTTACACTTGATCTACATCAGTGTGGAGAGCCAGGCCTTAAACTGACGCTCACTCTGTATGGATTCCATCTGGTCCTGAAACTGGGTCATCTGTATTTCTGGTATAGGCTTCTAGATATGTATATTTGACATTTGCTCTGCACCATTACCAGTTGTCATAAAAATACAGTGATGGAGTCATTCAGAAGGAAGCAACGTAACTAGGTTACCTACTTCATCTGAAATGGCCCACTACACTTGAACCTCCATAATCCAGATTTCCCTAATCTGGAAATACACATGATTCAGATCCTGGCAAGGAAAGGAGGAAGCAGTTCTGTGCACTCCCACTGCCCTTCACCACTAGCTGTGGGAAGAGTGCACAATAACACATTTCTCCCGAAGCTATTTCCCCACCACTCCCACAGCAGCAGGGGACAGTGCCTGGGAGCAGTGGGGGGTGCAAAGCCATGTGTGCCCCTAGAGGCAGGGTGTCAGGTAAGCTGTCCACACTGATCTCCCTCACTCTCAGACTCCACTACCCAATCCTTGTCACACACCCTTCCTCCATCCCAGAGTCCACTCTTCCACCTCCAGTGCCCTTCAGAAAAATTCAGTAATCTGGTATACCCTATTTCCCAGGGTTGCTGGATTCAAGAGGTTCAAGTGTATGTACCCCTAATGATGGCAAGTCGCATGTACTCTGGGACCATGTGATAAATTCTATTGAGTAGTTCAGTGACTCTGACAGGATGCAATCTATATTTAGGAAGAGGGTATGTTTAACAGAGACCATAATCATGGGGAATAACCCCACCTGCAAGGAGGGCATTGATTAAAGCAGAAGTATGCTGTAGGTAAGATCACAGTAACGTACCTCACTCTGTAGAAGAGATGCGAATCAGTAGAGTGGGCAAAGCAGCACAGGAGAAAGGCAGCGTATGCAGGAGGGAGGCTATCAGGCAAAAGATAACTGTTAAAGGTGTCCAAGTCCTCCTTCTCTATATGTAGGTAATTAATAGATGAGATGTGAGCAGATGGCTCTTGAGAACATGTAGCTTAAGATTTTGCAGGACTGGTAAAACATGTTGTACATTACAAAAGCTTCCTCTAGTGGCTCTTTACAGAACACATGCTCTGAAGAGTGGGGAAGAAAGGGACCAGATGGATAAATTCAAACTATTGCCCTCATAAAACTATAAAAGAAAAAAGGTTGTTTTCATTATGTGCTTATTATTATACTGTATCAAAGTTCTCTTTTTCAAAATTATGCTGATCCCCAGTGGGAAGCATCTCGGGGTAGAGAGTGCTGAAACTATCACAGCAGTGACTTAAAACATGTTAGTTTAAAATTTTAAAGATGAAAACATTTAAAACTAACAACAGAACTTTCCAACTTTTCAGTAAGAATTCAGCATTCAGTAAGAAGCTATGCCTTTTAGGTTGTTACAGTTCTTTAGCAAAACGAATTGTCTTCATTCTGTTCTAAAGCTATAGCCTTCAGCAAAAGTAATAGCTGAGAAAGAACAGCTGAAAAGCCTCGCAGCAAACATTAATTAAAACAGAAATTAAAATTAAAATATTACAGCGGTGCCATCTAGCTGCTGCTGTGGCTGCAGGTTATATTACTTTCTATGGTGACAAAAATTCAAAAAGGCAATATTTGTCCCAGCCAGTACATTAATGTTGCATGACCCTTTCTAAAGTAGTTTCCATAAAAATAATTCCTAAAGCTGAAAAATATTTTGTCTGATGTAACATATGAGAAAAGAAGGAAAGCTTCCCTGCTGATCATATGTTGTTGCATTTTGAATCCATTCATACATCATCTTCCTCCACCTTTCACTACTCTGCTTTTAAAGCCAGAAGCCATCAAGATAATTCTTCTTCCACTTTTTCCTCTGATGAAAAGCACAATGTAAGAACTAAATAATTTTTTAGTTATTATTTTTAAATGAAATGTTTCCTAAACTCTCACTTGTTGCATGCCCATGCTTCTGTTAACTGCCTTTCCCCCTTCCCTCAGGCTCTCGTGGTAAAAAGTTTAATTGTTCATTTCACAAAACAGCTGTGTTGTCTTAAGGCAGCTTCCAGTGCCATTTGGAGATTAAGTGATCGGTTCTGCTCCTCCTGCCATCTATTGACTTACCTGAGAGCACACTGGGATTCCATTTCCTTTTTCAAATGGCCTCACTCGACGGTCTCAAGGATCAGGAGAGAAATAACTGATCATTAATAGTAAGTTTGGCTAGTTGTCTATCACCTTTAAAAATGAATATCTCAAGGGGTTTTGCAAACAATGAAACAAGAACAAGTGAGGAATATTCTTCACTAACATTTCAGCAACGTCTGATCATAATTTCACTTTGACTGTGAAATTTCACCTCCCAACAGGATCTGTAAGCTACATTAGACCTTTTGGAAGCTTAAATCATCCTAAGACACAAGCTCACTTCTAAAGCCAACCAGCAGTTCTGCAGGCATGGCTAAGTATTATGTTGGCATTTTATGCTATGTCACGATGCCCCCAGTAGTGAGTTTCATGGGATGTCTCATGGTTGTGATGGAGAGGTATCCTGCGCCCTGCTAGGGCTCATATGGCATGAAGAATTATGAGTTCCGAGCACTCGATGGAAGGCAGGGATTATTGTTCAGATTCGTACACAGCAAATGTAACTCTTACTCATGCTTGTAATGCAGCATCAAGCACATTACCCGTTTGCCTTTTCTGGAAACAGAGATTATACCGTCACTGCATTGTTAACGACCCCAACTGTCCCCTATACAAAGCAGCGCCCCATCAGCTCTAACAGAGCGTGAAATGCCCCCAGATGGCCAGAGAATACATGTATCTGCCCTTAGATTTCCAGTACTATCATAGGACTCTGAAAAGGTTAATAGGATATCCCAGGAAAATTGAATGCACCACTTCACCATCATATTTGTGCTACCTTTGTCTGAGAGAGCCAACATCAGTGCAGTTATCCCTCCAGAATATGAGGAGGTAATGGTGGTGGTTGTCATTGCAGTAGAAAAATTAGACAAATTGACAGCTCAGAGGCCAGTGACAGACCTTGGATTCTTAATACAAGGACAGTAAGGGACAAGCTATTGCCACCACCTCTGTCAGTGAGTGATAAACCAATGAGTGTATGCAGATGGTTACAGTGCACAGAGACAGAATACATCAGGACAGTGAGTTTTGCTGGAAGTTATTGTAAAGAAAGACAGCTATATTCATACTCACAGATTACAAAGCCAGAAAGGATCATTAGATCATCTAGCCTAATCTCCCACATATCACAGACCATTAATTTTTGCCCAGTGTCCCCTGCACTGAGCCCAATAATTTGCATTTGATGAAAGCAGACCTCCCAGAAAGGCATCAAGGCTTGACTTATTGGAATGTTGTTGCTTTATGTTGATAGGGGTTATTGTGGGTGACTGGACAAAGTGTTGTGCTAGTATTTACTTGCAACTGCCTTCTTAGAAGTTGACTGCCCATGCCAGCCACTGTCTCTGTGGACAGGGGTATTTTGAGATGAAAAGAAGCAGAAGCATTGGACCAAGAATGGGAGAACAGGTGTGATTATGTTTCTTGTGGAGCCTGGCTGTCATTAGGTGAAAGCTGAAGGACAATTTTCATCCAGTAGAGAAAACAGGTCTGGGTTGTGTCCTCCAGAAGATACACTGGGCCTGGAGAACATATCCTATATAGTGCAGAAGGGCAAAAGATGAGACAACCAATGAGAAGGGTACCAGTATGAGACAATCACTGTCATCATAATGTTTTCGTCCTTCACAGAGGTTTTAGGTTCATCTGTGTTCATCAACAAGGACAAGTGCATAGGATGAAAGAATCCCATGCACTGCTACAAGCTGGGGATTAACTGGCTTAGCAGCAGTTCTGCAGAAAAGGACCTGCAGATGACAGTATACGAGAAGCTGGCTACGAGTCAATAATGTGCCCTTGTTGCCAAGAAGGCTGATTTAGCACTCCAACAGAATGAGGGAAGTGATAATTCCCCTCTATTCAGCACTGGTAAGGCCATATCTGGAGAACTGTGTGTGGTTTTGGGCCCCCCAACACAAAAAGTATGTGGATAAATTGGAGAGACTCCAGCAAAGGGCAACTAAAATGATTAAGGGGCTGAGGCACATGATTTATGAGGAGATGCTGAGGGAACTGGCCTTCTTTAGTCTGAAGAAGGGAATGCTAGCACCATTCAACTGCCTGAAGAGAGGTTCCAAAAGGGACAGAGACAGGTTATTCTCAGTGGTAGCAGATGACAATACAAGACACAATGGTCTCGTGTTGCACTTGGGGGTGGGGGACCTATGTTGGATATTAGGGAAAACTATTTCCCTAGAAAGGTGGTAAAGCACTGGAATGGGTTGCCTACAGCGATGGTGGAATCTCAATCCTTTGAGGTTTTTAAGGGCAGGCTTGACAGAGTCTTGGCTGGGATGATTTAATTGGGGTTGGTCCTTCTTTGAGCAGGGCATTGGACTAGATGACCTCCTAAGGTCTCTTCCAACCCTCATCTTCTATGACTCTATGTTAAAAGATGACAGCTCCTCCGGCTGGATAAGCTGCTGCCCCACCGGTGTGCATGCTGACACAAGGAAGCTTTACAAGCCACAGACATGTATACATCTAAATCTCTTTCCACTGCATTTGCTGGACCATACATTGGGTTGGTTTTGCTCAAGGACACCCTCTCCCCCTCTAATTCTATGAAGTTTGGGGATGTGGAAGAAGTGGGAGCATCACAATAGGAAAGCTTACTCCAGGACAGGCTGAAAATAGGAAAGCTTACTCCAGGACAGGCTGAAGTAGAGGGTGGGACAAAGGTCTGTTAACACAAAAAGAGAATAGTGCAGCTGCTGTTGCATACTAATGAAAGTATCATGTATAATGAGTGTGGCTTGAGGTTTAGTTGTGAAAATTAACAATCACGTTACTGATGCTTCCCTGCTCCTCAGCTCCCAACCAGAAAGGTGTTAGATGCCTTATCCCAGTGATGGTGGACATTGGGATGGTGGTCAGATTAATGTCATCCAGGGGAATCAGCTCAGGATCATTCGGAATCTCCTCTGCAGCCTCCAACCTAGCAAGAAGACTTTCAGCCATCGTCTGTCTCCACCTCTTGTCCCTGCTGCCTAGCCCATTAACCTGTTTTACAGCCTGGCTCCACAGCCAGTCCCTCACAACTGAGCTCCATTACCTGGACTTGTGGCCACACAGCTTTACACTAAGGAGCAAGCTCCTCTATGAGACCAGTCATTTGATGAATTCATTCTGAGTGGAATCTCAGCCCTCTGCTGCAGCCATTGTGTAGGTTCTGGTCTCAAAAATCCTTTGAAGATCTCCACTATCTGCAGCACACATAGGCATGCAGCTATCAGTCACGCGTTAATAACTGATTAGCACATGCTAACAGCCAGAAATGGGCAAGGGTACTCAGCATGGAGTGGATGGAATCATCTTAGAAAATTCTGAACTTGGCTGAATATTTGCGATCCTGTGCAGGGCAAACACTCAGATCCCTTTCACCATGAAGTAGATGAGCAAAGCCCCAGCCTACGGACACATCACCAAACTGGGTAAGTTAGAAAGAGAAATGAGGAGAATGTTCTTGATTCAGAAATAATACAGGAACAAACAAGGCTGCTTTGGACCTTTTGTACTGACATGTGGCTAGGCCAGGCTCAGACAAAGCATTTCATACCAGCTATTTAATTCACCTTGTGGTGAAGCAGTTATTTCTGCTTTTAAATGCTTGAGAGCAGCTCAGAACGACTGTGGTGGAAACTATGCAAGCACCCAGGCTTGAGGAAGAAGTGCAGCATTTCCTCTCATTATAGACATAGCTTCTGTGTGCAGGAGTAGTATCAGAAGGTGATACGTTTCACTAGGCTAGATGTTTATCTTACGTCCTCATAATCAGCAAAGCTTGGCTTGTAAATTATTATTTGCCAGCAAGTCTCTGGGCATTGTAAGCTTTCATTTTTACTGGTTTGCATGCAACCAGAGAGTGAATATTACAGCTACTGAATCACCCTATTCAGCATCCCTTGGACAAGCATCTGTGTTTCTCTTTGCCCACTAGGAATGACTACAGAGACACAATAGTTTTTTCCACTCTCCTCATTGTACCAGAGTCAGGAAAGTATTTCAAAGCAACAAAACCTCTAAAGTGCAGGAAGCTATGTACACCACAGTCTGGAGTGTGGGTTCAGCTTGAGTGAGTGTTCAGATGCTTCTCCAAAGCTTATCTGAACTAGCCAAACCTACTAAATTTACAAAGCAGGGCTGGGTGTTTTATGAGAGCAGGCTTTCTCGCAAAATTTTCAGTGTTTCCTGGCCTACCCTGAAGCGCTTGAAAGCGAAGTCTCATTTGCAGCCCCAGCTGGAACCCTGACATGAAAAAAGTATGGATCACAACATTTCAGAATCCTACAGGAAATCAGTGAGAGTGAGGAATTCAGCTCATAGCAATAGTTAATGGTTGAGATGATTGGTGGGGGTGGGGGAATTATTATTTTCTCCCAATTGAGATCACCCCTCCTTTCCACAGAAAGAATCCCTCCCCATGGTAACCTATTCTCTCATTTCAAATACAAATTTCTCCCAACGCCTGCACTGACTTGCTGCTAGGGCACCTTCTATTACAATAAATTATTAACAGCTCATAAATTCTAAACCAGTAATTATTCTCCCGAAAGGTTAGCCTGATCAAATAACTGCAACATTAGCTTAAAGATCAAAAGTGAGACCAAAACATTGCTATGGCTGGGGTTTTCATTCCAGCCCTGTGTCCCCTGGTTTCAAAGGCCAATCTTTGTTTTTGAAGTTGAGGATTTGAAGTCACCTATCTTGTAGGGTTTCGTATTAACTGTTTTCCTACAGGGCTGACTGTCTGTGTCTGCCACTTGAAATGGTCTCATCAAACTAATGTCTGTTTCATTACAGAGGCCCATTCACATCACTATGGTTAAAGTTGTGATGGTATTTTCATTGCACCCCCTTAAGGTCACTGTGGCCAATACTAAAATGGTACCACCATAAAGCACCTCAAAAAGTTTTGCTAACAGAGTTGAATAGCCTTGTTTTCATGAAAAATAGATGTAGCAGGTAAACTGTGTAAGTTTGCATCTACTATAGTCTGCAAGGCATATTTCAATATGGGTTATTTACAGTCCCCGGAAGCACACTCTAAAATAAGCTGTTTTTTCCCATGTTGGATACAAGAAGGAAGGTGCACATTTTCTGTGACAACTACAAGAGACAAATGGAAGTGAGGATCCCCCATCTCTCTGTAGATCAACTTTTCTGTGACTCATTGAACAGTGCCAGCAAGTCTCCAGCAGCTACTCAAATCTGGTCTGTCTTCCAGTTTTCAGCTCACCTATCTTATTTTTCTCCACATGTGGAAGTTTGACCTTGGTGACCAGGTTACATAAGAACAGCCACACTGGATCAGACCAAAAGGCCATCTACCCCAGTTTCCCATCCTCTGATAGAGGCCAAATCCCGATGCCCCAGAGGAAGTGAACAGAACAGGTAATCATGAAAGCGATCCCTCTTCTGACATCCATTTCCAGACTCTGACAAATAGAGGCTACGGACACCATTCCTACCTATCCTGGCTAATATCCAGCTAACCTCCATAAATTTATCTAGTTCTTTTTTGAACCCTGTTGAAGTCTTGATCTTCACAATCTCTTCTGGCATGAAGTTCCACAGGCCTACTGTGTGCAGAAAAACTTTCTTGTGTTGGTTTTAAACCTGCTATCCATTAATTTCATTTGGTGATCCCCTAGTTCTTATGTTATGAGAACAAGTAAAACACTTTTCCTTATTCACTTTTCCACACCAGTCATGATTTTACAGACCTCTATCCTATCTCCCCTTAATCTCCTGTTTCCTAAACAGAAAAGTCCCAGTCTTTTTAATCTTCCTTCATATGGCACCCGTTACAAGCTCCTAATAATTTTTGTTGCCCTTTTCTGAACCTTTTCCAAGGCCAATATATCTTTTTTGGAATGAGGGGACCACATCGGTACACAATATTCAAGATGTGGGCGAACCACAGATTTATACAGCGGCAATATGATATTCACTGTCTTATTCTCTATTCCTTTTTAAATTATTCCTAGTATTGTGTTTGCCTTTTTGACTGCTGTAGCTCACTGAGTGGATGTTTTCACAGGACTATCCACAATGACTCCAAGATCTCTCTCGAGTGGTTATAGCTAAACTAATCCCAATCATTTCATATGTATAGTTGGGATTATTTTTTCCAATGTGCATTACTTCACTTTTATCAACACTATAATTCATTTGCCATTATGTTGCCAGCAATAGCCCTCTGGTCATTACCCACTGGTCAGCAGTCTTGTATACAAGCTCCCATGGTTATTCTCATATTAGTGAGAGTTCCAGCAACAGAAGGAAGGGTGTTCTTGATCCCTTACTTGCAGTCTGGTGTGCTGCAAGAGGCCACTTGTCAGCGCTTAGAGAAGAGAAAGAAAGGAAATGGCTAACATATTGTCTGAGCTTTTGTTAGAACCAAGCCCTGTGTGCAGAGGTGCTGGAATATTTTCTATAGTGGGTTGCTGAGACCCCCTGAATCAATCTGTAAACCCTGTACAAAATGCTGCCACATCCCCAACACTGTTAGGTCCAGCTCCTCTGCCTGTGCCTCTGCGTGTCAGTGGCTGATGCAGGAGGAGAGACAGTACTGTTCGGTCTAGGGGTGCGTCCACCAAATCCACAGGTCCAGCCTGAGAGTCTAGGTCAATTTGGTAACATTTTCCTTATGAGAAGGAGCAGCCTTTGGACATCAGCATGAATTAGCTTCTGGAAGTTGCTGAGAGGTCTGATCTGCATATACACCCTGATGAAGGGATATTTTCAGCCGCTTCAGGCGACCGGTCTTAAGACGCTAAGGCTGCTTCCACACCTGCCACCACACCCCTCCGTAGGAGGGGGCGTGGTAATGAGGTGATTTGAAGGAGGCTAATAAGGTGCTAACATGCATATACAGCACCTCATTAGCATAATGGCTGCCATGCAAATTTCGAAGTGAAGACTTTGAATTGCAGATGGACAGTGTAGATGTGGGCAGCTTTGAAATAAGCTTTACACTGTCAATCTGCACTTCAAAATTTGCGTGGCTACCATTATGCTAGTGAGGCGCTGACTATGCACATTAGCGCCTCATTAGCCTGCTTCAAATTGCCTCATTACCATGCCCACTCCAAGGGGAGGTGCTGAGTGTATAAGCAGCCTAAGTTGGGAGGGAAGTTTGTCCAGCACCCACCAGTTCAGAGAGCTGATTTATGCCAGTTTTAATGGCTACAGCATAGGAGGATCATGTAACAATGCAGAGAAAGTGTCCTGAGATTACAACCCAATGCCTTTATCCAAACTGCCAGGGGTGATGCATCCTCTGGCCAGAGGAGAAGGTACAGGGTAGGCAACCCAGCCCCAAGTATGCATTAAATTCAAATAACACATGGAGGAGGCAAACTGAAACCTCACAATATAGACAAGTTGAAGCCCTTAAGATTACAAACTACGGGCAGCGAACAAGAAATAGGCCACTGGTCAAGTTGCTAGACCAGTAATGGGCAACCTGCAACCCACTGAGATGGTGGAGGGTTACTCATGTGGCCCACTCACTAGCCTAGGATGTCCATCGCTTTTCAACAGCCTGAGACACATGCTGTTTCTTCCACCAAGCAGTTCCCAGATATAAAGAATTTAACCATCATTTTCTCAATGATCTGGAGTCTTTGAATCTTGCCATGAGCCTTTTGTTGCTTACAAGGGAATAGCTCCTGCCTTCATTTAAAAAAAAAAAGGAAGAGCTGCCATTGTTGGGTGGAACAAAGAATGAAGGCTGTACTTATATGGGGGACTCTATCCTAGGAAGCAGTGACTAGGAACAGGTTTGGAGGCTCATGGTGAATAATCAGGTGCATGTGAGCATCCAATGTGATGCTGTGGCCAAAGGAACTAATGCAATCCTTGGTTGTATAAACATGCAAATACCAAGTAGGAACTGAGAGGTTATTTTACCTATTTATTTGGCCATGATATCTGTATTATATTTTATGTGTTTCCTTTATTGCCTATAAACTTTATATTTAGTGCAAGGCAATCAAGACTGGCAAAGACATTTCACTTACAGTGTTTGTCTCCGCAGATTAAGAGAAATAGATTAACTCTCTTCCACGGAGGAAGCACTCTCATTTACTAAGCTATACTGTTTACAGTTTTACGTGGTCAATTGTAATTTTCCATGGGGACAGATGGAGTTTTGGAAGAGTCACAACCCTTACGGCAGCATCTACACTAACAAGATCTTTCAGAAAATCAGGTCCTTTTTCAAAAGAACACACGGAGCATCCACACACAAAATGCACTTTTTCAATCCAAAATTAAAAGAATGCAGCTCTTCTTCCAGAAGCCTCTTCTGCTCCCAGATCAGGAAGAGCACCTCCTTGTGAAAGCTTCTTTCAAAATAAGCATGTGTAGATGCTCTGCAAGCCCTTTTTTCAGAAGAGCAGTCCTCATGGTGCTGGATTTTTGGATCCCTGGCCCATTCTTTTGAAAGAGCTGGAGCTGTGTGGACACACTGTATCGAAAGAGTGGATTGATTTTTCAATCTGCTTTTTTGTGTGTGGACATGTTCTTTCAGAAGATGATCTTCTGGAAGACCACCTTTTGAAAAATTGCTGTAGTGTAGACGTGGCCTTGCTGACTAGGGGTAGAGGAGAAGGCCAGAAGCATGAGGTACATGTTTTATTTTCCCCAGATCATTGCTCCGACTGTAGGGCAGGCGAGAGGGATGTGGAACCACTATTCCCCACAAGTATGTGTATGTGTACTCAGATTCTTGAGGCAGAGCGGGAGAGGGGAAAGGTATGCAGCCAAAACTACAGTTGTGCACAAGAGTAAAAAGCCTAATGAAAAAGATGTCAGACCTGGGTTGAAGATAAGAGGGAGACTTACTCTTTTGCAAAGACATTAGACAATTCAATCCTCAGTGTTATCTTAGAGTCTATTATTTAAAAAAGCTTGGTACTCTTGTTCTGCCTCTATGGTTTGTAATGATAGCACATACAAAATTAAGCCCCACACACACACACAAATGCACATATTCAGTACACACATATTAGACTTGGATCTTTCACAAGTGTACATATTACAGGAGCAAATACATGTTTCAAGCGTGGGTGTGATGTTTGAAAAAGCAGTATGTGTCTGAAGTACCCTAATTCTAGCTGAAAGAGCCTGCAGTAATCCTGATGTGAACTCTGAGGGACAAAATAGTCAGGAGATTTTTTCCCCCTGTTATTAGGGAGCTCTCAGGTTAGTGTAGCTTTGGTGACAGCTGTCATTTTAATCAAATTAATCTCTCTCTCTTGAGAGTCAGGCTTCTTATCAGATGCTTGGTGCCTATGCTGTGGTCAGCACAATATATAGGGAATCACACTGGCAAACAAATACTCTCAGAGGGATAGCCATGCTAGTTTGAAGCCTCTCCTGAGGAAGTGGGTTTTGTTCATGAAAGCTCATGACCTAACACATTTGTTAGTCTCTAAAGTGCCACAGGAAAACAAAGTTTAAGAGGCACTGAACAACAGTGTAGTCACCTTAAAATATCTAGGATTTCCCTCAATTAAAGATCCCCAATGCAAAAACCTAAAAAGAGAACATTTTAAAGTTTTCAGAAGTTATATCTGAAATACATAAATAGAGGGGAGGTAATGAACAGTGTTCAAGTTGTTTAAGACATCATTGTTTTCAAATTGTGCTTCTACTCTTAATTGCCTGCACACCAGGAAAGCAAAAAAAAAAAAAATAAATTCTCTTCATGGTTTGCTTAAATCTGTGTTCCCCAAACTTCCTTTCAGAATGTTTTTATCCTACTGAGTGCTGAGCACGTCTTGTGTTATGATTTATACTCCTTTAACATCTTTGAAACTAGATCCTTGGAATGAGCCAGGTAAATTTGGAGAAATTCATTATTTTTTGCTCTGGAACACAAACAATCCTGTTACCATTTGTGCTAATATTTAAGTGGGACCTTTTCACTGTAAATTGATTATTAACTTGGATTTCACACCATCGACAGACTGTAAAGTCAGAAAAAGACAGTCCACTTTGTTTAACCTGTGGCATTTCTTTTCTGCTCAGCAACCCATAACAGTGCCAGAGGCCTTGTAATAATGTTCTCTAGTGAGCTATCAGGGTAGACCATTTCAAACTAGCAAACAGATGTCATGATTTTACTGCACTTTACAGTTTATATGAGAACTCATAAAAGAGCAAGACAAGAAATTTGCTTAATCTAATATCTGTTAGACAACTCCATAAACTCAGATGCTTGGCATTCATTTAGAACTGCAAGGAACAATATTTTTAATCACTTTTCAAAGCACCTTGTTACACTGGAAAAGTGGCTGGCTTCACAAAATGCTCTTGTAAGGAAAATAGGCCTGTCGTAATAGTCCATCCTGCATTTCTGTACTAAAAAGTTGTTAATGTTTAATAGATACATGAATCTAGAGCCATTTGCTTGAATTTCCTTGTGTCTCAAATATGTTGTAAATGAAAGAATTATAGTACTTTTCACTTACATAGTAGCTTCTTTCATCTGCAGAATTCAAGGCTCTTTCTAAGGAGGGTATGCATTATCATCTCTACTTTCCAGTTTTGGGAGTATGAACCAGAGGGATACATTATGTGATTTGTCCAAGGTCAAACAGCAACACTCAAAATCAATCCCTACACATAAACGAAACAACATCTGCAGAGGCTGAAACTGGGACACGATCTAAAAGCATGAACCTCTACTGTTTGAAACAAAGCACAAGGTTCATCATCTTAGAAGCAGCAGCAGCCTCAAACCTCTATAACCACTTGTGTATGGGATAGTCTGATGTGGGGCTCTCTATCTCACCTGATAAAGCTGTTCCTCTTTTGATAATATAGGAAGTCATTGGGCTAGAGAGAGAGTGAGAATGCCTATGTAGCCTGGTGGTTCAGACACTCACCTAAAAAGTGGGAACAGCTGTCCAGGGGAAGGGTCAGTCTAACCCAGACCTCTTGTTTAAGAGGTGTGTGCAAACTGAGTAGTGTGACTATAACACTCATGTTAGAGGATTTGAAAAGGGATCTCCTTCCTTTCTCCCTTCAGGCAGGTGGGGGAATTGAAGCAAGAGGTTTCTCACATCCCAGACAAGCATGTTAACCCCTGGGCTAAGAATTATGAGAAAGACCATCTTTCCCCCCACCCCATCTGTTTTGTGTTGAGTTAAGAGATATCAGCATACCTTTCAGATTGGGCCCTGCAGGCAAGGCAGTTCTATACTACAAGGACAGGTTGATCGAAGCTATGTGATTTGAGTTACATTAGTAGTGTAATTCAAATCAATGAAATTTAGATTTACTTACTATGGAGTTCACACTATGCAGGGTTAACAGAAAATAATCTCCTGTCAACTCAGTTCTGCTGGAGTTGACAAGAGTGATCAATGGTCGATTTAGTGGGTTTTGTCTAGACTCACTAAATTGACTGCTTGTGGTTCGATCACTGCAGCATTGGTCCTCCCTTGTGGAGACAAGGCCTTATGCAAAGGAGTGTGTGGTAGTTCCTAGAGCAAGGCATCCGTGTATGTGCACAGAGGCAGAAAAATAGATGCCTTGTGATTTTTACAAAGGAAATTTAGATGCTGAGTGAGTTTAAGTGCCTACATGGGACCGCAGCAGACGAGGAGGGGTTTTGTAAATTCTAGTTGTGAATAAATCTGGGATTTAGGCACTAAAGTGGCAGCTAGGCACCTAAGTCCTTTAGTAAATCTAGCCCTGGGTGTAATTAGTTCTTTCCATAACTTCCATGTCATGATTTTTTTATTTCTGATGGACCATTTTCAACACTGAAAGTGAGGGCAAAAGGTTATGAGAGACAATTGTGGTATGACAACGGAGATATAACCCAGATCACCAGGTTATTTGATGAGGATGATGACAACCATAATAATCAACAACGATGGGTTCAGCGCCCATTGGTGTCTGATGCCTCTTCTCACTATTTCCTTCCATCTTTCCCTGTCCAGTTTGGAGTGGCTTAGTTTCTGTAGACTAGCTCTGCACCAATCTTCTATATCATCTACTCATTCTCTGTGGGGTCTGCCTCTCCTATTCAAACCATCCATTATGCTGAATACCAGGGCCTTGATTTTTTATTCATCATTCATTCTTCAAATATGCCTAAATAGCTATAACGTCCATTGTATAATCTTCTGCAGTAGCAACGAGAAGTCCTGGGGCATCTTATAGACTAACTGATATTTTGGAGCATAAGCTCTCATGGGCAAAGACCCACTTCGTCAGACGTGTGAGTTGGGGTGGGGTGGTTTCAGAGGAGGGTTTAAAGAGGGAGTCTCAGTCAAGAGAAGGGTCAGAGTTGACACGGTCCGCTCAGTCATGGAGGATGTGGCCCATTATCAGCAGTTAATGTGGAGTTGTGAACACCAAGAGAGGAGAAATCAAGTAAGTTCAGTCAGGGAGGATGTGGCCCATTATCAGTAGCTAATGTGGAAATGTGAATATCAAGAGTGGAGAAACTGCTTTTGTAATGGGCCAACCACTCCCAGTCTGGCTGTGTCTACACTAGCCCAAAACCTCAAAATGGCCATGCAAATGGCCATTTCGAAGTTTAGTAATGAAGCGCTGAAATACATATTCAGCACCTCAATAGAATGCCGGCAGCCACGGCACTTCAAAATTGACATGGCTCGCCGCCGCGCAGCTCGTCCAGATGGGGCTCCTTTTCGAAAGGACCCCAGCAACTTCGAAATCCCCTAACTCCTAACAGCAGATAGGAATAAGGGGATTTCGAAGTTGCTGGGGTCCTTTCGAAAAGGAGCCCCCTCTGGACGAGCCGTGTGGCGGCGAGCCATGTCAATTTTGCAGCGCTGCAGCTGCCGGCATTCTAATGAGGCGCTGAATATGTATTTCAGCGCTTCATTAGTAAACTTTGAAATGGCCATTTGCATGGACATTTTGAAGTTTTGGGCTAGTGTAGACACAGCCTCTCTGTTTAATCCTTGGTTGGTGGTGTCAACTTTGAAAATGAATTGCAGCTCTGAAGTTTCTCTTTGGAGTTTATTTTTCAAGTTTTTTTGTTGTAGGACTGCTACTTTTATATCTGAGTGTCCAGGGAAATTGAAGTGATCTCCTACAGGTTTTTGTATGTTACCTTTCCTGATGTCTGATTTATGTCCATTTATTCTTTTATGTAAAAAAAATATGAAGAAGGATTCTTTCAAAGTCTACACTGTTTTTCTTCGTTCAAAAAGAGAACATGCAAATGAGGTGCCAGATACGTAAATCTGTGCCTCATTTGCATTTTTGATTTCCTTCATTTGCATGCCTCTTTTGAAAGAGGAATGCTAGTGCAGACGTAGCCAAGGTGGACTAGATTGTTTGGCATACAGAGTTAACTGTCCGAAGACATCATTCAAGATGAAGTGGATAGTTACAACCTCTGTAATTGTTGGACAAAGGTAGGTTACAGATTGTTGTAATGAGCCATAAATCCAGGGTCTTTATCAAGTTCATGATCTGTAGTGTGTATAACTTAGTAATGAATTAAGTTCCCAGGCTGGTGTGCCCAATGCACTCAGGAATTTAAGGACGCTATCAAATCTATCCCTGAACTCCAACAGAAATTCATCCCCTATGAACTCACCACCAGGGACTTTCTTCATGCTCCCTAACATACACAAACAAGGAAACCCAGGCAGACTCACTGTATCTATCACTATATCTGTATCAATCACCACACACCACACAAAGTGCCAATTTCTTCCACAATATAACCAACTTCCTCCAGAAACTCCGACATTAAGAACCTGCCCCAGAACATCAACCCTGCCATCATGGGTGTTAATGATGGGATCACTACCTGCCTCAAATATTTGCAATACAAATGAACAACACCCAAATGTACAGCTCAATCACAAAACACATCCATTTCTCTCACTCACAACTTGACAGGTACCTATATACAAAAAACCCACAGATCACCAGACTTCCTGTCACAGATCCAGGAACCACTTCAAAACACACCAAGAAATATACTAATCGACAGACAGGCATGGAGATACCACACAATATGCTTCAAGAAGTGAATCCAGAATATACACCTTACCACTGTTAAAATCACCTTTCAGGACACTCCACGAAGGGAGTAGACTGTATCATAAGAGAGAGGCCCAAATACACCAAGAAAACTTTCTTCAATACAGGGGGTGGGGGGGAAGAGAAATGATCGTACTCCACACATCTAGTTATCACCAAATGGGGTATCATTAAATTACAAGGCATGCTCAATGGGGAACATATTCTGAAAGAAATCTTCTCTGAACCCCCTCTTCTAGCCTTCAAACTCCTTTCCAGCCTCACCAAACCCATCACTGGACACAAGTTCCCCACGGACTGGGACATGCTAACTCAAAGCAACATGGGGAGACTGCCAGAACTACACAAGCAGAACCTCCAGATGCATCTCCACTATTATGATAATGAGAACACTCCGCAACACCGTTCAGGATCCATGGTTCCTACACACACGTATCACAGCACTAAATGCCCAACAATAACTACACAGGTGAAACCAAACAGTAACTACGCTCTCAGATGAACTCACATGAAAAATGATACAGGATACAAACACTGTATTACCCTGGGGCAAACACTTTTCAGAAAGCAATAATCCTGTATCTGTCCTCTCAGTCCTCATCCTTAAAGGAAACTTGCAAAACTGGAGCTGAAATTCATGAGTTTGTTAAATACTAATTAACATGGATTTGATATACTCACTGGATTTATGACTTAAGCTCATTTCAGCAATTTGTAACTCACTAATCCTCCCTTGTGCTACAACTATCAGGGTCATAACTGCCCACTGCACCTTGAATGCAACCTGTTAACTCCCTATGCTAAACAATCTATTCTACCTTATACTCAGCTGTAACCCTCTGAGTAGTGTTTCCAGACCTGAAGAATAGATCTATGGAAACTAAAAAGTTGGTCCACCTTGTCTCTTTCATATCCTGGGGCCAGCGTAGCTACAAAATTGCAAAGTTATAAGTGGTTCATGCAAGTTATTCCCAACAAGTACCAACAAACTATAACCCATTTTCACTTATTTTGTATATGCCATAGAAGTAGTCTTTTTGGAATATTGTAGAGAATTTTACAAGATTTTACTAGGGACATCTTCCATCCCTTCTCCTGCAAAGCTCGGTTCCTCGGTTATTGTGAGCCAAACACAGTCAAACTCGGACAGAAAAGATAAGAAAAAATCAATTTAAAACACCTCTTAATGTCCTCAGGCAGGGTGATTTCAGGGGAAGAAAATGCCAAAAACAACTCAGGAGGGGTAATTATTTTAAAAAAGATTTTTAGAAGTCAGCAAAACAAAACATTGACAACTGTTTGAAGCTGGTGATTTAGAGGTTCAGTACAAATATTGCACAGGTGATGCATACCTAAGTTTTGATAACTCTCATTTAAGTTCTGCCAATTTAGTCATATGGCTATCACCTCTGTACAGATACGTGCGTATCTTTTAATACAGATATATGAATTGTAATGAACTTCATTGCACTCTCTCACTGACTGAATCCCATAATTATTCTGAATTGAGCGCTTTGTTTTTCCATATTTCTATTGTTAAAGTGAAATGAAAGAGATCTACGGCCTTGTCCACAAAAACATAAATCACACCTACTCTGTACCCTGTTCAGGCTGAATTGTGTTAAGCCTCCTGGGCAGTATGAGAACTTAGGCAGACCAGGAAATGTTTATTCAGATAAGAGACTTTCAGAGAAAGAAAGAAAAAAAACCCTCATGATTCACTGTGGGATTTCAGTTATTCTTATGCTGAGTGGGATAAGAAGTTCATACTGTCAGGAAGAGTCCATGTAGTATAGTACTATGTGGTCCTGAAGTCTTTTAAGTGACTTAAGCCCAGATCCTCAATGACATTTAAGTATCTAAATCCCACAAATACCTTTGAAGATGTGAGCCATGCTCCTACTTTGGCTAAAAGACAGGTATTCCAAGCAAGGACACAGGTTTCCATGTAGGCAGAACTGAATCATATGCAGAATAGTAACAGAGAGGTAGCCATGTTAGTCTGTACTCCAGCAAGACAAAGCTGCAGAAATGTAGCACTTTAAAGGCTAACAAAATTATTTATTTGGTGATGAGCTTTCGTGGGACAGACCCAGTTCTGAAGAAGTGGGTCAGTCCCATGAAAGCTCATCACTGAAAAAATTATTTTGTTAGTCTTTGAAGTGCTACATTCCTGCTGCTTTGTTAATCATATGCAGTCAAGAATGCTGAAAGGGCAGTGAGAAAGGCATGAAACCCCCATGCAGGTTTGAAATGCCTTTAAATAAGCACTAAATAAGGAACAACTGAAAACAAGTTCAAGTTCAGGACAACTCAAGGCAGTTATTGTTACCCAGAAATCGTTTGATGGGGGAAGGGGAGACTAAAGTATTGCATAGGTTATAAACAAACAAAAAACCAATTTATCCTGTAGAAGTCACTGATTTCCCCAATTCTCACACCATGCACAGTAGCGTCAGGAATCTGCTTTTGCAACCAGCCTCAGGAAATCCTGACTCCCAGGGCTCAATGGAGTAATTAGCATCAATCAGAATGGTAAATAGACAGCAGCTCAGTGGGGAATGAGATACAAGAGAATCGCACGCGGACAGAAAAGGTCTTGGAAAGGATGATCACAACAGGGTCAGACAAGATAATAAGCACCATATTACTACTTTGGAGGCTTCCTAGTGGAGAACGGGAAGTAAGAATTTCATGAGTTTAGAAGAAGATGATGGCAGGGCAGGCAAATCAGCAGAGGATTGAAAAATTATGTTTTCAGGTGCTTAGGGCTTCCAAGATATTGAATTCTGTGAAGTTGTATTAGGCACCCAGGTTTGATGGCTTTTTTTAGAACACACATTGCCTGGACACAAAACTTTGAGCAAACACCGATTTGCTAAGTGAAGCAGCAGTATATCTGATAGTGAGCACACTGCATTAAGAGTCAGGAAAACTGGATTCCTTTGCCCACTGTGCACCTACATTGAGGAACTTAACAAAAGAGGGATAATACACAATAACTGGCCTATTTCATTAAACCAGTCATGAAGTACTTTGTGATAATGGAATGGAAGGTGTTGTAAGAGTGCAAAATACTATTACAGGTTTGCTGTGAGTCACAGAGATTTTTGAGGGCTAGCTAAGCAAGCTTCTTTTGAAGGAGATATGCAGAACACTAGGAAGTCAAAGGTTCTGTTTGATTTAATTTGGGAAAGGGACACTCAAAGTCTGTTAAAGAATTAGGTAATGTGAATCTTAAAAATCTTAAAAAATATAGTTTCAGTCAGAGTGACCAGCCTGATTTCAGGACTAAACTTGTTTAACATTTTTAAGGACATTATACCAGATAATTTGGCTGAAATATTACATTTGTATACTTTGGATGAAACTATCTGGAAAACTTGCCTTGGACATTGCATTTGTCTACTTAGCATACAAGGGAATGTCAGACAGAATTCGCTACTGAAGGTTAAATTCCATGTTGGTTGGAAAATATAGGTTCAAGATGGAATGAGATTGCTGGTAAATAACATAAGAATCACTGTTAAAACTGCAGCTTTTGATCTCTGTAATGAAATGGCAGACTTACAAAATAGGGTTTCAATTCTTCAATTTAGACTAAACAAGATTTCAGGAAATCTATAGTCGGATTTAAAAAGATTTAGAGCCTATAAAAATCTAGACTAAGTAGCTAACAAGTATAATGCAGAACAGATAGATGTGGGACAAAACGTCTGGAAGCAAAGAACCACAAGGGGAAATATATATTAAAAAGTAAATGTGCTGCTTCTCACTGACCAGGGACATATACTGAGTTAGTATACAAAAGGCCCTTAACCCAACTGACAAAAGCAGAAGCAGAACACTCTTGAGGTGACACAAAACCAGTTGGAGGGATAGGTTTTAATTTATTTTAAAATGTGTTTCCTTGAGTCCCATATTATGGCTCTCATTCATCTGGGTCACTTCAAATGACTCTGTTATTATAGGTCTAAATGAAATTGCTAGTTATGAAACATACTCTACTCCCTTCCTACAGGAAAGTCTGCAGAGGAGGGGGATATTGTTCCTGGATTCTGTTTTAGACTCAGTCTCTGGATTGGCAGCTTGTAGTCCTGCCCAAGTAAGAGGCAACATGATAGCCATCACACTGCAGTGCCATCACACAGAAGACTGAGCCAGGTCACTACAGCTTGAATTAACAGGTCAAGCTCTCATGCAGTAAGAGCTGTAATGGACTTACAGTCTCTGTGGATTGGTCACACAGAGGCAGATGTAACCACACAATGGCCAGTGGTTTGCTGCAGCACAAAAATGCTTACTCTACAAGCAGTACAAGTAGTAGTAGTAGTAGTCGGCATCCTTCAGTCTGCATAGACTATGGATCGCGCCCTTTATACTTTCAACTGAGGGCTTCATTTACAGCGTCGACTGTGACTATGAAGACCCACACGAGAGTGACGGTCCTTGCTGCCTCTCTTGCAGATGTGGTGGGTGTCTGGCAAGTCCTTAGTGCGCTTTCTGTGCGCTCGCTTCTCCTCTGCTAGCTGTCTGATCCTCATCTCACCCTTCTGAAGGCCCTTGTGTAACCCCTGCCTCCATCTGCTGCAGTTGTCTGCTAGTTCCTCCCAGTTGTCCAGCTCGATGTCTACCTCTCTCAGGTCTCTCTTGCAGACATCTTTGTAGCGCAACTGGGGGCGTCCGGGAGGTCTTTTGCCAGAGGCTAGCTCACCATACAGGATGTCTTTTGGAATCCTTCCATCATTCATCCTGTGGACATGGCCAAGCCAGCGGAGCCGACGCTGCCTGAGGAGGGTGTGCATGGTTGGGATTCCAGCTTGCTCGAGGACTCTACAAGCAGTACAAGAATTGGATTGTAATAGAGAGGAAGCCGTGCTAGTCTCTACACTATCAAAACAAAAAGCAGTCAAGTAGCACTTTAAAGACTAGCAAAATAGTTTATTAGGTGAGCTTTCGTGGGACAGACCCACTTCTTCAGACCATAGCCATACAGTACTGTATGGCTATGGTCTGAAGAAGTGGGTCTGTCCCACGAAAGCTCACCTAATAAACTATTTTGCTAGTCTTTGAAGTGCTACTTGACTGCCTTTTTTTTTTTTTTTTTTTTTTTTTAAAAGAATTGGATTGTTACACCAACTCATAATTCTTACCTGGCTTACCCCTTGCTGGAAGGGAGAGATGAAATGTACGAAGTGAAGGACAAGCATGACTTATCTTCAACTTGATGCCAGCCCAACTTCTGCCCTCCACACCATTGGCCGTTCTTCCCCACTCCGTGCAGGGTCTTGCAACATATATAGCCTATGTAGGGAAATAAATGGGTTCTTTACACCCCTAGCAGGAATGCAGATGGTCTAACAATACTACTTAACGAGGCACCTAGGCCTACATTTTCTAGGCTGCCCACCCTTTGGATGGTCCAAAAAGCTGAGGTACCCAAAGTTACTAGACACATTCATAAAGATAGGGCTACGTGACTTGCCCGAAGACAGACATTTTAAAAGAAGCAAAAAAGAGGACTTGGAGCATTATAGACCAGTCAACAGACTTTGTTTAATACACTGATACCTGGAAAGATGCTGGAACAATCAGATTGTAAGCACCTAACAATATTGTTACAAGGAATAGCCAACATTGTTTGGTCAGACCCTATGACAAACCAAAGTCATTTCCTTCTTTGGCAGTGTTACTGACTTAGTGGATAGAGGAAAGCAGAACATGTGATTTATCCTGATATTAATATGACTTTTGACATGGTCCCACATGACATTCTCCCAAGCAAACTAGGCAAATGTCATTTAGATGAAATTACTACAAAGTGAGCACACAACAGTTTGAAAGACAGTACTTAAAAGAAGAGTCATCAATATTTCACCGTCAAACTGGGAGGGCATATGTAGGATCCCACACAAGTTAGTCCTGGGGTCCCACACTTATCAATATCTTCCACTAATGACTTGGATGATGGAATAGAAAGTTTGTTTGTAAAATTTGGAGATGACACCAAACTGGGAGATGTTGCTAGGGCTTTGGAGGAAAGAATCAGAATTCAAAATAACTGTGACAAACTGAAGAATTGGTCTGATTACAACAAAATGAACTTTAATAAAGACAATGCAAAGAAAGGAAAATCAAATACACAGCTTCAAAAATAGGGAATAACTTGGAAGATGGTAGCATGGCAGAAAAGGATCTAGGGCAGGGGCCAGCAACCAAAAGAGAAAGAGCTATTTCTTCCAGTTTGGTGAAAAACTCAATAATTCAAGAGCTGCAATGCATGTGAATATGAGACGGTCTTAATAAATAAAGTCGAACCATACTTTTTGTAACCTCTATTTTAAGAACAGCACACACACAACAATTTGTAATGTGATGCATGTTTACTGCAGGATGTTCACAAACTTATTACATTTTCTATTTCCTCACATTTTATGTGTGTGTTTGTACCACCATCTTCCTGACTTTCACTCCCAAACCTTCTCTCTCTCTGGAAGATACTGGGGGAATTATCCAACATTTTGAGATCGCATATTGTTTGCTGTTTAGATATGAGTTATTCATTTTGGGGCTTTTAGACATTTAACAATTATTGAAAATAATCAGGAGGGGCTTTTTTTTGCCTTTTCTTCTTTTTTAACTTTGCGATTATTTCGTCAGGAAGCACAAAAGTCCTTAAAGAACCACATGCAGCTCCAGAGCCGCAGGTTGGAGACCCCAGATCTAGGGGCTATAGTTGATCTCAAATATAAGTCAACAATGTAATACAGTTGCAAGAAAGCAAATATTCTGGGATATATTAACAGGGAGTATTCAATTTGAAACATCAGATGTAATTGTCTTGGCCTCACTATTGAGGCCTCATCTGGAGTACTGTGTTCATCACTTTAGAAAAAAATGTGAACAAACTAAAGAAATGCCAAAAGAAAGCAGCAAACATGCTAAAAGGTTTAGAAAATCTGACCTGTGAGGAAAGGTTAAAAAAATTGGGCATGCTTACTCTTCAGAAAAGAAGACTGAAGGCAATATTTGTTAAGGGTTGTTAGAAAGAAAAAAGTGAGCAACTGTTCTTCATGTCCACTGCAGGTAGGGTCAGAAGTAATGGGCTTAATCTGCAGTAAGAGAGATTTAGGGTATGTCTGTCCTTATGCGGGGGTTTGACGCACTGTGATTTATCTTCCAAAAATTGATTTTGCTGCCTCAGTGAAGACACGGCAAAACTGATCTCTCTGGGCTCAGCCATCAAACTAAGTGAGTAAGGGACAGTGGCGGAAGCCTGAAAAGCCCCAATCTACACCAGGGAACAAAGCTGATCCTGATGCATCAATTCTAAGCACACTACTAGCATGGCCAGAATTGCATATCTAGGATCAACTTTGATCCATAGTGTAAACCAGGCCTTTGTTTAGACATTAAGAAAAGCTGATTATAAGATGGAATAAGATTTCAAGAGTTTGTGTAGAATCTATCACTGTAGTTTTTTTTAAGAACTGTTTGGACAAACAACTGTAAGAGAGATTCCAGGTTTCTTGGTTCTGCTTCAGCTTACGGGGCTGACTCTGAGGTCTCTTCTAGCCCTACAGTTTTATTGTTCTACAAGGAGGCAGAGAGTCTGAAACAGAACTCAGGAGTCCTGACTCCCAGGCCCCTCAATCTAGACACTCACTGGCATCCTTACAATATACTTTATAACCAGCAACTACATCAGGTATCACCTTAACCACTTAACCACTGGTTACTTAGTTGTAAAATGGGAAACATCTGCCTCTTGCAGGGTGAGGGGACCTACTCAAGTTCATCAAGTGCTTTGAGACCGCGGGGCTAACTGACTTGCCAGGCCCTGTCAAGCAGCTAGTGGCTCCACGCTCCCAGAAAGGACAGAGCGTTGGGTGGAAAGGACATGATTGGGGCAGCCAGCCCTCTGCACTATTCCGCACCCCACCCCACCCCACCCCACCCAGCCAGTCCTCAGAGCTGCCCAGAGTGTGCCACATAGAGGTTCAGCAGCAATTTAAAGAGCTTGGGGCTCCAGCCATCACTGCTCCTGTAGTAGCAGTGGAGGCAGCCAGGAGCCCTGGCCCTTTTGACTCACTGGGTCCCAGTGCAGTTGCCAACCCCCTTTCCCTACCCCTGCTTCCCAGCTGCCAGGCCTTCTTTGAGATGTTTAGGTAAAAGGGACTTGATAAATATAAGCTATTACTCTTCGGGCTTGTCTACACTAGCTCCCTACTTTGAAGGGAGGATGGTAAGTAGGATGCTGGGAATTTATTAATGAAGTGGTGCGGTGCATATGCAGCACTTCATTAAGCAAATTCCCCCCTGCGGCAACTTCAAAGTGTTAAACTTTGAAGTGCTGGCTCTTGTCTAGCCACAGTGTATCTGGCAGTACTTCAAAGACCCTTTACTCCACAAAATTTTGAGGAGTAAAGGGACTTCAAAGTACCCCAGGCACTTCAAAAGACCAGCAGGTGAGCTGCGGCTAGACAGGAGCCAGCACTTCAAAGCTGCTGCGGGGGGGGGGGGGGGAGAATTTGCTTACTGAAGTGCTGCATATGCACCGCAGCACTTCATTAATAAACTCCCAACACCCTAATTACCATCCTCCCTTCAAAATAGGGAGCTAGTGTAGACAAGCCCTTCATGTTATAATGGTAAAAATAGGAGTCTGGTGGCTGAAGCTAGCAGAGATGTTCCTTTAATTTGCATGTCAAAAAGCATTCAGCCTGAAACCCCAGGGAGCACAACACTACCTCTACCACTAACATCGCTCTAGAAATGAATGTGTTCATTGGCATGTATGCTTGTTTATTTAGGTGTGTGACAGGCTTCCATTGCTATTTGGACCAAAATTGATGCATGTCCATTCCAGGGACAGTTTGCGTGCTGTTTTGAAGACATCTCCTAGACATACAGGGCACCAAAGGGAATTACATTCATCCAACTGTTTTCCCCAGAGGGTGGTGAGAGAAAAAGAAATATTCGCATGATGTGACCTCACAGACTTGGGATAAAGATTTAGTGCATTCAGATTGTGAGAGGAGTTAGGGTTCAATGCAAGTAAGTGGGGTTAGAGCATTGTAGTTTCATGTTGGCTCCCCTCCACTTTTTTTTTTTTTTTTAAACACACTGAAGGTTATTCCTCTTCCTCTAGGACAAACTGGACAAGAATGATCTTCCATGGCAGTTTGCAACCTATTCTGCACAGCACTGGAATGCTACAGGAAAAAAAAACCAGATCTCCTCATAACAATGAGGAGTATTGGAAAGGGTGACAGACGGTGCACTCTGTAGATCAGGAATTCTCTTACCCACCACCTTCAAAGGAGTCCCCCAGCCACTACATACAATCTACAGGCCATCTCCCCGCTTCCCCAGATCATTCATTGTTAGCTCACATCAGCTAGGCTTCTACCCTGCTTGCAAAACCAGTAACTTGGCCCCAGCATCTTTCAGTGGCACATCAGGGTCAAGAGACCACAACCTATTGTGATGAAGAGTACAAGCAGAGTCAGAGCTTTACTTCTTCGCTCCAAAAATAGATGAGGCAGGGGTCCAAAAGCAAGTACCCCTGTTATGTGACAGGCATCATTAGCTACACTATATTTTTAAAAGGCATAAAATGCAAATTTTTAAAATGAACCACTGACACTAGCCATGCACAGAAGCATAAATAGATATTGAAGGAGTTTCTTTAAAAAAAGACCTCCAACTCTTCTAGGTTTTCCTTCAGACATGTCAGAAAGAGTCTTAGCCTGAGGACTGAACCTGAGATTTTCAGGACTGAGGGCCCCTAGACCAGGCCTTTCAAGAGGTGGGGGAAAGGGGGCAGTTGCACTGGGGCCTGGAGCTCTGGCTGCTGCCACCTCAGCAGTGGCGTTGTATGGAACTCTGGGCCCCTTTGAAGTGCCGGCAGCACTGCTCCGCCACTGCGTGTGGCTGTGGGGTCCAAGCACCACAGTCCCGGTGGCCCTACGGGCAACTGACCTTTGCCCCTACCCTTCGGGAGATGCAGAGATTGGCCCCCCTCCCACTTTGCCCTGGCTACCATGGTAGCTATTGGCTCCACTGCTGTAGATTCACTTGCCACTGTTCCCCCATACTAAAGACTCTGCTCCCACCCAGCCAGTGACTCAGCTATATCCCAACATCCTTCTGCAGGCTCATCTTCCCTCTTCTCCAAATTCTCCTGCTGCTGGCCTGGCCTGCTTGCACCAGGAGATGCATTCTTCTTCACATCACAGTTAGTTTCCGCATTCAGCATTTGCTAAATTTCAACACCAGTTATTCCATATTCAGATAAATACTGGCATTGTGTATTGATCACATCCATAGCCCAGTAAATTTTATTTACCCAAGAGCCAGGCAACATGAGATAATTGAGAGAAACAGAACTCATCTTCACTTCTCATGGAGCTGTGATTATATTCAGGAGTGCAATTTCTGGCTGAGTATTTAGGGAAGTGGTCTGAACCACAGACATTTATAGGCAACGGAAGCAGGACAAAAAAGAAAACAGATTGTAGCAAGCAATTCATGAAATGGGCAGGATGGTGTTTAATTTTAAAGCCAGTATTGGAAAATCACTACATTTCTCACTCATCCTTTCACTCTCCTCACTTTGGCACCATGTAACATCAGCCTTGCTTCTCTTTCTTAAAAAAGACACAATATGAAGATGAATCCAACGGTATGTGGATATACAGTATATAAGTCCCATGGAAGCTGCCTGGAGACTGTTTGAATTTCTGATGTACAACTATAGTCACAACATCAAATGACTGCCCGTTTATCTCCCCAGCCACATCACCATAACCCTCATATAGGGTTGTGAATGGGAGACAGTGACAAAGAAATGCATAACAAAGCTGATCACATGATTTCAGCTTAATAGGACCGATGCAGAAGCACGACAGTATACGTAGGATCAAATCCCTGTATGTTATCTCTAAGTCAACAAGGACAAGAACTGGAGATGTGGGAAAAATAGCAAAATTTGTGGGCCTTTTAAATTTAGTGTCTGTGTGACACTGCATGTTTTCGTTAAAAGCTGCTACTCAGAAAAGTAGCGGGGGGGCAAACCTTAGAACTGTTGAAAGGTAGGTATACCACACATGCCAGGAAGCAACCAAAGTGCGTGTTGACTGCTTCTGAAAATGAAATTATAGAAGTTATGGACAATGCTGCCAGTACTGTTTCCCCAAAAAGTTATGCTATTTCTTTGTGTATCTGCTGCTGAGTGGTACCAAGACAAACACCTCACTATTTGAGAGAAATTCAAAGCAGTCCTCTCAGAAGACAGTACAGAGTACAAGGCATTAGCCTACATTCAGGATCTCTCAGAAAAAGATTCTTCTACAAAATAGTTTGGCTTACCCTCTCCACTTATATTACAAGAAATCACAAATGCAGTGTTTAAGGAACCAGTGCAACATGTACTATGTGAGCAACGTACCAATTAAGTTTTTTTCTGTACAGCTTTGTTTCTTCACTTCTCTATAGAATCAGTGCAAGACTATCAGGCTCTCTGTTAACAGGGGGTTGGAAAGTGTAGCAATTGGGACACGCAGGCCTCTAATAAGCCTTTAAAGCCACTTGTGTTGGGTCCTATGCAGGATTCTGGCAGAGGACTTTAACAGGTAATAAAAATGCAGCAAGAACGGACATAGAACTTAGTAATGGTGGGGTATGGAACGTAGAACCCTGTAGCACTTACTGTTCAGAAATCAAACAGTATATATTTGTACTGACAGCTACGAATAATTCATCAGCAGTTAAGAGCTGGAGGCAGGGGTACATACCCCATGGTTTCCATTCAGATTATTTACTAAAACTAACAGAAACCACCAGACTCCTGCAGAAATGAAAGGATGTGAAGTAAAAAACAAGCTACATCTTAGGATTTCATTCTATATTCAGAGGGCCCAATTCTGCTCCCATTTGAGTTAATGCAAAGTCTACCATTAGCTTGATGCAGAGTAAGATCACTCCCATATCTAGTATCTGATGAAGTTTAGAAGTGGTGTTTGCTATCAGATGAGTCCAAAACTACTTCTACATGAGGAGCTGTGGACATGAATCCCCACTCACTTACACATACTCAAACTAATCCATAAGAGCTAGCACTTAGTATACACAACAGCATAGCCATGGTGATAGTGCCGGTGGTGGCATGGATTAGCCACGCTGGGTACAAACCTACTTATTATATAATGCTACCATACATAATCAGCAAGGTTAAGCTGAGCCATTGCTGCCTGTGAGACTTCTGCTATATTACAGTTTCTAGCTTACTGTTTAGCTCTCACGGAATTAGGGTGAGTTTGTGAGCTGCGCATCAGAGCCTAGCTTCTAGTGTAGACGTAGCCTAAAAAAAAATAAAGCATTGATTCACCTCATCCTTAAATCAACAGCACTCCTGTTATTTCTATCCATAATTTCTTTCCTGCTTTTAGGATGTTTTGGTGGATTCTGTTTTGCTTAGCTCTCCAAAAAGAGCAATACAAAAACAAACAACTTAGAATGGTACAAACAAGAACAGATGAGATTGATGGTTCTTCTGTTATAATGCACTCTTCCCAACCCTCAGTTACAGTGTACACCTCACTGAGACAATACAAATTGTGCATGCTGAGAATACAACTGATTGCAGTGCAGGAAATACCCGAGTTGAGGGTTTTTTTAAGATCTATCTGGGCCTTTTATAAAAGGAGTGTATTATTCTTATTTATGAACAGTGACAGTTTTCTTGGTTTTAAAAAGTCATGTTCCAAATGCAAAGCAGAGAAAAAAATTCATATCACTGAACACACATATCATGCATAAGACATTATGAGGCCCCAGTTTGACTTACGTATATAGCAGGCTATTGATGAAAATAAAATGATGTGCATGCATCCCTGTGTATTCTAGGTAAGATGGGTTCACATGGACAGAGGATTCCAACTGCTTTTGCTGTACTTTCTCTTCAAAAAGAGAGAAAATAAACTATCCTCTCATTAGTGTTTACTTCTCCAGTGTCCTTCCATTTTAGAGTATTTAAGTCGTCCTCAATAATGGTGCTCAATAAACAAGCCTGTATGGTGCTTATACTATTCTGTTTCTCAAACTGGTTATGCACAGTGGAAACACTTTTGAGAGAGCAAAAGCAGAGATTTTACTTAGAAAAAAAGACTTATGGCTGTGCTGCATACAAAATAAAAGACTTCAAAATAAAAGGGCCAAAGTATATTGAGAAGCAGCTCTGTGTCACATAAAATTGTAAAAGAAACATAAGGTTGCCACCTTTCTCTAGGCAGAAGTTAGAAGTACTTATCAAGAAAGATACCAGAGAGATAGCCAAGTTAGTCTGTATCTTCAAAAACAAGAAGTCCTGTGGCACCTTATAGACTACCAGATATTTTGGAGCATAAGCTTTTGCGGGCAAAGACCCGCTTCATCAGATGCATGAGTAGGCGGGTTTCAGAGTAGCTCCCCCCGCATGCATCTGACGAAACAGGTGACGAAGCAGGTCTTTGCCCACGAAAGCTTATGCTCCAAAATATCTGTTAGTCTATAAGGCGCCACAGGATTTCCTGTTGTTTATCAAGATGTTACCTGAAAGATGATTCACCAGTGCCATGTGCATCCTATTGAAATGAAGGCTTATATCTCTTGAAACATTTCCACTCCTTGTTGCTTTCCAATCTGGCCTTAAAAAGTATTAAGTTAAGCCATAAGTATTGGAAACAACCCATACCTTAATGCCAGACTGTGCAGATGACAATGGAGTAGGAACAACTCTTAGAGAACATGCTGAAATTCTAGAAGGAACAAGAATGAGTAAAAGTTGTTTTCATAGCGAAACCTTTAGTAAGACATACATCTCTATTCACACTCTTATAATGGAATTAATATATGGCATCATCCTGTAACAGTTCTATGTCCATGCAAGCAAAGAAATATGCATACAATGACAGTAGAAACTCTGCACAGACAACTGGTCAGGTTTAAAAAAAGCATCCAATGGAGGGGGGCAAGAAGGGAAGAAAGAATCGTATAAGTTCTCTTAGTCCTTGTCATTTATTATGTTCTGTTTCCATTAGAGAAGTGTTGTGGCAGGGAGGTTCAAACCAGATCCACATTAGGTTCAGGTTTGACATTAAAACAGCAGTAGGACTCAAAAGCAGACATGATTCAGCCAAAATCTTGCAAACTATCAGCATGAGATTTGATTCTGATTTAAGATTTTTACACTCTTCTCTGGTGGCTCCCAGCAGCACAGCTTCCAGGACTAAAAGAAAACCACATCTAGGAGTGTCTCTCTTCCAAGTTCAGACCCTTGACAGCCCATTTGCTCTCCCATCATATTTAAAATACCCATCACTTCCTTCCAGACTTTACACCAGCCTTTGTAATTTATCTTTCCTTACTGAGCACCAAGCCACTCCGTCTGTGCACTCTTTACTCCAGGTTTCACAATCACACTGTATCCTTGTTTGGCAGTCTCGTGACCAGTCACCTGCATACTTTCTTTCATATAGCCCAAAATCACTGCTGAAAATTTACATACCTAATCTTCTCTGCTCTAGTTTGCCGTAGGACATACAATGCAAGTATCTCCTTGTTTATACTATTTCTGAACTGTTATCTGCTGCTGGTTGGACTGACAATATATCAAGCCAGTATGCACATTTCTGTGAAATACTAGCCTCTAAAAAGTATTTTCATTGCAAAATATCAAATAGGCCACCCATGAAGGGTCTGTGAACAAAGCAATGTCTCCCTGCTTCCCTGCTGCTGAATTTAGTTTATTATTTTGACTTGTTGTTTAGCCTTAATTGCCCGAGGAAACAATCGCACTAAGTTTCTAGACTCAAATAATAACTGACAGCCTCAACTGAACACCAGACCTCCTGTTTCATCTTGAAAGGGCTCCAAGCAGATTCGACAGAAAACGTGCAAAAACAAAAAAACAAAAACAAAAAAAAGGCTACTTACACATAAATTGTCTAGGAAAGGTCACCCTACTAGGAAAAGGCAAAATAATTGGAATCATATGCTCTTCTGTTGATAGTTAACCTAACTGAATTTTAAATCAGTCTGGGCACAGCATGTTCCAGAAGGACATCATTAAAGAGGACAGGATAAAAAGTCACCTTCTTGCCCTCCAGCTGAGGTATGCACGATCAGTGATGGAAGTACAACTGCATACCCCATGGAGCACCTTTAACTGTTTCAATACAGCTATGCAGTTTTAGTATTTAGCAGTTGTAGGGATTTTTTTGAGTCTTGGAAGATTAATTATCAACAGACTCACAGCTTTACATGTATGCCCAGTATCTTACAGGCATATTTGTAATCAGTTTAATGCATTCTTACCTTCTTTAAATCAGTCATGGTCATGCCTCTGTGTCCACTCCACAGCTCTCCCTCTTGAGGCAGGCAATTTAGTTGTGGTAATTTAGTTCTTCCTCTCCCTTTCTAGCACAACAGGTTGGCCTTCCATCCAAGCCAGAAAGTCATTCCTTTCTTGGTCAAGTAAAAAGCTCTAAAAACACAAAACAGTCAATCCATCCTCTATAGACTCAGCTGACCATCATCCCTATTCAAGCAAGATTACCCAGAAGTCCTTCAACTATCTGCAGGCCACAGCCTTCACCTCTTTAATGCAGCCAACCTGTTCTGCCTCCTCCTCCAGGATCACAAACTCTATCCCCTCAACAACAGGTCAAGCCATCCTACACTTCCCCAAGCCACCACTCGCCTCCAAGCTTTCTCCAGTTTTGTGCAAGAGTTTTGCATAGCTGCTAGGTCTTACTAAGCCCCAGCATCTCCCTTCTGCTCTGAGAACCCTTAAATCTGGGCAGTGAACTGCCTGATGGATGTTTGCAACAGCCACTTCCTCCCATGCTATCCTCAGGCTTCTTCAGCTCAGTAACGTTAAGGCTCCATCTTCAGCTCCCTATAGGAAACTACCAGCACTCCTGCCTTACATTTATCACTGATATGCTAAGGACCAAAGTGCAGCTCCTGAAACCCAAGGCCTGCCTTTTATCCTGTTTCTCTGTTCCCAGCGTGCCTTCCTCTCAACCTATTCACACAGTCACACGATCCCCTCTGGAAATTACAGGGCCCAGAACATTGTCCTAAAAGGGCTGAGGGAACTAAAACCCCAAATAGATGTGCTGGACATAGCTGAAATCATGTCAGGCCCCACACAAAATGAGATTTTAAAAATAAGATTGTTTTTGTTGATCTTCTAATTTTTAATTCCGCCCCCACACGACACATACTCATTCCACTGTGCATATGAACATTTCTAATCCCTGCAGATTCATAGAGAATAATGTCATTTTGGCCTTTGCTACAGGAGTTCTTATTGGAAGACCCAAATGATATTGGAGCCCTCTATAAACTAGGCTCTGTATAAACATATAGGTCCAGATCCTCAAAAACAGGTGGGCTGCTAACTTCCATTGAAACCATTCAACACTTCACATTGAAATCACTGGAAGTTAGGATCCTCAACAGCTTTGAAGATCTGGGCCATAGTCCTGCTCTGAAGAGTTTACAATCTAACACAAAGTAGGGTAGTGAGTTTATGATGTGGGGCTCATGCATCTGATCTGGGCTACTCCTTACCATTTTTACCACCTTCTGAGCTGGACAATTTTACATACTAGTGACGACCAGGTGAAAGGTGCTATAGCACACCAGCAGTGCCTTATAATGGCCAGTCCCCCATTAACCAATTTTACAGCTTTGAAAATGAAGTTCTAGGGGCTTGTTTACACTTGCCCCGAACTTCAAAGGGGGCCTGGTAATTAGGGTGTTGGGAGGTTACTAATGAAGTGCTGCAGTGAATATGCAACACTTCATTAGGTTAATTCTCCCCCTTGGCAACTTCAAAGTGTCAAACTTTGCAGTGCTGGCATGTGTATAGGACATGCCCGCGCTACTTCGAAGTGCCTTTACTGCCCAAATTTTTGGGAGTAAAGGCACTTCGAAATAGTGTGGACACTTTGAAGTGCCCGCAGCTACATGCATGCCAGCACTTCAAAGTTTGACACTTTAAAGTTGCCACATGGAAGAATTAGCCTAATGAATTGCTGCATATTCACCACAGCACTTCATTAGTAATCTCCCATTACCCTGATTACCTCGCCCCCTTCAAAGTTGGGGGAAAGCGTAAACCCAGTCTAGGTTTATTACTAAAGCAGAATTGGGTTCCATGCCCTGATCTGCTGGGCGACATTGGGCAAGTTACCTCATGCCTCTGTTTCTTTCTCTGTCTAGTTATATTGTAAAGTCTTTGAGCAGGGACCAGCTTCCATTATGCGTAAATGAAATACCTAACAAAACATGGCAACAATTTTGATATGGGCCTGTCACAGGGTGAACTCACTGCCACAACTCTTCTGGCTCGGCCATCAGGGAGTTAGTTCACTCTCCTCAGCAGGGCATCTTCCTCTGCCTGCTGGGTCCACCACCACTCCCTCCACATGATCAGCTCTGGACCTGATTGCCATGTACACTTCCATGCACTGTCCTCCAGAAGTATCTGGTCTACTAGACCTTTGTCCCCTTCTGGGAGTCTCAGCAGTCCTTGTTCAGGGTGCCCACTGATATAGTCAGTTGCAGCCTCTATCTAACCCCCCTACCTCAGGGGCAAGCTGCAGCTTGTATTGGCCAGAGTTAAATAGTAACAGAGAGGAAGCCGTGCTAGTCTATACACTATCAAAACAAAAAGCAGTCAAGTAGCACTTTAAAGACTAGCAAAATAGCTTATTAGGTGAGCTTTCGTGGGACAGACCCACTTCTTCAGACCATAGCCAGACCAGAACAGACTCAATATTTAAGTCACAGAGAACCAAAAACAGTAAGCAAGGAGGACAAATCAGAAAAAGATAATCAAGGTGAGCAAATCAGAGAGTGGAGGGGTGGGGGGGGAGGTCAAGAATTAGATTGAGCCAAGTATGCAGACGAGCCCCTATAGTGACTCAGAAAGTTCCCATCACAATGGGAACTTTCTGAGTCACTATAGGGGCTCGTCTGCATACTTGGCTCAATCTAATTCTTGACCTCCCCCCCCACCCCTCCACTCTCTGATTTGCTCACCTTGATTATCTTTTTCTGATTTGTCCTCCTTGCTTACTGTTTTTGGTTCTCTGTGCCTTAAATATTGAGTCTGTTCTGGTCTGGCTATGGTCTGAAGAAGTGGGTCTGTCCCACGAAAGCTCACCTAATAAGCTATTTTGCTAGTCTTTAAAGTGCTACTTGACTGCTTTTTGTTTTGGCCAGAGTTAGTGAGGCTAGGTGCGGTGAAAGTGGGGAGGGGAGAGACTATGGCCCACCGCTTCTTTGAGTCCCAGCCCAGGGACCCTCTGGCAGCAACATATCCTGCCCTCCCTCTCTTTCCCTTACCCACCTCTCACTCCCTGGGCTACTTCCCCTGTGATCCTTTGCACCTTCTGGTCCTCTGTATCATGGCCAGCAGTCTGGCAGGTGACAGGCTGGAACCTCTCACTAGCTCCACTTTGCATGCCCAGCACTGCTCTCCTGTGATACTGGCTCTCCCTGAGAGCTGAACCTGCACCTTCAACGGTCAGGTGCTAAATGACCCACCTCTGCTGGAGCAGCTCCTTATATGGAGGGCTGCTCCAGCAAGCTGTTCTGTGATTGGCTCCCCTGAGCAACCCTTCACTTATTGGCTTGGGTGCTGCACAGGCTCACTCTGTCTTAACCCCTTCCTTGCAGTGGTAGGGCACCTGCCCCACTACAGAACGCCTGAGCATTTTAGTAACAAATAAATAACAGTTATCCTTACATAATCAGTGCTTCTATAGCTGTGTCTACACGTGCACGCTACTTCGAAGTAGCGGCACTAACTTCAAAATAGCGCCCGTCGCGGCTACAAGCGTCGGGCGCTATTTCGAAGTTAACTTCGACGTTAGGCGGAGAGACGTCGAAGTCGCTAACCTCATGAGGGGATGGGAATAGCGCCCTACTTCGATGTTCAACGTCGAAGTAGGGATCGTGTAGATGATCCGCGTCCCGCAACGTCGAAATTGCCGGGTCCTCCATGGCGGCCATCAGCTGGGGGGTTGAGAGATGCTCTCTCTCCAGCCCCTGTGGGGCTCTATGGTCACCGTGGGCAGCAGCCCTTAGCCCAGGGCTTCTGGCTGCTGCTGCGGCAGCTGGGGATCCATGCTGCAGGCACAGGGTCTGCAACCAGTTGTCGGCTCTGTGTATCTTGTGTTGTTTAGTGCAACTGTGTCTGGGAGGGGCCCTTTAAGGGAGTGGCTTGCTGTTGAGTCCGCCCTGTGACCCTGTCTGCAGCTGTGCCTGGCACCCTTATTTCGATGTGTGCTACTTTGGCGTGTAGACGTTCCCTCGCAGTGCCTATTTCGATGTGGTGCCGCGCAACGTCGAAGTTGAACATCGACGTTGCCAGCCCTGGAGGACGTGTAGACGTTATTCATCGAAATAGCCTATTTCGATGTTGGCTTCACGCGTAGACGTAGCCTATATGTCCCACAATACAGTTTATTTTTGTCACTCCCCTCCAGCATAGAGTAATTTGGTAAAAGAAAGAATTGCTAGGTTCCAAATGACTCCGTGGAGAAGGGCTGTCTATTCTAACCATGTTCTGGGAATTACATACATTTCTTATCTTTGAACTACAGGAAATGACAATAAATCACATTATTCAGATATCTTTCTCACTTCATATTTGCTAAGCATAAAACCATTTTTGCACTATGACAGTGCTGCCTACAAAACTCATCAACAGAATACTCTTTTCTGCAAAACACATAAGCTATAAAATAATATACCATAAAATAGCAATGTACAAGGCAATGTAGTTTTTAAGAAAAAATCAGATAAAATGTGTTTATGTATGGTCTACTTTCAGTACCATGGACCACTAACCAGACAATAGATGGCAAGGCTATGTCTGACTTTCTTTTATAGATATTTTACTTACAAATAAATAGATTCCATATTCATCCAGACAAGCCATATTTTGATTCCTCTATATTTGTCAAAGTACCCACAATCATTATAACTGGAGTGGAATGTCCTATGAAGATCGCAATGCAACATTCTCCTCAAAAAATAAGGAATTTAAAAAACAGTTTGTCTGCTGTTTTGAAATGAAAAGCTTCATGTTTTAAAATATTTCACATAGAAAGCATATTTTCAGGATGCCTCTTCTGTGTTTTTGTTTTCCTTACCGTACTACAGACAACCCCATGTTGTTATTTCCCTTGAACAAAATACTTTTTTGTGTGCTATACATAGTAATTTCCTCTGAAATATCCTCTCTATTACGGGTAAAAGAAAGGAAATCAACTAGTCTTTTTCCTCCTAGCAATTCTGTGCTAACATAAAAACCTGTTTTCTAAAAACCAGGCCCAGGCAGCAGCAGAGATTATATTGGTATAGGAGACAGATGATTTATTAAAACAAAAACAAGCAAACAAAAGCCACCTGAATTATCAGTCTGAACTATGTTTTCAGGTTCTAGGATCAAATCAACTGACAAGCATACAGGAACCACCTCCATATCCATCCCCAGTGAGAATCAGGGCAAATTTGATGAATGTAGAGCTTTACAGCTGATGGAAGTTCACACAATAGCTACGTCTACACGTGAATGCTACATCGAAATAGCTTATTTCGATGTAGAAGCTATTTCGATGAACAACATCTACACGTCCTCCAGGGCTGGTGCCGTCGATGTTCAACGTCGACGTTGGGCAGCACTACATCGAAGTAGGCACTGCAGGGGAGCGTCTACACACCAAAGCGGCCCACATCGAAATAAGGGTGCCAGGAACAGCTGCAGACAGGGTCACAGGGCAGACTCAACAGCAAGCCGCTCCCTTAAAGGGCCCCTCCCAGACACAGTTGCCCCAAACACAAGATCCACAGAGCCGACAACTGGTTGCAGACCCTGTGCATGCAGCATGAATCCCCAGCTGCCGCAGCAGCAGCCAGAAGCCCTGGGCTAAGGGCTGCTGCCCACGGTGACCACAGAGCCCCGCAGGGGCTGGAGAGAGCGTCTCTCAACCCCTCAGCTAATGGCCGCCATGGCGGACCCCGCTATTTCGATGTTGCGGGACGCGGATCGGCTACACGTGCCCTACTTCAAAGTTCAACATCGAAGTAGGGTGCTATTCCCATCTCCTCATGAGGATAGCGACTTTGACGTCTCACCGCCTTATGTTGATTTCAACTTCAAAATAGCGCTCGCCACATGTAGACGTGGCGGGCGCTATTTCGAAGTTGGTGTGGCTACTTCGAAGTAGCCGGCACGTGTAGACGCGGCTAATATGACACAAACACTTTTTCCTATTTAAATGTTGCACTTATTAAGCATTAATTTATCAAAGCAAACCAGCAGCACAGCTAGTCCTGTATCCTGTCTCTGTCCCTGATACAGGAAAGTATGCATAAGCATGACAACACTTAGATACATGCTTAAGTCCTATTTAGGTCATTGGGAACTATGCACATACTTAAAACCAGGCATGTTGTTAAGTGCTTTCCTGAGTGGTGGCTTCTGATAATAGCCAACACCAGATGTTTCCATAGCAGGTACAGTATACCCGATAGCAGACAATTAAGGAATAACCACCCAATAAGGAAAGCTGGTTCCGCTGACCTCCATCACTCAGGCCTTCCCTCATCTAGAATTAAAAGTGTGTTTTTAAAAATATCTCAGCTAAACATCCTAACACAGTTGAAAAGCCTAGTATAGACAAGTCATATTGTCTTTAAACTGGTTGTGTTACAGCCTAGTTTAGGGTTTTGTTATATGCTGCTGTGTCTATACTATACTCTTCAAAGGTTAGTTGGAATGTATTCAGTAGCTCATTCTAACAATACATCTTTAAACACCAGCCTAGAAAGGGCCTTGGAGGATGGTGTATGTCCTTTGGGATGAAGAGTGATAGCCCTTATACATAGTTTAGAAAGGGAAAACTAACACTGGATGTTCTCATTATTCAGCTAATCCTAAAATACAAAAATTCAAAAATGAAAATATTAGTTGGAAAATAAATATTCCTATGAAGTGTTTTCAAACCTACAACTGAAATATTTTCCTCATTTCTGACATCTCAAGAGTAAAGATAATTAGAAATTCACTATAAACAAATGTGTAAGGCTATGTTTACCCTGTGCCCTTAACTTAAAATAAAATATGCAATTTGCACTATGGAAATTGCATATCCTATTTCAAGTTAATTTCAAAATAGGCTATTTTGTCATTTGACTTTGTCTACACAGCGTCAAATGTCACAATACTGGATTACATTGTTTGAGCACTGGCCTTTTAAGCCCAAAGTTGTGAGCTTAATCCTTGAGGAGGCCATTTACATGTGGAGGGCAAATAGATTTTAAACAATAAATCTGTCAGGAATGGTGTTTTGTCCTACTGAGAGGATAGGGGACTGGACTTGATGACCTCTCAAGGTCCCTTCCATATATTAACTATTTTGAGGCATCCCTTACTCCTCCTGAAATGAGGTGTACAGGGATGCCAAAATAGCGCACCCAGTATTTCAAAAAATATTTTGAAATACTGGACATGCTTTCAAAAAATATTTTGAAATACTGGGCATGCTTCGTAGACACAGAGTAACTATTTCAGGATGTACTTGATTACATTCTGCACATGAGGCTTAACTGGACTGCACGTAAGAAAGGAAAGGAGCAGGGAAGGCAAAAAACAAAGGCAGGCTAGGAGGGCTAGAGGGGAGATTTACAGAACAAAAGGAAGTTAAGTTACAGCATTCACTGGAGATGTGTCATCAGGAGGGGAGCTCAGCTGAGTTATACTGGTGCTACTGCTCACTAATGGACTAGTACTTAGGACCTCAGGACCTTAAATCATGAGTTTCTACTGCTTGAGCTGAAGGTCATCTTGCGCTCAGCCAAGGCTGTAGAAGAGACATGTTCTTTCTCTGTGTAAGTGGTCTAGATGCCATTACATCAGACAGTGACCCACACCTAGGTGTGCGGTTTACGCTGCTAAATCAGAAAGCAAAAAGAGACTCAACCTTGAAACGCTTATGGCACTGGCTTCTCAAAAAAATCAATGGGTGAAAAAAAAAGTGAGGGAAAGCATTCTGCTGCTGAGTGAACAGAAGGGCCTCTACTCAGACTTCTTTTCATTTTTAAGCCCTATAAAATGTTATACTGCTTTAGCCATTCGAGCAGTTAGTGACACAACTCTCAGAATGTGAATGCAGTTTTAAAGATAGAAAGGTGCTTTATAGCACCATAGCTTATTACCACATTGTTGCCTCCACACTAGGGTTTGTAGCCATACAACTATTTCAGTGAATAAACAAATCACACCCCTAACTGACCTACCTATAGAAAATCTGCATATAGGCAAGGCCTTAGCGGGGAGAACACATTGAAGAGTATGGGGATAAACAGCACATAAATGAAATAATGAAATTTGCAGCTGCTACTAAACGGGCAAGTATTGTGATGAACAGACTAACAGATATGTAAGTAAAGAAAGCAATGGGAGCTGCTGGATGCTCAGCACTTTTGAAAACTATGTCATTAAGGACCAAAGTTCATCCAGACTGAAAACAGCCTGGAATTCTGATGGGGCGTAGGGGGACTTTCTACAAAGCATATATGGGTGATAATCAGGGACTTAGTACACTACTGCTGATGCCAACACTTGCAGACAGCACTGCCTTGAGCCAAAAACAGACATTTCACCAAAAGCATAAGGGCATGCAACCTTCTAACAATGCCCTTCTGAGGGTTCTGCCAAAAGAAGGCAGCTTTCATTTCCACTGCAGGATCCTACCAGAGAAATTTGCCCAGAGGTTGCACTGAATCAGCAACACATCCTCCTCAGCTGCCCTGGCCAAATCTTCTCCTTTGATAGCACCACCAATTTTGGACAGCTGTGTTGGCACCTGCAGATTCCCTGAGGAAAGAGAAATTGGAGGCACCCTTCACAATAGTATAACAATTGCATATAGGACTCTGAATGAACTTGCCAACTCCAACTCCAGGGCTCTACCATCTGAATAAATCTGGCCCAAACTGCTTCTAGACATCATCAGCTTTATATATCAGCATACAATGTTTCTGTAAATTTGCTTAGCAAGGTGACAAAGAGGCCAAAAGTGAAAGACAGAAACATTCACAAAAGCACCCAGTTCTAATTGTATCTTAGAAATCTCTTCCCCATCCACAGCCTCCAGCAGTAGCCAGAGTTCAGGATTCAGCTCTACATCTGTTTGGCCTTCTTCATAGTCCAGTAATAAACATGTCATATACTTTCTACTTGGTCATTTCAGCCTTGACAGGGGCCTCTTCCAGAAGACTGAAGCATAAACAGTTTAACAATAAAATTTTTGGCAAGTCCTCCTATATCTACCACATCCAGGTTTTCAAACAGCGCTTCTTCTTGGCCAGCTCATATCTGAGCCTGAGGGTGCATCTGGAGAATCCCCCTTGCATTCTGCTTTAGGAAACAGATGGAATTACTTGGCTCAGACATAATTACAGAGGGAGTGCTGGACACACGGGTACAGATTAGATGACAGGATCTTCCATAGGATATCAGAGGAGAAGTAGATGTCTCTTCTCATACCCCATTCTGACTTTTTCCCCTCGCATGTCTCAAACTGGGGTGTCTCTTCCTATTATGTCAAATGTGGAAAATACCTTTGACTTTTCTACTGATGAGGAAAAAAGCAGACTCAAGCTGATGCACTCAGAAATAAGGTAAGGAAGGGGAAAATAGACTGCCAAATGGTCCTTACTATGCTTCTAAATTCAGCTCTAATTTTCTCCCTCAAGCACCAATTCTATCCCCTCCTCTGGCTCTTCAGTGTTCCTCCCTTTCTCCTCCCCACTCCCATCACAGCATCGGAAGTGGGAGACCCCTCGGAGTTAATGTCCAGATAAGGACCTTCTGAATCTCTCTGCCTTTCTTACCAGAAGGCAGGAGCAGCAACAGCAATAAATAGGGGAAGAAGAGTCATCCTATTTGGCAGTCTCCTACTCACCCCATCTAAAGGAAGATCTGCCCAATCCCAGTCTTACCCTCCATTCCTAGTGGGGAAAGAGGAAGTAGAACTACCGACATCTCAGGCTGCTTCCTTTCCCTAGAGGAGACAACTTCCAGGAGCACTCTGCTCTGTTCGTTGTTGAGCTTTTAGATATTCACCAAAATATTGTGTGGCAAGGGTGGCCTGGCTCCCGGGCTCCAGGCCCCTGTTTAGTCCACTCTCCTATGGCAAGGACACTGCTGCCCTTGAGATGGGGGGCAGGGGGAAGATGGTGGTCTGGGGGGAACCCAGGCTCCACCCACTCATGCCAGGTTCTGACCCAGGGACCCTGTGTGGCTGCTGGCAGTGGGGGGAGGGCTCCCCTTGTTATGAGCACTGCAGCTCTTCCCTGGGTCACTTCCCCAGATGACTCCTCCCCGCCAGACCTCCCCCAGGTAGTGCCTGTGGCAGTAGCTTGCTTCCCTCTTCTGGCTTGGCTCCTCCTGTGTGTTCAGCCCACTTGGCCTTACACCCCATCTCAGGGCCTCCTGGGCAGGGCTTTAGCCCCTCACGGCTGAGCACTCCTCTCAGTGCCTCAAGAAAACTCTCCCTCCCCCTTCTTCTTCCTCCCCCCACTCCCCCCGGATAAGGGTTCTTTTAAACACAGGCTTAAGTGGGCCCAGCTGGCCCCAACTGACCTGGGTGGTTTCCTCCTCAGCTGCTCACACTCTGCCTGTTTGCCTGCCTTGCTTTTCCCTCTTGTTCTTACCTTGTCACAAATGAAAATAATCAGGAGGGTTTTATTAACTTTGCAATTATAGCATTGGGAGCCACAAAGAAGCCCTTAGAGAGTCGCACAGTTGCAGCCCCCTGCTCTAGGTGGATACCTATGTTCCAAGATAAGGCAACAGTACATCACCACATGGGATCAACAGAATAACAACAGGCACCAGAACAGTCAAGCTTCAAACACCTATCAAGATAGACTGAATCACTGATTTTAGATACCAAGAAAAGACAATATTGGGCATAGCATGTGCACCATGAACATCATAGAAAACCTACAGAGGGACACACACAAGAGGATACCACAGCCTTCTAAGAACCTCCAGCTTTACAGTGGATTCCATTATAAGCTGAAAAAGGTATAATGATCTTTCAGTGTCAACCAGCTTCTGTGTATTGAGGAACATTTAGCTTTAACTTTGTAGGACATTATCAATGTTCTGGCTACCACAGGAAATAAATAACTTTTGATAAGTGGTTAAGTACCCTACTACTGCTTTCCTATCAACTAGATCTACTCTGTTAAGCTGACATGCAGAGATAAAAGGTCTTTATTTAGTTCTCAGCAACAGCCGCCCATCTGTTTCTGAAAATCTGGAATATCTCAGTGAGCTGTGTGTGTGAAGTTGTGCAGGCATCTGCAAATTTCTGATACTGATTTACAGCACAGTAACTCTGTCTCTTAGTTAGTGACAGAGAGATAGCTGTGTTAGTCTCTGTTCTACCAAAACAAAAAAGCAGTCATGCAGAACTTTAAAGACTAACAAAATAGAGCAAGCCAACAGTCATATTATTTGTTGTGCAAATGTTCCTCATGTTACATGATGTAAACATAACTGAGCATAATCTGTAATGTCTTCTTGTCATTGATAGTCTTTGGATAATTAAAATTAATTGTTTTTTTCAGGCCAATTCAGCAGACCAATGGCAGTCCAACCTTCTAGTTAAGGAGACTCAGTTAAGATTTCTGGTACCAGAGTATGTTGTTTCTTTGGTTTTTGCATGTGAGTTTCTGTGCCACATAGAGAGGGTCACCTTGGGCTCTGTTTGTCACCAGGAGTGGGGTACTGGCAATGTATTTTGCCTCTAGCCTCTGTTAAACTCAAGACTGAAAATATGAGCTCTCGGAAGGAAAGCTGTCTGTGTTTCCTGAATGGAAGAGCAATGCAATTTCACTGCACAGTACACCCCCGAGTAATGGAGGGGTTGCATTCCTTGCAACCCCTGCATAACTCAAATTTCGCACAAGTCGGGGAAGATGAGAACCAGGCAGTAGCCTGGCTCCCAGCTCCCCTGGGCTTGGAGAAGCCAGGAAATTGACCAGCCCACTAGGGGTTTCCTGGCTTCCAGAGTGGTGGGGAGCGCGAACCAGGTAGCAGCCTGGTTCCTGCCTCCCCACCACTCGCAGGACCCAGGAAACTGACCAGCACATAGGTGGTCAGTTTCTGGGGTCCCACCAGTGCAAGGGAGCCCAGGAAACTGACTAGCCATGTGCTGGTCAGTTTCCTGGGTCCCACAAGAAGCGGGGCACTGAGAACCAGGCAACAGCCTGGCTCCCCTCTCCCTGCCACTGGTGGGAGCCAGGTGCAGCTTCTCCCTGGCTCCTCCAGCTGCAAGAGCTGGAACACTTTTGATTTGCACTTAACTCACATTAATGCAAGTTAAGCGCAAATCAAAACTGCACATACTAGGGGACTACTGTATTTATTTTATTACAATCTAAAAGCCAGTGCAGTGTAAGCCAGTGGGACACTAAGCAACTGTTCTCAGTTACACAGATGTAAATCTGGAGTAATACTACTGACTTTATTGTTCTGCCAAGTCAGTGGAATTTCTTTGGATTTACACATGCATAACCAGAACCAGAATCTCATTTAGGTTTCTAACTAGAGCTAGACATGTAAATAGGAACAACTGTATATGCACTTCATTGCAGGTACAAAATGGTATTTCAGCTTCCACCTAATAACCAGTGCAAGCAGAATATTTAGACATTTATTTATGTGATATTGAGTAGACTGATAAAAGTGTCTACCTTGGTACCTTGGGAAAAGAGCTTTCACACCATTTGCTCTATCCCCTCCCTACCAGTGAGAAATTTTTACCCACAATATATTTGCCATTGCTAGCATCCCATGAACAGTGAAAGAACGAGTGAGATGGTGAGTGTACAGATTCTAAAGAGCTAGCTGTAATCAAGGGATCTTCAGAGTACAGATGTATAAGAATACTGTTGTCACTACAAAAAGAAGTTAAAAAACCATCAGCAAAAGTGCTAATTATGCAAATATTTGCACAGTTTTAGATTAAATTTAGCCATTAATTGAGTTAGAGTCCATCACACAGTTCTGTAATTGGGAATCACACGAATATAATCTTGGCACAATTCAAGCTCCATAGGACCTTGGGCAAAATAAGAATAAAGCTACTAGCACAGAGTGTCAGACAACCCGGCACAATTGCTGAGACTGAAATAACATGATTTACTGTGCTCAAGTAGCACTAAAGTTCAGAGGAATTAATATTAACAACTTAAGTGAGACATCATTAGTGTCAATCACTCAATGACTGAAAGCCTTCATTAATGTTGTCTCAGCCCTCTGAAGACTCACGAAGCCCTCAAAAACTTTTTACTGAGATTATATTTAATAAAATGCTATGCAACTGAGAAAACAAGTTCTTGTTCAAGAATGTTCAACCAAAAGGGCTAATCAGACCTAGACCCATGCTTCTGGAACCAGTGCAGATTTTATTCTATGTATTTATTTTAAGCAAAAGCCAGTAACTATAGCCATTTTCAAAGTAAGCAACATAATACCCGTTGCCAGAAGATGAACAAAACAATTGTGGTCACCAGAAGAATTCTCTCAGGAATACATACTTTGAGTAAGTTAGATGGAGGAGAATCAAGCGTGTGAGTAGTGGGATTTAATTTTGAAATCATCACAGCAATCCTGAACGCTGAGATCATTTCAGGGGGAACAAGATTATGGTTTGAGGGTGTTTTTTTAAACAGTCATAGCAACAGCAGGAAATTAGGCAGATGGGGACTCATCCTGGGTGATGGGAAAAGCAGCTTTGATACCATCAATTTATACACTGGAAAAACTTCAGAAAATCATTATATTTCTCAGCAGAGCCATCAGTGAAGGGATAAACCCTTTCATTGGGATAGAAGAACTATTCTCTACCAAAAAGCTGTCTAGAACTACTCTTGCCATTTGCACTGAAACCAGATTTAACATGTTAAAGTTTAGCATGATTGAAATTTATCCTGTATTTGAACAGACTGATTAGTCTTCTGAATAGTACAACAGACATGTAGGCTGAGATGTCCAGAAGAGCCCAATGGAGTTAGGCAGCCAAATCTTAAGCTGTGTCAACTTAAATCACTGTCGACAGATATTTCTCAAAAGAACCTCTGTCTACAGAACGGCCAGGTCTACACTATGGAGTTTTGTCGACAGAATGGGCCTTCTGTCGACATGACTCGGGGAGCGTTTACACACTGAAAGCATTCTGTTGACAAAGTCTCGACAGAACTCTGCATTTTCATTGACAGTATTATCCCTCAAAAATTTGAGGCATAACAATCTCTGAGTAGGATACCATCGACAAAAGTGCAGTGTAGACACCTCTGTCGACAGAGAGGACTTCCAGTTGCCAGGCAGCCCCCTTTGCAGCGCTGCCATTCCACTTTCTGACACCAGAGGGTAGTGCAGTCTGGCAGTTCTCTGTCAACAGAGCAAGTTGTGTGTGGATGCAATCCATCAACAGCGGTTCTGTCGAGATTCCCGTTCACAGTAACTTCTGTCGACAGATGCTTCTAGTGTAGACATAGCCAATATGTCCATACATAACACAGGCTCTCCAGTCAATGCCCGCTATCGACAGAGAGCAGTCAGACTGCCCAACCCTCTGTCAACAGAACAGCCAACTGGAAGCTCTGCAAACAGGACAGCCTGGTGAACTGGAAGCCCCCTCTGTTGACAGATAGCCTCCCAGAGACTGTGTCTACACTACAGCTCTGTTTTGAAAGAACATCTTTCGAAAGAGAACATCGAAAGATGGTCTTTTGAAACGGAGCGTCCACACACACCAGCGGGGACCGAAGGTTCAGTCCACTCTTTCGAAGGCCCCCAGCACAATTTCGAAAGAGAGTGTCCACACACATCAGGTCGCTCTTTCAAAAGAGCAGGGACAGGAAGTGCCATGGGCAGGGTCGCACAGTGGACGAGCCCTTCCGGGGCTGCCAACTGCCTCCCTTTAAAAGGCTCCCCTGTACCTCAGCCTGCGCACTCCGAGGGCCAGCAAACCTGTCCCCAGGCAGCGCGAGAGCAAGAGAGAGACAGCGAGAATGAGAAAGACAGTGGAGGTGGCATCCTGGGCCCCCATGGACCCTGATCAACACCCCCCAGCCATCGCAGCCATGGCCAGCACCCTGGCCATGGTCCTGGCCGCCATGCTGCAGCAGCTCCAGGTGGCCACCACAATAGCTACCCTCCTGGACGTCATCCTTAGGGTGCAACATCCCCAGCCAGTCCCCTGGGTCATCCACCGCCTGTGGAGCCTCTCCACAAGCAGCAACTGGTGGGACCGGCTAGTGCTGGAGGACTGGGGTGATGACTGGTGGCTACAGAACTTCAGGATGACCAAGGGGACATTCCTGGAGCTGTGCCACTGGCTTGCCCCAGTCCTCCAGCACCACGACACACACCTGAGGCTGGCGCTCCCCCTGCACAAAAGGGTGGCCATCGCCCTGTGGAAGCTGGCCACCCCGGACAGTTACCGATCCATTGGCCACCAGTTCGAGGTGGGCAAAGCCGCCATCAGGAGAAGGGTGGGCACCCCAGGGCCAGGGGCAGGGATGGGGACGGGCACGGGCGGGCAAGCCACACCCCATTCCATACTCAGGAGCACGTTCCCCTATGCCCTGCAGGTCGTCTGGGCAATCAACAAGGTGCTCCCGAGGCAGCTGGTGCGCATCAGGGACCTGGATGACACCATCTGAGGATTCCAGGAGCTGGGCTTCCCCAACTGCTTTGGGGCCCTGGATGGCACTCACATCGCCATCCGGGCCCTGGAGCACAGCCGCGGGGCCTACGTGAGTCACAAAGGCTACCACTCGGTGGTCCTGCAGGCCCTGGTCGATGCCAACAGCCAGTTCCAGGACATCTACGTGGGCTGATCCAGCCGCGACCACGATGCGAGGATCTTCAGAAACTCAGGGCTGGGACATCGTATGGCCGAGGAGACCTTCATCCCCTTCGGGAGCTCCCCATCGGGGACACGATGCCACCCTGCATCATGGCAGACGCAGCCTACCTCCTGCAGGCCTGGCTGATGAGCCCATACACCGGGCACACCCAGCTAAGCCAGGACCATCTCAATGAGCGGCTGAACCACGCCCAGAACACTGGGGAGCGGGCGTTTGGCCACCTAAAGGGGCATTTTAGATGCCTCTACACCAGGCTGGAGGTGGGCCTCCCCAACGTCCCGGCAGTGGTCGGGGCCTGCTACACCCTCCATAACCTGGTGGAGCCGAAACACGAGCCTATATGCAGAGGTGGGCCACCGAGGCAGAGCACAGGTACAAACAGCCCCCTGCTGCCCGGCCCAGCAGGACAGGGTGCGTGTAAGGGAGGCCCTGTGCCAGGCCTTTGAATGGGGGCCACGGTAACCCCCCCACGCTGCACACTCCCCCCACCCACACCCTGCACACACATGCACACCCACCAGCACCCATGCATGGCGCACAGAGGTTAAACCATAAAATAAACTATTTACTTCGAAGAACTATGCCCCTCATTTTCTAGGGGGAACTATATACATGTGGGGGGAGGGTAAGTGGGGAGAACTATTTACATGGGAGTGGGGGGGGTGGATGGGAGACTTGGGGTGGGGGGCCCTCACCCCTCTGGGGGCTCGATGGCCGGGAGCCCCATCACCAGTGCCCGCCCCTTCCTCCATGTGTCTAGGGCCCCTGCCAGGGAGGAAACTGGTGGGGGGGGAATGCATGGGCAAGGGGGGGTGTGGGGGACAGTGGGAGAGCAACAGGAGGTGTGGGTGTGGGAGTGACCTGTGATGGAGCAGCAGCAGGGGCCAGGTAGCCAACCACGGCCTGAGTGAGGGCGTCCAAGTTGGACCCCACCCGGTCCTATGCCTGATGCTCCATGGCAAGCCACTCCCACACAAGTCCCTTCAGCTCTCTCAGGGTGGCCATGTGGGCCATGTCCCCTGCCCCCTCCTCCCTGTCCTGGTGTCACCGGCAGAGGGACTGGCAGCAGCCCTGCGCTGTCCCTGTCCGAGGCCTGGGCCACTCCTCCTCACCCTCAGTGGCGGGGCTCCCTGGGCCCCTCGCGGGGCTGGTCCAGATGCTGGCTGCTGGAGCTGTGGAGACAAAAGAGGAGAGGAACAGGACATTAGTCCCGGTGAGGGAAACCCTGAACCCTCCCCGGTCCCTCCCATCCCATCCTGGCGGTCCTGCAGGGACCACATCCTGGGTTCCCCATCTGGGTTGTGGGAGGGCTGGCTCTTCTCCGCCTCCCTCAGTCCCTCTGTGGCCCGGCGGCCCATGGTACTGTCCAGCCCACATGGTGCTGGGTGCCACATGTCAGCTCTGTGAGGCTGGGACGGTGGGGCTGTCCGACCCGCCCGTGTCCTGGGGCTGACGTCCCTGTGGGTGGTCTGCGGCCACTCCGGGCAGGACCGTGTGCCTCCTCCCCTGGCCCCATGGCCACTGGCGTGCATGGTACATACCTGTGGGTCCCTCCAGGAACTCGGGTGAGGCGTGGTTGGAGGGGGCCAGGCTGGATGGGCCTGAGGGGACGTCGATGACAAGGGCCCCCTCGCTTGAGCCCTCATCATCGCTGGTGTCCAGGATCCATTGGGGGTGCCTGCAGGTGGCTGGTGGTCTGGGTCAGTCCTCCTCCTCGGTCCCCGTCCCCATCCCCATCTCCTCCAGCTTGATCAGGGGGTCGGCAGTGTCCAGGTACACGGCCAGGGCTCCTGCCTCCTTGGGCCCAAGGAGGTGGTCGAGTTCTTGGTATTAGGGGCAGCTGGTGGGCGCTGCCCCTGACCGCCTGGCCATGTCCCAAGCCTGACAGTACACCTGCCGGAGCTCCTTCACTTTCGACCTCACCTGGTCCAGGGTCTGGGTGGGGTGACCCCGGCCGGTGAGGCCCTTAGTGAGGCACTCGAAGGTGGGAGCCTTTCGGCACCAGACCCCATCTGCTGCAGCACCTCCTCATCTGCCCAGAGGGCGAGGAGGTCCTGCAGCTTGGCGTCTGTCCAGGATGGGGCCCAATGTTTGGGGGGCTGGCTCCCCTCCTGGGAGGACTTCCTTGGGTCCCTGAATGTCCCCTGGGGTGAGCGGGAGTCCCGGCTGCTAGCCATGGTGCCGGAGGTGCTGCAGCTTCCCGTGGGGCGTTACAGCTGTGAGGGTGGCAGCGTGGGCTCCCTGCTGCCTGCATACTCAGCTTCCTGCCTGAGGGCTTCTGGCAGCCTGTGTGCTGAAAGGCAGCCGGACACTGGAGCCATAGAGATCCGCCTGTGCTGTGAGTGGTACTGCTGCCTGCCAGCTGATCGCGGCCATGGAGGACCCGCTCTTTCAAAAGAGCAGGCCGCGGAGCATCTACGCTTGCTCTCTTTCAAAATTGTCTTTCGAAAGAGGGCGCTTTTCCCATCCCGGGAGCGGAGGACCAAGTTCGAAAGAACAGGGGAGTTCTTTCAAAGTTAATTTCGAAAGAGCGCCGTGTCAGTGTAGACGCTCCACAGCTGCTTTCGAAAGAACTCAATCTTCCGATCCTAATTTCAAATGTACTCGCTAGTGCAGACGCATCCAGAGTACCTACGGTACTTTTGTTGACAGAATCCATCGACAGAGACACTATGCCTCGTATGGTCACAACAGAACTCAGCCGGAAAACTGCTGCGTTCTGTCGACAGGTTCTCAACAGAATGAATTTGTAGTGTGGACACTTCCTAATTTTGTCACAAAACTCTATAGAGTAGACCCAGCTTCAGTGAATTTCTTTGGATTTGGGCACCTTTCCCCAACCATTTTCACTGACCTATGTCCATCCTTTAAAAGAGTAGCTGGTCATGCGCAGCAAGTATTATTTTGCCCTATCATTTCCAACTAGAAGAATTTGATTTAGTCCAAATGAGTAAGATGGCCACAGAGACTTCCTCCATTTCTGAGGCTGCTGTTCTCTGTGTGCAAGAGGAGAGAGTGATCTACTCTGTGGAATAGGGGATAAAAGGGCATAATAAATAATATTCCTTCACTTTAAAGGGGGGTTGAGAGCAAAAATACATTAAAGACTATGAGGCACTCAGTTACTGTAGTAATGAAGTGATAAAAGCAGATAGAAAGAATCAGCCAGAAGACCCTATCTTTCACTGTGATCCTCACCAAGGTTTTCATCCCTCACACTGTTCAAGATGTGCTGTTGACAACACCGAGTCTTACATCACCAGAAAGCCAAGACAGGAAACACCCTAAATGGCCTGTTGAATTAGAACTATAATCAACACTTTTTTTGTGCCAGTATTTGCCAGTGCCACATACTGACACCTTGGCAGCCCCAGCCAGGAGATTGGCTGAGAGTGGGGTGGGGGGCAGAGAGCCAGCTGAGTACTGGCTCCTCTTTTTTTCACATAAAAAAGCACTGTCTATAACAATGATGTACGGAAGCGGCCTTACTCCAAGGCATCCTTCTCTTCTGTCTCCCAAGCAGCTACTCAAGAGGCTTTTTAATCTGATTGACCTGTGGAAAACCAGACTGCCTATTGGAGACTGTGAAACACAAAGTGCTATGAACTGCCAAACAGCAAGGCAGAGGCAAGATCAGGGACCTGCGGAAAGGTGTGAGGGGAAAGAAAGAAGAAGCAAATCACAAAAGGATGTCTGGGAAGTTATCAGATGGAACGTAAAGAGTCCAGAATGGAATAAAATTAGAGATCAAGACTAAAACAAAAACAAATACAAGAAAGGTAAATGAAGAAACAGGAGGATCAGGGGAAGAACTGCATAGAAGTGGGAAAATCATCCAGAAGGGATGGTACTCAAAGAAGACAGAATGTAAACATAACCTTAGCTGTGTCTACGCTAGCCAAAAACTTTGAAATGGCCATGCAAATGGCCATTTCGAAGTTTACTAATGAAGCGCTGAAATGCATATTCAGCACTTCATTAGCATGTGGGCGGCCGCGGCACTTTGAAATTGATGCAGCTCGCCACCACGCAGCTCGTCCAGACGGGGCTCCTTTTCGAAAGGACCCCGCCTACTTCGAAGTCCCCTTATTCCTATGAGCAGATGGGAATAAGGGGACTTCGAAGTAGGCGGGGTTCTTTCAAAAAGGAGCCCCATCTGGATGAGCCACGCGGCGGCGAGCCACGTCAATTTCGAAGTGCCGCGGCCGCCCACATGCTAATGAAGCGCTGAGTATGTATTTCAGCGCTTCATTAGTAAACTTTGAAATGGCCATTTGCATGGCCATTTTGAAGTTTTTGGCTAGTGTAGACATAGCCCTAGAGTTGCAGTTTCCTGAATACACTAAAAATACATGCAGATCAACAAAAGAAACTAAGGAGATTGTTAAGAACTGATGTAGAGAAAGCAGCCAAAACAAGCCATATGCAGAGCGCGAATTGTATTGTTCCTACAAAGCCTGGGCACAATGTTTCATATGCATGATCTTTATACACACATCTCAGGGAGCTGGAAGGGATCTCAGGAGGTCATCGAGTCTGGTCCCCTGCCCTCTTGGCAGGACCAAGCACCTTCCTTTTTTTTTTTTTAAATCTAGTGGCCCCAGATCCCTAAATGGTCCCTTCAAAGATTGAACTCACTGCTCAAACCACTAACTGTTCACATATATGCAGGTAACGCATTACAATATTGGCTTCCTTACCACACACCATCAAAATTGTGCCTGAGGTGATACACATGACTACTTAATGGCAGAATTTAGCGCTTAGATTTCAGGTTTGTCCAAAGAAGTGAAGATGTCCTCTTATATTAAGAGCTAGTAAAGATTAAGGTCTGACCAAATCCTGGTCCTATTGAAATCAACAGGAGTTTGCTCTTTCAACACTGTGGTCCAGGATTTGACTCTGCATTTAAAGAAGGATGGTTACCAGTGTATTAATTAGAGAAATTAATAACAATGATGTGAGATATATTAATGCCTTCAGATTATCTGTTTCTGAAGGAAAAAAATCCCTGCAAGCTGGTAAATGGGAGGTAGAATATCTTTGTTTAAACCCTCTAATTTATTTTACTTCCTCGCTTGAACTTCACCATTCAGGCAAAGCACCCAATTATAACAACACCCAGCATATCATATAATTTCTAGAAAAAGCAGATCTTTTCACAGCAATATATGCTGGCAAAGTATACCTCCACTGGGAAGCAGAGGCAGCAGAATGATGGTTAGAAGGGAGCAAAAGATGAAGAGATCTTGAATATGACTTAGAAGACAAGTTTATAAAATAATCTAGTTTCTGTGTAGCCTGTGCAGCTTCATCTGGATTCTCTCAAGGATGTTCAGTTTTCTAGTGTTATGTGACACTGCAGTGAAAAGCCATATACTATATGGCTGCATCTACACTAGCAAGTTCCTTCAGAAAATCAGGCCCCTTTCAAAAGAACACGCAGAGTGTCCACATAAAAAATGCACTCTTTTGATCCAAAATTGAAAGAATGCAGCTGTTCTTCCAGAAGCCCTGTTGCGCTCCCAGCTCAGGAAGAGCACCTCCTTTTGAAAGCTTCTTTCGAAAAAAGCATGTGTAGACACTCCGCGGGCCCCTTTTTCAAAAGAGCAGTCCTCATGGCACTGGATTTTTCAATCCCTGGCCCATGCTTTCAAAAGAGCGTGGCCTGTGTGGATACTCCCTATTGAAAGAGCGGATCAATCTTTCAACCTACTTTTTTGTGTGTGGATGTGCTCTTTCGAAAGAAGATCTTCCAGAAGATCATCTTTCCAAAGATCACTGCAGTGTAGAAGTGGACTATGTGTAGTGGAGCCACTACAATATGCTTCATAGTACATATACATGAGAGTAACGGTTGCCAGTTGCCAGAAAAACAATTTAAGTGCCATGTGATTTTTTGCGTGATTCTAAAGATTTGCATTATTATCACAATACACTAAGGTATTGTTAACAGTTCTTGTGCCCAAACAAAGATGCTGCAGTGTTCCCACTTCTGTAGTTTAAGTGAAAAAAGTTAAGTTTAATAAATCAAAATAGTTGAAAATACAGCAGCTGTCTGCCCATCAAAATGCAAGAGCCCACAGCATGTGTGTTCCGGGAAAGATATGAATCATGCAGTGTTATCAGTCTTCTCTCTCTAGATACCACAAGTCACTGCTGAACGTGGAAAGGCTATGGAGCTGCCCTGTGGTTGAAAATAGGAGTTTGGATTACTTTGGGCTTGCCTTGCAGAGATGCCAATTTATTTCTCCTTCAAAGGTGGAAACCATATACGATACAGCGTACTTAAATATACTGTAGGAGTACTAATTCTGTATTCTTAAGAAAGAAAATAATTATTTTAAAAAAATATGTTCAGGTACTACTTTTTAAAAAAATTCTCCTTACATCTTTTATTAATAAGACTTTAATTGAAAAGGAGGTAATGTTATATGTCTAACTATCTTCTGATCATTTCAACCACTTACTTACTCTTTGGATTTCACTCAGTTTGGACAACAAAGCAGAAGTGTTTTTTTGTTTTGCCTGTTGACAATGACAATTTCTGGGTATAGGAACATAGGAATTGTGAGACTGCATGACCTCAGTGGTCCATATAAATAAACTGTATGCCTGGTGCTGCGATTCCCTCAGCCTGGTTGTTTTAGATTCAGCATCATCTTCTTTAGATTCAGTGTCTCTCTTTGGAGTACTGAAAAGGATATTCATCCTGTTTTCAGCATCAACTATAAGAAGATCCTCAAGAACAACGATCCAAATCTGACCATGAAGCTGACACTCACTGGGAGAGCCACACCAACAGCATAAGGCCAGTGGAGTACCAAGTCTCTGAGGTTTATGCTGGCCTAACAGAACCTCCTCTGAAGCCCTCACTCATGCATCTGACAAAGTGGATCTTTGCCCACAAAAGCTTATGCAAAAATATCTGTTAGTCTATAAGGTGCACCAGGACTTCTTGTCGTTTTTGAAGATACAGACTAACTCAGCTACCCCTCTGATATTGATAGAACTGGTGCAGTCAAGGAAAGCTAGGCCTGGAATCTGACATCAGGAGAAAAGTCTGGCAAACCAGATCACTTGACTTTAAATTTCCAGTCATTTGTGGACAGCACAATATTCTGTTCAAGTAATAAGGCATCACCAACTCAGTTGATGGACATCATAACCATTACTGTTTTGATTAAAGCTGATGTGATTTTGTTTTGGCCTACAAAGATAATGAACTTGAATATGCCATCGCTGCTGTCAAAGAAATGGAGAAAAATTCAGAGTTGAGCCTGACTTCAAGTAAAATTGTATGCATCAGCAGATAAAACAGCTTGGTTAGGAGAGCAGAGACAAATTTTTCTTCTGTGCTTCCCATTCCCTAAAGAGGGAGGACTTTTGCTTGCCCATTCATGCTGCTCAAGAGCCCATGAAAGCAAGTTTTGAAAAAATGAAGCACCACAGAAAAAAAAATGATGGTTTTGATTTACCTTATGAAGTTATCAGCAAACAGAAAAATACTCTTGAACAATTGTGCATTTCTTTGCTGGATGCTGACACATCTAGAATGTTTAGACATCAGTGATAAAGAACTCTGTGTCACATTAGACAATATCTACCACCTTTACAACACGGAAGACACTCTCCACTCCAAGTTCTCCAGTTCATTCATGACAGAGCGGAAGGACAGTTTTCTTAAAATGTGGATAGCTTTGAAGATTCTGCTCTTGCTGTCAGCCACAGTTGCAAAGGGTGAGCACAGCTTTTCAAAGTTCAGGCTTTGAAAATATATTTTCAAACAATGGCCAAAGAGAGACTAACATCACTTGCTATTTTAATCACTTGAAAATTCTATCACCCAGTCTATAGATCTCTCCGAAGCTATGCTTCAGTTCATGAGAGAAAAAGCAAGAAAAGAGACCTTCAGACCTGAAAAATTGGGGTTACCATTCTAAAGCTGTCACCTACTTAATACTGGTCTACCCAATGTTGGTGCACAGTTCAATTTTTTGATTTTAATACATTTCAGTTATTCTTAAAATTAAAAAGTTTCTATATACTTTGAGAAAATGGATGTTTTATTTGCTTATATATGGCATGAATAAGTACAGATGTACAAATCCTAGCATGCACATGTATTGTCTTATATGATAATGGTAAATCATGCATGGAAATTCTGCATCAAAGATGTGAAATGGGCTACATCTGCAATTAAAAAAGGGTATTCAAAAGTTTAACAAAATAAGGGGGGGTACCAAAGATACTCTCACCTGGGTTTCTTTACACCTCAGACTGTCAGAAGCTGGAAGCCGATAACAGGGATCTCTCAGAAATTGCCCTGTTCTGTTCATTCCTTTTGACACATCTGCCATTGGCCAGTGCTGGAAGACAGAATAGTGGGCTAGATGGACTATCATTCTGAGGAAGTATGACTGTTCTTATGCTGTTAAAAACTCCACTGTTATTAAAGTAATTCATACAGCTAATGCATAAGCATTAGCATAGAGTCAATAGAAATTCAAGGATTGCCACACACTGCCCCACTTCCACGTAAAACATATGTCCTCCCATTCCCCAAGAGCCAGGCACCCTCCTATGCAAACTGCTGGCAACTCACCGGAGCCACCACTGCTGCTGGAGCTGCTGGGCTGCATGCACTGCGGCCAGAACCATATGAGCTGAGCTGGGCCCAGGCCGGGACAGCAAGCACTGCACAGCTTCATGCCGGAACCACAAGAGCCATGCTGGGGTAAGAGCCGCAGGAAGAGCCGCCACCACTGCCTCCATGCATATGTCCCACGAAGTGATGGGATGCGTGTGCAGAGCAGGTGGAGGGCGCTCCACATGTGCGGCTCCAAGAACCTGCATTTCACCACACCATCGTGTCTATTTTGCCACATGTGGAGAGTAGCAAGAGTATTGGATACCGCAGGCACAGAGGTTCCACCATACTGTACAAATACCTAATTAAAGACCATCTTTCCCTTGAAGCATTTACAACTTAACTAACCAAGGGAGACAATGGATGGCAGAAAGGAAGCCTCGCAATCCCCATTTATAGACAGCAAACTGAAGCATGGGGAGATTGACTTGCCCAAAGTCACACAAAAATTATATGGCAGAACTGGGAATGAACACAGACCTCCTTTGTCCCAGGCTTGTGTCTTACATACAGTACTAGAGCCTTCTCGCTCAGGCACCCACAAACAGTGTGGCCTCTAATTTCTGTACATGCAGGCTCTCCTTAATACATATCACTTCTTCCCCTCTCATCTTAAACATTCAGCCTGTCCTTTCTGTCTGTACTCCTAAAATTGTGCCTTGCCCATCACTTGCCTCCCATCTTGTTTATTATTATTTATTTGTAGCACAGTAGTACTCAGGAGCCCCAGCCATGGGCCTGGACTCCATTGTGTTAGGCACTGTAACAAACACACAACAAAAAGAGATGGTCTTTACCCCCCAATTTGCATATGCCTCTTCCCCATTCAGTCAGCTAGAGCCTTAAGATCACCTTTCCCTAGCTTTGCTTCAGCCATGAAAAATCTAGTCCTTGATTCTCTTCACTAGCTTTCTGTCTTTTTCCACACCAAATTGTATGACTTAACTGTACAGCCCCTTCCTCTTTTACTCCTTCTCACTCTTTGTGGCCCTCCTCTTTCCTAATTTCACCAGTTTCTTCCAATCATTGCTTTGTACTCTCGTGCCAATTCATTTGGAATAGCTTCTTCTGCCCATCAGCACTCATGCTCATCTTTCAACTCCTTTCTTTTAACCTCACGAAACTTTCTGATGTACCTCTTAGAATCAGTGCTGTCCCTACATCCATCTTGCAGCTAAACTGTTTTCTAGCGTAGCGTTACTTGTCTGACTTGAAAGAGAAATCTCTTAGGGCAGCTTGTCATATATGGTTTGGAAAAGCACTTTTTTGTAAGGCAACATTTGTGATATCCTATAAATAATTACAAAGAACAACATTAAAATGCTTGCAGTGTCAAATACCAGAATTAAAGATGTCTGAACAGCAACGCTAACTTGACTGCGTGCGCAGCTTATAATCAATCTGTACGCTTTATTATAGTCTGTGAGCTGTCATACCAAGGCAGTAGCTTTGAGTATCAACACCAATGTAATATATGACCTTCTTGGAGTATTTTGCTGTCACAAGTCATTTGCTGTTCTCTGTACTGGACACAGCATAACACGTAACAAAAGCTGTCCCCTCTGAGCTCCAGAGTAAAACATTGTCAAAATATATTTTACTATTATGTACTGTTTTGTTGTGTTTAATTACAAAAGCAGCTCCTAGGTTAGGAACTTTCCTGTCATTGCAAAAGGAAGGAACATCTGAAATAAACCAAATACCATGCTTCTGGTGCAGAAACACTAGCCACTCACAGCTCTTTCTAATCAAAATTATTTGTCTTGCCATCTAATTTATGGAAAGTTATAATTATCTTCATGATTAATAGCTTCCATAGCTGTACATATTCCAGTAAGTTTGATATGTGGTTTTCTAGAATGTGATTCCATTTAATAGGTACTTTCCAGGCAACAGTGAACCTGAAAACAGTCAATTTGATTAAGATAAGAAAGGAACTATTTACAGTGTCCCAGGTCAAACAGGAACATGTTAACTCCATACCCCCCAGTGTAGTGCAGTTTCATATTGTTAGAATGCACTTCATATGCTGAACTTGTGACCCTATGAGTTCAACTTGGCAAGAAAGAAAATACATAAAATGAGAATTCACAATTTAAAAGCTGTCACTACTTCTTTCATAGTTATACCACAGGAACACTGTGAGTAACAGAACTCTCCATACTTATGAGGTTAATCACAAGAGAATACAGGTTCTGGCTCTTCATAACTAGTTCCTATTTAAAACAAGATTTGAATGTGGCAAAGCAAAGCAGCATTTTTAGTTAATTCTTCCTGAACAGAGGGACTCAGACTCATCTTCTCAGCACTTTCCATTTTCTTCACTGGTAAACTCCACATATTCAGTTGAAAATAACAGGGGTACTGATTAACACAGGAGCTGAGTAAAAGGTTGTGGAGCCTTTTACAGCCTAGTTGCTGGTTTGAATCCAACTGACCTCCATACATAGATTTTTTCCTACAAGTTTCCACAGGGTTCTGTGATGTCACCCTTCTATTCACTATGCACAAGAGTTAGTTAGGTAGGGTTACAATGTCTTCAGTGTACTATATTTCCATCTCAGTTATCATGGTCCATACAGGCAAGTGACTTAATCTGTGCTTGACGGAGACTGGGAACTGTATGCAGTTTGGGGTTGCGGGGGAGGGGTGAAGGTGAAGCTCAATTAATATGCCTGATGTAAACATGTACATTGAGAGAAGCAACCAAAAGAATTGGTAGAGGACCATATTTCTTAAATTGGATCTCACTGCAGTGATCCAGGTCTTTCTGATCACAAGTCTAGATAATACTATACTTGCCTTTAGCCTAACCAGATACTCTAGCTAGTGCAGAACAAATAAAAATAATTTTCCTAAAAGAACTTTTTACAGGGTCCATTCGCATCTAAGCTCTGAAATGCACTGGTTTCCAGTTTGTTTCCAGGTTTTAATCTTTAAAATATTTTGTGGCTGGTAGACGACCTGTCTCTTTGTGTGATGTCCTCATGGCTGAGATTAACCAAGGTACTCACCCCCTTGCTTAACAGTGGGGGACTGACAACAAAGCTGTCTCCATGAGGGGCCATCAATTCTTGAGCTTCCTTCCCCCACAGGCCAGATTTGTGGTGCTTGTTTCAGCAAATGAAGGAAAACAGCTCAGGTTAACCAAGCTGTCCAACATCTGAAACAAACCTGCCAAGGGGGATTTTGTGGGATTGCCTGGAAGAGAAACAAACCTGGCTTTTCCTCATGCACAGTCATGGCATAGGGATTTGAAAGCTCTGACTGTTATACTCTACCAACCCTGGCTGAGACTTGGAACAATGGTGCTGTAGCTGCTCCCCTGGTGACATAGCTCCCACCAGGAGTTGGGGGTGGATTAATTTTGTCAGCAGTAGTGCTCTTTCCCCATCAGCATAGAGCAGCCACTGTAAACTCTTTAATGTAGATGAAGCCTTAGTTTCGTAGTATTCAAATTGAATTCGTCAGCACTGCTGGCCTGATTCTCAGATACCCTAATCCACTTTACGCCATGCTGGCAGCATAAAGGGGTCATGAAGTGGGTGGAAAATCTTTCACAAAGTGGCCTTCAGGTGAAATGGGACTCAAGCCCTAAGTCCCCAAGTATCTACACCAAGGGTGAGCAAACTTTTTACATTGGGCCCCATTGTTTGTCCCTGCAATTAGCAGGGCCTCTCCCTCACTCCTCCCAGCCCCAGGATGGCCCTGGAAGTGAGCGGTGGTCTCCCGGAAGTGACATGCTGTGCTCCCTCAGCAACAGTAGCGGCAGAGGCCCTGGAGGTAAATCAGCGGAAAGCAGATAAATCAGCTTTCTTAATGCCACTTCTTCTTTGAAAAGCTTGGCTTTTATACAGCCAAGGAAGAAAAACCAGCAAAAAAATTTATACACCTCCTCTTTATCGATTGGAGCCACAGGGCCATTTCTCTGAGCTTGGCACTAAACAGAAAGAGGTTGATAGTAGGTCTTTCTTATTGTCAGGGATTCTCAGCAGCAATAAAACTTTAAAAAAAATATGTTCCTCTCTCTTTATATCAGACTTTCAAAAGCTTCGAAGAAAGCCCAGCCCAGGGCACCTCCAGGAATTAAGTCTGAACACAATTTATAAAATAGAATTAACATTTATAAAGCATAGCTCCTGGTGGAGCTTCAGCCTAGAGCCAGTGCTTGGGAGATCTCAGCATGCTGCTGAAGGGGGCTGCGCCTAGTGGGAGCAGGGAGTGAGTAGCTGGCAGGTGCTGATCCAGTCTGGCCTGGAAGCTTAGCTGTCTAATCTGCACAGAGTGTGAAGCCTGCGGGCTCCTCTAACCACACTGTCTCCCAGCCTCTCCTGCTGGCAGCTACAAGCAGAGCCTTTTGTAAGGCATGGGGCAGGCTCTGTGCAGTGAGAAGTTCAGCAGAGTTCCCCTGAACACTCAGCCATCGCTCATTTCCCCTCAGGAGAGTCATTAATCAAGCTGCTCTCCTGCAGCAAGGCCACATCCTCCTCCCAGGAGAGACACTGGGAGCGAGCTGCTGCCTCAGGAAAATAAAAAAAAGACCAGGAGACAGCTCCATGCAGAGATCAGCATAACAGGAACAGAGAGGCTGCGGGGAAGGTAACGGAGGCTGCAGGGGAAGTGGGAGGGCAGCCTGATCGTGCCGCGTCCCCCCTCATAAAATTTCAGCTTTCCCTCCCCCACACTTTGCACACCCCTGATCTACACCATACCCTTTACTGTGGTATCTCAACTGAGTTCATCTATCCAGAATATCACACTTCAACTGCAACCCATGCAGCAGGGGTCACTTCCCTGCCCCCCAAACACCATGCAGGTGGCAAGAGCCAGAACAGCTCAGCAGCCAGCTCCATTTCTCCATGCCATTCCAGCCAACTTCTCTACAATAGCAGGAAACAGAACTCCTGGTCCCAGAGTGTACTGCTTCCCACCACCGACATGGTAGAGAAGTGAGGTGCAGGAGGCCAGGAGGATGGTGTAGCAAGGTGGAGAAGCCTGCCAGGCCACTCTGGCTCCTACTGCCCACATGGTGGGAGAGGGAAGGAGGGCAAACCCTGCAACCACCATGCCAGGCCCCCCATAAATCCCCTGCCATGTTGCTCAGGGAAGGGGTAAGGAGGTGGGATTTGGAGAAGGTGTGGAGTGGGGGTGGGACCTGCAGCACAGAGGTGCCCCAGGCCTCACGGGAGGGGAAAGTTGTCCCAGGCCTCACGCCCCACTCAGAATGGCACCACTCAGGTGTGTTCATGAGAATTAAGCTGCCTACTTAAAGGCTAGCTAACCCTTGAATCTCAAAGTTACTCTAGATCCAAAATGTTGTTTTCAGATGTAAAATGTTATTTTGCAAAACAAAGAGAATCTAGCAAATATCTTTCTTTCCCAGATTGTCCATAAAGCGAAGTGCCTAAACCAATTGTATTCACATTTCAGAAAACATTTGCATCCCAGATGGAGAACCTGCATGCCAAATTTAAGTCTGGAAGTAATTTGGGGTGGGGGGGTGGAAAGTTATACCAAATGTAAATACTATTGAGGCTTATAATGTAATTTACTATAAGACTGTAATCAGAGCATTACAAACACAAATTGGTCTTAATTTATGTTCCAGGTACAACAGATACTACTTTCCGATTATTAGTTTGCTTCTTATTTCAGTCAGGATGTCCTGATATAATGCATTTCCTAAACATTACTTGTATCCTTATACTGAATGTATACCCTTCCTAAGTTTCCAAGGCCTCAATCCTGCAAAGTGATGTGTTTGGACTGCTGCACAGTCCTACCACCAGCAACAGTGCTTTGTATGGGTGACAGAGTTTGCCTGAGCAGAACAGTTTCCAGGATCAACCCGTAAGAGACTTGCATTAATTAAATTCTCAGTTCTCTCCTCCTCTCTCCCTCTCCCTGCAGCTGGCCCTGGCTACCTGTCCAGGCCAAGTAGTGCCCTCTGCCTCCATTCAAGCAGTCAATGCCCACACAAGACACCTCCAAGCTGAGTTCCATGCCTAGCAATCTTCTCTTTCTGCTGAGCAGGCAGGAAACCTCATGCACCCATCTCCTCCCTGCACACCAAGCTGCACCCACAAAGGACTCTGCCCAGATTGTTGTGACTCCTGGATAGCTTTCTCCAGCTGCACTTGCTCTCAGCCTGAGAAGGGAGAAGAGACTGGATTATTTAACTCTGGATTTCATACACAAGTACAAAGCTGTTTTCCAAAACAACAGGGTAATGCTTACATTAAATATAAAACTTCTCGCATGGATTTATTTTTAAATGAATAAAATTTCTCTTCATATTAAGATTTGTAAAACAAAGTTTGAAAGAAACTTTAGAAAGTTTGGGTCAAACAAGAGGACAGCGTTCCCCTAATTCTGGCATTTCAACCTTACTTTGTCTCAGGGCCCAATTCTCTGCTGCTGCAAATAGGTGAAACTCCAATGACTTCAGGGAGCTACATTCATATGCACTCCAAACAATGTGCCCTCAATATTATTTGAGAATAGCTTTCACTTCCTTTGCTATTTAATGGTATAGCTCAGAGTGCTGTTATTTTGTCTCTTTAAGCTGCTGTTGAAGTCAGAATAAATATTTAGTAAGAATTTACAGTATATATGGTAGAATCCTTACTAAATGGACTATCCAGCCAACATCTGCCAAATGGAAGCGTCTTACCACCAGCTGAAATGACGACCTAACTCTGTCCCTCCCTATTCACATGTGTCCCCGTCCCTTCCTCATTAAGGCCCTGATTCTGTAAACATTGGTGCACGTAAACAGTCCTGAAACCAGAGAAACTGTTCAGTGTAAAGTGACCTGTGAAGGTTTGTGCTGCATCTGGGCCTGTATAAACTCCTGGCCACTCATGTGATGCTAACCCCAATTCTCAATTCAGTTCAATGAGACTTCACGGACACGATAAACCCTTTCCCCAGGATGACCCAGCAGCAGTCACGGCTGGGTTCAATATGTAAGGGATCCTCTCCATTCACCAACACAGTGTCAGAGTACACTCAACCTTCTATAATAGAGTTTTACTCTATTTTGATTATTCTGGAGGGTTTTTTAAGAAGATAATCTTTTTGATCTCTCTCAGCTCCTATCTTTCATCTCACTGAGCCTAGAAGTCAGCTGCAGTAACCCTCTGCTGCAGGAATCGAGAACCTCTGGCCCAAGGGCTGCACATGATTAGTCAGGGTTAGCTACTGGCAGGTTGCGAGTTGCTTTGTTTATATGAGCATCTGCAGGCACAGCCACTCACTGCTCCCATTGGCCGGGAATGACAAACCACAGCCATTGGAAGATGCAAGCAGCTGTGGCCTGCAGACACTCAGATAAACAAAGCATCTCCAGGCCCACCGTTCATCTAGCCCAGCATCCTGTCACTGAGTGGCCATTACCAGAATTCACTAATCCTGACAAACTGTGCGCCAGAGGTTCCCCACTCCTCTGTTGTCTCCAAAGGCAAGAGGAGAAGGGAACCAAAGCCCCTCTCTCTGTACTTTTTGCACTCAAAATCATACCGAGAAGGCCCATAAAAGTATGGACACACTTCTATCTACAGGGAGAAACTAGGAGCTGGAGATGGGATAGGGGAAGCTTCTTACTGTCATTCTTCAGTCACTACGTACTTGCAGTAAAGATGGAGGTGAAAGTAAGTGAGTGCGCCCTGGTGCGCAAGAGCTGTTTGACCTGTAGTGAAAGTCAGCCGGAAGCTATTTGAAGAGCTGGCAGGGACCCGGTTGCAATACGACCTGTAAGAAATTTCAAGTTACTTTCACCTCTGAGTAAAGATGACAATTATTTTATTTCTGGCTACTCTGCTCTGTGTTTTTATTGGAGAAATATTAAAGAAATATTGTTTGCCTTTGTAATGGAAGGAGGTCAGGTTTGTAGTCATTCTTAGAATCTGTGGAAATTAGTTTGCAGACTTTATCCAGTTTCAAGAATGCTCTGTCTCCTGCACAGATGAGCTTTGCTTTTGTTGTTAACAGGTCTATCATGCCAGAAGAGCAGAATTAGCAGCTTGTGGTCTTTGTCCCTAAGATTAGGTGATGCTTTAGGCATTTTGGTTCAGGTAGGGACAAATGGTCAGTTCACATAATGGAGAATGATAAACAGTAGGGTCCCCTCAGTATCTGCACTATGAACACTGCTGTTCAGCACACTCATTAAGACAAGTATCAGAGAGGTAGCTGTGTTAGTCTGGAGCTTCGAGAACAGCAAGAAGTCTTGTGGCACCTTATAGACTAACAGATACTTTGGAGCATAAGCTTTCGTGGGCAAAGACCATGATGAAGATGAAGCGGATCTTTGCTCACAAAAGCTTATGCTCCAAAATATCAGTTAGTCTATAAGGTGCCACGAGACTTCTTGTTGTTCTCATATTCATTAAGAATCTGGAAGTGGATAAATTTGCAGGTGATATATAATTAAGATAGGCAAATCCAAAGCTGACAGTGAAGAGTTGCAAAGCTATCTCACAAAACTGGATGACTGGGCAACAAAATGGCAGATGAAATTCAATGTTCATAAATGTACATTGGAAAACATAATCCCAACTATACATACAAAAATATGGAATATTAATTAATTAGGAAAGTGATCCTAGAGTCACTGTGGATAGTTCCCTGAAAACTTCTCCTCAGTGTGCAGCAGTGGTCAAAAAAGCCAACAGATTGTTAGGAGATTGATAGAAAATAACAATATCATTGTGACACTGTATAAATCCACAGAGTACCCACAGCCTAACTACTGTGGCTACTTCTTGTCAACCCATCTCAAAAATACATGGTGGAAATGCAAAATGTTCAGAGAAAACCAGTAATCACAGAGATGGAACAGTTTGTGTACAAGGACAGACTAAAAAGATTAGTGCTGTTAGAAAATAGATGACTAAGGAAAGACATGACAGATCTATATAGAGCTGGCAATGGGAAGGAGCAGCTGCCCTGAGGCCCAGTGATTTAAAAGAACCCAAAGTTCCTGGCTTCTACTGTTACTGCAGCAATGGCCAGAGGCTAAGGCCCTTTAAATTGCCACCAGAGCACCTGACAACACATTCAGAGGACCTCTGAAGAGGTAGTTTGGGAGAGGCGAGCACCAAGGCTCACCCCTTCCGCCCAAGGCCCCACTCCTTCTGGGGACACACTGATGGGCCCCTTCCACCTTGCCCAGGAGCCCAGCAAGTCCTTCTGCAGCCTGGCTCTATATAATTATTATATGGTGGGGTAAACAGAGAATCTTCATTACCCTTTCTCACATACAAAAACAAGGGCCCACCTGATTAAATTAATAGGCAGTAGGTGTAATACAAACAAGAAGTCCTTTTTCCTCATAATACACAATTAACCTGTAAAACTCATTGCCAGGAGATGCTGTGGTAAGCCAAAGTGTAACTGTCCAAAAAAAGAGAACCAGGTCATTTCATGGAGGATACATCCACCGATTATCAGCCAAGACGGTAAAGGGAGATGCAACCCCATCCTTAGGGTGACTCTAAATCTATGGTCCCAGAAGCTAGGAAGGGATCACTCCAGCTGCCCTGTTCTCAACACAAACACCCACCCACTGAGCCCAGATAACGGCCTCTACAAGTGACAGATTACAGAACTAGATGGACTGTTGGGTTGACACTGTATGGCAGTATTCTACAGATTTCCAGTGTAGTGAGTTGAGAACTTTTCTGAATTACTTGCTGTGAAAGTGCACCCTGAACTGTGTATCAATTGTATGCTTTGTAGTTTTCTGTGGCAGATAGTTTCATTCCCATGTAGACTGTGTGGCTATAATCCAGATGGGAGATGTACTATTAAAGCCAAGTCATTGTTTGCTATGGTGGCTGCCGGAGATAGATACAAAACATCACAAAAGGCCTTTGGTGACCTCCTCTCCTGTTTTCTGCGTGATAACTGCAGCCCCATATAGGACTTGACAATCTTTGAGCCACATCAACTCTTCCCTGGCTGCTTGGGATGCCAGGGAAGGCCATTTCTCAAGCCCTGACAGGGAAAAACTTGTGTAGCTGTGTGAGGATTTACTGAAACACATGTGAGGAAGAAGGATCCCACTGACCATTCTCCAAAGCTGCAGAGCCCAGGAGAATTACAAATCTCCTGTAAGCTCTGCTGTGAAGGAGACCACTTCTTTTGGACAGGATCATAAGAAGTGCTGGTATGAGACCATAAGAGAGAGTAACCCTAGTTACCTGAGAGGGTGCTGAAGGTGGGTAAATCAGCCCATGAGTCCCCTCTCCCGCTAGTTCTGCTGGCAGGGAAAGGGAAATTTGGTGATAAACTGTTCCCTCCTCACCCTGCTGCTCGAGAAATCCAACCCATGGGCTGCAGAACTTTCATGGGCTGCAACCCTGGCAAAAAAGTATGATAACTATCTGACAAGTGAAAAAGAGATGATCTAGTGCTGGGGTTCTCAAACTTCACTATACCATGATCCTTTCTGACAACAAAAATTACTACAAAGTTTGAGCTCCATTGACCTAGACAGGGACAACAAAGCCAAAGGGCTTCAGCCCCAAGCAGTGGGGCTGAAACCTGAATGTCACTGCCCAGGCCTGAAGCCATCAGGCTTTGGTTTCAACCACAGACAGTACGCCTTGAACTTCTGCTCTTGCCCCAAGTCCCAACAAGTCTAAGCCAGCTCTGGTAACTCCAATAAAATGTATTTGCAACCCACTTTGGGGTCTTGACCCACAGTTTGAGAAACACCAGTCTAGTGGCTAAAATGCTATTCATGGCCCTCAACAGGTGGACACAGGCTTCATTTGTGGAACTTGGGCAAGTCATGTAGCTGCTTTGTGCCTCAGTTCCACATCTGTAAAATGGGGATACTAATTTAGCCCTAGCCCAGAGGGTACTGTGAGGGGAAATACATTGAAGATTGTGACACAGTTATAAACTATATGGTAATGAGCCACATCTATATCTTTGACAGACAGATAGATGTTCTCCTGGGTTGTCCGACACATGGATGCGGGAACCCAGAAGAGGCTAGGAATTTTATAAGCTCTGGAATTTGTGCAAAGTTCAAGATTTATTTATCCTGCAAACTCCTTCAGGCAGGGACAGCACATATCTCCTCCAGTCTCTCACACTGTGTCAGACACACTACCTGTGCCTCACAAATAGTAAACAACCAAAAAATTTCTCCTTCTGCCTGATAACATTAAATATGAGAACCCAAATAAAGTTTTAAAGGAGTCTGACTGACATAATCCTGAGCTTCCCATTGCTAATTAGAAGTAGCTACTGCAAATGCGCAGTTGCCATTTTTCAGCATTTCACATCTTGAGTTTTAAATTTCTCCCACCTTCCCAACAGCCAAATGAATTTTATATAAAACTTGTTTTTGTTTTTCTTAATTGCTCCTGGGCTGAGACCAGGTTTCCAACTTGAAGTAACTTTTTACAGCCAAGTTACAAATGCCTGAAAAACAGAATTTATAATGAAAATGCTGACACAACCTTAACTATAGCAACATGAAAGGCGCCTCTATAATGTAGTCAAAACGTGGGACATAAAGTATTTTGTTCCAGTAATGGACAGGAGAATATGAAATTCCCAATTCAAAATAAAGTCTATTTGTTGGTATTTACCGGATTCTTCCAAACATAACAATTTTGCAAAACATGAGAGAGGGTTTGAGGGAATACAGAATTCAATCATTACTAAATCTTCATCTCTCCAGTATATTTGAGGCACACAGATTAGTGATGGTCAACCTGTGATGGCCAGCTTCTCCTCCTCCCTAAAGCCAAAAAGGAATCATTCTGAAATGAGAAACAACATTTATAGGTAAAATATGAGCTCAACAAAAAGACTGATGGATAAGTGGAGGCAAATGATACAAGGTCCATATAAAATGAAGTGATAACCTGTCATCACTGTACAGCATGGGAATAACAGCATCACACAGGAAAGAGTGTGAATGGAAGACTATATAACCCTGTGAAAGTAACAGAGTGTTTCACATACTCAATATCGACATCAAGTAGCACCACATATCAGCCATTCTCACTTCATATTTATTAGTTGTTAAGCACTGACAGTGTGTTCAGACCTGTATGAGACACAAAATAAAGATGACTCCTGCCCGACAGAATTTATAATCACAGGTTCTAATCCTGCAATCAGATCTGAACAGGCCAACCCTTACGCCACCTCAAAGTCTGTTTGTTGTTAATGGGCTTTCCGATGGACGCCACGGTGTACCCAATTGCAAGATCTAGAACTCCTAACCAAGAAGGTGTGATGCAATGGGAAGCCCGGAGAACGAGCTGAAGTTGTAAATTTATTTAAAAATCACTTGTGGGCACTGCGGTGAGCCTTTAGGAAGGACTTTGAATATGGAGACAGTGAATTAGGATGGGGGAAGGCATTTTTATATCTAATAATGGCATGGAAAATGGCAGAAAGAGGAGAGAGAGACAAAATGCAAACAGAGCAGTGTGAATGGCATTACTGATGAGGAAGAAATTAAGGTGAAATACAACTGAATCAAAGAGATAGATCAGAGAAGAATTCTACAGAGACTTGAAGGTCAACGAGGAGAAATTTGTGACATATTTGACTGAAGTTATTTGCAAATAAATACAAATATTTCATAGAGCAAAACTTATCAAAGACATTAATGAAGCTCGCTTTGTTTCTGGCCATTTTAACAGCTGGCTGCTTAATTCTCATGGGGGCTGAGATTTACTGTTCATTACAAAAATTCACCATGGTTATCTGTTAACAACACTGGCTTCACTGCATGTTTTGTTAATACAAGAATCCTTAATATGAATGATTATTACAGTTATGTACAGTTTCAGGATAGAACCAAGTCTCTTAAAAATTGTGTCTTAACATGATGATTATCCACAAATCAACTCTAATTTATTACAAAACTTTCATCTTAGAAATGCAGTGACTCTCCCAATACTTTCATAAACAAAATATCAATGTAATATCAGACTATATTTTTCCAAGGACTCTTGTACAAGTGGTCCTTGAATTAAAAAAAATTGGAATAATGCTGACATCTACTGACTGAACTGTTACTTACAGCTATGTAACTATAAAAATGGATAGGTTATCACTTACTATTCTTAATTTGTATTGCAATAATGCTTAGAGAACCCAACTGAGGCTGAGAATGCATTGTGCTAGATACTGTAAAAATTCCAAAAGACTGTCCCTCTCCAGTATAGCTTACAATTAAATAAACAAGACAGAAAGGGCAAAAGGAGGTATTGTCACCTCCATTTTACAAATGGGGAACTGAAGCATGGAAAGATCAAAACACACCTCAAGTCACACAGGAATTCTGTGGCAAAACTGGAAATTGAATATAGTTCTCCTTCGTTCCAGTCTAGTACTTTAACAACAGGACTATTGCTCCTCTCCAAATGAAAAACAGGTAGTTATAACCATGTCCATTATAAAAGAAAACCAAGCAGAAATTAAATCAACAGCCCTGATACTGAAGACACAAGAAAACCCATGACTGGACATAAAGACAGATTTTCTTCACCAGTTTATTGTGTCCATAGTACCTTGAACTTTTAGAAACCAAAAACCATATTCCACATGTTTTTCCTAAATATCAAGATGCTTGTCTGTTTGCTAGCCATTTTCTTTAATTGCCTTCTACCATTGACATTAGTTTAAGGACAGCAGTTTTCATGCTTTCACTGTGAGGTATGGAGCTTCTGTTGGGAAACTGACACAAATATGGACTAGTTCTGGGTTTTCAAAACAATTCAGGGGTAGTTATCCCTTTCCGTTGTAAGAAATGTTTATTCACTCCTTCAAGCCCTCTAAGATTAACTTTAAGTGGACAAAATTTTGTAACTGTAGTAACAGCTAATCACAAAGTTTCAAAAACTGAACCCCATTAAAAATACAAAACTTTAAACAATCTCAATCCAATCAGGTGGAAGAGCCTCTCGTGCTGATAAAATACGTTCCACACAATATTGAACAGTCCTAAGCCACTTCCAATCAACAGATGATTACCATACTTGAGTTCTATCTGCCCAAAATTGTTAAGAAACCTGATTTACAGGGATACAGGATTGAAAATGGGAATGGAACTGTCACGGTTTCTGCTAATCAAGCTGACTGGGACTCCTTGGAAACATGTGAGATCTGCTGAGTTCCAGGCTACAGGAAGTCAGTCATACTGTCTCATCGCATAAGAGATCTATCAGTTTTGCTTACAAGAGCCCAATCCATGCTGCCAAGTCAACAGTATCCTGAATGACTGATTGATATTCCACCTCTTTCACCACTGTACAGAAAAAACAGCCCTGCAGGTATATTCAAACATCTGTAACACGGTCCTTATACGCTCCTCTCGAGTCCCAGCCACCTCCTCAGTTCCCTTGAGACAATTTGAAATAGAAAAATGACTCTGCTTTCTCTTCATTCCAGGAAGACTAATTTCAAATATTCTGATGAAAACTTCTACCCTGTTGTGCATAAAAAAATTCCTTGGTGAAGTCAGCCTGATGCAAAGCAGATTGAGTGTGTCACTCAAGACGAGTTATGGAAAGTCCCATCAAGAGGAGACTGCTACTCTTTCAGGAAAACCATGTATAATTGTGTAGAGTCTTACCTGCTCAGTAAGATCAGAGATATTCAGGAGATATCACCTCATGTAATAACTTGTAACATTATGAAATGTTCAGTGCTCCAAACAGTACAAATGGAAATATAGCACATCAGAAGAAAAATTTTAAATGAATATGTATAGATATAAACCAGCAAAAACCTTTCCAATGTGAATCTAAAGATAAAATATAGCAAAAAATTCCAGCTATTAAAAGAAAAAACCCTCATATACTAACACAATGCACATTAAACTTGTAAAATGAACATATTTTCTGTCTTGTGCATATTCAACAAGAAATGTATTAGAATAAAAATTTATTCCAAATTAGAATTTTATATAAGCATTCTCAGAGCTTGGGTTCAAAATGTAAATAAACCAATATTTTAGGAGACGTGTCACAAACAAAAGCAAAATTTATCTTATTTCATTTGTAGCTGCATTTTTTAACAGAAAGATTTGCCCAAATTTCAATTTCATGATGCAGAAATGACAAGGTAAATTTCAATAGCCTGTTATGCAGTTCAGATTAGATCATCATGATGACCCCTTCTGGACTTAAAGCCTAGAAATAGGATATTTCTTACAAAATAATGTATTAATCTAGGCTGCATATAATTCTGACAAGTGCCTATTGCTACTTTCTATAATTGTACATTTAAGTACACTAGAGAAATAATTTGGAATAAATTTGAATAAATTTGTGAAGGATGCCCTCTAGTGGTTCGAAAAAATATTTCATTTTTTCAGCAACGTTCTCTCATTGAAACAATAGGATAAGATGCAAGTGGCAATGAACCAAGGTGGGCTGAGAGGATAAAAAAGGTTCAAAAGTCTTTTTCCAAAACACACACAAGCAGCTTCCACTAATAGTAGCTAGTCAGATAAACATTAATCCAAGTTCCATGACAACTGGTTATAATGGGAAAACTGTAAAATTATTTGTGGTGTATCTGGCACAATAGATGTCTGTGCTGGAAAGAGGGTGAGGTTCCACAGGATACGCGCGACACGCTAACATTGTAGCGTTGTATAAGAACAAAGGAGACAGAAGCGACTGCAACAACTACCATGGAATCTCCCTCCTAAGCGTCACTGGTAAACTGTTTGCTCGCATCATCCTTGGCAGACTCCAGAAGATTGCTGAGAGGGTATACCCCGAATCGCAGTGTGGATTCCGCGCAGAGAGGTCTACCGTTGACATGGTCTTCTCTCTAAGGCAGCTGCAGGAGAAGAGCAGGGAGCAGAGGAAGCCACTCTACATAGCCTTCATCGACCTGACCAAGGCCTTTGACTTGGTCAGCAGGGATGGTCTGTTCAAACTGCTCTACAAGATAGGCTGTCCTCCACGGTTACTCAAGATGATCCAGTTGTTCCACGAAGACAAGAGAGGAACCATCCAATATGACGGCGCATTATCGGATGCTTTCAGAATCAGGAGCAGCGTCAAACAAGGATGCACGCTTGTTCCGACATTGTTCGGGACCTTCTTTGCACTCCTCCTGAAGCATGCCTTTGGATCTTCAACAGAGGGCATCTTGCTGCACACAAGATCTGATGGGAAACTGTTTAACCTTGCAAGGCTGACAGTTAAGTCTAAGGTGCGAGAAGTCCTCATCAGAGACATGCTGTTTGCAGACGATGATGCTGTAGTGTCTCTCACAGAAAACCAGCTTCAAAAACTGCTGGATCAGTTCTCCAAAGCGTGCAAGGACTTTGGGCTTACCATCAGCCTAAAGAAGACGAACGTACTCGGTCAGGATGTTGCTGAATCCCCATCAATCAGCATTGACAACTATACGTTAGAGGTCGTCCACGAGTTCGTTTACCTCGGGTCCACCATCACTGACACCCTGTCGTTGGACACTGAGCTAAATAGGAGGATCGGAAAAGCGGCCACAACTCTGTCCAGACTCAGCAAGAGAGTGTGGAATAACAACAAGCTGTACACTCACACCAAAATGCAAGTTTACAGAGCCTGCATCCTCAGCACCCTCCTTTATGGCAGCGAGACTTGGACCCTGTGTGCCCTCCAGGAAAAGAGGCTGAATGTCTTCCACTTGCGCTGCCTCAGGCGCATCCTTGGAATATCATGGAAGGACAGAGTGACCAACACCGCCGTCCTCGAGCAAGCTGGAATCCCAACCATGCACACCCTCCTCAGGCAGCGTCGGCTCCGCTGGCTCAGCCACGTCCACAGGATGAATGATGGAAGGATTCCAAAAGACATCCTGTACGGTGAGCTAGCCTTTGGCAAAAGACCTCCTGGACGTCCCCAGTTGTGCTACAAAGATGTCTGCAGGAGAGACCTCAGAGAAGTAGACATCGAGCTGGACAACTGGGAAGAACTAGCAGATGACCGCAGCAGATGGAGGCAGGGGTTACACAAGGGCCTTCAGAAGGGCGAGATGAGGATCAGACAGCTAGCAGAGGAGAAGCGAGCGCACAGAAAGCACACTAAGAACTTGCTAGACACCCACCACATCTGCAAGAGAGGCAGCAAGGACCGTCACTCTCGTGTGGGTCTTCACAGTCACAGTAGATGCTGTAAATGAAGTCCTCAATTGAAACTATAAAGGGCGCGATCCATAGTCTATGCAGACTGAAGGATGCCTACCACAGATGTCGCACCTATTGAACCATATACGCCATAAATAATATGCCTGGCTTCATAATTAGTCCCACTGACTTGAACATGTACTGTGAATAAAGGTGGCAGAATCTCTAGTCCAATACAAATAAACAGAATGCATAGAGAGTAAAGGGTGCCTCATTTAAACAGTGACTGATTCAACAGGGGTTTTTTTTAAATAAAAGCTTGCAACTCTTCTAAAAGGTTGTCTACACTACAAAGTTGTGTCGATAAAACTGATGTCAACACAACAAAAGTGGCAAAACAAGTATCACCAGGAAATGTTCACACTTGCTCCCTCTGTCAACCCATCATGTCAACATTGGGAGCAATATAATTGACAGTGTAAGCAATGCACCATGGGTATGTATGCCACTACTTGGCAACACCTTCCATTGCTGGGCATTGAGGGAATGCAGAACAGAGCATGGCGCTTCATGGTTCTGAACATATTATTATGCATTACTTTCTGCCCCAGTCCTCCACTGGTTTCCAGCTTTGTTTCATGCCATTTTTACAACTGTCATTCTTTGCTACTTACTCCATCCGCATCTGCAGTAATAAGGGATTGTTTCCATACTTCTCTCTGATGCTCTCTTAAGCCTCAGGAAGATATCACGCATGGCAGTGCAGTTACTCGTGAATTACTGACAAAAATTACTTCAAAATGAGGGAGGGGACTAGAAAAGGTGTCCCAAAAATTGCTTGTCCCATCCAAAATGGCCAGCATGCCACAGGTGGCAGTTTTATCCTCACAGTGGTCGAAAAACAGTGAAAAGAAAGATGATATTTGCAGCATGGAACGTTGGCACCCTCTTGGACAGGGAGAAAGCTATGGGGCCTGAGAGAAGAACAGCCCTCATAGCAAAAGAACTGGCATGTTATAACATTGACATAGCTGCCCTGAGCAAGACCAGACTGACAGAGGAAGGATCCATCTGCAAACCAAAAGGAGGTTACTCCTTCTTCTGGAAAGGCAGGCCAGAAAATGAGGACAGAATCCATGAAGTGGGACTTACCATCAACACATCACTTCTGCACCAGCTTCCTGACCTACCAACTTGCATCAGTGAGAGTCTGATCAAGCTCCTCTTCCCCCTCAACAACTCTCACCATGTTACAGTCATCAGCACTTACGCCCCCACACTGACTAGCAGCAATGAAGCAAAAGAAAGTTTCTATGAGGACACTGACCAACTCGTGAAAGCAACTCCTCCTAGTGACAAGCTTCTCCTGTTGGGTGACTTCAATGCCAGGGTCAGCAAGGGCTGTAGGACCTGGAAAAAGGTGCAGGGGCATCATGATGTTGGTAACATGAATGCCAACGGCCACCTTCTGCTGAGCTTGTGTGCAGGAAACGACCTGACGATTACCAACACTCTCTTCAGGCAAGCTGATAAATACAAGACCGCATGGATGCACCCGAGATCAAAACAGTGGCACCTGATTGACTATATCATCAGTTGCAGGTGGGACATTTGAGATGTTAAGATCACCAGGGCCATGCAAGGAGATGAGTTGTGGACTGATCATAGACTCGTCAGATCAGTCCTTATGCTGCACATCACACCACTGCACCAAAAGAAGCTCAAGGTTGTCATACCCTCATTCAACATCAGGAAGCTGCAACATACTGGCCATCGTGAGAAATTTGCAGCCTGCCTTGACGAAGTGCTGACGTTCCATGGACCTCTGACTGGAGACCCAATACAAAAGTGGGACCAGTTCAAAACCCTGGTGACAGAGTCAGCCAACACTAGGACTGAAAAAGAGTTCACCCAGACTGGTTTGATGAAAATGACGAGGCCATCATGAAGATCTTAGAGGAAAAACAGAACGCGTTTCTGCTATGGCAAAATGATGAGTCCTCAATCTCCAAATGTGATCTTTTCAAAACACCTTCAGAGCCAGGCTCAAACAGCACTTCATAAAATGCAAGATGAGTGGTGGGAGAGTAAAGCTGATTAAGTCCAATACTACACTGACACTAAGAACTCCAAGATGTTCTTCAGTGCTATCAAAGCTATATATGGACCTTCAAAGCCAAGTACTACACCTCTGTCTGCAAATGGCATGACCCTTCTGAGGGAGAACAGCATCAACAATAGGTGGAGAGAGTACTTCAGCAACCTTCTCAACAGACCCTCCATTGTCGACCCTCAGAAACCCACAACAGACAGTCTTGACCTGCCCCCTACAATGGATGAGGTCAAAAAGGCAATCAGGCAGACCAGCTCTGGCAAAGCCCCTGAGATGGACAGTATCCCGACTGAAATTTTCAAAGCGGCAGGCCCAGTGTCACTTGAAGCCTTTCACAACATCTTGATCAGCATCTGGGAAGAAGACGACATGCCCAAGGACTTTAGGATGCCACAATCATCTCACTCTTCAAGAACAAGGGCAACAAAGCTGACTGTGGAAATTACCAGGCATCTCCCTTCTCCCTTCTCTGTACTCCTGGGAAGATCTTGGCTCAAGTCATTCTCAACTATCTGATCACCAGCATCTCAGAGGAGAACCTACCAGAGGCACACTGTGGCTTTCGCCCAGACCGCAGCACCATTGACATGATCTTTGCTGTTCGTCAGGCCCAGGAAAAGTGCATAGAGCAGAACTTGGATCCGTATGCTGTCTTTATAGACCTCACCAAGGTCTATAAAGTCAACAGAGAAGCACTGTGGATTATCCTGCCAAAACTTGGCTGCCCGAGAAGATTCATTAACCTCATACGCCTGTTCCATGATGACATGACTGGCTTTGTTCTTTCAAATGGCGAGTCCTCAGATCCATTTGAGATCTCCAATGGTGTGAAGCAAGGGTGCGTGCTGGCCCCAGTGTTATTCAACCTCTTTTTCACGTGCATCCTCAGCCACGCAGTTAGGGACCTGAACCATGGAGTCTACATAAAAGACAGACTTGATGGGTTACTTTTTGACCTTCGTCATCTGAATGCTAAAACCAAGATGCTTGAGAGGCTCATCCTTGAAGCCCTTTTTGCTGACGACTGTGCACTTATGCCACACAAGGAATCTGATCTCCAGCTCAAGGTCAACAAGTTTGCTGATGCCACTCACTTCTTTGGTTTGACCATCAGCCTAGGAAAGACTGAGGTACTGTTTCAACCTGCTCCAGGATCTGTTGTTCTCCCCACTTCAATCTTTACTGAAGGAACAGAGTTAAAAACAGTAGAGGAGTTCAAGTACTTTGGCAGTGTGATAGTCAGTGATGACTCTCTTGACAAAGAAACCAATGCCAGAATCTGCCAGGCCAGCCGGGCACTAGGACGTCCAAGAGTGCAATTGTTGAATCAGCACAATATCCAACAGACCACTAAACTGAAAGTGTAGAAGGCTATAGTCCTGATCAGCCTCCTGTATGGCTGTGAAACCTGGACCTTGTACAGAAAACATAAAACTGCTGGAGCACTTCCACACATGCAGCCTGAGGTCAATACTGCACATTCGATGGCAGGACAGAGTTACGAACCTGGAAGTCCTGGACAGAGCAGGAACCATGAGTATCAAAGCCATGATTCTGAAAGCCCAGCTTTGCTGGACAGGGCACGCCACACAAATGGAGGAGACAAGAATCCCTAAGCAACTCCTCTGTGGTGAACTCTCCCAGGGCAAAAGGAATCAAGGTAGGCCTGGCAAAAGATACAAAGACTGCGTGAAGGCCACCACTGCTCATGCTGGTTTAAAACCAGATCAGCTAGAGCAGCATGCAAAAGACCAAACAGGCTGGCGTGCTCTCATATGACACGCGCATGACAACTTGAAGAGCAGCAACGCATACATCTCATTGATGCTTGTGAGAGGAAAAAAGCAACAGCAGCAGCCGCACCAACATAGCCAGGACAATTCCCTTGCCCCCACTGTGAACACCCATGCCGTTCAAAGCTTGGTCTCCTCAGCCACAAGCATGTCCACAACCGATGAGCCTGTGCAAGCTCAAGACGTCATCATTGGACATGACAGACTACCTACAACTGACAAAGGAAGACCCTCAAGTGCCCGAAGTTCTGCATGACATGAACTGCACCATCTCAGCATTGTTTCTGGCATTCACAGAGCACCTCCACAGGGAGACAGTCACTGTTGGGACAGGAAACCACCACTGACTGGTAGGAGCACAATGTCATGCAGGTATGGGATTAAGAACAGTGAGTACAGAACATTTGGATGCATAAAGCTGCCTTCTTGGAGCTGTGTGCTAGCCTCAGACCTGCGGCACAACCACTCCAGAATGAGAGCTGCCCTATCAGAAGAGAAGTGTGTGACTCTAGCTGTCTGGCAGCTGGCAACTCCAGACTGCTACTAGTCAGTAGCAAATCAATTTGGAGCAGGGAAGTTCACCTTTGAGACTGTGCAGGACAATAAATGACATCCTACTGTAAAGGACCCTGCTGGGAAATGTGCACAAAATAGTGGAGGATTTTGTAGAGCTGGGCTTCCCTATCTGTCGCGGGGTGATAAGTGGCACATGTATTCCAATTTTAGCACCAAACCACCTTACAAGAGAATACATCAGTAGGAACAGGCACTTCTCCATTGCATTGTAGACACCACCAGGAGAATTTCACAGACATCAGTGCAGCGTGGTCTGGAAAGTTGAATGATGCCCACATCTTCAGGAACACTGGCCTGTACAAAAAGGTGAAAGTGAGGAATTTCTTTCCAAACCACAAGATTACAGCGAGGATGAGGAAATACTCATAGGCTACATCTACACGAGAGGGTTTTTTCTGGCAATGTGCTTTATCAACAGTCTGTCGACAAAACTTGGTACACCCGCCAGCACTATTATACCTCTCTGCAGGCAGGTATAATGCCAGCTCAACAGTTTCCTGTCAATAAAACAGCCACGTAGATGCTCCAGGGCCCTTCTACTGACAGACAGGGCTTCCAGTTTACCAGGCAGCCCTGTCTGCAGAGCTTCCAGGTGGTCGTTCTGTCAAGAGAGGGCCAGGCAGTCCGGCTGCTAACAACAGAGCGGATTGCTCTTTCAAACTGCTTTTATGTGTAGACACAATCTGTCAACACAAGTTTTGCCTGGAAATTCCCTTCTGACAGTGACTTCTGTCGACAGAAGCTTCTCGTGTACACATAGCAATAGTGACCCTGCGACACCCAGTTTACCCCTTGCAGCCCTGTCTCAAGAAACTTTACATGGGGTACCTGGACAGCAGTAAGGAGCATTTCAACAACAGGCTGAGTAGGTGCCATATGGGAGTCAAATGTGTCTTTGGCAAATTAAAAGTACATTGGAGGTGCCTGTATGGTAGGTTAGACCTTACTGAAGATAGTATTCCCATGGTCATATCAACATGCTGCATAGTTCTGTGTGAATCCCAGAGTGAAAGGGTGGCTCATGATTACAGAGCTGAGGCAGAGCGCTTGGCTGCAGAGCTTGAGCAGCCAGATACTAGAGATGTGACAGGAGCCCAGAGGGCTGCAAATGACATCAGGGAGGCTTTGAGGAAGAACTTTGACAGTGAGAGGAAGTCACGTATCTGTGTTGAAACTTTCCTTGGTGTTTCCCATGTAAATATCTGGGGTCACGTATCTATGTCAGATAATGAGTAAAAAGCCTGTACTCAGAATCAAAATGTCACTTTGTGGAAAAATATAAAACATTGCCTTTAATGATCAAGAGAAAGTGCAGTCATGCTTAAGAAAACACACATTTGCTGGTTGCGGAGGAGCTCGGAAAGGGCAAACCCTCACAACAGCATGGAGGTCCAGCTATCCTTGTTAAGTTGTAAGAGAGGGTGGAGTGAAGGGAAAACTGAGGAGTCCCAAAAAGAAGAAGGGAATGTATGGGAATAGAGGAGGGGTTGCATGATAAACATTACTAGAAGACGTGAGAATCTCTGCTAGTCCATTATTTTTTATCATCTGCTCAATCACTTTCCTAACGAATTCTTGGTTCTCCTTTTTGTCCTGCCTTTTAACTTCCCAGCACTCCTTTTGTTCCCTTTTCTCTGTAGTGATCCAGTGCCTCTGAACTTCTCTTTCTTGCTGTGTATCATCCTTTATTTGGCAGAGTCAGCAGAAGTGCAGGGTGTGTACCTAAAAGACATCTTCTGTAGCAAAATTGGACAACGCACAGAAGGGGGATTGTTAATCTCAAACATGGCATTGAAACATTTCACTTATAAGCACCTTTTGCAACATGCCAGTAACTTTCTCACTGATCCATGTCAGGTGCATAACCTCTTCAAGCATCCAAAACATGGTGTGTGTTGCTGGGGTGGAGTGACAGGGGAGAAATGGGGAGGTTGCACACAGACAAAAAAGTCTTTGCAGGGCTTGCAAGGCAGACATTCTAAAAATCACTCACTTTTCCACAGACAGGGATCATTCTAGCAGACATTTCACTGCTAAGGGTAAGGAAGGAAGGCAGGGTACAACCACTGCATGCTTGCAGCTTTTGCCATGCTCAACACGCAGCTCACAGCTCACCAGTGTGCTGCTTTGGTCCCCACACAAATGACTGCAGCATGACAGTGGACAGCATCCTGCAATAGAAGATGGAACAGTGCTGCCATATGATGGAACCTGCAGCTGAGGATTAACAAGTACCTCCAGAAAACTCCTGAAGGTCTCTCTGAAGGAATCCCTTGAGATCTGTGCCCATTGCCATGCTGTTCACCTGTGCCAATTAGCTACATGAGGCAATGTGTAAGTCACAAGAACACAGCCAGTATCCTACTTTTTTATACACTACACCCACCTCTGCACTACACAGTCCACAATAAGTGTATCTCATCTCCTGCATTCTAATCCACAGAGAACAAATGCTGAGACCTCAGGAGTGAAACAGTTCCTGACTGCCTGTCCCATCAAGTTTCTTTGCCTAGTCATCAATAATTTTACTCTCCAGATTGTCCTCTTTCTGCTGCCCTTTTGCCCACCAAAGTAACCATGGGGCTTATGGAGATAGGGTCACTACCTATGATGGCATCCAGCTCCTTATACAAAGAAATGTGACCATAGGTATCCCTACTCCTATAGGTCAATTGCAGTTCACACTGCACAGACTCCTCTCCCCCTGTACAGATCAGATCCAACACCATCTCAGCAGCCCAAGCAGGGGAGTGTTTGGTGCAACAGCCACCCATTTTTACCTGAGAAGACATGATACCTCTCCACTCCAGGCCAGCAAGCAGGAAATGGAATTTAAAGTTCCCCAGACTGGTAAGGGGAAGGAGCAGATTGCTGTTTACCTGGTGGCAGGGCATCAGAGTACAAAATGCCAACTGCAGATATAAGCACAGACATTGTGGGACGCTTCCTGGAGGCTAACAAAGCAATAAAAGCAGGTATGATGTCCACATTGGCTGTTTGCTAACAACAGAGGGGAAAATTTAAAAAAAAGGCTCAGAGCTGGAAGTTCACGCTCTCGAAGCTGGGCATTTTTCATGACAACAGTCACATTGCCATGTGTATGCTCCCACTGTTGCCAAAAGGCAGTTTATGGCAACAAAGGCTTGTAAGGTAGACAAGCCCTAAAGGTAGCAGAATGAAGAGTTACTGTGATAAATAGTTTGGAGTGAAAATATAAATAGAGACCATCAAAGTTGGTTTTGCTCATTTGTTGAATATTTTATTAATAAACCCTTCAAACTGAGAAATAAGCACGATGCTGTGAAGTCAGAAACTGGCAGGATTGACAAGCAAAATATTTTAAATATTCTTTTCTATTACTGTATTACAACCCTGAAAGAGTTGCAGTGTCTTTTGGGATTTGTGGTTTTTTATTTTGAAAATATGCCCTTTAGCATTAGCAGCCAGGTGCTTGAAGGAATATCAGCAACCCTGTGCGCTAGATGTTAGAGGCAAATTTCAAAGGAAATAGCTCTGGAATGCAGCTAACTAAACCAAAAGATGGGAGAATAACCCTCCAGAGAAAGAGAACAGCATGCAAGAACTCACAAAACAAAGCAAGAACAGACAAAGGCAGCTGGTAGGTGAGAAGACTGACTAATGGAGAACAGCAGCAATATAACAGAGTTGCGCCAAGCATCACTGTGGAAGCTAAGGCATTTCAGCTTAATGTGGAAGGTTAAAATTAGCTATTGAATGAACTAAAAGGAGAATAGTACAGTGAACTCTTTCATATCCAGCATTCTATCATCCAGAACTCTCAAATAACCAGCACTTTAACCATAAGTAAATTTTACATTTTCCATAAGTATAGTATAGTGAAAGTTAATACAAATAAATACAGCACATATAAGTTTATATCATACAATAATACTGTTGTTGGTAAATAAAGTACTCTGCATACTTTTGTTTCTTAATATCTAACCTTGTTTTTCTTTCGCGTTACGCATTGTGAGGTATACCTCTCTATTATTCAGAATATTTGAGCATCCGGCAACCTCCCAGTCCTGGGGCTGCCAGATATGAAAGTTTACTGTAGCATGATCAGAGTGACAGACAAGGAGGACCACCCTGAAATCAGCATTTTGGAAATAAGGTTGTAGTTGCTAGTGCCAAAAACCAGCCAATGGAAGTGGTAAAATTTTGCTGGGGGCTGGAGCACCATGAGGAGCCTCTCTCCACTCCCAGGCTTGCAATGTTCACAAAACTCCCCAGCTAGGTTTTCTGAGTACACACTGGGGGCCGGGGAGACAGGGAGAGGCTCCTGTGGACTGGATCTGTTCTCAGCCTATGTTTCGTCCAGCCCTGCATTTAAAGGATAAGTTGCTACAATAAGAATCAGCACTTATCCAAAATGGAGAACTTGCCTTTGTATGGGTCAACATACTTGCCCAGTGAATTATTCTCCAAAGGAAGAGGCTCAACACATCTAAGGCTATGTCTACACTAGACAGATGTCAACCACTGATACGCAATTTTAGCTATGCTAATTGCATAGCTAAAATCGAATTATCAATGGTCCACTTCTGTCTGTCTACACAGACGAAGGTCGACAACAGCGTTTCTCCTGTCGACCTTCCTTAATCCTCACTGCTCACAAGGCACTCTGGGACTTTGACCCCAGAAAGTGCCATTTCGCACGCGCGTGAAACAAAACCCTTGAAGACTGACCCTGAGTGGGTCAATCTTTCGCAGTAATGTGACTTTATCCTCAGCCTACAAAAGTCACCTTAGGGTACTGCTACAACCTTCCCCTCATTCAAGAAACACAAGTTTGGGAGGCTCTTACTTTTTGCAGAACTCTTTCCACAAGGAACAATTTACAGAAGAAAATATTCTCCATTGATTGGTCTCATAATAGAGGACCTCAATTTACCTCAAACTGCATGTCTCCAATTTCAGTGCTGCTCATATTTTAAAGACATAGCAAAGACTGCTCTGCATGAAAGGGTAATGCAACTAGAAAATCCATTCTCTACAGACTACCCAAGCAAGTATGAAAAAACTGGGAGTCTTCTTTCCAAAGAACACTTATAACAACCCTCACCATGAAAAAGGCTGAGGTGGTGAGGCTTGGTTTTTTTTTTTCTTTTTTAAAGAGGGGTGCCTTTTTTTGGAAGGTGAAAGAACAATTATAGGAACCACCACACAGAACAGACTCTTAAAAGTTTAGATTTTGCCTTCGTCAAAATAATTCATTCGGAAATTTTCTAGTCACCAAGCACAAGTTGATTTTTCAAACACAAACTGTGACAGAAGTACTCTATGGCAGAGACCTGCATATCTTGGAATTCTGCTACTCAGGCAGTCCACAAAACCAGCCACATTAGCTACTGCTCAGGTTGTACCCAGAGCCAGCTCCCCTGGGCCTCCTGAGCAGCAGCCAGTATGGCTGGCCTTGGAAACCACCTGAGCAACTGGCCTCAAATTATTCCAGCAGCAGCTCATGGTGGCTGGTCCTGTGCCTCTGGCTGGTCTGTGGGGTGCCTCAGCAACTGGCAGCTTTGCAGGCAGCTGCACCAGCCACTGTGAAAGTCATGGAGGTCGCAAAAAGTCATGATTTTCATGAATCCGGTGAAAGAACTGCAGACTTAATAATGGTGCAGGTCAAAATCTAAAGATTTCATTTTAAACTGTCATTAATTTTCTAATTTTTGAATTACACTATGCTATAGCTGTCATTCATTTTCCGGTCTTGAAACTGGTATCATGCATGTCATTTTTTAATTTTTATTTGAACATTTAAGATAGTTACAACTGGAGGATTATTTACAGTGGCATTCCTACGGCAGATACCACCAAAACAAAATATACACACATTCCACATGGTTAACAAAACAACATTTTAGTTACTAGAATTACATCTATTGTTGTGTACAAGCTTTTGCTGACAGATGTCACAAAGTATTGTTACTGGGGTATTTCTGTTAACAGTCAATATGAGGGTAGTACTACATCTACTTAATTTTAATAGGAATGAAATGGATACCTATACATAAAGATAATAATGTACATAATAAGGTATTTAGCACTCGTATTTTGCCAAAACTTTCTATGCACTTTGAGATCTTATGGCTCATAAGTTTAATAGTTACCAGTTATGCACTATAGAAATATTGATGATCAAACTTACACAAACCTCCTTGGTATCTATCCTTACTGGTTCATATTTAACTGGAATATATGAAGAGATCAGTACATAAACATCTTTCTTGTGCACTTTCATTAGCAAGCATGCTTATTTGCAAAACCATTATCCAAATTTTAGATGTGAAATCCAAGCCTTCCATTTTTTTAAAAAATGGAAAGAATGATCCAATCATACAATGTACATTAATGCAGTTTAAATACTTATACTTGATGCAGAAGTCTTAGTCACTGGCACACATTCACTAAACTCCACATCACTTAATCAGCACTCCAGCATTCTTCTTATTCTGAAAGTCTGTTTTACAGTGTACGTTGCGTTACATCATGCAACTGACCGGCTCATAAGATAATTACTTTTTCACTGTCAGAAGAGCATTTTACTGCTGTACATGGGTTAGAGAATGGAAGGCTCTGAAATAAAATATATGAAGCTTTACAAAAACATTTCAGAAGGAAAACTGGCTGGCAGGTTAAAATTTTGTTTTTGTAATGCAAGTTCTAAGTAAAATGAACCTGCACTAAGTTATTAAAGTAAAAATATAAAAAAAAAGCCAACAGAACCAAGGACTAAATAGAATTAGACAAGGAGCTTCAGTGAACTTGAATAATCCCTTTTAAAGCTCAGTAACCTGTCTAAGGCTATATCTACACTAGCCCAAAACTTCGAAATGGCCATTTTGAAGTTTACTAACAAAGTATTTCAGTGCTTCATTAGTAAACTTTGAAATGGCCATTCCTAAGTTTTGGGCTAGTATAGACATAGCCTAAGACTCAATACTCCTTGGTTAAAAAAATTGCTTCCATGAATCTCTGCTATCATTGTATCCACAATGAAGTCTTCTCATTCATTCCCAAGACCAGAGAATTCAACTTCTCTCTCTCCTGAACACTTTGTAATAACATGATATAATCCAGTTACCATGTAAGAACCTCAAGGCCCAGTGCTACGATATTCACTTATCTGGCTGAGATGACATTGCTCCCTCTCTGTTACTACAATTATCCTATTCAAAACAACCAGATGAAAATTGAGGTAAGGCAAGTGAAATCTGCACTTACGTTTCTCAAAGATGAGCTTTCTAGTTAGATTTTGCAAGCTATAAAACCAATTTCATAAATATTGAAACAGTAGGTAAAAACTCTTCCAAAGATAAAATAAGTTAATTAGTAAGGACAATAAAGATCTGTAGCAATTCTTTTCCTTTGCTGTTCTGTGAAACTTTGGCAGGTACATTGCAAGCAATAAAGAGTTATTTAAAAAGGACTGTTGAGCTAAAGATGAGATTGTTCCCTTAAAATATGCCTTGTGGCCTCCTGACCTCCACAAACAGCACTTTGGTGAGGAACTTTTGAGTTCTTAAAGTCACAAGGGACTAAATCACCTCTAATTAGTTGCACTTGAAATTATTCAGTGATGACTGGCCTAAAGGGCAAATGAGGAAAATATGATACTTTGTATGCAAATTAAGCAGTGTGTGTTTAATTATATCAGTGCTTTTTTTGTTGTTTTGTTCTTTTCCTCCAAACAAAGAGGAGCCTGTACTCAGCAAGCTCCCGACTCTCCTTCCCCCTGCACCCCACAGCCAATCCTGTGGCACAAAAAAAAGCACCAATTATATCCCTTTTTCCTCAGCCTCCATACATCATGTGTACTTGATTATAAATTCTTGAAGGCACAGAATCTTGTGACACTTAAAACAGGCCTATATGCATCTGCAATATTAATAAATTCCTTGCAACTCAGATGACAATTCTGCAATTAAATGAACAGTGAAAAACAGTTATCTAAACAAGTTGAAAAATGCACTAACAATTTAACATTAAATGGGAAAATAAAGCAGATTCAACAGTTGTACATTCAGTGATAAAGTCCCAAAACTGCAATTTTCATCAAGTTGCTGTCTTCTTTCTTGAATTAAAACAATTTGAAATCAGATACACACACATGCACCACTCTCAGCTTCTATATAAATTTCTTCAGAGTAGCATTAATTCACCAACTGAGCTCACACCTCAGTTTTATGGTAACAGAGAAGTTATGGGTAATCTTTGTATAGGAGTGCCTCGCTACTTTAGATCGAGATGTTGACAGTCAAGTGAAGTTCACCAAAATCATGATCTGCTGCGTGACAGTACTAAACATGCTCTTCCTGAAAGACTAAAACAACTATGCATGTATAAGACACACAAACATGCAGTCTGACCAGGCAACATGGACAGAGCAGAATTATTTCAGTCCAGATTGGATCCTTGGCTTGAACAGTTTTAACCCTGCTTGCAATCTACACCAACTGTAGAATAGCCACGTTAGCAAGATTGTGGAACATGACTGAAAGCCCTGCCAAGGCAGGATACAGATTCTTGCCAGTTAGAATAGCTAATCCCTGGATATCAGATAGTATGTTCAAAATCTATTTTAATTTAATGTGAAACTTGAAAAGGGTAGGTAAGTTAACATTATTGGTTCATCTGTTTAAGATGAGACCTTTGAAATATAATCTTATTAAACCCTACTCAGAGGTAAAAATCTTGTCATAATACCATATGAAACATCCAGTCTGTTTAAGAATAAAGGCTAATTATCTTTTTTAAGTCAGATGTTCTGAAGAATGAGGAAAAGAATGTGGCTTATTTAAGTGTGCCTGAGTGATAATCACATATGATTGTTTAGTCTAATAAAGGAGTCAGCAACCTTTCTGAAGCAGACTGCTGAAATTTGACCTGTTAACCTCTATGTGCAGTCTGAGTGCCGGTGATACCTTTTAACATCACTTCACTAATAAAGAGCTTCATTAATAAAGATGCAGAGCTTTACCATTTAGGTGGTGGTTGGTAGCATTTGCTGGTCTTGTTAATCCATGGGTGACATGGCTTTGCGCAAGCTCCCAGCTGCATGGGGGAGGAGGACTGGGGCTGTGCTCCTGCCTCACATGCCAATGAAAATCAGCTCACATGTCGATCTTGGCATGCTTGCTGGGGGTTTCTGACCCCGGTCTAATATTTCACGTAAGCAATATCAAAATACCTCTGTACTCATCTAAATAATAAATAAATGTGGTGAATTTTCCAAAAACAGTAGTTTAGTTTATCTACAAAATAGTAATTAATTATTCACTATTTGGATTGAAACTGAAAATATCAAATGTATAAGTTCTGAATATTTGCAATAAGTGTTATTTTAATCTCTTCTGATCAATAGTTAATATGAACATGTTTTAACTGAATTAAAACCAAAAATAAATAGGAGACTAAACTGTTAGCTGGCCTTACTAGCAACTGGCTTTTCAGTCAAAAAGGCCAAAAACAGCTAAGCTTTACCTAATATTACTGGACTGTTTTTTATTCTACACTGTGTTGGAAAGCAAATTCTTTTTTAATAAAGTACACACAAATAGCCTCAGTTAGAATACACTTTTAATGCACATAAAAAAAAGTATTCATCTTACAAATTGTTTTGCAATCCAAATATACAATAGCTTGGAAAACAAGTATTTTAAGAAAACAAAAGCCAATGTGTAAAAAGACTGCTTAAAACAACTAAAACAGTAAAGATTTTTGTATGGCTCTGTCTTTACAGTTTTCTTACTGCATCATCAATATCAGAAATCTGTTCCTTCAGCTGGCTCCACTGTTCTGGATTTAAAGAAATACCTGAAATGCATTAACAATAAATCTTTAGTGCAGGATGAAAACGAAAGTCAAGTTTTTACAACTTTAAAATCCTTTGAACCCAAAACAATGATACATTATCAATATTTTCTTAAATTATAACGTTAGCTGTAGAGTTAGATTTTAGTTAATGTAATTCATGACTATTAACTGGAATACCTACATTTAATTTCAGGCCAAACCAACAGTTAGTCTGTTTATGGCTTTACGTGGATGTGGGAAGAATACAAAATGAACTGCAGTATCTTTATAGAAAACCATCCACAGGTATTATGTGAAACAAAAACCCCAAGTGTAGCTCAGGCCATGATGGCATGCTGCACTAAATCTCTCAATGAGCTGGATAGACCGAGGCTTTTCTTTAGTGGGATGAAGTCATGTATGTGTTCCTGGGTTGAGTTTGCATGCACTTGCACTTAAATTCATAAGTTCCCTGGTCAGCAGAACCATAGTGATTATCTAGCCTGACATCACTGTACAACAGGAACCTGTAGTGAACTTACACATTTCTTCTAAAAAGCTGATCTTGAATTCTAAATTGTCAGGTCAGTAATATGCAACCCACTGGCCGTGTCTACACTAGCCAAAAGCTTCAAAATAGCCATGCAAATGGCCATTTCGAAGTTTACTAATGAAGCGCTGAAATACATACTCAGCGCCTCATTAGCATGTGGGCGGCCGCAGCACTTCGAAATAGACGCGGCTCGTCCAGACGGGGCTCCTTTTTGAAAGGACCCCAGCTACTTCGAAGTCCCCTTATTCCTACGAGCAGATGGCAATAAAGGGACTTCGAAGTAGCCAGGGTCCTTTCCAAAGGGAGCCCCGTCTGGACGAGCCGCGTCTATTTCAAAGTGCAGCAGCCGCCCGCATGCTAATGAGGCGCTGAATACGTATTTCAGCGCTTCATTAGTAAACTTCGAAATGGCCATTTGCATGGCCATTTCGAAGTTTTTGGCTAGTGTAGTCGTAGCCACTATGACCACTGACAAACTGTTCCAATGGTTAATTACTTTCACTCAAACATTTCATCCTTATGTCCAGTCTGAATTTGGCTAGCTTCAAGTTCTAGCCATTGGACTGTGTTATACTTTTGTCTGCTAGACTGACAAGCCAATTATTAAATACTTCGTCCTGTGATACTTAGCCACCCTTACTGCTCTCCAGTTAAACTGAATTCTGTATGTTAAGCACGTAAATGTTTATTTTTGAAAACAGAAAAAGCACTGTGTTGCACTTTGTCTGGTTACAGAAGTGTTTACCATTCCTCACATTCATTAATATCATAATAATTAAACCTTACTCATGCCTCCATGTATGTTTCTTTTATTATCCACCCATTGTTTACTTAAGGATGTTTTTAATTTTGTCTCCACTCATTCAAGAATTAATCTTGGAGCACTTTGGGTAAACCCATAACAGGACCCAGGGAAAACAAGATCAGATCCTTTTTGTTACTGAACATTCTTATTATTTGAGATAATCACCATAAATACTGCTATTGTCAGCCACCTGTGAACTTTAATCTACAGGGGGAAAGAAAAACTTTTCCTGTATTCTTTCATGTTCTGGACACCAGCTAGTCTGAACGTGCTCTCGCAGTCTAAACAAATTTTGAGAGAAGACTTTTTTGTTTAAAGAAATCTTGACCACTTTACTGAAATTGAACATTTAATTTTGCTCTGGAAAATATGATCACCAATACCATTAAGCCCTTCCAATCGGAAAATATACAAAATTGATTTACCGAGTTCTCAAAATTCTTATCAGCAACTTAATTTCTAGAAGGAAGATCAACAAAATATCAAGTATACTACTTTAACATAAGTTTTCCAAGTATGCTCATTTCAGTCAAAGCAATTTAAACAGAAATAGAATGACAATATTCATTTTAGGATTAGAGTTTCGTTTAGTTTGCAAAAGGAAACCTCAATTGATAACAGACAGAAATACTGGCCAGTTAGACTAAACATCGCTTAATAATTAGGTACACCTATACAACAACCTAAATCTGGCAAAATACATGGAAGTAACAGATGTAGCCACATTAGTCTGTACTCCACCAAAACAAAACAGCAGAAATGTGGCATTTTAAAGACTAACAAAATGATTTATTCAGTTATGAGCTTTATGATTTATTCGAGACAGACCCACTTCATCAGCTCAATCTCATTTCCAATACAGACTGACATTTATAAGTACAGAGCACCAAAAAAATTGCAATAATAATAATAATAATAATAATAATAATAATAATAATAATATTATCTCAATCGTAACATCCCTCCTCCCTTCACTCCCACCTTCAGTCCCAGGTTCTTGATTTGTCAGTTTTTATTTTAATTTTTTTTTTGGTGCTCTGTACTTATGTCAGTCTATATTGGAAATGAGACTGAGCTGATGAAGTGGGTCTATCCGATGAAAGCTCATCACCCGAATAAACCATTTTGTTAGTTTTTAAAGTGCTACATTTGTGCTGTTTTGTTTTGGCAAAATGTATGTCACTCCTGGGTGTGAATATTCCACCCCAATCAACACAAGCTGCACCAACATAAGTACTCATGTGTATAGTGTTATGCTGGTGGAAGAGCTTATCCCGCCAACATAGCTTATGCCACTCAGGCAGGTGGGTGTGTTTTTATGCTGATGGGAAAACGTTCTCTCACTGGCACAGTGTCTTCACCAGATGCACTGCAGAAGTGTATACAGACTTGTCCTAAGTAACGTACACAGCTTGTTCAAGCAGCAATTTATTTTAGCAAACTTCTTCAGAGAGTTTGCAGTAGTCAAATTTAGTGACTTACATTCTTTTTTTCGTGAACATTTGTTTAGTCAAGCTGGATTTACAAAGGGTCTTACTGAGTTAGACACTTAAATCTCACAGGGGATTTGGGTGTGTAAGTCATTAGACTTCAATGAAAATGCTATCCTGAAACGACAGGACAAGTAGATTGTTGCGATTACACCAAAACCAATGTTAGTGTGTTACAGCTTGGGCTCTGCTTTCCCAATTGCTGAAGTAACACCACCTAAATTGAAACTATGCTCTAAGTGTCATACATACTAAATCAACAGTAGGCAATAGCATAACAAATTGCTTTTTTAAAATTTATTTAGTCTACTCAACGTGAGAAACAGCATCCAGAAATTTTCTAGAATACAATTTCTTCGTGTGCCACCTGTATTTTACTGACTGATTGTTAAAGATCTGTTTCTTACTTCCTTTACACACTGAGTTTCTGATATTAGAACAAACTAATCTATATTTAGATAATGTCGTTTGTACACCTGCTTCCACTCCAAGAAAAAAAAAATTCTGAGCTCTACATCTGTGTAACTGGCCAGCCATTTCCACCTGTCTTTGGGTTTAAACTTCAAAAGCAAACATTCATTTCTGAGTGTTTCTCTTCCAAATTTGAAAATGTATAAGTCATAGCAGTGTTCACCTCATTTAATATGTAAACTGGAATTTTACATTGAGAATGCAGGAAAGAAAATTAAATGAAGGAAGTTCTATTTACATTTGTACAATTTAGCTCTGGTTTTGGGGTACCACTGAAATGTTTACTGATCCTTGTCCAAGCTTTTGAACGCTCTCAATCTCTTTGAGAAAACTGTCAGAAAAATAAGCTGCCTATATGAATTACACAATCTTCACCTCTGAACTCTTCACTGAGATTACTAGTACTGACTACAAAGCATTCCATCGTTGTTTTGGATGATGAATATTGATTTTTTTTGGGGGGGGGGGGGCGGGGGGGAGACACGACACTATACCAATCCAGCATTCTAACAAGTTTAGTTGTACTGCTGCAGCCGGACACCTCAGATAGTGGTAATGATGAAATCAACAACAACGATACAGAAAGTGGTCATTCATCTCACCTGTATAATTCTAAATTTAACTGCCTGAAAACTTCGTTGACCCATTATGTTGGCCAGTGCTGCCTCATGCCCTTCCAGAATGTAGAGAGTGGCTAAACTTAAACCTCTGAAAACCAGGAAATACAAAGTTAAGGTTGTGTTGCAGGGATGGTGTGTACCTTAACTCTGTCCCCCTCCAGCTGGCAAAAGACACCAGGAATGGCTCCATAAAAATAATGCTTTTATAAGGCATGAGGAAGGACTACAAGAAAGTGCCATTGTTTGTGGTGTGTTCCAGATCTGAACTGCACCGTGACTCTATAAAAAAATAAACTGGAATAACCACTGCATTCCAACCAACCATTTTCACCTGAACTAAAATTGTAATTAAATCTCTCATGCTTAGACACAATGTAAGAATGTTAACAGAAGCTGACAGTTTATCTGTTCTGAGATAATTCAAAGTGGTTAGTTTTTTAACTTCATGCTTTTTCAATGGACTTAGTCAACATGGGGAATTAATACACTGGACATTTCAAAAACAAACTAAAAAATAAAAATATATTGTTGTTTTTTTCAATATGATGTTTATACCAGCAGTATAGTAATTCAACCTGCTTATGGGTGGTATTTTACTTCAGTTGCCCGTCGCCTAAACTAGTTTGTATCCAATGTCTGAGTCAAGTTCAAAACTCAAAAGTACAAGGTTGTCAAATCAATATGGCTACCTAGCCATCTCTATTATGCCACCTTTGATACTCTCTCATCGTCCAATTCCATGCCCACTATAGTTTAGGGAAACACTTCCAAGGCATCAATGGGTACGGAATGGAGCCTTTAATGAGAAACTTCTAACCTTCAAACACTTAAATTCTCATTCAGATAAAACCTCCCTGATTGTTATATGCCACACAGGAAAATAATCCAGTAATATTTAATTTTGTTTTTAAATATATTTTCTAAAATATAATAAAAACACTAGCATTACTCACCAAAAGATCCAGAATATTCAGACTGACAGAGAAACAGTATCTTCAATGTCATCCTTGGCATGGGTAGCACACTTTTCAAAATGTTGTTTCTTTCCTGCTACCAAGCCCTGCATTCTTTGTTACGCTTATACAGCATGTGATCCTTTCTTAATATTTCCAAATGATACAGGAATCTCTTCAAAAATATTCCTATATGGGAGTTTTGCATCTTGGAGGCATAGTGGAATTCCCCAAAAAAGTTAAGTACTATAACTTACTGGTATAACACTGTAAAAATTAAAACAAAATTTTTCTGCAAAATTTGTATGAAAGCAGCTGCGTTTCCACTTTAGTGTTCTCAGTTGAACCCTGTCCAGCTCCAACATTAACAACATGCCATTATGCAGTTTGTAATTTCTCATGCAAAGATAACTTAAAACTATTTGAGGGAAATAAGAAGAGCTAAGTAATTGGAGAAAATGCAAGTTTTTCAGTAGTTTAGGCTACAGGTTTTTTTAATGTTTTTCTAAGGAGAAAATGCAGGCTTGTTTTGATGAGTGCTATATGGACCTGATTTCTAATACCAATCCACTGCAACACAAACTTTTTACATTTTAAATTATAAAAAATTTAAAGCACAATTTTTAGGCAGGAAGATCAGATTTCAACTTTTTTTTAAAAAATGGGGTTTTATGGGATTTTATGCTCTGTTCTGAAAAACTATGGATCATAACCTCTTGGGCAAGGAACCAAAAGAAACTTTTAGGAGCAGGAGGAGAGAAGGCAAAGGACAACAGCTGTCCCATGTGCCTGGATTTCCCCTAGTATTAAGTAAGTCTCTCCCATTAAAATATTTCAGAGTTACTTCAAAGATGTCTTATCCAGGTAGGAAAAAAATATAATCGAAGCACGTTAAAATTTTGCATTAGAATCAAGAATAGACAGACATATAGACAAAGGTTTAAAGGTTTGCGTTGTGTAGCTGTAAGTGTATGAATAGGATACTTACAAAATTCTTCAAGTTAGATGATTTTCCATTTTCCTCAACAAAGCTAAGCAACATACATTTTAATACTATGCAACTAATGACACAAAACAGAAGTTCACCTTTTCTGCCAGGTTTCATTTCACCTTCTTGATCCATCCAGTATTCTCTAATATCAATTAGGACTTTCCCTTTGAAGTCACGAACACTGACATACCTCATTTTGCCAATCTACCAAAAAAACAAATAATCAGTACAACTTAAGACACTTTACCCAGAATAAATTTTTTTTTCCTTATCAGCATGAAATGACGACATGAGTCGTTGCATATTGTTGCAGCTTATTGTAGACTTAAGTTAAAGTGATTGGATTAAGTATTTTTCTGGAGAAGTACATCCTAACTAATAAGTGATGACAGCATTAATGGATGAAAGACTTAAAATGTGTTAACAGAATTTAGTATTATTTCCTGCAAAAAAATGCATGTCCTCAAAAGAAAATTCATGTGTACCTAAAAGCTGAATGCCTAATAAATATTGCCAACTTAAATTACTGATTTTCAAGCAAAAAAAATCCTGCTTCCTTGTGGCTCCTGCTAATGGAGCTAGAAAATGGTGAGAAGATAATCAATTCAAATTTATTTTCAAGCTATGAGACTAATAAAGAGGACAGGAGAACTATCACTCCCACCCGCTCTAAATCTGAGTTCACGTCCATGCTTTCAGAAGGAAAGTGAGATCTGCACATTTTAAACAAACAGAAATGCATAGTAAATTCAACTGATGGAGGCAACAGGCTCCAAATGCATACAGAATATCTGATGCTTATCTTAGTTAAATCAGCACAGAAATAGATTAGTTGTCTATCACAACCAAATTAAAACCTAGACTGCACAAGAAAACAGATTTTTAGATAAAAATAAATGCAACTGTCTGATTTCTGAGATTAACTGCACCTCACAGCACAATTAGAGCTTCCTGAAATCACCCTTTCCGCTGTAGAAAGCCCCCTAAAAGAAGCTTAAAACTTTTAATATTACTTTTCCACTTAAGTAATTGCTTTACTTGCCAGAAAAATTTTAACGTAATCAAGAATGGGAGGAAACAGTGCTTTATCCTGTCTCTAGGTGTCAAATTCTAAAGTACAGTGTATTACAAGATGGGAGACTTTCCTTCCACATAAAATGAAAAAAAGTATTTTACTGGTTCCCCAATCAATTTTTGTATCTACATCAGTCTTCATTTCTAAATCAGTTGTCATATTTAACTTCAGCACTTGTGTGCCACTGACATTGCTTCACAGACAAAAGTGAGTCTGAACCAGACTCCCAAATTTGAGAAAGTTCTGATTCAAGTCAGATTCTAGATACATCACTGTTGTCTCTACTTTTAAACACAAGAGCGATTGAAGATTTGATGTGGAAAATTGAAATTCAAGCCCAAAATGTTTATAAATTTGATTGTATTCACCAAAACTATCACAGCAATTTGGGGATAAAAGAGCAAATGAGTGTCACGACACTGTCTTGCTGGCAGAATGACTATTGCTACCTCTTGAAGGTCATTTGCACATAAATAAATTTATTAAACTTTTTATTTTAAAATATGTGTAAATACTTATCAACATCAGGTTTAAAACAAAGCACCCACACTTCAAAAACCAGTACCACAGTTTTTTCCATCACTATCAGAAAAAGCTTGTGTTTCAGTCACAGGTGTCAGAAGTTCTTCTGAGTGCATATCATAAAAACCATATTTAACAACAGTGCAATGGCTAATCCAAGGGAAGTACTCTAACCTGCTATGTTGGAGACCAAGATTTGATAACATTAGATTCCTGCAATGTCATACACAGCAAATTAAACATGAACTTTCCACATCAATTCTAAATTTCATTGTTACGTTCTGACAACGAAATAACCCAGGACTAAATGGCTGAAAGCACTGAAAAGACCAAACTCACCACTTGCAGGAGGAAAAGAACATCTAGCAGCACTCAGTCTAAATTGCAGTATGTTCCAGCCCAGACCTTTTCAATGTCTTTACTCAGAAGAATAATGGCTATAAAAGAAGGCTTCTAGCAGACTGAGGAAAAAACAAGTATCCTCAGGGTTCCCATTTCTACATTGGGAAAATGCACTATTTTAGAAAATGTCGAAAAACATAATTTGACTCAGCATTAAATATGAAAGCACTTTATGCAGACAGGAACATGCTCAAAAACCATGTGTTACTCTTGCACAACCCTAATACCTAAGAGATGCAAAGAATGAAATCTTAAGAATTCACACTGCCAGAAAATGACAATGAAATTCAGAATTGACACTAAAGTTCACCCTTAGATTTGCTGTGTACAACATTGCAGGAATCGAATATCATAATGTACAGATTTCAAATTGTACAATACTCGAGAAAACTGGCACAGGTAAGAGTTTCTACCTCATCTCTAAACACAACTTATTTTTATTATCTCAAGCCAAAGTCTTTGAAAGCAGTTGAGTGTTAATGTCTAAAGTAGATGTGCTGGGGCAGGTTCAGCGGAGGGCAACAAAAATGATTAAGGGGCTGGAGCACAAAACCTATGAGGCTGAGGGATTTGGCCTTGTTTAGTTTACGGAAGAGCAGACTTAGGGGTGATTTAACAGCAGCCTTCAACTTTCTGAAGGGGCGCCCTAAAGAGGAGGGTGAGATAACTGTTCTCAGTGGTGTCAGATGGCAGAACAAGGAGTAATGGTCTGAAGTTGAAGAGGGAGAGGTGTAGGTTAGCTATTAGGAAAAACTACTTCACCAGGAGGGTGGTGAAACATTGGAACCTGTTGCCTAGAAAGGTGGTGGATTCTCCATACCTCGAGGTTTTTAAGTCCCAGCTTCACAAGGTCCTGGCTGAGATGACTTAGTGGCGATTGATCCTGCTTTAAGCAGGGGGCTGGACTAGATGACCTCCTGAGGTCCCTTCCAGACCTATGATTCTATGACTATCATTCTATTAAAGTATTTATTCAAAAAAATCTCCCGTAAGTTTGAGAAGGTATTAGAAATTTACATTTTCACATCAATCTGTGCACAAACCTTTTATTAACACCTAGTGTGAATGCTCAAAATACAGTGCACTTCAGGACTGCAGCAGTGTCTTATCTCTGTTGTGATATTGTGACCACTAAGTTTTCTTCCAACTAAACCAAAATCTCCACTCATTTTAGGGTAACAGGAGTTCAAGCCTTCTACCTTTCTTTTCCCCTAGATAAGCCTTCCTTCAAGGGTATTTCAATCTCTATCCAACTTCAGGGTAAAACAAGAGAGAGCCTATGGAAGCTTCAGTCAAAAAAGTTCCACCCTCCCTCTTCCAAAAGTTCCAGTCTTGGCACCTTTTAAAAAAAACAGCAGGCATCTGGCCTAACTACCATCTCTCCCTCACTTTGTCCCCCAATCCAAGCTTTCTTTGCCAGCATTCATGCCTTGTTTTTAGGCCTCTTTTCAGGCCCCTTCAGCAAAATTCTTCAGTGGTTCCTTCCACACTCCCCAACTGGAAAAAATGCCCCTTTCTTACAGTCTTAAAGCAGGCTCACAGCAAGTTTTGCTCTTTCCCCAGTCTTCCCTACAATGAGGAAAAGGAAGCTGAGGTCCTTCTCTTCTGGCTCCATTCTCAGCACACTAAGTGGCATAAGGCTCACAACTCCATGATGCCCTTGGGAACTATGATACCCTTGTTGCAGAAACAGAATTGTACTGAACCCTAGGCCTGTACAAAAGAGGCCAGCATCACTTGGTTGTATAGACCAGTGGCAGTCCTCCATGAAGATCTGTATCAATCCTGTAAGACTGTCACTCTTCTCTGACATTGTGTTAGTAAAAACTAAATCACGGAATAAGAGAGACCATATAAACACAGGGACAAATTTTCTTGACACCATTCTAGTACAATGAGAGCTCTGTCAGCTGCTCTTGGTCTAGCTGAGTAGACAGAGAAGTCACAAGTTTGACAAGAGGTTCCCAGGAATCAAAGAGCCATGATTAACAGCTTTCCCAAATAGATCTTGTTTGAAATTAACATTTAAAGTCTAATTATAATTCTGTTAAAGTTTACAATAGAAAAGTCTAACCCTCACAGAATGACAAACTAGGACAGAATATTGGGAACACATGATACAATCAATCAATGAACCAGAGTTAGACTTGAATGGCAGAGTATAAATTTTTTTACTATACTAAATTCCATCGTTGTTTTTTCTGAGTATCTCACTTTGGGCATGTCTTCACTATAGGCAGTGATCAATCAGGCAGCAGACTGTGATAAATCAACCACAGAAGGCGCTCCCATAGAATCCAGTAAGCCACCAGAATGAAAATAAGCACAATTGATAGGAAGGCATCAGTTGTTAATTTACCGCAGTGAAGACACCAAGGTAAACAGACCTAAGTACATTGACTTCCGCTGAGTTATTCATGAGGCTCAAGTTGTATAACTTAGATTCACAGCCTGCAGAAGTATAGACTAGCCCCTTTAACAAGGTTTAGCCAAGAAAAATCTAGAAGATTGAATACTATGCTATAGCTAGACAAGAAAACAAAATATTCAGAGTTCAAAGATTACAGAATAAATACAAATTATAAAATGCTTCCTTAGGAACCCTTCAATCAACACACACCTATAGAAGCAGTATCAATATTACCTGGAACATATTCTCATCTCTGTTGCTACTTTGCTTAGAGGAAGCTGCACCTTTAGAACTTTCACCGGTCTTCTGTTTCTTCACAGGTTTTTCTGGAGCTGCTTGCTTTTTCCTCTTTGCCTTTGACCAAAAATTTAAAAAACAAACAAAAGCACACCCCACTTTATTCATTATTAAAACGGGGAAAATAGAGGCTGCAGAGAACTGTTATACTATGTAGTTCATTTCACTACAAATATAAAATTTTTCAAAACCCTGAATTTGGGGCTGGATTTTCAAAAGTTCCCTAAGATGTCCTAATTCTGCTTCTATTTAAGTCAATGGTAAAACATTGACTCCAACAGGAACAGATATAGTTTAATAAGTACTTTTGTAAACCCTACCCATAACAATTTTCCTTGCACTATAATTGCCAAGAGACAAAACCCTGGCTATTTAAAAAAGTGAGCATATGTGGGATTTTTTTTAAAAGCCCTATTTTAATATTTTAGAATTCAAGATCATAATAAAAGGGAGATGGATAATACCTTTTTATTTTGTTACTAATTGACACTAGCATATCAAGGTCTTCATGCTTCCACAACATTAGTATCTACAATGGACTACAGAATATACATAAAAAATTCTGTACACTCTTCCCTCACTATACGAGCACAACTGGTTCCCAACTTTCTGCTCATAGGCAAAAACTCTTAAGAGTGACACTAAATTTCCATTAAAATACATGTAAAAGCATCTGATTGGTTCCAAGTGCTTGAGTCAAAAGCAGCGCCGCCTGCTTCCAAAGGTAAGTGAATATTGGGGGAGAAGGAGTTTCCAGAGGTTTAAAGGCTGGGGGGCAGTTTGGGGACATGAGTGGGAGGGAGGGTTAAAACATGATGGAGGGTCGTGGGGGGCGGGGTTCAAGCTGCTGCTGGTTGGGTCTGTAGGGCTGGCAGGGGGGTTAAGGCTGCAATGGTTTTGGTCTGCGGGGCCGGTGAGGTTAGGCTGTGGCCGTTTAGGTGCACAGGGCTGGTGAGGAGGCATTTAGGTTGTGGTGGTTTCAGTGTGCAGGGCTGGCAGGGGCGTTTAGGTTGCAGTGCTTTGGGTGCACAGGGCAGGCGGGGCATTTAGGTTGCGGCGGTTTGGGTGTGCGGGGGTTGGGTTGTGGTGGTTTAGGTCTGCAGGGCCAGTGGTAGGGGGGAGGCGGTCAGGCTGCGGCAGGTTGGAGCCACCAGGAGGGGGTAAGGCTCATATTAGCGGGAGGAGTTCACTCATCCAGTGAACAAAAGGTAAGTATGTGCGTCACTGGTTTAAGTGAGTACTCGTAAATTCGGCCAGCATTTCACATGCAGAATGCTCAACCCAGCATGTATATCAAGTCTTGGTAGACTTAAAAGCTAAACAATCTTATTCATAACTTTGTAGGAGGAAAAAAAGTTAACAGACTAAGGGAACTAAAATAGTTTAGTATTCCTGCTTTTATCACAGAGATCTACAGATCTCCAAGAACCTTGTGATTAGATGCCCCCAAATGAAACACCAAATGAGGCAAAACCAGACAAGCTTTAAAAAAAAGATTCCATAATTAGAAGCATGCTACCTACCAAACACAGATCCCCAGTTTTAACAAAAGAGCTAGGCAACTCAAATAGCACAGCATACGTATTCCAGCAGAAATTCCTCCTAATGCAAGCCAAAATAATTTTGATGTTTAATTATTAGACTAAAACACAATATGCAACTGTACCAAATATTCACCTTTTTGTCGACTTCACTATCTGAATCACTGGCAGATGAGCTTGAAGACACAAGTTCCTTTGATTTAGGCATTCTGGAGAGAAGACATACATTGCAAAAATATTATAAAGTAAATACTGCCCTTACCAGAATGCAGTCCCCAAACCTCTTTGCAAAGGTTTGTCCCTCAAATATCTACTAAAGACTGGCTCGAAGCCAACGTGAAGTGGCAGGAAGCGTCAGTACATTCTGTCTGAGTGACTGTGTTCTCTCATCATCACACTAGTCCTTCATCCCCCTTTCATTTGATCCACTCCTCATATGTAACCTCTTCAGGGCAGGTCTACAGTCTACACTTGCAGTAACTACCATACTACCTGATGTAAGTTTATTTGACATCACATTTTGTTTTGTGATACACCTAGCACATTTGGGGTGCACAAAAAAGGTAATATACAAGTCAAAATTAATATTTAATTTATTATCAAAACAAAAAAGCACCTTCATTGAGATACTTTCAATAAACAACAAAACATATGGGTACAGCATTATCTTCCAAAAGCGACTCCCCCTCGCTCTCATATTCTGTTATTTTGTCTATTTTTGATTTCCAGGTCACAAAGAGAGAAGTGGTGACAAAGAAGTACAGAGCTATAATCATACATATTTCTACACACGTTTCAATAATTTGTTTAAAATACACCACCACCCTCCTGATTATTTTCAGTATTTTGGTGAATGTCTACAAGCCCAACAATGAACAACTCACAGCTAAAGAGCAAACAATATGTGATCTCCAAATGTTGGATAATTCTTCCTTTAATATATGCAGTATATTGCGAGATATGATACTGTATCTGTGTTTTGATCGTATTGCTAATAAAGTCTTGATTTTGCAAAGGAAAATGAAAACCTGCTGCAAAGGGCAACACATTTTAAGGAAGAAAACTGAAATTAAACATGAAGTAAAATTGTTATAATTAAAGTGGATTCAGGATTGAAAAGAAGGAAGATAGGAGGACAAACACAAAAACGTGAAGTGTGAGAAAACAATACATAACAAGTTTGTGAACTTCCTGCAGTAAACACGTATCACATTACAAATCTTTGTGTGCACTGTTCTTAAAATAGGGATTACAAAAAGCATGGTTTGACATTATATATTAAAGACCATCTTGTATTCATATGCGTTGCAGCTCTTGAATTACTGAGTTTTTTGGGGGTTTTTTTTAAAAACAAATTTTTAAAAAATGGCTCTTCTTGCTTTTTCGGTTGCCGACCCCCATCCTAGGTGAACGCAATGAAATCCAAGCAAACGTCTTAAACACCAGCCTTCATAAATTAGGCATTTATGGAAATCAGGGATGTAAAATCCCAATTAACCGATTAAGGAGGGAGGAGTTCAGCTGCCACAAAAGGGGTGGGGGGTACTGGCATATGGCTGGAATAGGCATGGTCCCCGGTGTGACAATGGCAGGGATGCTCCAGCACAGCCCCCATCTGTGGGGCCGGGGGGGAGGCGCGCACTGCGCCGTGCTCCAGTATGGATGGGTGGGAACAGCCTCCCCAGAAACACCCCCTTCTCTCCCAGCCACTGCAGGCAGGAGCTGCTCCAGCCATACTGGCATGCCCCCCACCTCAACTCCACAGCAAGGCTGGAACAAGCACCTACCAGCACCAGGCACAAGAGGCTGCTGCTCCATCACATACCATTTAACTGGAATTGGTAACCCTATGGTGAATCCTTAACATCCCTAATGGAAAACACATTGTTTTGAATGCACAGGTCTATTCTGCAAATCTACAATATAGTATATGATCATCTAGCATTTCTTGGGGGAAAAAGAGGCAGAAGAGATTTAAATTTTACTTTTAATACATTTCCAGCCTTTGAAAGAACAAAGGAAAAAAGTAACAGAGAGAAAGCCAAGCTAGTCTATTTACTATCAAAACAAAAAAGCAGTCAAGTAGCACTTTAAAGACTAACAATTTATTAGGTGAGCTTTCATGGGACAGACTCACTTCTTCAGACCATAGCCATTTTGGTATGGCTATGGTCTGAAAAAGTGAGTCTGTCCCACAAAAGCTCACCTAACAAATTATTTTGTTAGTCTTTAAAGTGCTACTTAAATGCCTTTTTGTTTTCAAAGGCAAATAGCATGTAAGCGCCATAGCAGGAATCTGGAGAGTACGTATGTGTTCTATTGGTTAATGTCAAGTAAGGGGAGAATGACTACCAGGGCAATAACCTTGTAAAAAGTGTGTTAGGATGGAGGCACAACAATTCATGAGATGGGTGACCAAAATGCTTGTGATCTGCATGATTTTTGACAATTAAAAACCACAGATCACAGAGGCCCACACCTTTCACCTATCATACTGAGAGAGTGGGAAAAGATTGCATCTTTCATCAAAATGGTGGGATGGGGCTTCTATTCAACAGGCAGAGGGATCTCAAGGCTTCAGCAAGATCAAGGCAGGCACGTACTGGCTTTCAAACATATTTAGATTGTTTTGTGTGGCTCAGAGGATCAGTATATTTGGCCACCCCAACCCAATGAATAAATTTAGAAAATAACAGGTGTAAAAGCAGCCAAAACAAGGAGAAATGGTACACAGGTGAGGAAAAAGGAAAACATGAAATACGAATGTGCAAGGTCATAACAAAAGCAGAAAAGATCAGTTAGCAATGTCTGAGGGTTGGAAATATGTTGAAAAGGAGCAGGACCCACTATGTAGCTAAAGAGCAGGAAGAAAGGAGACCAGCGACTCTGATACAGCATAAAGGAAAGGAAGTGCAAGCAACGGATTAAGATTATGGAGAGAACATGGAAGAAGGAGAAATAAGGATTACCATGATACAGGTCACTCAAAGACAAGGTTACCCAGGATGTGGGGATGGGCAGGAGACAGGGCACCACGTGAAGGGATATAGGGAAAAATGGCTATGGGCACCCAGAGGAAAAGGGAATGGAGAGAAGCAGTTGAAGGAGAACTAGAGGGAAGGGGAGCTGGGGGACAGCCTTGAAACACAAGAGATAAAGGGGGCAGGCGGTTCCCAGCGGCCATTTTCTCTCTCGTTCACGCGCTCCCCCACCCCCCACGAACAGAACACAGGGGAAGGGGAAAAGGGAGCACGGGACAGATCACCGGACGCGTGGAGGGCAGGTGGCTGACATGGACAGCTCGCGGCATGGCTACCAACACGTCACGGGCTGGGACCAGGTCGCGGGGTTGGGGTTGGTGACGGACAGGTGGCTCCCCGCCGCCATTTTCTCCCTCACAAGGCTGCTCTTTCTTTGCCCCCCGTCACGGCAGCGTGCCTAGACACACCGGCCCCCCACTACCAGTGAACGGGAGGAGGTCCCCGTACCCACGGCAGCGAGCAAAGGAGGAGCCCGGCGGAAACCCTGCGGGCCAAACTTTACACAGTGCTCGAAAGGCAACAGCTCAACCCACCCCCAGCTCCTAGCGCGGAGCTGACAGGCTGCCCCGTCCGGCTCCCGCAGACCCTGAGCTGAGGGGCAAAAGGTAAAATGGCGGCGGCAGCCAAGCACGCAGTCGGGGGAGGGGAGTGGAGGAAGCAATCCGATACTCACGTCCTAGTCTGCGTACCGCTCTATTCTCTCAACCACCACTAAAAGAAACGGAAATGACGCACACAGCAAACTCCACCTCCTACGTGATGACGCCTTCACGCGTCACGACGGCTGCTCCGGAGGAGGCGGTGTTTAAAGGGGAAGCAGACCATTGTAAGGGGCTCCATGAGCGGTGTTGTGCTTCCCTCGCCGGTGTAGATGGGGATGGGCCCAGAGAACGGGCATTACCTCTCCTCAGCAACCCCTCACAGCCTGGCGTCCTAGTCTGCCCTGCACCACAGAGAGCAGGAGACTGGCCTCGGGCGCTGGTGGCCGGGTTTTGGCCAGAGAAAAGGGTTGAGAAGGGGACTTGAGCGCATCCAATCAAATCTACTGCTCGGATGCTCACAGCAAAGGTGGGAGAAGTACCCGGGAAGTTATTTGACTTAAAGTACAGCTGCTTTGGAGGGATGTACTGAAGTACAAGTCACTGGTATCCCTCCGGGAAATTACTTGAGTAAAAGGACACATGCGTGACCGCATACATCACACCTTGATTTTACTCAAATATTCAGAAGTGAAAGCAGATGCACTTTTACTCAAGTAACTTTTTGGGTACTTTTTCCTCCTTTGCCAGCAGCCAGCTACTCCAGGCAGGTGAAATAGGGCCTGCTGTGTCATCCACTATGCCAGCCACCATTCAACCAGGGGCCACCTTCTACCTGCTGGCAGCTCTGGCTCTGCAGGTGAGTTCCACTCCCTCCTTGCCTTGGTCAAGGGGTGGAGGGTAGAAACAGTGAGTAATGGGAGAGATTCCAGAAGATTGAAAAACGGCAAATACAGTACCCAGCTATAAAAAGGGGAAATAAGGACAACCCAGGGAATTACAGACCCATCAAGTTAACATCTTTCTCAAGTAAATGGAGCAAATAATTAAGCAATCAATTTGCAGACATCTAGAAGATGATGAAGGGACAAGAAACAGCATGGTTTTGTCAAGAACAAATCCTGTCAAACAATCTGATAGCTTTCTTTCACAAGGTAACACCTTGCGGCTAGGGAGAAAGCCGTAGTCATGCTTAATCTTGAGTTCAGTAAAGCTTTTCATACTATCTTGCATAATCTTCCATAAACAAACTAGGGAAATGCAACTTAGACAGAGTTACTATAACATGTGTGCAAAACTGGCTGGAAAACCATACACATCAATGATGCACAGTCACGCCGGAAGGATATAACAAATGGAGTTCCACAGGGATTATCTGTGGTTTGGTTCTGTTCAATATATTCACCGGTTACTTAGGTCATAGCAGAAAGTACACTTATAAAGTTTGCAGATAACACCAGACTGGAAGGGGTTGCACACCAAGCTTGGGAGGGTTGGTTAAAAATTCAAAATGATCTGGACAATTTGGAGAAATAGTCTGAAGTAAACAGGATGAAATTCAATAAAGATGAATGCAAAGCACTCCATTTGGGAACAGTTACACACTTACAAAATTGGAAATGACTGCTTAAGAAAGAGTGCCATGGAAAGGTATCAGGGTCATGGTGGATCACAGGCTAAATATGAGTCAATTTAATATTGTTGCCAAAAAGGTGCACATCATTATGAAGCTGTGGCTGCACTAGCCCCCGCTTTCGAAAGGGAGATGCTAATGAGTCACTTCTGCAGATGCTAATGAGGCACTACCATGAATATGCAGTGCCTCATTAGCATAATGGTTGCCACACGCATTTTGAAAATGACGCTTTCTAATCTCTCACCGCTAGTGTAGACAGGGACCTTTTGAAAGGACCACCCATGTTTTGAAAGTCCCTTCTTCCCAAAACCAAATGGGAAGAAGGGGCTTTCGAAGTCCAGGGATCCTTTTGAAAGGCCCCTGTCTACACCAGCAGCATGCGTTTTGAAAGCGGCACTTCTGAAATACGTGAGGCTGTCATTATGCTAATGAGGTGTTGCATATTCATTGCAGAACCTCATTAGCATATCCTGACGTGTCTCATGAGCATCCCCCTTTTGAAAGGGGTGGGCTAGTGTAGACATAGCCTTAATGTTGTAAGCAAAACAACAAGAGTAATTATTCTCCTCTACTCTGATTAGGTCTTAATTGGAGTATTGTGTCCAGATCTGGGCACCACCTTTCAGGAGAGATGCAGATAAAGTCCAAAGAAGAGCAAGAAAAATGATTGAAGGTCCAGAAAACATCATCTTTGAAGGAAGACTGAAAAAATTGGGTTTTTTAGTGTGGAAAAGAGAACGCTAAGAGGGTCATTATAACAGCTTTCAAGAAACTGAAAGGTTGTTATAAGGAGGAGGGAGAAAAATTATTCTCCTTCTGAGGCTGGGACAAGAAAAAAGCCTTAAATTGCAGCAAGGGAGGTTTAAGTTGGACATTAGGAAAAACTTTATATTAGGGTGGCTAAGTACTAGAATAAGTTGCCCAGGGAGGTAGGGGCATCTCCATCATTGGAGATTTTTAAGGGCAGCTTAGACAAACACCACTCAGGGATGCTCTAGATAATGATTAGTCCTGCCATGAATGCAGGGGATTGGACTAGATGAACTCTCAAGGTCCCTTCCAGTCCTATGATTTTATTAAACCCATTTTGTACTAAAAGCCAGCAATACATTTACAGTATTCTTCCATCCTGCTGAATAGGAATACAATCAGTCATCACATTTCTTTGTTCAGCCTTAATCCACCAAACATAAAGAACACATTGTATAATTCAACTTTCAATTGCAATGAGCTGCAACAAAAATGAGGGAATCCCTCTCTATTCCTCCCGCCCGCTTAGTAAAACCTTTTTTGATGCTCATATAACTATAGTAGAAGGAGCAAATAGAAAGGCTGACACCTAGAAAGAAAGTTAACTCATTTTTACAAATAAACCATTGCATACTTACTCAACAGTTATTACTGTTACATATCATGCAGAGAAAAGCTCAAAAGTATGTATCCATGTGTATATATGTATATATACCCAGAGTAGCTCTTTCAAAAGGGGAATGCAAAGGAGGGAAATAAAAAATGCAGTAAGGCACTGATTTATATATCTCATGCTTCATTAGCATAATCTCTTTTTGGAAGAATGTGGTTCTTGATGCCAAACTATAAATGGCAGAGCTGATATTTAACAAGGTATATTTTTATAGCATAAAATTAGCATAATGGCAGCTGTGCGCTTTTCAAAAGTTCCACTTTCGAAACACATGCTGCTCGTGTAGACAGGCCTTTCGAAACCAAATGGGAAGAAGGGGCTTTCAAAGTCTGGCAGTCCTTTCGAAAGGCCTCTGTCTACACAAGCAGAGTGCATTTTGAAAACGGCACTTTCAAAACGTGCATGGCTGTAATTATGCTAATGAAGCTCTGCATATTCATGAAGTGCCTCATTAGCATCTGCCAAAGTGGCTTATTAGCATACCCCTTTTGAAAGGCAGTGGCTAGTGTAGCCACAGCTTGTGTGTCATACATGCATTATGAAATCTAATTAACTAGATTTATATTTTTATTATGAATTATATAAAACTAAAAGTAATTGTATGATCTTTGTTCCCTTCTCGTGACCCTTAGTGCACTGAGACTTTCAAAATGCTGCTAACCTATTATATTTAGTTTCATTAATGATTTAATTCATTTTATACACTTCTGTCTTGGCCTAGAATATCCCTGAGTCATATAGGCCTGTTGTCAAGAGGTAACACGTTTTCCTTAATCACCAGTCTCTATGACAAGAGCATTAGCACTGCTAATTTTAGACTTTTTCTTGATGGCTTACAAAGGAGTGTGTGGAGTTGGGGCTGCTTTACAGCAAGATAACTAACTATCTAACTAAAAAAACACACATTTTGGGGGGAAATAGATTAGTCTGGATGTCCTGTACTGTATGCATGTGGAAAAACTTGAAATTCATTTTCTTTTGTAGAAAATTCTGCCCTGCCCCCTTGTGGCCACACAAGCGCCATTTAGATGTGAGGTTTTAGTAGTCTGCACGAATATCTTTTTACAGAAATGTTTTCCACTTCTGCCAAAAAAACCTTCCAGATTCACTCAAGGGGGGCTGTCTCTGTGATTCTGAGAGCTTCTGAAGAGGCTAGTTTTGTGGGGAGAAAAGAGAGGGAAGGAAATCCACATCATGCAATGCTGTGACAAAAGGGCAGGTATTTGCACAAATCTGGGCATCGTGATACTGAAATTAAAGTCACAATGGATACCATATGCTAAACTGCTTCTTTTTCTACTTCACCATGGAAATCTCCTCCTCTTCCTCCTACTCACAAAGCTGAGACAAAGATTAAAGATCTACTTTCTATTTGAGTTCCTATCTATTTTTAATTGCCTCAGATGGGTAGCCCTGTTAATCTGTAGCTTCACAAATAACAAGCAGATCTGTAGCACCTTAAAGGCTAACCAATTTATTAAGTCATGTACTTTCGTGGGTAAGGCTCAGATTCTACTCCAGTCATCCAACTGAGTAGTCTTTAAACTGCTATGGGACTGCTTGTTATTTGTGTATGTATATTTTAGGTGCATTTAACTTTGGGTGAAGGAGGGAATCTACCTCATGGGCTAAAATACAGCATGCTTACTATTTGCCCCCCAAAACATTTTCCCACCGCTTCTTAAAATAGTTTGAAAAATGTATGGCATCTCAATGGGTGAAAAGATGGGACAGAACTCTTTCCTTATTTAACAAATGTTTTCAACTACACTAATATGTTTCAATAATATTTTTCTTTGCTTATTTCTTTTTCCACCTGCTTCTGCACTCTCCCAACACTTTCCTTTTCAAGGATGTACAAACAGCTGCTGCTTGAACTGCCATGAGAAGAGTTTATCCAAAAATAACGATATATCAGATTTGCTTCAGATTACAACTTTCCTCATTAAGATGTGGGATATTTTTCTTCCAGGGGCGAGTGTGTCTAATGCTGCAATTCATCTTCTGCACCAGATCCTGAAAGCTACTGGTGATGTGAGTCATGAAGTGAAGTTCAGTTAATGATTTCTGGTAACTATCTCAACTGTGAGCACTTTAATCAGTAGGACGCTGCTGAGGAGCCATGCATAATAAAATAGGGCAGAATTTTCTAAAAGTAGTTCCCTGCTCCATTGCCCAAAGATATTTAAAAATACTCTTATAACAAGTTGTTATAGTTCTGTATCTAAGTGAGGTGATTACACTACTGTCTCTTTAAAACAAGATAAGCCTGAAGAATAAGTCAAAATTAAACTATGTGGATAAGCATCTTCTATGTTGCTATGTCAGACAGCAAAGTGGGAGATTCAAGTCTACTAAAGTGAGTGCAGCTCTGTAGTGCTGAGCTCTTGAATATTCTGTGCTGTTTGTATAAGAAACTCGTTGTGCTTTTCACAGAAGCTGCTTGTGCAGAATAAGCATAAAATATGAAAATCAGTACTGTAGATAAGACAAGTGTTCCTCCAGGATTTTTAGTTTAAAAAATCAGTGAAGAGAGAAATGTTGCAAATGTGTGACTCTTGGGACAATGTGGAATCACAAGATTTGTGCATTTCCCAGAAAAGACTTGCTTAGAAAGGTAATTTTAGTTCTGTGGGAATTCTGCAATGTTTCTATGTCTCTAAATGAAACAATTGCAGAATTTCCCCAGGTCTATCATTTGTCAGAGAAGTAAAAATTCCAAGGATGAAGTGAAAAAGAGAATCTCAGATATTGTAAACCTAAAATCCACTTATGGAAAATTTAGGAAGTCATGAATTTCTTAGGAAGAAAATTACTTTGTGTCCTGACTCCAATTTAGGCACTAGTGGCTTTATTTCCAGTTTAGTGGGGTTTTCCTGTGTAGGTATCAGCTTGTGTAGAACATCTTGCAGGATGTGTCCTTTAGCTGGCATGAAAACAAAAGCAATTAAACAGCTCTAATTACCACCTGCTGCTTTCTTCACAGAGAGAGGATCCAAAGGAGCACTTTCACGCATGGCACACTGTCTTTTACAGGAGGTTAGTAATTCTGGTAATTTGAGAAGTAAACTAAAACACCTATCTTCACTTTGTTCCTTCTCCTATCAGTGCAGGGCTTTTTATTTTGTTTTGTTTTGTTTTCCCTACCCTGTCTGAGTGGAAACCGGGGACAAAGATAACAAGAGGAGTAAATATCTTTATTTTTTCTTATGAGGTTATGTCACTGGCTTACAAAGCTAGGGGGAGTGATTTGGTACTACTGTTATGCTAATAATTGTGTGGAAAGTTATCTGATTAGAGTGTCACAGATGCATAGAGTATCAGAGGCATAAACAATTAGGTTCCTCCATTTTGTTACACCTATTTTATAAATAAAAATGTCCATAGTGAAATACATGGTAAAAATTATCTGCCAGTAAATTATAATTAGTACTATCAAGCTGTGATAATTTAAGGAGGCTATGACTTAAACAACTTTTTAAAAAAACTCATTTTGAAATATAGAGTACAAGCCTTCCACAGAGAGTGAAATTCTTTTAAATAGCTACTTTCAAATTAATCTTAAAAAGAGTGCAACTTGAGAGGCCTTTGTTAGTTTACTGAAGATGCTGCAGATATTGTGTCTTACAGTCAACATTGTATACTGAAGGGGAGAAAATGTAATTCAGTCCCTTGTGTTGTTGCACGTAGTCATACCATTTTAAGGGACTTGAAAAATCAATTGCCTAATAAAGGGAATTTCTTAAAGGTGGAACAGAATGGTACTCATTAGAACCAGAAATAAGGGTATTTGGCTTTCTGAGCATAACTTTCACTACAATTATACAAATGGTGAATTTAGTCTCAAATGTATAGACTTAGTTTTTTTGATCAATCATAGGATGATAGGCTTCCTAACAAAGGTGCTCATAGGCATGCATTTGATTCTATGCATATGACAAATTGTTGTTTTACACATAAAACAGTATGTCCAAATATATCTGTTTGTCTGTAGGCACCACTGGATTTCTCATTATTTTTTCAGATAGAGACTAACACAATTACTCCTGAATAGTAAGAGAGGTAGCTATGCTAGTCTATATACTATCAAAACAAAAAGCAGTCCAGCAGCACTTTAAAGACTAACAAAATAATTTATTCTGGTATGGCTATGGTCTGAAGAAGTGGGTCTATCCCACAAAAGCTCATCACTTAATAAATTATTTCATTAGTCTTTAAAGTGCTACTGGACTGCTTTTCTGTTTGGATGATTACTTCTCTGAGACTTGCCAAAAGTGGTTATATTCATTGTCTCTAACCCACTGATTCCCAACTTATGGGTCCGCACCCAAACATGGGTCACCATTAGATTTGTTAAGGGTTGGCAGCTGGGCAGTTCCCAACTGCATGTGGCTGTTAAAGAAGCCACTTGCAGTTTCTTAACACAGCTGCCTCAGGCAGATATCTATCAATAGAGAAAGCTGCTGGAGACAGCAGCTGTCTCTGTCACAAGAGACAGCGATTACCTTATGCCTAGGTGCTGAAAGCTTAACAATTGAGTTAGTTGGTCTTAACAACTGTTACCTGTTGGGATCAGGAGAGCTGGGGGAGCCCAGCCTAGCATCCCTGGTGAAGAAGCTGCAGGAGGAAGGGGAGTGTCTAAGGCTGGGGTGGTTTAGGGCTCCAGGGGGGAATCTAACACTGGGGGCAGTTTAGGGTTGTGGGAGGGGGTGTCTAAGACTGGGGACAATTTGGGACTGCAGAGTGGGTTCTAAGGCTGGGGGCAGTTTGAGGGTATGGGGGGGTCTAAGGCTGGGGGTAGTTTGGGGCTGAGGGGTGTCAAAGGCTGGGGGTGGTTTGGGGCTGCTGGGGGTGGGGTGGTGGCAGCATGGGGTTATTTTGTGTTCAGACCCTGGAACATTTAAAAAAATTCAATGTGGCCCTGAGTGGGGGGGAAAGTTGGATATCCCCTGCCTTACACATTACAAAGACAGCTTCCATGTCTTTCCTATTCATAGGCAAGCCACTTAATAGTCTCTGGCAGTAATTTTGCCCCCCTCCTTCCTGCCCTGTTTTGCCCCCCCCCCCCCGTAGCTGATTTCTCAGTTTTCTTTTTTTTGTTTGTGATTGGCCCCCCCAACCCCTCCAGCGTTGGCCTGTGTGTACACTTGCAATCCTCTTTTGAAAGAGGTATGCAAATGAGGCACAAATTTGCATATCTGACACTTCAGTTGCATATTCTTATTTCAAAATAGCTTCTTTCAAAAGAAAACCAGTGTAGACACTACCCTTTTGAAAGTAAGCCACATTTTTGAAATAACACTTCTTCCCTTTTTTTAATGGGAAGAAGGATTCTTTTGAAGATGAAGTTTACTTTCGAAAGAGCAATGTCTGCACTGGTTTTCTTCTTTTGAAAGAAGCTATTTCAAAATAATATGCAAATGGTCATATATGCAAATTTACTCCATTTGTGTTTTTGATTTACCTCATTTGCATGCCTCTTTTGAAAGAGGAATGCAAGCGTAGACACAGCCTCTGGCTGTGGCCATACTTGGCCAAAACTTTGAAATGGCCATGGAAATGGCCATTTCAAAGATCACTAATGAGGTGATGAATTGAATGTTCAGAGCCTCATTAGCATTACGGCACTTCTGGCCACGGTCCTGAGAGGAATAAGGGGATTTCAAAAGTTGCAGGGTCCTTTCCAAAAGGACCCCCTGGTAGCCAGGCTGAGCGATGAGTGTTGGAAAGCAGCACTTTTGAAGCACTGCGGCTGGAAGTGTCCTAATGCTAATGATGTGCTGAATATTCAGTTCAGCGGCTCATTAGTAATCTTCAAAATGGCCATTTTCATGGTCATTTCAAAGTTTTGGCCAAGTGTGGCCACAGTCTCTGAGTGTGGGGTTTCAGCTAGGGACAGCAGGGAGTGATCTGAGGATGTCTTTCCCTTACTGCAACTGTTATTATTTTATTAATGTATTTTCCCTTTGTATGGAATAACCCTTAATATATAAATATGAGGGGGCAGAGTTTTCTATTCTTGCTGCATGTGCACAATTAGCCACTTATGGCACTGCCCCCCACCACCATTTTTTACTTGCCTTGGGTCACCAAGTCTTCCTGAATTGTCAAAATGGGTCCCCATCTGGAAAAGGTTGGGAACTGATGAAGTGTTCATGGTGAATCAACGCTAAGGATCCATTGAGAGGAATGAGTAGTTAGTTGAATTTGTACCTCAGCTTTGCAAAGGGACATTCAACTATGTGGAGTTTTATTTACATGCCATGTTGTGTTAGTACCTGCAATACCCCCTCATGGATATAAGGAATCTGCAGGATCAGAGCATTATGGGCAGACCCCTGAAGCTGCCCAGTATCCTATTGATTTTAAAGGAGCTCCATGAAGCCATAGGCAGGGGCCCACCTGAAGCTCATTGCAGGATCAGGATACAAGTGGTTATCTGTTGGGTCTGGTCTCCCTCAGGTGGAGAAATCTTCTGTTCAGAGGAATGGATCCCCAAAAGCTGAGGTATCTGTATAGAGAAGAGATGGGTGAAAATATAGTGATATGAGAGCCCCTGACCTTGTGCCACATGCTCCTCTTGCTAGATTTTAATAGAGCATGTAATGTATAATCTGTGCACTTGTACAAAGAGAGTTGTAATGGAACTACAGGTGTATAAAAAAGTGTTAATGCAAAACAAATGAACGCCTTTTCCCGGGGCAATGGAAAGGCCGGAGTATATGTGGGACTGTTCGTATAAAGCTTCAAGGGCCTCTTTCTGTATGTACTACTTTGCGTCTTCTGACGCTGAACGGAGGCGAAAGGGGAAAAAACTTCATTTCCCATTAGCCGCTGCACATCCCGCGCACGTATTCTCACCGCGGCAACCTTCCCACTGCCCCACCCCGCCCACCTGCTAGCCCGCCGTGAGGCACCGCGTGCAACGGCAGCGTGAATGGGAACTACGTCTCCCATCAGCCCCTAGTGCCCATGCGGCGCACGCGCATCAGCTGGGCCTGCTCTCGCATCACTTGGTCGTTGTTGAGCCCGTAGGTGGGTGGGGGGGAAGGGAGAGAGTGCGACGGCGAGGAGGGAGGGGGGTGAGAGTTGAGAGTTCAGCGGCCGCTGCCACTGCCACTGCCTCCAGCCCGGACCCATGATTCCCATATGCCCGGTAGTTTCCTTCACCTATGGTGAGTAACGGCGGCGGCGGGGGTGCGGCGGGCGCGCCACGCGCGAGGGCTGCCTGAGGCGCTGTGTCTGATCTCGCTCGCTCTCCATTTCTCTCTCTCTCTCCCTCTCGCCCGCCATGGCCCCGACCGCTGCCGCTTCGCCGTCGCAGTGCCCAGCCGGCTGGGGGAAGATGCCAAAATGGCCACCGGCAACTACTTTGGATTCACCCATAGCGGGGCTGCTGCCCAGTATAGGTAACCGAGCGCCCCGCCCTTCGCTTCCTGGTGCCCGGCTCGTGCGGGCCTGGGACCCGGCCCCCTCGTGCGCGCGCGCCCCCCACCGGCTCTTCTCCCACTGCCCATGTGGGCTTCCTTGCGGCCCCCGTGTGCCTGGCATGCCTCTGCCCCGCGCCGTGCACGGCAGGGCCTCCCCGAGCCTGTGCTGTGGATGGGGGGGTGGAGCTGGGCTCCGTGCGGAGGAGGAGCAGCAGATGCCTAGGCCCGTAAATTAAAATGGCCTCTCACGGTCTGCGACGCCAGGGAAACAGCGCCGTCTCCTCTTCTCATTCCCTCAGAGACAGGGGATTTTATTTACACACACGCCCATACAGACACGTGATGGGAGAGCTTTGTTACCCTGCAGAACCCATCCCCGTCGGGGGGAGCTCGTCAGTCACGGAGAGTTTAAGCACCAGGAACATAGGGCATGGGGTGTAAATTTTCTACTGAGACATGATTAGAAAGAAAAAAAAAACTTGCAGAAAAGGGAGAGAGAAAGGGCCCTTTAAAATCCTTCCACTCTACTCAAATACGTGAAATTTGAAGTTCCTGTAATGGAGTTTAGCGCATAAGTATATATTGCTTACAAAATGAAAAACAAAGCACTTAAGTAAGGTGTTGATATGCCAATGATCATAAGTATGGACTGTTTTTTAGATAGGATTTCTTTATCAAATACTGTCTGCTGGTAGCTGTAAAATTTCATTATGTGATCTCATGGGTTGTTAAATTATTTGCTTGTCTTACATCTTGATCCCTCCCCTCTGTCCCAGGTCCTGCCCCCACTCCACCCCTTGCCAGAGTCCTCACCCTGCCTCTTCCTGTCCTTGCTCTGCCCGTTCTACTCCTTTCCCCAATTCCCTCTCTTTTCTCTACTCCCGTATCCCTCAGGGAGCTTCCTGAGTGTAATTTCTTGGTGGGCAGGAGATGCTGGAGCAGAGTGGGTGGAGTTGGTCAGCAGGCTGCTAGGGGAAGAATGAGGTGCTGGCTGCCAGGTGCTGCTTAGCACCTGCTATTTTGACCCCTCCCTTCCCCCATGCTTGTTGAAGCCCATAGAGTCAGCACCTATGATTACAGCAGCACCTAAGGGCACTAATCAGGAGGAAATACTAATTTTTACTAGAAGCTGTATAAACATAGTAAAGACTAGGTCTATCCTTAAGGGTCTTTGTTTTAGCCACCTATGTCTTATTGCTAGGTGAGAGATGTTGAGGTAATGTGATACAAATATGATCATGTGTTCATATAGGTGAGCCAAATATAACTATTTGCCTAAGTTTACCAAGTGATTTGAGGAAGGCTTATTTTTAACAGGAGCACTGAAATCATCCCAAATCCCCCATGGTTGGTGTTTTCCAAAATTTATCACAAACAGAGACTGTGAAACGTACTCTTGAAATAACTCAAAATAGAAGAATGGATATTAGAAATTAGAGATGATTGCTTCCATCCTCTTTTGGAAGTATAAAATTGAAACTTAAAACATAATATCAGCTTCTAATGCATCGAAGCTCGCTCCCTTTATAAGTGAGACTTGATAGGTCTGCTCCAGTTGTTATGTATGCACAGTAAGCATATGTGGTACTTAACAATTAGTCTAAGTTGTAAGTGACTTCACAACAAAACAGCAAAAATCCATTATCCAGAAGAAAAACTAAATGCTGTTCTTAATTCTGAATGACAAACTTTATTCTAATAAAAAACAAAACTGTTCTTTAAAATATATTCCAAATTACTGAATCTCACAGATCTGCAGTATTGAACTGTAGACTAACAAAAATATTTCATTTGTGTGTGGTGGAAGGAATTTAGAGATGACAAAATTTAAACTTGAAAGAGTGTGGGTGGAGATTCCCACTGAAGTACTCAGGAGAAGTCCTTCATTGTGAGAGGATGAGACTTTAAACATTGATCCTGTAACTAATTATAAATAGGATCATAGGAATTAATGATGAAACAGTCCTGTTTGCTTATGTGGTAGCCTCAAAATGCAAGAATTGTTTCATAGATATGTTAGTGCAGAAATTGCCTTTCTCTAAATGAGAGAGAGATTTCACAGATATGGATGTAAAATGAAGAGATGAAGTAAGCAGTATTTTGCATAAATTTTGTATACAAGACATTTTAAGACAAAAAGACCTTAAATATGTGAGAAACATAGTCAGAATAAAAAAAATCCATCACAAGAGGATGAGACTCTAAAAATCAATCTCTTAGAGCACTCTTAAGCTGTGTCTATGCTTTCATTTCTTTTGAAAGAGGCATGCAAATGAGGGAAATTGGAAATGCAAATGAGGTTCATATTTACATATCTAGGGTCTCACTTGCATATTCATTTGAAAGAAGAAAAGCAGTGTAGACAGCTCTTTTGAAAGTAAACCCCATTTTCAAAAGAACCCCTCTTCCCATTTTTTTATGGGAAGAAGGGTTCTTTTGAAGATGGGGTTTACTTTTGTAATAGCCATGTCTATACTGCTTTTCTTTTAAAAGAAGCCCTCATGTGCATGCCTCTGTCGAAAGAGGAATGCAAGTGTAGACACAGCCTTACTGTGTGTCACTGCAATATATGAAAAAGACTTGGTGCTGAAGTGCAGTCCAGCAAAAGTACTAACATGCCCTTCACGTTAAAATGAATATAACCCTGCATAACTGATTAGTCTCGTTTAAAATGGTCCACATTATTATAAGTGTGTCTCTGAGGTACACAAAACACGTACACACACAAAGCTTGCATTAGTGGAGGGTATAATTTCAAAAATTAGGGTTGCAGACATTTCAGAAAGAATAAAACTAATTAAAATTTGATAGTCCTGTTGCTGTAAGGATACAAGATTTAATAGCTGGACCGAGGACATACCAATCAGCAGGTCTTCAAGAAAGGTGAACAAAACCATGAATTTTTGAAGACCGACTCGCAGATTTGAAATTTAAGACTTTAACTGATTGCCAAGGTAGCAGTTATGAACTAGATGCAAAGTGGATGATAAAGCATTAATACTCTTACATACAAAAAAGGAGCATATCCCATATTAAAGGTACACTAATGTAGCTAGTTTTTGTAGTAAGTATATACATCAAACACAAATATTTCATGCCAATACAAGTCAGACTGTTCCAGGTCTATTAAGGAAAAAAAAAAAAGCCCTCAAAACTCTGACAAGTTGGAACAGCTTTAAGGCTAGGTCTGGAAAAAGAGCCTTGTAGTCTATACTTCATGATTATGTGAAGTCCATTCACTTCACTGGAAAGGATGAAGGTACAAGGGTAACTGTCTGCATTTCTTTCTAGAATCTGTCTTAATTTATATTTTGAATATCTAAGAATCTGACTTAAAGCTTAAAATCTTCACATAAAAACTTCCAAAGCAAAATTAACTTTTCAGCCTAAGAGAAAAACTAAATAGTTCTAAACCAATCAAGTCCTTAGGGGCATCTTTCCCTTTAATTCAGTACAGATTTTTAAAACTACTAGACAAATACCTACGCTGTTGGTATCCTGAATACACTAACTAAATATACAATTTTGAAAAAGAAAAATGATACACATTACATGAAAACTACTTCTGTCAGAGGAAAAATAAACTAGGGAGTTCCTCAGTTCATTAGAATTGATGTCGAAAAGTGAAAAGTAACTGGAACAGAAAATGTGCTATATATATATTGTTGTGAATATAGATTAGCAACAAATTACAGTCACTTCATATCAAAATATTTACATTCTTTATGTGATGGGTGAATCAAAATTATTTTAAAAATGTAACATTAGTAAATAAAAGTACCAATTTGGAAGATGAATTAAATCTTTTTAAGTATTAGGGCTTGAATTCAAGAAGTTCGTGATTAGTCTCTTGGCGTGTAGCAGTTCATAACATCACTTAGGCTATGTCCACACTACAGCATAATTTCAAATCTAGGGAATTTAGCTCAATTTTAAATTGACTATTTACACATCAAATGCCATTATTTGAAATTTAGGGGGCCCTACAGTTGATATTCTAACTCTGACAAGCCAAGTGGGATTAAGAGGAAATTTGAATGTAAGCATTCAGATTAATGGTAGTGTAGAAACAGCTACTGTTTAAATTTGTTTTATTAGCCTCCAGAGGAATCCCGCAGGTATCCCACAATGCCCCACGGTTGTGAGTTTTGGCAGGTTGCATCTTTGATGCTCTCCAGGTGTGCAGGAAGTAAGGTAGCAGGAAACCCGCAAATTTAAGATTTTGGGGGCTGGTTGTCACTGTCAGGGGAAGTCTACCCCCTCCCCCACAGCAAAGATTGCAGGACTGCAAAGATTTTCTCTTTCTGAAAAAATGGCCTTTTGCTTTCCGCAGGAGAGGAATGAGGGCAATGCAATGTGGGAAGGTGACATTACATACCCACAACCATTTGCAGGGTATTTTTTTTTTTCCATACTGCACCAGCGAAAACACCCTTAATGCTGTGGGACTGAGGGAACTGTGGGATAGGTTCCCACAATGCACTGCTGCAACAACTGATGTTTGGTGATTTAGTATGGCAGTACTAACTTGATTTTGTTGGGACTTTGTGGGGATGAGAGGCTATTCAAATTTGAATTTATAAAACCCAGCATTACAAAATTGATTTTAATCGAATTTATCTCATAGTGTAAACATAAGCTTATACACAAGACTGTGACTAGGTGATTTTAAAAAACATAGAAATGTATTAAATGGGAGATGAAGTAAGATTTTGAGTATATAATACGTAAACTAGCTGGAAGTGGAAATTTGTAAACCTAAGGCAGAGAAGGAAACAAGGATTAAGTGTCCAAATTTTATGCACAGAAATAATGGAGTAGGAAGTATTCTTATTTCCTTCACTTTTACAGCAGTGTATATTTTTCTACTGTCCATCAATTATTTCTACTTAATTTTCATTCAAAATTGTTTACGCAAATGATATAGCTGTAACATTACAATTTTAAAGGGGGAAAACCTTGGGTTATTGAAATGAACAGTTAAGATAACTAATAAATACTCCATTACCTTTAACAGATTGTATAATTTGTAACAGTATTGACACAAATTCATTTTAAGTACTTTGATTTGCAACATAAAACTTCAAAGATTTAAAGAAATATGTTGACAGTTCATAAATACATGACACCTTGTGAAGTAATGCCTCCTTCTTGTGGTTCAAAGCTCCCTGATCTAGTATTTGCCCAGATTGTTATATTGGCATCTATTACTGTTGGCTCTGAGTGTCTTGAGTATGAATGACAGTAACATAATCTCTTCCCTAATTCTTCCCCCCCTCGCCCCCAGCAACTCAAACCTCATTGACCTTGCTCATAGACTTGTGGTGCTTATGCACTGGGGGATGGGAGGGGGGGAAAGCACTGAGGATCACAACTGGCTCAATCCAGATATACTGGAGGTTCCCATACCTGGTTTAAGCAAAGAAGTGGGGGTTTCATTTGTCTCCACATATGATGCAGTTAATGATCACCCTTAGTTCATCAGGCAATAAGCAGTAATCCTGGTCTGGTTTCTGTGGACATGTTTCATCTACCCCTGTGAACAGTTTCACTGTTTCTGTAAGAGGGCATGGCTACAAAAGAGACAGAAGCTTTTCAAACTAGAAGCAGTTCAGTGACCTTGCACTGGACTATATTCTCTCAGTGCATAGTGTACTGAGACATCTGAGAGAGATCAGATTACCATTTTAGATTAAAAACTGTTGCAGTGCTTCTGTGCTGGACTTGATGACTGTGTAGTTAGAATTGATTGTGGTCTCCTGGTGAGCAACAGGAAGAAGAGCTTTTTTTTCCATTGTGACTGTTTTCAGTGTCAACTTCAGAGCTGAATTCACAAGATCATAACGCTATAAAAAAATTAACAATCTCACATCAAATGCCTTGGATAGAGTGGGTTGTTGTATTGGAGAAGTTTTCTCCACATTTCCCTCTTCCTATTAGCATTAACTCCTCTCTAGGTTCAGCTTTTGCCGCATGACATTTAGAAAGCGGTGAAGTGTTCACTTAATGGCTCTGCCCTATAGTCCTTGATGGGCCAGCTACCCCAAGTTAGAAGTACCAGTAACCTGGTCAGGAGTTCTTGTGGGTGGACAGAGGTGGCAGACAGAAGAAGGTTGTTAGGGACACAACTTGAGTGAGAACGCAGGTTAGCTCTAGTGAAGACATGCTGTGAGGTTCTGACTTCACTACTTTAAAGAAAAATAGTATATTTTTTATGGTGAAATAACAAATGCACGTTGTAACATCCTTATGGAGGAGACAAATTATTGCAAAGTAAAGTAGGAGAAGGCTTGACATGGACAGAGGGAGTATAATGTTGGTCTTTAGCTACCTTGTAATTTAAAAATTACAAGTGTGGGATTTTTCATGAGTTAGCTCTCTTTCATTAGCTGTGTTGGGGTTAGTTAAAAAGGAATAAATAATTATCACTGACAAGTTTTTGTGCACTGAAACTATTAAGTTTTGCAGGAGTGCATATATCAGTGTTCAGATACATGTCAGTGTTCTAGAGTTTTGAGGAGTTTGTCCTTAGACTCCAATATAAAGATGACAGTGAGCTAGAAATAGGCTTCTTATGGACTTCTGTTGCAGTTTTAATGTTTCATTTGACAGCCAGAATTCCAGGTGTGGTCCATGTTTAAAACTTTACCTTCTATTTAAATGCAACATATTCTAGGGTGAAACAATTTACTAGTGCGAACAAAAAAAGACACCATATTTTGAGACAAAAATATAAAATGCGTTATCAAATTAACTGGAATTTTTCATATTGGTGGGGTCTCTTGTACTGTACAGTATACTGAGGGCTTGAAGTATCTTTAGAGTTTTTTATATTTAGTATAAATTCTTAATTTTAAAAAATTGTAAGATAAGATATGTTGTTCCTAATAGCTAAGTTCCACATCTATTGTTTTTCCTGACCAGTCATGGTATGATATCAAATACCAACATTTGCAAAAGATTCTTTCATAAAATCACTGACTGTTCAGGAATAGTGTTGGAAAAAGGGTATCTTTAAGTAGAGGTGGTCACTAAGTTGTCCATTATTCAGCTGCAGTCAAAAAACATTAGGGGCTTGTCTACACTAGCCCCCTTCGTCGCAGGGGACATGGCGAACAGCCTGAATGGGGAATAGCAATGAGGTGCTGCGCTGCATATGCAGCACCTCATTAGGCTAATTCTCACTGCGGGAACTTTGAAGTTAGCAGCTTCGAAGCACTGGCATGCCATGTAGCTGCAGCCACTACAAAGTACCTGTGCAACTTCAAAGTGCCCTTACTCCCAAAACGGCTTGCCAGCGCTTCAGAGTTGCTAACTTAGAAGTTCACGTGGCAAGAATTAGCCATATGCGGATGCAAATTTTCCATGCTTCATTAGCATATTGATACGTGGTTCAGAGCCCAGAAGAAGCTCTTCCGGACTCCGAAGTACACATGGAGATGCATGGCTCACGGGGATCTTCTGGAGGGAAACCCTCCTCCTCAAAATTTTGGGGAGGGAGTGGCTTCCGGAAGATCTCTGCGGGTGCACATTTCCACGTGTACTTCGGAGTCCAGAAGAGCTGCTTGTGGGCTCTGAACCATGTGCTGATATGCTAATGAAGCATGAAAAATTTGCATCCGCACCTCTTTAGCATCTTCTGGTTAGCTCATTAGTGTGCCCCTTCCAGAAGGAGGAGCATGTGGAGGCCCAGCTAAAAAGTTTTCTGATAAGTCTTGCAAAGTTTCTGACCTGACTTAATATTGCATTAACAACACGTATTAATAACCACAGTACTTGCTAACCCTAAAAGACCTGCTTTTGTGTCACTTCACGTTTTGCTTTCAGGTAGGGCAAAATTAGGAAAGAAAAAGAGCAAGTTTATAGTAGGCCTTTTAAGACACTGACCATTCTTCCTATAAGTGTTTAAATATAAAAATAACCCTTGCTCTAGTCCTCTTTTATTGCCTGACTTATTAATTATTTGTTGATCAGAAACCCCAATTTGACATTTTATGGTTTGTCTAGGTCCTGCTTCAAGAAATATTGCAGTTACTATGAGGATTCTGATGTAAATAACAATGACACTAACAGTTAGGGAAGATCTTGCTGTTATATTCATACAGTTAACAAAATCACATCTGCTCCAAGCCAGCGAAGTACTCAGAGATCATAGATATTTTGGACTAAAAGGGACTTCAGGTCATTTAATCCAGTCCCCTTCGCTTGAGGCACAATTAAGTAATTAGGTATTCCATCCCTGACATGTTTTTCTAATCTGTTCTTAAAAACCTTCAGTGACAAAAGAGTCCACTGCCTTTGTAGGCCATTTGTTCCACTGCTTACCTACTTTACAGGCAGGGGTCTTTTCTTAATGTCTAATCTAAATCTCCCTTACTGCAACTTAAACCCATTATTTCTTGTCATGTCCTCGGTGGATATTGGTAACAATTTATCACCTGCCTCTTTATAACAATCTCTTACATACTTGAAAACTATTATATCCCCCCCTCAGCCTTCTCATCTGTGAACTAAACACACCCAGGCTTTTTTTTCCAGTCTTTCCTCATGAAAATGCTAATGATTTTTGTTGCTTTCATTTGTATTTCCTCCAGTTGGTTCCACATCTGTCCCAAATTATGGTGCCCAGAGCTGCACACAGTACTCCAGTAGAGACCTGACTGATAAATGCTGAGTAGAGTAGAACTGTTTGGCTAGATCTACATGAGGAGCATCTGTCAACAGACATCACTGTCAGAAGGAATTTCCTGGCAATACTTCTGTCCACAGGTTATGTCTACACACAGAAGCAGATTGAAAAAGCAATCCTCTGTTGACAGGGAGCAGCTAGACTGCTTGGCTGTCTCCCGACAGAATGGCTGACTGGAAGCTCTGCAAACAGGGCTGCCCAGGGAATGAGTGGCATCTACGCAGCTGTTTTGTCAACAGAAAGCTGTGGAGAAAGGCATTATACCTGGAACCAGCGAGGTATAACGCTGCCAGCAGATGTGCTGAGTTTTGTCAGCATGCTGTCCACAGAGTACATTCTGCATATAGATACGCTGCAGGTTTTTCCAATAAAAGCCCAGTTTTTCCAGAAAAACACTCTCTTGTATACATAGCCTTTGAGACTTGCTTGCAACAGTCCTACTAAAACACCTTTCAAGGCTGTTTCCCACTCTGGTGCTTGGAGTGCAGCAGGTGGGGGGGCACTCAAGAGACTTTACAAATACCCTGCCACTGAAGCTTCTGCCTAAAAGCTCCCCAAGGTTAATGATTCCTTGACCTTGGATGATACACTGCCACCACCAAAGTGCAAAAAAACCCTTTGGGAGCACAGGAGGACACATTTGGGGATTTCTTCCTGTGCAGGGTACCCTCAAGCTCTTTAACCCTCTTTCTGGAGAGAGCTTAAAACAACTGTAATTTTCCTAATAGTTAAACCCTTTGGTCTCAGGCTCATACATACATGCCTTCGAGGACACAGATTCAGGTCATAGTCTTAATTTTTTATTTATTTATTTATTATTAAATTTTTATTAACAAAACAAAGAAAATACTTGGTAAAGCAGACGTGGTTTCTAGGTCATACAGAGCAACTGAAAAAAGGCTGATTAAAAATAGAGAGTTGCTTCCCATCAAACCCAAAACTAAGGAAAATAATCTGATCGTGCCTGACTAAACGTTCCCTGCTCCACTTAAATATCTATAATTTCCAGATTTAGTCCTTCCCTAGGCATGGATGTTGCTGAATATTTCATGGATGTTTTCCTGGCTTAACTTGTTACCCAGTTCTTTCTGGTCACACACAGACTGTAGCAGACACATCACTGCTTCAGTTCAGATTTCACACTCTTTCCACTGGCTCTTCTGGCTCCCTGCCAACACTTCCTAGAGATTTTCAGGGCTCTACAGTCTCTGGGTTTAACCCTTTACTGCATTTTTTTAACTAAATGGCTGGGATGTACAGAAGAGGGTGGTACCCTTCCCATTCATCACAACATCCCGCAGTGATGTTTGCTTTATTTGCAACATTATTACATAGTTGACTAATTAGGTTTGTGCTCTATTATAGCCTCAAATTCTTTTCTGCAGTACTTCTTCCTAGGCAGTCATTTCCCATTCCTGCAATTGATTATTCTTTCCAAATTAAGTACATTTTGAACCTCTCTAGTCTGGCACTCTCAGTACCTAACTGGTGCCAAACAAGAGAATTTGCTGAATCACAGGAGGTCAGTATTGTTTAGCAGCATTGTCAACACTTCCACAGCTTACTGGTCTCTTAGAAGACATTTAGGAGTAAATTACAGCTAAATAACACCACAGAACAGTGAGAGCCAGGATTGACAGGTGTAAACAAACTCTATAGGACCACAGGAAATTTGGCCACACCCATGATACAGAAAACTCTTGTTCATCTGGTATTTGATCATCTGGAACTCTCAAATAACAGGCATAATAACTCCGGCAAATCCTGAGCCATGACACAGCATCCCTTTCTTACTCTCCTGGAGAGCAGAAATGAGCATGGGAGCAACACTCTGCCCCTTAGTCTGGCCCACTCAGCGCCTGACCTGCCTCCCTCTGTGCTGAATGTGTGTGCAGCTGGTGGGCTCCTGTGCTCTTTCACCTGGTGTCCGCTGCCCAGAGTGGCTCTCTGTGCCGTGTGGCCTTGTGTAAGCTCCACAAGCAGCTCCTGCTGTCCCCACCAAAAGGTAAATGGGGCCTCGGTTGAGCAGGAGCTGGCAGTGAGGGGTGGGGGTGGGGGAGAAGCTGAACTTTCTTATGTGGGGGTGGGGGCCGCTGGCCTGTACCTCCCCCGCAGCTGCTGTCTATTATCCAGAATATTTGATCATCCGGTAACCTCCTGGTTCCAGGGTTGCTGGATATGAAAGAGTTTACTGTAAATGGTTGTTCAGCTAACTAAAATCATGCTGGATCGTGGATGTTGCTGGATGAGAGAGTTCCAGATTAGAGAGGTTCAGCCTGTACTGGGTCCAGTTCTGGGCACTGTGTTTTAGGAAGGATGTTGGGAAATTGGAGAGGGTCCAGAGAAGAGCCATAAAAATGGCTGACATTCTAGAAAATATACCTGTGAGAGAAGATTAAAATAATTGGATTTGTTTAGTTTGGAATAGAGAAGGCTGAGAGGGAGATGATAGCAGCTTTCAGGTACCTAAAAGCGTGTTAAAAAGAGAAGGAGGCAAAATCACTTTCCATAGCTTCTGATGACAGGACAAAAAGCAGTAGGCTTAGATTGCAGCAAGGGAGGTTTCAGTTGAACATTAGGATAAATTTCATGTCAGGGTGATTAAGTACTGGAATACATTTTCAGGGTGATTGTAGAATCTCCACTACTGGTGGTATTTAAAAACAGGTTGGATAAATATCTAACAGAGATAATACAGAGGGTGTTTGATCCTGCTGTGAGAGCAGGAGACTGGATTTGATGACTTCTTGAGGTCCTTCCTAATTCTAGTATTCTGTGATTGAAAAACTTGGACCAAAATTGCAAGGTAACTGGTCTCTTTTAATTGCTTCTGTAGATACCTGATTGTCTGACTGTCAAAGCCAATTCTACTTATTTGCTTTATCCCAGTCTTTGTTTACTTTCTTCAAAATTTTAAGACATCTATATTTTATAAGTGTGAGTAATCATGTCAGTAAGCCATGTCAGTGTGTGTTAGTTGTTGGTCAATAACCAATAGGTTATTGGTTATATGGCATGGTTTGTCAGTGTGCACTGTATCCTAAGAATGCATACCTTGTGTTTTATAGTCATATTAACAAAATAACCTATGATTTAGCAGGGAGTAATTCTGAAAGGTAGAATCAGTAAAGTGTAACACTTAATAGGATCCAGCTGTGCTAGAGTAAAAGAAACTGAAACAAACTGTAGGGGGAGTTTTGTGAACTGATCCCAATTTGAAGATTGCAGAGAAGTGTTGTAAGTTCTTCAGAATATTAGGATTGTAATGATTGATAGCAAGCATCTAACAGTTGCCTAAGAAGCAGTTATGTAAACAGAAATCTTTTGCATAATCTTGCAAACTCGATCACTAGCTCTGCATGATGTTGCAGAAGCGAGGGGAACAGGTTTGCTAAAGTAAACATGGCAATAGAACCTTATTAGCCTTAGTTATAACATGACTAGGGCTATTCTGTACCATGACAAGACAACTGCCAAATCTACTGTATATTTGAGAGAAGACAAGAAGTCATGCGACACCTCATAGACTAACATTTTAGAGCATAAGCTTTTGTGGGCAAACATCCGTTTTGTCAGATGAAAGTTTATCAGTCCCTCTGTTTGTTCAAGAACTCCTAAACGGTGAGAGCTAGGACCACCAAATTTGTTGTGCGTCGTCTTACAACTTAGAGCAAAGTAAGGGGTTGGTTGTGGCTGGAATGGGATTGTGTGTCAAAATGCAAAGGGGGCTCTGCTGTATAAGGACCACATGGGGGGCAGCAGCAGTTATGGGATTGAAAGCAGGGACAGGTGTACTGTATAATGACCACAGAGGGAAACAAGGTGACGGTTTGGTTATTCCAGGAAAATGAGATGTGAAAAAAAATCTTATTTTGCTAGGTGTGATCCTAACTTGTATTGATATTTCACAGTATGTGAGCAACAGTACTGTAGTATACCTTAAATGGTAATGAAGCCTCATTACAAGTGGTGTCTGCATTTGACATTTTTGAGCATTTCTTTATTTAGCTTACATGTAGTAATTGCTTGTGATGAACAGCTACTTTCTGTTATTTTCACATGCCCAGTTGAATGACCACTGTTTGTAGCCTGATCCACTCAGGATGCCACTAGTAGCCACTAGGGATTAACGGTGGAGGATAAGCAGATGAGGTTTATGACTTAATTGTTATGGTTAACCGGTAGGGGGCTAAAACAGCATGGCTGGAGCAGCCCTCCTACCTGGTGGGTCTGGGAGTGCTGGGAATCTGGGTGCTTCAGCTCAGCTGGGGTGGCCACCCTCTATGCCCCCTCCCCTTTTTTAATCAGTTAACCAGTTAAACTTAATGTTTAGCTGGTTAATTAAATGGGATTTTACATCCCTAGTACCCGCTGTCACCTTCTACCATCAGAAGCCAGTCCTCCCAGACTGGTCTGCTCTTGCAGAGCCTAAATTCTTTGCTTTGTTCATTCACGGAGGAAAAATGGAATTTGTCCATGGCTGATCTACACTGTAAAGTTGATGTAGAACAGTTTACATTAACCTAGCTCTGAGCATCTATCCTACAGTGTTGCCCCTACCCACTACAGGGACTTACCGCCATCTCTGCAAGAGGCATAGTACTTAGCTTGATGTCATTAGGTGAGCACAGCATCAGTGTAGATGCTGTGCTTACATCAGACTGTTTCAGCTGAAAGCTGGAATCCTGCCAGGTCAGGGCTAACAGCAGAGAATCACGCCAGTGGCCAGTGCCCCATGCCCCATATCGGTAGTTAAATTAGTGCAAGCTCATCTGGTGGTTTAATTATCACAGTGGTTGTGCATCAACATGTTTTGAGTTCATTTTATAGTGCAGACTTACCATGAGAAGTGGCTGGAACCAGTCTCAGGTGGTGGTAGAAGTGGCGCCAAACTGTTCCTTGCCTCTTTGACTGTTAATATTGCACTGAGAGGGAGTTGAAAGAAAATGTGGGGTTAATCATGCTTCCATTTGTCAATGCATGAAAGTGCCACTGACTTAAATAGAACTGGATCAGGCTTTTCAAGACTAAATTATGTTTTTGACGAGCAGGGGGTGCCAACCACCCTAGACTCTCTTTTGCAAATGTAAACTTGTTAGAGCAGCTGAAAGAACTGTAGCGTTGTATTTTCAGTGACGATTATAGTTTTTGTGACCAAGATTAAATGTGTGCAACACATAAGATCTCCACCCAAGTATTTTTTAATTCCTTTGCATCCTGTGCCATTACTGGCATCAAAATACTATCGCAAACTGGGGTTTCATTTCAGTGACCATATTACATGTAACTAAACGAGAAATGTATTTAAATATAAGCTGGCACTTTTTTCCCCTGTCATTTCTTGATTTCTTATAAATCTAGAGCTGTAACCAACAAGAACAAAGCCAACTAGTTGAAAAGGATCCCACCCTTTATTATATAATACTTTTTTCTCTTTTTGCTATATATTTTGTGCATTGGGGGGATATCGTTCATGTGCTAAAGATTTAGTTCATTATTTCCAAATGCTCACTTTTTTTGTGTTTAAATAAAGTAGGAGGTTATCTTGGTAGAGACCCAACCCACATAGTTAACTCAGCACTTCTCTGTTCAGTATTCCTTTCACTTGGAAAAGGGAATATTCTATTTGTGTGATTTTTAAACTAATTGACCATGCCAGTTGTCTGTTTTAAAACAAACTTACAATTTGTCTACTTTTTTTTAAAAGGGTAACTGACAGGCATTTTGTTAAAGTTTTTAATGCATCCTTATATTTCTGAATAATCAAAACAAGTTTTCTTCTAATGCTTGCTCACATGGATTCCATTCAAGGTGTGTGCCAGCATAGTCAGGGACTTTAGCCTTAGTGGTATCTGTAGGATCAGCTACAATGCCCTTTTGAGTTCCGTGCTCATGTATTGGTATATTACACCCTGCCTACCCTACACTCTCTTTTTATCCCCTCTGACGGTTGGTTGAGCACATTATCTTGCTTTGCAAGACCGTTAGCAGTTCTTAGTCTATTGTTCTGTCTCTTTGTTTGTTGATACATGCTTAGTTAGACCTTTAAGTGTTAGAGTAGCTATTTAGGAATTGGAGTCCCCTCTGGGACTTTCCCTTGGAGTGGGGTATGAGCTATAGGTTATAAGCCATGTTTGTGGTGCAGCTGGTCACTGACCATCATTGGCCCCTATGAACTCTGTTTAAAGTATTTGGGGGAATCGCACAGAAAGGCTAAGTGCAGAATCTACAAAATCTTTCACCATCATATTCAGAAGGAGCAGGTTATATGCTTGAGTGCCCCAAGTTTGAAGGGGAGTTCAGCCTTTCACCACTATAAAGCAAATTGCCACTGGCCCACAAGATGAGCACAGCTCCTCTTATAGCAGTGTGGAGTCAGGCAGTGACCCACTTAGCAAGCACGTGAGTTGGAGCACATTGCCACATCCAGCATAGGGGTTACGCAGTGGGTCCCAGAGCTTCAAGAACCATCCCTGGATAAGCAGGAGGAAGTTGCCTCTTCCCCTTTATCTCTAAGTGAAGCAGACCTTGCAAATGAGCAGCCTTTCTCCCACCCCCATCCCCGCCCTCCAGTGACGTCAAGGAGCACCAGGCTATTTCCAGAAGGGTGGCTGTCAACATGAACTTGGAGGTTGAAGAGCTAATAGAGAAGTCTGATAACGTTATTAGTGTTATACCTTCCTCCAGCCTGGCCTGCATCACATTGCCTGTCCACCACAGGCATCCTTAAAAATTGCCAAGTCTGTGGCAGACCCCCGTCTTCCATTCTGCCAACCTCCAAGAAGATGGAAAAGAAGTGCTACATACCCACAAAGGGATCTGAATACCTGTACATTTCACCCTTCAGCTTGGTCACAGCTGTCATCAACAAAAGGGCCAAGTGAGCAGCACACTGCAAAACAGACGAGGCTGGACTGGTTTGGCTGGAAACTTTGACAGCTGTCCTGCAATTTGAGTGTCTAACCATCAGGCCCTGCTCAACAGGTACAACTTCAGCCTTTTGGACTCCATCAGCAAGTTGAAGAAGGGCCTTCTACAGGACTGAGCTCATAAGTTCACCACCTGGGTGGACAAATGCAAAATTGTGGCCCTCCAGTTGGACTGGGATGCTATGGATTCAGTGGCCAGGATAATTGCCTTCTCAGTGGTCATGAGGCACACTTTGTTACAGTCCTCTGAGCTGTTGCAGGAGATGCAGATGACCCTTCAGGACCATCTGTTTGAGGGAGCAGGCCTCTTTCAGAACTCACGGGTGCACAAATCTGTGGCCTTAAGAACTTCCATGCCACCCTCCATTCCTTGGGCCTTCATTCCTCTCCCCAGGCTGAAAAGCCATTCCATCCCCCTTTGTCAAGATCTTGGAGTTCTCCAATTCAATTTCTGCAGAAAAGATAAAGGATTTAAGGGGTGTCACCTTTTGTCTTCCTCTGCCCAGCCTTGTTCTTCCAGAGGCCAAGGAAACCAGACATGGGTATTTTGAGGATGTGGCCTAGGATCCATCCCCCATTTCTTTCCTCAATAGCCTATGCCCCTTCTGGTTAGCCTGGTCGCAGCAGGTCTGACCATTGGGTGCTCAACATAACACCTTTGGACTATAATCTGAAGTTCATGCTGGCTCTCCCTTTCATTCAAGTTCCCTTGTTTAGGGACCCTTTTCATGAGCAACTCCTCATTCAAGAAGTTTGAGCCTCCTACACCTGGGTGTGGTAAAGGAGGTTCCCTCCAGACTTGAGGGGAAAAGAGTTCTACTCCTGCAGCTTCCTAATTTCAAAAGCAACATGGGGCCTTAGACCCATTCTGGATTTGTGCTGCCGCAACAAGACTCTCAGGAAGTTAGTTTTCATTATTCCATCCCTGGTTTTGGGAGACTGGTACAACATCCTCAACTCAAAGGATACACATTTCCATTTTCTTGGGGACCTTCCATTTTGTGTTGGGCCACTGCCATTTGCCATTCATGACATTGTTTTTCCGTTTGTCAGCTCCAACTGTATTTGTAAAGTGAATAGCACCAATAGATGCTTATCTAAAGTGTTGAAGGGTGCAAGATTATCTGAAACTCAACAACAAATAAATGGCCTGTGATGTGTTTGGTCACAGCAGTCACATTGAGACTGTTTTAGCTTCTCAGGCTAGAGCCACGCTACAGCAGAAGATTGACCCACTCAGAGTCGATCTTCTGGAATTTTATTTTGTGCATGTGCAAAATGATGCTCCCAAGGGTTAATGTCCACCCTGTACTCCTCGTGAGAGGCGAGGAATAAGGAAGGTTGAAGGGAGAAATGCTCCCTTCAATAGGGTGACAGTAGCTCCCCAGGCCAAATACGAGACAGGGGGATGAGCTAGTGTCTTGGCCAAAATGGGACAGATGGTCATCCTACCAGTCAGGCAGTGGCTGCCCTATGGGGGCTGCCACATTACCGGGGAGGGGTGCTCCCTGGCTGCAGGGGACAGCAGCAGCTGCTGGCCAGGAACCAGGTGGCAGCCACACTGCTTGGGCTCCAGCGCCCCCTGAAAATTAGGAGCCAGGTGGCAGCCATGCCTGTCAAGCTCAGACTCCCTTGAGCAGCAGGAAGTTTGGAGCCAGGTGGTAGCCACACTGGTCCAGCTCCAGCTTCCACGAGCCATGGGGAGCCAGATCCCGGCCAGCAGTGCCAGTATGCTCCCAGCTCCCCCCAGCTTGGCAACCGTGAGCCAGGCAGCAGCCGCACCACTTGGGCTCCAGCTCAACAGCAGCAACGCTGCTCAGGCTCTGGCTCCCCAGAGAGAAGGGAGCCAATTTGCAGCTGCGCCTGTTGGGCTCCAGCTCCCACAAGCAGCAGAGAGCCAGGATTCAAGCAGCAGCCATGCTGCTCAGGCTCCAGCTCCCCTGAGCAGTGGGGAGCCAGGTAGCAGCCACGTTGCTCAGGCTTCAGCTCCTCCGAGCAGTACGGAGCAGGATCCAAGCTGGCCATGCCAGTGATCCTCCCAGCTCCCCACAGCTCAGGCAGCCAGCAAATATTGGGCAATTAGCCCTTTTTTAGAAATAAATCAGGATACCTTTCTGGCGCCCGAAATATGGCCAGTACAGGACAGATGGTCACCCAACCGATTGACCTTATTCTGTATGGACAGACGTGGAGGAAGTCAACTGCAGATAAATTGGTTTTCAGGAACGCAATTGGCGTAGCTAAAATTGCAATCTGCGGTCGATTTCTATGTCTGGTGTAGACATAGCCTGAGTTTATAAAATAGAGATAATAACCCTCTTATGTAGGGATATGACTACTAATGATTATTTGGATGGAAATGCAGGAAACAAATCACTTTGGTGCATGAGCTGTTTGTCAAAAGTTCTTAGTTTTTTATTGAAACCCCAACCCACCAAGGTTGTAAGAAGTACAGACTTCTTGGCAGTAATTATTTTATAATTGTGTTTCTATTTTTAAATTAAGCTACATAAACTTAGTCATTTGTATAATGCACCGTACTTATGTTACAGATCACAATAAGGCAATTATAGCTATTAGATTCCACCCTTCAAATAGTCTTCTTTTCTCTTTGGAGTATTATTAGTATCTTCCTCTCATTAGTAAATATTTACCTGTATCCTGCTTCATGCATGTTGCAAAGAGTAAAGAAGCAAATTAATCTTAAAGTGTACCCTGAAGATTGGCAGAATAATGTTAGAACCATCACACCTCACTTCTGTAATGCCCTTGATTTGGCTACCAGATCTTCAGTTATTACATCTTTTCTCATTTTTTTTCTAGATACAGTGGCCTGCCTACCTAATCTGAACACATGAAAGGGTTGTCCCTCATCAGAAATTACTTTTAAATCTCTCCCTATTGAGTTGAGATTTTTGCACTGACATTTTTTTATAAAACGTTTAAGAAGTCACTCTTTCTTTCAGCTGGCTCAGTTAACAGGACTATATATGGTACATTTTTGGCGATGTAATTTGTTTTACAACTCCAGTAGCATAAAAGGAATCCTGCAGTTTGCCCTGAAAATGCCATGGAAAGTGGAATAGTTTGAGTTCTTTTTTCAGTGTAGTTTTGTCATATATACTACCCTAAGAACTATTGTAGTACTTCCATATCATGCAAAACCTGATAAATTGAAAGCTTTTTATTTCTGTTGTCAGAATGTTTGTTTTTATTAGATGGGCACTTATTCTTTTAAATAGTTTAGCCATTAATACTTCAGTGGTGATAAGTGTCATTTTAAAAGGCTTATAAGTGAGTGAGTGCTTTATATAAACTTGTAGCTATCTCTAGGATTATCCAAAACTTAGTTGTGCAACTTCTCTGGTATGTTAAAGTTGAGTGAGATATTTAGGTGTCAGTCTAGTATGTTTAACTGTTAAACTAATGGACTCGTTATTTGCCAAGTAATACTTACTGTCTTTTCTCTATATAGCCAGCAGCCAGCTTCGGGTGTAGCCTATTCCCATCCAACTACAGTTGCTAGCTACACTGTCCATCAGGCTCCAGTAGCTGCACACACAGTTACTGCTGCCTATGCCCCAGCAGCAGCTACAGTTGCAGTAGCCAGGCCTGCACCAGTCGCTGTTGCAGCTGCTGCAACAGCTGCCGCCTATGGAGGCTATCCTACAGCACATACAGCGACAGACTACGGTTACACCCAAAGACAACAGGAAGCACCACCACCACCACCTCCAGTAACTACACAAAACTACCAGGTAAGTGTATTATAGAAAAATTACAGTTCATAATATAATTTTATAATCATGTTGTATAGTAAATAAATTTTACAGTATATACAATTTGCAAAGGAAAGGCAAGTGGGTGGTTAAAAGAATTATTATTAAATCTGTATCCTTGCACTTGTATTGTCCCACTTTGCATTCATCTCCAGTTGATAATGATCCAAACTTAGCTTATGGATATTTCCTGATCTGTGTGATGTGATTTGGTAATCTTTCTAGTTCCCACTGAGCAAATGACCGCATGGTAAAAAATACCATCCACTTTATCGACTCAGTTGGACTCCTCTACAAAGACCACAGATTTTGGGGCGGAGGACTGAGCATGGAGACTGAACTGCCCTCTTCTCCAAATTAGGGTTAAAGCATGTAACTAGGAGACTGAGGAAAATTGCACTAAGAATGGTGGTATGACATATGTTTTGTTGAGAGAGGTTTTTAGTCTCCAGGAGGGTTAATGTGGCACTTTTCTCAAACACTTATTCACTTAATTTAAAAATAAACTAAAAGCCACCACGTCATCCCTGTCTAACATAAGCTCAGATGTGGCAAACATTCATGCATGTGAATAGTCAGTCCATTGAAGTCAGTGGGACATAAAGTGAAGTCAGTGGGGCTCTTTGCAGGCACATGTCTGCCCATGTAGCTTTTTTTGTAGGGTATAGAGCCTATTTGGCAAAGTATTTATTTTGCTATCTTGACTCGCACGAAAGCCTGGGGGACCTTTTCCCTAGCCTCAGTTTGTTCCTGGTTACTTTGGGGCTAATGCCTGTATTTACAAGATTTATATGAGGTAAATGTGCAGGCACTGGTCATATTCAATGTGAAATTTAAAGTATTGAAACTAATTTTCACATACTGGATTAAAGATATTGACACTGCCATTTTTCTTTACGGGCAGAATAAATTGAAAAGGACTTGTCTATTTAAGGGCCCCATTATAAAATTATCTAGTTGGGGTGACTTCTAGATTTGATATACTTTAATTTCATGAAAAGCATGTTAGATGATCTGGATGGTATCATTGATTATTTAATTGTTCCCTCTAGCTATCTCTCTTTTTCCCCAATAGCCGTGTCTGATTTGAGTAGTGAAAAACCAAGGAGCTCTTTCTGATAGTGTGAAGCAGCAATTAGCTAACACAGGCTAATAATTACAAGAGCACTGCATATGCCTGTTAACTAGATGTTGATGCACAGACAGCAAAAAAGGAGCCTTAACAAAGAGAATAAAATAATGAGTTGCTTAAATTACTAGGGTATGAAATGTTGCTTTTTAAGCTTCTTAACAGATATTCTAAATTGGGGGGAGGGATAGCTCAGTGGTTTGAATATTGGCCTGCTAAATCCTTCATTGAGAGCTCAATCCTTGAGAGGGTCATTTAGAGATCTGGGGCAAATAAATTCAAAAATAAAAATTTGTCAGGGATGGTGATAGGTCCTGCTGTGAGAGCAGGGGACTGAACTCAATGACCTCTGAAGGTCTCTTCCAGCTATATGAGGTAGATGTATCTCCAAGATGAAAATTCTGTAACCTGCAAATGGTTTACATTATACAGTATAAAACAGAATGCTTATAAAAGATACAAGTTCCGCTCCCCTTGTAATTTATAAGTAAATAGGAAAAATACTAAATCAAATTTATAATTCCTACTAAGTATTGATGTGTTTTATTAAAACTAGAGTTTATGCAAATACACATTTTGTGCTGGATTGTTAGTTTGTTTTAAATTAAATCAAATATTTGTCCTGATATAAATGTAGAAATAGAATGATCAGAGAGTCGTACTTTTCTGTTCCTTAATGGAAATATTTAGGGGGAAAATGAGAAAATACTTTTAAAAGCAAGAGTTGAATTGCTTTTATTTAATGGGTCTATTAATGATGTTCATCAGACAGTCAGTACTTGTGTCTTGGTATCTTAAGATTATGTATTTTAAAATAAAAGCTTTATTTAACTCAAGAATCATGTACATACTTAAATGGATTTAATTCAGTAGACTGTCCCTCCCTTTGGCTGCCTTTGATTATCCCAGGTACCAGACATATTTAAGCAGAAACTCAAATCCTTTCTGTTTTTTCATGTTTTTAAGGATTCCTACTCATATGTTAGATCCACGGCCCCAGCTGTGGCTTATGACAGCAAGCAGTACTACCAACAACCAACAGCAGCTGCAGCTGCAGTTGCTGCTGCCCAGCCTCAGCCTTCGGTAGCTGAATCATACTATCAGACAGGTGGGTGGAGCTCATGAAATTCCTTTTTGGTCAGTATTGAAGCAAAGTATTTCTTCATATGTCTTTAAAAACTGATCTTTATTCTTAGCGATATAAGGCAACCCTCATAAATATAAATGTATGGACACAAATCCTTCTGGTATCCAGCACTTAAGACACTGCTTCAGTTGGGTTTTTTTGTCTGAAAAGATATACACGTTTTTCTATGCAAACTGAATTTTACAATATGTAAGTTTGTTTTGAAATATATTGAGCCTACCAAGTTCAAACATATTTTGGCTGGTCAGTGAAAACGGGAAGAGACCTGGACAAAACGGACCTTTGAACACGGGTTTGGTGTATGAAGTAGCAGAAATCAGTATTAACCCATTTTGGTCATCACAAAGTTGAAATCCTGTTTAAACAAGTTTTAAAACTTTGTAGTGTTGGTATGGATGGGAAACTAAAGGCAAGCATTAGCTGTATGGTGAGAAGAGGTTTGTTAAAAGAAAGCAGTAGGGTGAGGAATTTGCTTAAGAATGTAAGCCTATGTGGGGAAAGACCAGAGTTATTGTGTATATGGATTTTAAAAATTCTGATTGAACAGTACATGGCTACAGTTTAAAAAAAGTTTTTAGAAGGTGCTTTATACATAAAGATAGGGCATATTTTGAGTCCATTAATTAGTGTCTCTCATGCTCCAGGTGGGGAGGAAGTCTTACCTGTTCAAGAGACGAATATATTGTGAACTTAACATCATTATCTATAGGGCCCTTCAAGTTTCACTGCAGTGAAAAATGTGTCCTGTACCATGAAATAAGCCTTCCCTTGTGAAACCTGATCTCCCTAAAATCTGCTACAGCAGGGCTGGGAAGGAACCAGGACTTGTTCTGGTGAAAAATTAGACCCACCTTCACAGGCAATGTAGAAGTGAAAGAGATATGTAGCCTTATTTCTGTCCTACAGCAGCCACATAGCTAGGCTCTAGGTTTCTGCCCTGCAGCTCCTGGGAGCGCTTGGGGCTCTTACCTCCCCAGCCAACTCTTGCTGAAGTTTGGGGGCAGCAGCGCTCCAGGCTAAAAATAAAAACAGCTTCTGTGTAGTAATGCTTCTGAATTTTTGTACATTAATGAGCTTCAAACTAGAAGTGATCATCATAACTCAGGCTACTCTTCATAGTAATGAAAAAGAAATAAGAAAAATGTCTGGCTGTATTTAGAGAAGAAAAATGAAATTAATTATGCAAACGTACTTTGGAGTTGTATTAGTTATTACCTGGCCATCCTCTTTGGCATGTGCACTTTGTAACAGAATAATCCTTATTTGTTACGTGCTTAGTTACACATTTGAATGTAGTTATTCTAAAGTGGTTCAAAATTCACCTAGTCTTAAATTTTTAAATCTTTGTACAACTTTATTCTTCCATCCTAATCAGCTCCAAAAGCAGGGTATACTCAAGGAGCAACTCAGTATACTCAAGCCCAGCAAACTCGACAAGTGACAGCCATAAAACCAGCCACCCCAAGTCCAGCTACAACTACTTTCTCCATATATCCTGTATCCTCCACTGTACAGCCAGTAGCAGCTGCAGCAACTGTTGTTCCATCCTATACTCAGAGTGCTACATACAGTACAACGGCGGTTACTTATTCTGGTAAGAATCTTGCATGTTACATTGGTATGAGCTATGTGATTCGTGTGACAGATAAGGATTTTATAGGCTTGACATTTTGGTAATTAACTTTACTTCATGCTTTATAACAACTGTTCAGTCAGATCACTAAAATGGCAGCATATTTGGACATATTTTTGAAAGAACAATTGTTATAAGTTGTTCTGGTTTTTTTTGTAATAAGAATAAAAGAACAATTCCAACGCTGCTTGGTTAGGTCTTAGTGGTGGTCTAGTTTGGGAGGGGAGCATCGAATGGGGGTGGGCAGGAGAGAGAAATACCCAAAGAAAATAAAATTTTAGGGGGCAAGGTACTGCCACCAGACAATAGTTTTGAAGAGTTGAGTGGTCAATCTAGAGTAAAGCTTAGACTTTAGATTACTTTCGTCTTATGGGATGAGGGTGTTGAGTACAAGAGCTTTGCTCCACATATAACAGATTTAAAGCTTGATTAAGGAGAGAAGACATCCTGTTTAGCTTTATAGTAAGATGGTAATCAACTGGTAAATTGCAGCTGGTTGGATCTTTTTGTATTCTGTTTTGAATATTCCTTGAAACAGCCTAATCAGAGGATTAAAGTAGTTGAACTTCTAGATGTAGAGTGTTCATGGGAAAACTCTCTCAAATGTATGAAAGCAGTTTTCTTGGTTTATTCAACTGTGATCCTGTTAATTATGGAGTGAAGAGCTATGGCACATTACAGAGGACCAAGCTGTCCAGCTCTTTGCACCAAAGTACATCTGAATTTACTGGGTGCTTTAAATATCATAGAGTAATGGGTTTTAGGCCTTCATGTAGCTTTTATTTCACATGCATGTGTATCTTTTTTTTTTAGCTTGAGTGTGAACAAATAGTCATTTGTAGTTGCTTTTAGATCATCTTTGCTGTGCTGTATCCAGCCTCCCAAGATGTACCAGGAGCTTTGGCAAATTCTTGAATGGCAGCTTTGATACTGTATATATAAAGTTGTATAGCTTCAAAGATCCATCTAAGAGAACACGTGCCCCAATATAAGTGGGAAACAGTATTTAAATTTATATGTAATAAAAGATCATGTAAAATTATGATTAAGTGATGAGATCACTTGACCACACACTGTATCACTGTTACCCTATCAAAATGCTTAGATCACAAAATATACCTTTCTGGAAAAAAGTTAAATGTCATACGGTATATCTGGAACTAGCTTGTTTGTAACTGTGACATACAGTGTATAATAATGTAACATTCTCATATTTTGATCTTTGAGGTACCTCTTATTCAGGCTATGAAGCCGCAGTATATTCAGCTGCATCGTCCTATTACCAGCAGCAGCAGCAGCAACAGAAACAGGCAGCAGCAGCGGCTGCTGCTGCTGCCGCAACAGCTGCCTGGACAGGGACCACCTTTACTAAAAAGGCACCATTCCAAAATAAGCAACTGAAACCAAAACAACCTCCCAAACCACCACAGATCCACTATTGTGATGTTTGTAAAATCAGCTGTGCTGGACCACAGGTACCTGTATTACATGGCATTCCACTGTATATATTAATCATAATTTCATGTGGTTAAAATCAGGCATTATTTAAGAACAGTTGTGAATAAAGAAAATTATTTAAATTTTGCTGTAGAGGTGGTTTGAATATGTGTACCATTATGGAAGGGGGAAAAGCGATGTTTGTGCTCTACATCAGTAGCTCAGTTCTACTTCTGGCAATGAAAACGGTTTGTTTTCCATTTGAAGCACTTGTACTGCACAGTGGTATACTTCCTTCTCAGATTCATAGACCCTTGAATTTAACATTTTATGAAATTTCTCTTAAAGTAATATGCTACTTTGTACTATGTTTCTCTTTCTAGCACCCGGGCTAGTTTTGTACTGAGGGCACTGAGATTGACAGCAAAGAACATGAGGTGTTTTTTTTTCACACGCTTCATAAGTATATTTGTTGCTTTGCATGTCACATGACAAAATGCGTTAGTTTTCTACTACCCTTTCCCCTTGGATTATCCCTTCCCATACAACAACATTCTTAATTTTAGTAATTTTCCTTTGCGCTCAGCTGTACTTTAGCAGTATCCTTCGGAATCATTCAATTCTTTGGATGCTCTACACCACTTGGGACTTGGGTGCAGCCTTCTGAGGAAAGACCACTTGATTGTTAATATCTGCCACTTGGCATTAGATATTACTTTATGGTTTGGGAATTGAGATGTTGAAAAATCCTCCATATTTTTTGCCAGCTACGGATTGCAGTCTATCATGAAAGGAAGATTATTTCTACTTGAAATAATCCCTGTCAGCAGTTGGTTTGTACCTCAGAGCATATGCACAGTAAATGGTAGTGCTATGCATAGGAAATATTTTCCTTAGCAGTATTAAGTGATGTTGATTATTTTTATTTTATAGACTATTGTACATTTTATTGCATCATATGATTCACATAATTAATGGAGTAAAAAAAAATTTACTTGAAGTGTGTGGTTTTTTTTTTTGCTGCATTTTTAAATAGACTTATAAAGAACATTTGGAAGGCCAGAAACACAAAAAGAAAGAAGCAGCATTAAAAGCATCTCAGAACACCAGCAACAACAGTACTTCTGCTCGTGGAACTCAGAATCAGTTGCGCTGTGAGCTCTGTGATGTGTCTTGTACAGGAGCAGATGCATATGCTGCCCATATTCGTGGAGCTAAACATCAGAAGGTAAGGGCTTTCTTCTGTTCTTCATAAGCAGAAAGCTGATCAGAATATTTTTTTATTTTAAAAGATAAAGGTGAAAAAAGCATGCAAAAATATGCATTTGAAAATAATTACATTTGCATGCACACTCCTCTAATTAGTTAGATTTATTGTATATATAATAGTGAAGACGAGAGTGAGGGTTGGCTGACAGTGAAATGAAAGAAGTTTTTATTTTTTAGGAGGTCTTGTTGGTGCCAAAGATATGCCCATGGGCTGGGGGGTTAGTCAAGGAGCAGCATGGAAGAGGCACACAAGCAAGAGTAGGAGATGACAAAGGATTAATTAACATCACAGTGTAAAGAAGAGCTGGAGGCCTGTTGCCCTTGCTTATGATGGTTAATGAATAAGTTATGTAGATAGTAAGCAGTTTGGGCTATGGACTTTGTCTGTCTGTGACCACCTTGAAGAACTAAGCATGCTTTGGAGCACTTTAAGAATTGTGATGGTGCCTTATATTACCTGAGTACGTGTTTAGATTTCACATAGATTGCCAGGCAGCAATGAAATTATTGCACCTAAAATAGAGAATTCAGTTTTGGTTCTTGTTTCAGGCAAGCTTTTCTATTTAAATCACTTTTTTGATATTTAAGTAGAACCATGCTATTGGCCAAGCCACCATAAGGAAACACTGTTAACATAGAAATGTGCCCATCCTGTGCATTCTTAGGTTCTTTATAACATCGATAATTATACTTTTTTGCACAGAATTTTATTTTACATGAGACAACTAAAATATCCAATACAGTAGGATGCTGTACTATATATGAACAATGTTAAATATAAGGACATTTATAGTTAACATATTTACTGATTATTTTTTTAATTATTATGTGGAGGCAAGGAGAACTCTCAACACGTTTGTAATTATGGTTACCTTGTGTATAAATGAGGTGATAGATATTACAAACCATTGGGTTGTACTACCAACTTCAAATTTATGAAAATATTTGCTAATAAAATTCATTATACGATGTTTAAATGTTTGAGCTTTTAATCTAAAATTTTGTCTTCCTTTGAAATTGTTTGTATTATAGATTCTGGTATATTTATGAATGCTATACAGTAGAACCTCAGGAGTTATGAACACAGGAGTGGAGGTTGTTCAGAACTGAAATGTTCATACCTGAACAAACTATATAGCCTTTCAAAAGTTTACAACTGAACATTGTTTTAATGCAGGATTTTAAACTTTATGTAGAAGAAAAATGCTGCTTTTAACCATCTTAAACAAGCACAGAAACAGATTTCTTACCATTTTTACATTTTTAAAAAATGTTTCCCTTTATGCTTTTAGTAGTTTATTTTACCTTTTTTTGTCTCTGCTGTTTGCCTGATCGCATTCTTCTTGGTTCCAAATGAGGTATGTGGTTGATCAGTCAGGTTGTACTCTGGTGTTTGTAACATTGAGGTTTTGCTGTAAGGGTCAAACTTAAAATGAATCCACTGTTTTTTACGCTTGTCCCTCTCTCACTTCCCATATTGTACTTTTCATTGTTGAACACTAAATGATCTTTTTTTTGTTTGAAGTCTCTCGATATTTTTTACAATTTCTCACTGTAAGAAAAATGAAATTTAATTATTTTAAACTTGTCCTTCAAAACACTATCTGGTATATAAAGGAAAACGGAACACTTGTTTTTTTAAATCATGTATCAGTAATGTCAGCTGAGTCTTAGCTGATTTTGCTGAAGGACATGTTAATGGAGGTCAGTGTCTGTTGTGGAATCTCAAACTTTAAATGAAGGGGCAGAATTTTATCGAATCTTTATTAAAGACATCTATTCTGCAAAGTCATGGTAGTTAAAGGGGCATGGTCAGGGTTGCAGAGAAAAGATCTTAAAATAATTTGATTAAAACATCTCTGCCCTTCTTTAGGTTTCTTGACTTTTTGACTCTTGACACTAATTAGTCATATTTTCAGTAGCTGTCCAGTCATGGAGTTTTTCTGGGACAGATAAGACCTTACGTTTATTTTTAATATAAAAAGCAAGCAAAGAAAAAGTTTATGGGTCAGAAACTTTTCTTTATAAATCATTCAAAACCAGTATGGACACAAGTTCATTTTCACCCACTTGCAGATTGCCTTGTTAAGGAATAATAGCCATATATTTTTTAAATGTAACCATGTGGGTTCGTTTTTTAATGAGGAACCTGTGTTTTTTTTTTTAATTGTTCTAGGTGGTTAAATTGCACACAAAACTTGGCAAGCCCATTCCTTCAACTGAACCAAACGTTGTTACCCAGGCTACTTCCTCAACATCTGCTTCTGCTTCCAAACCAACTGCCTCTGCATCAAATATTGCAACTAGCAGCAGCACTGTGAACTCCTCCATTACATCTTCAGCAGTGAAAATCCTTACTCCCACATCAAGCACAACAATTAATGCAGCAGCCAACAACAAAGTGTCTGTAGTTGCTGCTAATGTACCTGTAAAGAAAATATCTACACCGAAAATAAACTTTGTTGGCAAGTACAGAAGTCAGTCTTCATTTTGAAACCTAACCTATTTTAGGGATTTTAAATCTATATATAGTTTATTCTCTACTTTCTTAATGTTGCAAATAACTATACATATGAGTAGCTCTGTTAACTTTGTACACATGGAGTAAGTCCCCTTGAAATTCAGTGCAGAATTGTTAGCAGCATTGGGGAATATGCATTCTAGGTGATATAGACATGCAGTTCTGGGATGTTTTCTGTCGTTTTGATCCAGTTAGCAATAGATTCATCTTCAGAAAGCAAGTATCACAGAGGTAGCCGAGTTAGTCTGTATCTTCAAAAACAACGAGAAGTCCTTTGGCACCTTATAGACTAACAGATATTTTGGAGCATAAGCTTTCGTGGACACAGGACTTCTTCTGAAAACAGTTCTACAATGGGTTATTTCTGAAAGAAAAAGATAGTTCATTTGAATACCTTTTATTGGTTGCTCTTTTTTCAGTCTTACGTCCTGCTTGCAGAACAGTAAGCTGGATTTGATAGAAGTCTAAATTGCTTAAGCTTATTATGTATTTACTATAAAAACTGAACTTTGGTGAACTGAGTTGAAAAAGTTTGGTGCCAGTTATTTGAAAGAAAACAATGTTGATTAAAGCTGAACTTTTGCAATGTTTTCTGTTTAATTGTATGTTTATGGTGGTTAAATTTACTTATAAAGTAACTTTGGAAAAAATGGTTGTACTCTGGCCAAAACGTTGAGATGTGCAATTCATTTCTTTGATCCGTACATATTCTGTAAGCATATAATCATTCTACCAAAACTAACAATTCATTTAAACTTCTTTGATTTTAGGTGGTAATAAACTACAGACAACAGGAAATAAACAGGAAGATATGAAAGCTGTTGAAAATGTTAAGAGTACTCCTTCTGTTGCTGTTGTACAGACCCAGGAAGTAAAACCAGATACAGCATCAGAACCAGTGACTCCCACAACTCTTGCTGCTTTACAGAGTGATGTCCAGCCAGTGGGTCATGACTATGTGGAAGAGGTATTAATCTGAAAACCCTCTTAACATATTTGTTAGATAAAATAAAATGTCAGTCAGGATTACAAAGCAAGACCCCAGTCCTGCCAAAACTATGCTTAAGTTCACACGTTATGAGTAGAACTGTCAAAGTCAATGGAACTGTTCACAGTGCATTATGGTAAGCATATGTATATAAGTATTATAGGATCCAGGGTCAAAGTTGAATATACTCAAAACATTTTCCTCTATTTGTTTCTGTTTTGTAAAGAAATGTTTTTGAATCTAAGGTTCTTAAAACAGTTACTATATTTTTATTACTGTTCACTCTTCTGAGCGTGAACCGTGTGTTCCTCTTTGTACGGTAGCTAGCACAATGGAGATCTGATCATAATTGACAGTTCTTATCTTGATTATATCTCTGAAGTGCATACTAAAATATATGTGTAAATATACTAGCATGTTTTGAGTAGGATATAATTAATATTCTTGTAAAGGTAGCTTAATTTGTGGGCACAGTTAATTCTGGGTGGTGGGTTTTTTAAATATCTAAAAATCTAATATGTTTTTCTCAAGGTACGGAATGATGAAGGGAAGGTGATCCGCTTTCACTGCAAACTTTGTGAGTGCAGCTTTAATGATCCTAATGCCAAGGAGATGCATCTAAAAGGAAGGCGACACAGGCTTCAATACAAAGTTAGTTGATAGACAGTTGACAGTTTATATTTTACAAGAGCTTAATTGTAATAACTTGTTACTCAGAATCAATATGAGTGATTACCATGCCTAACTGGTATGTAAAAGTGTAGAAAAACATTGAACTTTCCTTTCGTGGTATGAGATCTAGATCTATATATAAATGGCTTAAAGAAAGTATAAGTGCTGTGACTTTTATATGAAAATGTTAACCATCACTGTGCTTGAGTGAGTTTAGAAATATTGACGTAACATATTGTAATTAAAACAAAAATAGGTCCTTTCATGTTCTTTCCTGTGAATTAGCAATAGGACTAGTGTGAGAGATTTTACAGATTATTTTTCTTTAAATTAACCTTTTTTGGGTGATGGGAAGAGTGGAACTTGCTATTTTTGGCAATGTTTTTCTTACTCGTATATGTAATTCTGGCCATTATGCAGTTTATTCCATATTCTTGTGAACATGATTTTTAAAAATTGCATGTAGTAACCAAAACCTTGTATATTAAACCAGGGGTGAGCAAACTTTTTACATAAGGCCCCACTTTTTGTCCCTTCAGTTAGCAGGGCTCCACCCCCAGCCTGTCTAATGTAATCCAAACAGATGGAAATTTCTGTTATGTTCACAGGAAAAAACCTTTTGACATGTGTAAGAAAATAAGTATGTAGAATGTAAAAACTTTATTAATCAGTATATAGGTATGAATACACATACATATAAACAAGGATGGCACAACATTTTTAATGAGATGGATGAGCCTGAGACCCAGCAGCGGGTTGTGCTGTGACCCCCTTACAGAATTTCATGCCCCTTCCCCCCTCCAGGGGACCCACTTCTCACTTAGCGCACTCCTATTGTAAATCACTGGTGCTTAAATAAAATTTCTAAAAGCAGGGTGAAATAAATTAAATGTTGGTTTTACTTTTCTGTCTCTGAAACATTAGAAAAAAGTAAATCCAGATTTGCAAGTAGAAGTAAAACCCAGTATTCGAGCAAGGAAAATTCAGGAAGAGAAGATGAGAAAGCAGATGCAGAAAGAAGAATATTGGAGAAGAAGAGAAGAGGAGGAACGTTGGAGGATGGAAATGAGGTGACAAGTCTAATATTAAGCATAAGATGCGTTGAACAAAATTTGCAGTCTGGTCATCTGAAGAGGGTTCCATTCTATTTATTTACTGTATTTCTTGGCAGATGCTGCTGTTGAAGACTCTCTAAACTCTTTTTGTCTTCAGTCACTCCTTCGTGTAATTCTATACATTTTTACTTTGATCCAGCTGAGGCATGTTGGGTCTACTTAAAATTGTATTGAAGAGTGGGGATTGCTTTTAGTACAACCATCCCTTTTTACTTGTCCTTTGGAGCTGCCAAGGATGAACTAGTGAATAGTATCGACTGATTGTATTTAGAATAATTTAAACCTCCCTTTGCTATGTAAAGAACATGCTTTGATTCATGCAATTCAGGCGCTATGAGGAGGACATGTACTGGAGGAGGATGGAGGAGGAACAGCATCACTGGGATGACCGTCGCCGAATACCTGATGGAGGATATCCTCACGGCCCTCCAGGACCTTTAGGCTTGCTAGGTGTCAGACCAGGAATGCCTCCTCAGCCCCAGGGACCAGCTGTAAGTTTCTTAAAGTGGAAGATTAAAAGTTGATGTCTCATTTATCCTTAGGTCAGATATAATTCTTATGCATATATGATCTTAACCATCTTCATTACTGCATTAATCTGTTTCAAGGTTGTTCTCTAATAAAGTGCTTGATATTGTGGGGTGAAATAAACACAGTGGGACTCTGTACTGGTGTAAGAATATGCCAGTAAGAGTCCAGTTGGATTCAGTGTCAGTACACACACACTGTAAAAAGTACATGTTCAACAGCTTTGTGTGCAATATTATTTTCAATAAACAGAAGTAAGTACTTTATAAAAAATTGCATTGATTAATAAAGCTGTATTTTCCAGTTAATAAACAAAAATATATTAATAAGAACGTGGATAAAAGTGAAGGTTAGAGTTCCTTGTATCTAGTGGTGGCAGAATTAAATTTTTATTGTTTATAATTTTAATTATGTCAATGTTTAAAAATAAACTTTTTCTGTTGTTATCCATTTAATTTTTTTTTGTTACAGGAGTTGTAGATTATAGTAGTTATAGGTTGAGTCAGATAATAGTAATTTAAGTAGTCTGTGGAATTCTAAAAGTTGAAGCTTTTTAACAGTTAAAATACAAATTATCACATGTCTAGGTATATAAAGTCAGTATCTTTAAACTATACTCAATTGTTAAGCAGGCTCTTCTTTGCCTTGCTGCATGTTTAGTATGGATCGAGCTGGGTTTTTTTCATTATGCGTATGTGAGAGTACATGTTGGGTCTACATTTATCTGCATTTATGAATAAAAATCTAAACTTTCCATCCTTAAACACAAACACACACAGCAGCATATGTAAGTGTTTGAGTAGTCCTAAACTTACTGTGTCCTTACTGTCTAGGTTTTGTGTCTTGTAAATTGTTGGGTTTTGTACAGTAAGGTCTCAGAGTATGTGAACTCATAGTAAATGACCCTGTTGTTAGGCGGCTGATCCCGATTCCTATAGTAAACCCTGTACTCTGATTTCCATTTGCGCTTAACTCGTTCCCCCCGCCCTGGCTCAACCCACCTCAAGTCTCCATGGCCCCAGCTCAGCACCCTTCTTCTCCCACCCCCAGCTCTGCTCACCACCTGTGCATAGCTCCTGCTCGCCCCATCCCTGCCTCTGGCTTTAGTCACCACCCCTCAGGCGCAACTCCCACTCAACCTCCCAGGCTCCAATTCAAACCCCCTGGCAGCTCACCACCTGCACACAGCTCCAGCTCACCCTGCACACCCACACGAGGCTCTGCCCCTGGCTTACCACCCCTCCCACACAGCTCCAGCTCACCCCGCCACTCTGCCACCCCAGTTTTAAACCGCCCATGTGCAGCTCTGGTGCAAGCTGCCCCCTGCCCCATGCAGCTCCGGTTCAGCACCCCACCCCCGGTTCAGCCCCACTGCCAGCTCACCACCCGCACCCGGCTCAGCCCACCGTGGCCTGACTCACCACCCCCATGCACAGCTCTGGGTCAACTCCAACCCTCACCCCCCTGCAGCTCTAACCCACCCCAGCCTTAGCCCTCCTCAACTGCTCCCCACCCCAGAACTTACTTTTCTGCTGCTTCCCTGGCTGCAGAACATAAGCTTTGCTGGGGGAAAAGCCAGACCTCCACTTACACAAAATCTGGGTTCATGCAAGGGTGTGCAGAGTGGAACCCTCATGTATTCTGAAACCTTACTGTATATTATTATGATGCTGTCAATTAGCCCTTTTGAATTTGAGCTTTTTTTGCTAGATCAAATTAAGGTAACTTCAGTTGAATTTTTAAAGTACATTTTTCTTAATGTAGCCTCTGCGTCGTCCAGACTCATCCGATGACCGTTACGTAATGACCAAACATGCAGCCATTTATCCAACTGAGGAGGAACTTCAGGCTGTCCAAAAAATAGTTTCCATCACTGAGCGAGCCCTGAAACTTGTGTCTGACAGCATGACTGAGCAGGAGAAGAACAAGGGCAAGGAGGGAGATGATAAGAAAGATGGCAGTAAAGACAGGTATGTCTATCTTCAGTTTAAAAAAAAATGCTGAAAGATGACTTTTTCTTCCATGTTTCTCATTGTACCTCTTTTTAGTGGTGGCTGAGATTCTGTTTTTTCCAAGTTCTGACAGAATACATCACAATGCCATCTGAGAATGCGGAGTGTTGTGTTTTACCGTACCCCTTTGTAACGTTCAAAGTTGTTTGAGTGATGAAAATGATTTGAAGCACCTCTTGAAACTGTTACTTCACTCGCCCACAGAGCTTTGAAAGGAGTCTTACGAGTAGGAGTTTTGGCTAAAGGCTTGCTTCTCCGTGGAGACCGAAATGTCAACCTTGTTTTGCTCTGTTCTGAGAAGCCTTCAAAGACATTACTCACTCGTATTGCAGAAAGTCTTCCCAAACAACTTGCAGTAAGTTGGATTTGGAATTTTCAGAGGATGTCATAAAGTGTGTTCCAGAGTCAAATGATCTGTTGGTCTGACTGTGCTTCAGTTTTACACACGGGATGTTAAAAAGTTATCTTGCATTTTGCCAGGATTTGTATCTGAATTCAGTGCCCATGAAAAGTGTCTTTTCAACACTGTGTGGGTAAGCAAGAAGTGGGATCCATCTCACAAGAGTATGTATATGTTTGTAGTGCCACTTGATAGATGTAGTAATCTCTCACCAACTCATATTCACATATAAAAAGAGGGAAAGAATCGTCTTTTGTCCAAACTGCTCTCAGTACCAAAGACAGAATATACATACATGAAAACAGTTGTAAGTGGTTGACTTGGGTGGAGTTTTTAAGTGATCGTATTCGTATCCGTTCCTATTGCACCCCTCACTTGTTACAGATGTTTATATAGAAGTTACAGAACAAGATCTATATGTGAAAATGGTTTATATGATATGGAATCAGAAAGTCTGTAATATTTGGTCTGATGTTTGCAGAGGAAAGTATAGCAAAATAATTGGCTGGCATAGTGGATGAACTGAGAAACAATAAGTTCAGTGAAAGCTAGGTTTTTTTTCTTTTTACTATGAGCAGTATGTGCAAACCTTGAGCCACGTCCTTGAAATGCCTGTGCAGCTTGTGGTAGAAGGGATGAATAGGCTGACAGCTCTTCCTGGGATCATTAGGAGCCAGCCATTCTGATCATAAGGAATGAATTAGCCTCATGACTATTCTCCCATTATTGTGTGGGCGGTTAACAGCCAGCCCCACCACCACCACACACCCATACGTGCCCTGGCCAGGCCAGGCCAGGCCAGCAGTCAGGAATTAAGTAAATATGTTTACCTGCACTCAAAGCAGTTGTGGTATAAGAGGCATTACTTTGGCCATGTGTGATCTAAAGATTTCTTTAAAAAACAGGTTAATGGTTAAACTGGGTAATTTTAAAACTGTTGAAAATTTGACCTCTTTTTTAATATATTTTGTGTATGTATTTCCTCTGTGTATTTTAAAATGCTTTTGAGGTAACTATTTTTTTAATGTCTCTAATAAACTGTAGGAAAGTCCATATTTGTAAATTGCATGATTAAAACCGTTTATAATTGTGTATTGAGCAGACGTCATTATTATATTGGAAGTTCTGTGACCCTCTGAGAATTATCAGTTCCCCCCATGTTTTTCTTACAAGTGATAAAAGTACATTTGCTTCTGAATTTTTCATTAGGTAATAAGTCCTGAGAAGTATGAAATCAAGTGTGCAGTACCAGAAGCAGCAATAATTTTGAATTCATGTGTGGAACCCAAAATGCAAGTTACAATCACATTGACATCTCCAATCATTCGAGAGGAGAACATGAGGGATGGAGGTTGGAAAGTTGTTAAAGATGTTATCTCTCTATTACCGACTATTGTACATTTATCTAGTCTGTTTAAGATGACACTAAGTCCTGGAAGGCAACATGCTGGCATAATCTATGTATTTGATTGAAAACCTACTTATTCAACAATCAGTCTTGCTAGAGAATGTTTTCTAAAATTACATGCTTTTTATATTCATTATTTAGTTCAAAATTTCTCTTTTTGCCTAACTTAATGTACAGCCTCAGCTTTCTGGAAAAGGTGCTAAATTTTGTCTTTCTCTCCCCTCCGTCATTACAAAATTCAGTTATTTGGAAAAACTAAATATTTTGCGTCACCTGGTTACAAGCATTCCCTAAGAGATTTTGCAGCATATTAGAAAACTAAATGTTTTTATCTTTTGAAACTGAAACTGTCTTGCTACCACTTACATCTTTAAAATGGCATTGCTGCATGTAGTATACAAATGTGGTTTTGATGTTCATAGTGCTTGTAGATTTGTCTGGAAGATGCGAATTTTTTCCGGCTATCTGAGGTTGGTCTTCAGACTGGAGTGATTTTGTTAAATATACAGGCTCCTGGGATTAATGTCTGAGTATTTTATCCAAGTGACATACACAGAACAGTAGAGTATTGACAAATGGTTTGGTCACTGAGTTAAAGCAGAAGTCAGAGCTCTTAAACTGATTTATATTTGTAAATGTGCAATCCCACTGGTGCCAGCAGTGTTGCTTTAGGGTCTGTTCTGTAACACTTTCAAAGCTCCAAAAACTTCTGAGCCAACAAGCATGATTAATGTCTGCAGTACGTTGATTCTATTGTTCTATGGGTCAGATAAAATTAACTTTGTTTCCTTTCATCCTCTGTCTTTTGTAGTCAAAAAGAGGTTGTAATAAACCATGGTTGGTTGACTACAAACCTACAAATAGGCAATTTAAGTCTGTATTAACACTTTTTCTTGATGCAAGTTGGGGAAAAAGGTATATATGTGGGCATGCGCGCGTGCGTGTATGTGTATATAGTAAATTAAAAGGATAGAATGCTTTACTTCATTCCAATTTTATCTATCCTTTAAAATATTTGAGGCTGTTTCTTGCATTAGATATTTTTGAAATTAGAGAATTATAATCAGGTTTTGTAGTCACCTGGTCCCCACCCCAGAAAACAAAGATAAACTATAGGTTAGATTACTTTCATTTTTGATCTTTAATTGTATACAGCACATTATGAGTGAGCTGTGTGTATATACGTATCTCCAGCTATATACGTTTAATACAAATATTTCATATCAAACCCAGCCATTTATCATTTTATTTTTGATAATTCAAATTGTGCCAGAAATACTTTTTTTCATCTAGACTGAATCACATAAAGCATTTCACTTTGTTAACAATTGGTTAAAGAAAAAGCTGTTACCCGTTATAGGTTTGAATATAGATGCTATGAAATTAGAGTAATTTTAACCATTATCTTTATTCCTTAATGTACTGTGGAAAACAATTAGTCCACACTGCTGTTCTAAACTACCGTAAAATTGACTCGTGGCCATTAGATTTGTATGTTATAATTTACAAAGGTAAAAAAAAATCACTGGATTTTTCAATACCTTGATACTTCATGTGCCCAGAGGAAACAAAACTATATTTTTGTCTGACCCAGACTTGAGCTAGAATTACCATTCTGAATTGGAGTTGATGGTATTGCCTTTAGAGAAGTAAAATCAAATAAGAGGTAAATAGATTTCACTTCAAGACACTGAGCAGTATAAATGGATGTGCGGATAAGTTCATTGATAAAACTAGAAGAGAATGCAGAATATTAAACTGCAGACTATTTTAATAAACCAGGTGTTATTGTGAAGATTGCTGCTTATTTTTGCTGCAGAATAACAGTGTGTGCGTGTGTTTTTTTTTTCCCCCTTACTGCAGCTCCTAATGCTCTGTGTCTTAAAATGGTTTAAAGTCTCTTGCTGGCTTTGGGGGAGCTAGTTTAGGTGTTAACGAAGGCTTTGCCGGAATAAACAGCTTGAAGATGAGACTATGACTTGCATGCAGAATAAAATCCTATTTAGTGTGTAATAATGCCATTAAGTGACAAAGATAAAGAGAACTAATTATTTTAAAAATTAACCACACACCAATTGTGCCATATAGTATTGTATTTGACAGTTATACAAAATTTCCCTGAATTGACTTATTCTGGTATGTTCAAAATGCTCTAACCGTTGCTGTGAAATCGTTTCTCTCAGCAAACACAGAATATGATATATGTGTGGGTGGGTGGGTTTTTTTTTTAAATCCTTAGCTTATCAGCCCCCGGTCCAAAGCCTTCTAGCAGAGGGAGTTGAATCCTGTCAGGGGTTGCTGCCAAGACATCGGAAGGATTTTTGACCAAGGTTTTCTAAAGCTCACTGTCACACCTGCCATACTGCACAAAGGAGGGGTTTTGGTTGCATAGTCCTAGCATTTACTGTTACGTTGTGTTTTTTTGTTTTTTGTTTTTCTTTCTTTTCTTTTTGTCTTTTGTCTCTCTTACAGAATTAAGCAGTGTTCACACTAGTTTTGAAATAGTTGACTGGGTAACACATTTTACATAGTGGAATTTACTGAAATTGATATACCTGTTAACTTTTAATGAGGAAATAGTGTGGACACAGCATGTCTTCTAACAAAAGATTAACCCCTTATGTTTAGGTTATGTATGGAATACAGTTTATATAGAGTAAGAATTTGTTCTTGTTTTTGTAAATTAACATAGCTTTTGTAATAGGTTAGCAGGGTGTTAGGCTAGGAGTCTAATTACTATAGTCTTTAAGGGGTTAATCCACTTGAAACGTAAAACGGGTGCAAAAATCCACAGATGAAATTTTAAGAGTTTCTCTAATATATTTTCAGCCAAAATTTTTTTAGTTGCAATAGCTTTAAGTTTTGAGGTTATTAAGTCTCCATTATTAATGGCACGTGGCATATTTCAGATCCACATTTCCATGATAAGATTGTCTACTGTGCCTGTAAATATTTTACAATAGAATTATTTTCCAGAGTTCTAGAAACTGAGTAATTGGAGTTTCACGTTACATAGTAAATTATTATGCTGAAAGATCACACATCATCTATTTCTACATTCATGTCATAAGAACGTAGATAATTGACGGACACAGAGAGGCCATGTCACCCACTAACCCTTGAATGTGTGTTAATTGCTTAGCCTCTCACCTTTCTTTTCTACTAGGTGGCTTCTCTCCATATATATCCATTTTCTCTAATACTCACCATGCTCCACCTTACTTGACAACTTTTTTTTATGCTTACTTTTCTGTACTGAAATAATTTTATTTTTAATGTCTTCCCTTACTCTTTGAATCCTTCATCTGTGAAAGTGAGTCCTTATTTCACTTTATCTAAAATATTCAGTAATTCTGAGTATATTTGTGAGATTATATTTTAATTTTCCCTCGTGAAAATTCTTAATGTGGAATCATTGTGGCTTTTGATATTTCACGTGGGGCAGAGCAAAATAAATTTTCCAGTGAAAAGAGACCAAATCCAAACAAAGTCTAAATGAATTCTTTAATAATTATATTGCAACATTTGTCTTCCCTTTTTATTTATATGCTTTTTAACTGTGAATGCATCCTAATATCCTATTTTCCACTTCATTCATATGTTGGCAGCTGCATTTAAGTTCTCCCATAAATATTTAAGTCACTATGCTTCGTGAGTATTGTACTGAATGCACACTTTTTCTGTTTGGTACTCTAACTTGCTTATGTCACGTTTCCCAGCACCAGACTACATTTTTAGTATGCTGCCACTCGTCAGAATGAGTTAAATGGAAGGTTATTTAATTAGTCCTCTTCTGCTCTATCAACATTTTTTACTTGCCACAAAAGCCATTTTTATATATAATAAGCTAAAGAAGTTTTAAAACTAATCAAGTTAAATCACTGGTACATTATTAGCCAATTAGAAAATGACCATTTGGAATCATTCTGTGTTGCCTGTTTTGTTGGAACAACTAATTTGGAAAGCTTATTTTACCTTGTGGTCCCCTATTGAGTAGTCACATTCAGCATAACATGATCAAACCCCTGTTTTGAACAATGTGCAAGTGTTTCCTTAATCTTCCAAATATTCTAACGCTTTTACTGCTTTTCTTTCTTTTGTTAGATTTAACCAAGATATGCCTTTTCATGTGTTTTAATATTTCCTAGATGAAATTGGACTGTGTGCACACACAAACTTGAAAGTGCAGAAGATACAGAAATTATAGTAGAAAGTAATAAAAATGATTGGAGTTCTAGAGTAGTTCACATTCCTTTAGTCATAGTGAAGAAAAATAACTTGCACTGCACTTCAAAGTTTAATGATATCACCAGACTGTGTTTTCAGGGCTTATTTGTTATTCATGTCCTTTTTCATTAGGAGCAGGTCCAGAATGACATGAGACCATTTAAGTTGTTCAGCAAACCCAGTTTGTTGTAAATTCTATTCCATTAAAGTGGATTTTTGTGTTCCTTCTGTCTATGTTCTCTGTGCTGGGGGACTGTGTCCAACCATCCTTCCTTTAATATTTAATTTCAGGGGAAATCTGTTTTTCCAGAGCTAGTTTGTATGAGTAACTGCAAACTTTTGTGTAATCCGCAGTACATTCAAAAATTAGATTAAGGGCTAAGTTGTATTATGCTCTTGATCTTTATACTGGGTTATATTCTAACCCCAATTAAAGGGATTTTATTTACATGTTGGACTGGGGTTTAAACTCTAAATGGCACGTGTGACATTGAAGCTACTTTAAAGAAGTGTCTTGCTCACCTGGTCAAACACCCATTCCTCACTGCATTTTGCCAATTCAATCCATTTTAGATATAACCTCGGTTATGGTGAAAGACCCACCGGACGTCTTGGACAGGCAAAAATGCCTTGACGCTCTGGCTGCTCTACGCCACGCTAAGTGGTTCCAGGTTCGGAACATCATTTTACTTTCTTCTTGTAGCCTTATGAGAGATTAGTTCAGTTGCGATATAAATGTTTTACTCTGTGAAAACACTCAAGGTTGCCCATGGTAATACTACTTTAAATTAAATGAACAGACAAATGTTAACATAGAAAGCTCAGTATGGAAGAACTGCTTTATGCAGTTAATGCTGAACTGACAAACTTTTTTCCTGCTCATTGAGAAGGCGATGTTGAAAGTTTGACTCGCTTTGGGTAATCGTATGCTGTGTGTATTCATAATATATTCCATAAGGCTGCAGAGTAACTTTGCTTTAAATAATGGAATATGTGTTTTAAGCTTTGTGTTTAGATTTAAGTCTTTTTTTTCCTATTTCTTGAAGTGCATTAAGTGTAGGGAATGAAAGGTGAGAAATAACTGTTTGGTTTAGTGACTTTGCACTCTGGCAAAGGCACAAGAAAGAAACCAAACAGATTCCCTTGACCTTTCAGTCTCTATACATACTTTTTAGATCTTTATTCTTTTTATTTCTGATATAGAAAGATATGTGTTGTTACAGATGAACATAGGTCAAAGTGTACAGGGGATCAAGAAATATTACTCTTGTATAACCTGTGCACTTTGACTTTTTCAACTTGCCGTTTACTAACCCTGGAATAAAATACTGCTGTAAATGGCAGCTCATGAACACAATTTTAGAGTGACTTGTTTCTATTCTATATCTGAGCTTCCATTGAACAGTGGTGTTTTAGCTTCTCAACCTGTGGCCTGTTTTCTGCTGGTGCTGGGATTGATTAACTTGATTTTTTTATTGCTCTCAAGGCTAGAGCTAATGGTCTGCAGTCCTGTGTGATTATCATACGTATTCTTCGTGACCTCTGTCAGAGAGTTCCGACTTGGTCTGATTTTCCAAGCTGGGTGAGTTATCCTTTTCACATGCACACTAAGGCAGAAGTATGCTGCTACAGCTTCAGTGTCAGAAAATGCAGGTGCAACTTTTTTCTTTAACTATAAAGCCATATAGCAATCATATTTTTTTTTGTTTTTTCCCTCCTCAGATAATTTTAGAATCTTTAAAAAGAACCCAAACTTTGGGTATCCTGTTATTTCTGAAGTTAGATCTTTTCTAAACAGTTCTTCCTCCTACTGAACAAAAATACCAATGAATTCAGTACTTCTCTTCTAAGAGTCTGCATAAAAATTAGTCACGTGATTATTTTTATCTCAGTTTGCTGTGAATTGCTTGGCCTTTCCTGTGACTTGTTTGAAATAATTTGTCAAATGTATCTGGATAACCTTTGCAGCATCAACTTTGTGTAAAAGTTATTTGCCAAGTACCCCTTCTGTTACCGCTCTTAGTATTTTTGCTGCTGCCAGATATGGTACAAGAATACTGTTATGTTATAACCATATATGACAAGAAGTGTGTTGGAAATAGTCCAGACCACTTCAATCTTTAATTTCTGTTTGAACAAGAAGTGCTAATATGGAGGACTGGGAAAGAATTTACCAAATCCGCTTAACTGGAAATGGTGTTTAAGACTTAAATGTTTTCATTAAGTCTTATTTGGCTTTAAAATATTTGAGCAAAACAAACATTGCTCCAGATTCTGTCCTGTGCCTCTTGAAAGAGCCAGCACAAAAAAACATGGGGGGGAGAGGGCTAAGATGCCCTCCTTGAACCATCAGGATCCCAGGCTGCTGAGAGGCTGAAACAGTCCCCAGTAAAAGTTGTGTGTGTTTCAGGGCTGTTCTGACTTAAGACAGCCTTTCTTGGTCTGGCCTTTGGGCTGCAGTGTCACCGTAATGATGACTACTATGGCGGTCTCTCTCCTCTCCCAGAGTAAACCCATTAACGTGGAGCTTATTTTTGCCACTTGTGTTGGCCATATGCACCTGCTGCATCTATGTAGAGTATAGTAGCTCAAGCAGACATAGAATCAGCTTCATAGGTCCTTTAGTCTCCCTCCCACGTGTGAAGTTACAAATTATGGCAGAAAGCAAAGATATTTAGAGTTTCATTAGTTATGGTTCAAACTCTCTCCTCTAGGAAAATGAAAGGGAGGCTTTAACTATTTAAAAAGGAGTTGGGAGCTAGAGGGAGGAATAAGATATTACTAACTCTTCATTAATACACACTTCCTGGCAGCCCCAAGGAAGTTAGATACAAGCTGTCTTTCTGTAGAGCGAGTTATACAGTGCATTGCATGTAGGGAAAAAATTACATCACAACAATATTTTAAGTTGCAAAAAATCAAACATATTAGAAAATGTCAGAAATTGTTACTTCTGCATTGCAAATTCTGCCCCATTGTTCATATTCATTATGATACGTAGGTTATTGAATGGTCTTACACTGTGCATTTTCCCCTTGATCCCTATCTGATTTGGTTCATCAGATAAACAGCTGCCTCATTCTTGAGCACTGTTTGATATTTTAGTAATTCCCATTCAGTTAGTGAGCCATTGCTATACTACAGAATGGGAGGTATCCATTTTACCGATAGGGAAACCTGAGTCTACAGAGTTAATTGGTTGGAGACCTAGAATTAGAACACCAGTTCCTGATTCCCCAGCTCTATCATTCTTTCAGACCATACTTTCTTATTGCTAGAGCTGCTGAATATTCACAGTTCTCATTGGCATGTTATAGCCATGAGTGCTCCACAGATCTGCTTATCAGACCCACCCCCCGCACCCCCCAAAGTATCTCCAGTTGAGCAGAGCAGGAATGAGGAATACACAGTAGCAAAATGTTGGTGTATGTAATTCGTTCAGCATCATTTTGAAAGAGTGTGGCAGAAGCAGAAATAGAACTGAATACTCGTGTATGCCATTCACCTGCTTTGACCACAAGATCATCCTCTCTTCCGAGCCTTGTTATCTGCTTACCATGCAACTGCTAGAACAAATGAAACAGAGATGTTACGAACAGACTAATTTACTATGAGACTCGGATTCATTTTGTGCCTGTTGTGCATCTTGTGCACTGAACAAAGCAGGGATTCTTTGAAAAATCATCTTTAATTACTTGGTTGCATACTAGCTAAATGAATGCACACAAAGTTGCAGAATTAAAACTGCACAGACAACCCAAACACCTTATTTCCTGATGGTCAACTCGGGAATATAAACAAAGTTTTTAATGGGGCTTTTCTTTTTTGTTATGGAATTTCCTAGTCTTTTAAAAGAAAAAGATAATTCATGTGCAGACGTATTACCTGTGCCATCATAAGGGGTAGGGTGTGAAACCCCAATCTTCAGTTGTGCCACACAGGTTGAGCTACAGGACTAACTGTTTAAGCTTAGGTAATTATCCCTCAGAATGGAAGGGGTCGAAATGGGAAAGTCTGGCCCAGTGTGCGCACACATATTCTCCCCCTCTCTTCTCTTCCCCCACCCTCTCAGTATAAAATGGTAAGGAGCAGAGTCAAAGCTAGATTGTGCTCTGTGTCCCCATCCCATTCCTTTCCCAGTGCAGTTTGTATTAATGGTACTGCTTTGACAGTAGTGAGCAAGATTTTGATTAGTATGTTCATATACACAGGACTGTTTTGGCATGCTGCTAGAAGGGCATGTGATAGGAGGGAAATTGTGTGGGTTTTTTTTCCCCCCCTCACTTATATTGCAGCTAAACCTGAACAGAATTGCATGAGTCAAAAGAAAAGGCACCTTTATAAGTCAGGCATGGGAAGTAGAGGTGCAGCAGGGAGGGTGCCAGAACACCTCCAGGTTTTGCGCACAGCATCCCCCATCAGTCCTGTGTCCCTCATGCCCAGGGTCCTTGCCACTGGGCTTGCTGCAGCCCTGGACCGTGGATGGCCGTCCACACTGCATGCAAGGTCCTGGCTCAGAGCACCATGGTGGTGAGGGGTTTGGACAAGAGTAAGAGGGGTGCAGCTGAGCACCCCTAATCCAAAAACCATTCCAGTACAGCTGCCGTAGGATGTTCTCCGTGCTGGAGTTCAAATCCCTACAGCAAACTATGTAGGTGTGAGAACATTTCAAGAGGTTATAAGAATCTTTGAATGGGAAGTGTAAAACAACTTAAATATAGGGGCTATTTCTCTTAGACTAATTTCACATCGCTACTTAGTTGTCTGAAAATCTGATATTCTTTACTTTTTTATATTTTTCAACTGGACACAATATTTTTTGTATAATTTCTTACTAAGCTGTATATACCAGAAAATCTGAGTTGAACTGTAATGACATTCTTTTTTTAAAGCAGCCTAGTAAAATAGCCTCTTTTTCTATTCTTGATTTAGGCTATGGAGTTACTAGTAGAGAAAGCAATCAGCAGTGCTTCTGGACCACAAAGCCCTGGGGATGCACTGAGGAGAGTTTTTGAGTGTATATCTTCAGGAATAATCCTAAAAGGTAGGTTGCATTTGTTTGATATAAACATTCTTGACAAAATCTAGAATATGTAATCTGTTAAAGTAGATGATATAGTTATATACAGGCAATACATATGGACACTAATCGTGGTAACTAGCTGTATTGTTATAGGTGGTCCTGGCCTTTTGGATCCTTGTGAAAAAGATCCTTTTGATACACTTGCTTTAATGACAGACCAGCAACGAGAGGATATTACTTCAAGTGCACAGGTAATGAAAATTATAACAAAACAAGCCAAGTTTGGTGGTAGTATGTTGCAGTTTTGAAGATCTTTGTCCTTCAGTAGTAAAACTTTGAAAACAAATTGAGTCATGTAACAAAAGTTTGAGTAAATTCATAGACGTGCTCAGTCTGAGGACTGAGTACTCAAGTGTTTTCACATAATGGTCAGTGCACCTATTAGAAATGGGCAATAAACGTATCCTGGTGTTGACTGATCCTGAGGATACTTACTCTGGGGGTGGGATTAGCTCTTAGAGCCAAGATTCCCATGTTGGGGGAGTATTCCAGCTACACTTTTGGTGTAGTTTTAAGTCTGCTTTATCACACAAAAGCCGCATCTACACGTGCATGCTACTTCGAAGTAGCGGCACCAACTTCGAAATAGCGCCCGTCACGGCTACACGTGTTGGGCGCTATTTCGAAGTTAACTTCGACGTTAGGCGGCGAGACGTCGAAGTCGCTAACCCCATGAGGGGATGGGAATAGCGCCCTACTTCGAAGTTCAACGTCGAAGTAGGGAACGTGTAGACGATCCGCATCCTGCAACATCGAAATAGCGGGGTCCTCCATGGCAGCCATCAGCTGAGGGGTTGAGAGACTCTCTCTCTCCAGCCCTTGTGGGGCTCTGTGGTCACCATGTGCAGCAGCCCTTAGCCCAGGGCTTCTGGCTGCTGCTGCTGCAGGTGGGGATCCATGCTGCATGCACAGGGTCTGCAACTAGTTGTTGGCTCTGTGGATCTTGTGCTGTTTAGTGCAAGTGTGTCTGGGAGGGGCCCTTTAAGGGAGCGGCTTGCTGTTGAGTCCGCCCTGTGACCCTGTCTGCAGCTGTTCCTGGCACCCTTATTTCGATGTGTGCTACTTTGGCGTGTAGACGTTCCCTCGCAGCGCCTATTTTGATGTGGTGCTGCCCAATGTCGACGGCACCAGCCCTGGAGGACGTGTAGACACTATTCATCGAAATAGCTTATTTCGATGTAGCGTGCACGTGTAGACGTAGCCAAAGGGTACTTCTGTCTGGTAGTAAGAGTAGCAATTGCTACTGCCCAGCTTAGGAAAAGATTACTGCAGTTCATCCTTGTGGACTTGCAAGGTTCTTCATGGTTGTCTATATCTCTGTACCGTTTTAAATTTTATTGAATTAAAAGTATTAACTGAAGCATTTGTGTAAGCTTTGACCTTTTCTGAATCTGATTTATGAACAAAAATGCTGACTGTCTTTTCTGTCATATTTAGGTTTAATATTTGTTTCTGATAGGATTTTGTTTTGTTTTTTTCCCATTACCAGTTTGCGCTGAGACTCCTTGCATTCCGTCAAATACACAAAGTTCTAGGAATGGATCCATTGCCACAGATGAACCAACGTTTCAATATTCATAACAATCGTAAAAGGAGAAGAGATAGTGATGGGGTTGATGGCTTTGAAGCGGAGGGGAAAAAAGACAAAAAAGACTATGATAACTTTTAAAAATGTCTGTCGTCAGTGTTAAGATAAGAGGTGATAATAGGAGTCCATTTGTTGCTTGACTCTTTTTTTTATTCATAATAATGTCTGTTGTAAAACATCCAAAAGCAGATGAAAGATCAGTTTTGCAGAAAGAGGACTTACCTCTTCTGTGAAGTTCTAAACTTTTGATGGATGTGCAGTTTCAGACAAATTATGGATGTGAAGACACCACAAATGGAAATTGTGCTCTGATTTAAAAACAAACTAGCTTAATTTTCCCCTAGTGTTTTGTTTATTTACACATAAGTTGGTAACTATAGTACCTTCCCTATTTTTTGTCCTTTTTATTAAGTGCATTGTCTAAATGCTGACTGTATGTAATGCAGCATTTGTGCTTCAGTAGCTATGAATATTTCGATACTTTATTTAGAAGTTTTGTTTGCCTTTGACACTAGTTGTATAAGTTACTCTGTGTTAGAGATGGTATAGTTTCCCTCCCATTTTAATATTTTATAGCAGAACATTTTTTGTAAAGTGAGACTGCAGGATTTTGGTTTTTTTCCTACATGTGAAGGGTTACAACACACAATTATCCTGCCATTTGAGTGCTCAGAATTAAATGTTTCTGCCAATCTTGTGGCATTTGTCTCTTTAGTGTGATATAACAATGTAATTAAGACAGATTTGTGTTAATCTAATCAAGTTTGCTGTTGTGCATTAGCAGTGTAAAAAGCTAATATATACAGTATGGTCTTGCAACAGTTTTAAAGCAGCTGCATAACTGATCAAAAATGCATGACATTTGTTTTTAATAGAAGGGCTTTTTAAACTATCATTTTAGGTTTAATGCATAGGTCTTTGTATGATTAATTGTGACATAGCAAGGCCAAAAAATAACTTTCAGATTTTTTTTCCTGAAGATGCTAGTAAAAGTGGGCATTTAATCATTTGGACAAAGTTGGCAGTTGTTTTCAAACAGCTTTGTCAATGTGATACTAATGCCATTTCATTAGCCCTTAAAATAGATGTTTGCCATATCAGTGCCTGTGAGGTAACTCCTAGTAGCTATTGCTGTATAGCTATTTTTCTGTGTATTTCAGTAACTTGAAACTATTGCTGACAAAGTAAAGGTTATTTGAAGAAAAAAAACCCAGAAAATTATTTGGTGTGGCCACAGTGTATGCTTATGTCTTCTTCAAAAAAGCTAAATATTATAGCAATGGTGTAAGTAAAATTACATCATAACTGTTGTATGCTCCAGTACACAGATGTGATTTGTTGTCACAGCACTACAGTGGGATATGCAACAGTGGAATATGCGAATAAAAACTAAAGTTTATTAAAGGACTTTAATGTTCATTATACACTGGAAACTGAAGTTTCGCTCTTTGTTTGGTGTGCACTATGCTTAGCTGAAGACTTGAGAAAACACATTGGTTTAGTATTGACTATAATAACATTCCTGTAACTGTTTTACAAGCAACTGTAGGAAAATATCAGATATTGGAAAAGAACACTGGTTTTCTTGACTTTTAAAACTTACTTCAAATCCTTTTGTTTTGGGTTGAACTTGTCTTTGAGCTTTTAAGTGTGTGTTTTGTTTTTGTTTTTTTTGCTTGTCTTTCATAATATAATGGAGAAATTCCAAAAACATTTTAACACACTGGGCCTGTGGAATGTAAATACAATATTAATGTAGGAGAGGGATCTGGATGAGTTTAAACATACAGTATCCTGTGAGCATGAAACACTGCAACTTTAAAAATTAATACAAAGACATTAATGGTTACCAAGCTAGCTAATGCAAAGTTTTCCCAGTTCAGAAAAAGATTTCTTAGAAATTTCTGCTTAGAAAATAAAGTAATTAGCAATGCTCAGAAATTACTTTTCACAAAAGAGGATTGCACTAACTTCCTTTATGCCACCTTGGCACTCAGTTTAGCAGTGTGAAGTTACCCAAAATCCTCTGCCTTAAAAAGGGAAGACATTTTGCTGCTGTGATGTTCAGTCATTGCCATTTATTATTTTGGGCATTCACTTCATGTCTTCTATGTTCAGTTGCTGTTAATCTGGCCATTTTGATTCTGAGCAAAAGTTTCCTCCCCAAAAGAGACATGCTGTTAGTTGTCATGTGACCCTGTTCTTTAAGATGAGATGGTCAAAGATAAATTTTGGATTTCCTGCATTTTTGTTTCACTGATTTATAATCTTAATCAGTTTCTGGATGTTTGAAATATTGTATACTTGAAGTGATTTCCCCATTAAATATGAAGCTGTGATCATGATTTTTGATCTTTGTAGTAAAGAGTGGATTTGCAGTTTTTTTTTTCCTAACCATTATCTATGGTTTATTTTAACTCGACAAAAATTGTTGGCTTCTGCAGAATTAAGAGAATGAAAAATCAAACAGGTTTGAGGTTTTTTATTTTTAACAAACTTGTAGATACTTCTGCATTTACATTATTTAATCTACTAGATCTTTTGTATGACTGCATTTTCAAAAACACCTAAAACTAGTTTGCAAACCCAAATTATACATAAACTCAGCATTCAATTATCCTGTGTAGTAATCATTGTTATACTGAATAATACAATAATGTACTGCATAACTCTTAGCAATATTTGTCTTTGAGTGGTATCCCTATATGTTCTGCACTTTGAGTGCATATACCCCTGCACCTGTGATTATACTGGACTTGTTCTGATGTAGGCAGGCATCCCTGTGTTTTAGAGGTGCCTTTCTGGCTAGGAGGCCATATCAGTAAGAGATGGGCATCTTCAGCACTCCTTTGTGTGGGTGATTCCACATCCCCAATAAATCCAGGATGTGCTCATCTTTCAAAAAGCAGATCTCAAAAGAATGGAAAAAACAAATATAGACATTTAATGATGGAGCAACCCTTAAGACTGGTTTCTGACCCAGGCACTGTGGGTCTTCTGTACACAGTTGCCAGTGTCTCAAGTACTCCATTTATCTCAAGACCACACTCACTGAGCATCTCTCTAGTTCAGGTGTCATCATCAATGTCTGGACATCTGTCACGAAAAGCTTCGAGAGAGCTTCTGTGACAGTACCTGCGGGTTTGAGAGCTATATTAAAGTCTCTGGCCAACAATAAAGATTAGAATCGCCTGGTCTACTATGAAATCTTGATCACCATCTGCAAGACAACCCCAGAGACCTCAAGTCCCAAAAGGAGTTCTTATGAGGCTTTGAATGTCTCTGGTACCCTGAAAAGTTTCTAAAGTATCTTATAAGCACCATACTTGGCAGCTGGATTCAGTACTGAAGGCCTCTTTAGCTATGTAGGCTAGTGAAGATTGTACTTCCAAGATGTCTGTCATCAGACTCCTTTATTCTTTTGGTACCTATATAATCATCGTGCGTTGCATTGGTGCCAATGGAGTTTCACTCTGAGTTTTCTTGTGTCTGAAATTTGCGTTCTCTGTACCATCAATGCCAAAACTGGCCTCCAAAGGAAATCATCAAATTTGCACCAGTATGCTACTGGTATTACAGTAGTTTAGGTACTCCAAAGATTTCCTAGTGTTCAGTGAGACAAAATCTGTTACTTAACGGTACTAGTCATCTAATGCTCCTGCAGTCTGCTGGTTCTCCAGCTTCACATTTTTCACTGAGACAGTCTTACTGACTTGGACCGTACAAGGTGAACAGTTATTTCTTCTTTTGGAGGTGAGTTCCTCTGACACAGATTTCAGTACAGGGTTCATCTTTATTCTAGGAGGCATAATTAACCCACATCTACTGATACTATGGCAGTCACTAATCCTCAACTTCCATACCCTTGGTATGACCAGCATAGTGCCCTAGTGACCTTTATTGGGATTCTTGAGCCACTTACTGAGAACAATTTAGGTTAGCATCTACCCACATGGAGCATAGATGGAACATGCTTCTTAACTTCCTTTTCTATCTTTCCAACCAATCATGGAGATTTTTGAGGTGTACGAGGCAAGGGCTGATCAAGCCGACACTAATATTTCATAATCACCTGGTGAAGCTGTTATGACTTCCCTACCTTTCATGGAAGATGACTTCCAAATGTTTCAGGAACTGATGAAACACACTGCTTTTATGCTTCAGATTCCATTACAGGAGGACCAGGACTCCCACTGTAAACCCTAGCACCCTTTACGCACCACAGTCTCTGTGTAGATAGGCATCCCTGTCGTCAAAGCTTTGCTGGAGCCAGCTAAAAAACATCTAACAGACTCGCAGGCACCACATCAGTGCTTGCAAACATGCAGGTAAAAAGTACTATATCCCAGCTAGGGATTCCAAATTCTCATTTTCTTACCCTATATTGAACTGTTTTGTAGTAGAGGCTGTCAATGAATATCATAGATCACATAGATCTAAGTCTACGCCATACTCCAAAGACTGCAAGAAATTTGACTTCTTTGATCACAAATTCTACTCCTTAGCCACACTAGAGTTTTTTGAATTACAAATTGCCAAGTCCTTGTGTAAAAATATTATTTAAATAAGTTCAGTTCTTAAATTGAACAGCTTCAGAAAAGCATCTAGAGCAAATCAAGGCTATCCTTGAGATAAGTAGGGAGGTATAATGTACTGTTGAAGATGTTCCTTTTCAGGGTAACAGCCTTGCTTGCTCAGCCTTCTTCATGGTAAACTTCACACTCTTTAAAGATTTGAGGACCATGCTCAAATACCTTGGGATCTGTACATCTGTGAACGCAGGAAAATTTAGTAGGATTCATACTGCTTGAAGTTTTTGTCCAGCCCGTTTTTCTAAGTTATGTAAGCCACCTGAGCTGAAGGAGAGAAAAGTCAACAAATTGAGACTGAAAGAGAATAAGTGGATGGAGACCTTGAAGTTGGGCATCCTTGATACAAAAGCTTATTAGGATTTAAGACTATTAAAAATGTTTTGTTGTTAAATAGTTCATTGAAATTAGGAAAAGTGACCAAATAGGAGTCACTATCAGCTTTGTGCTTTATAAAAACAAAGTTATAACAGGATTAGAAAATAGCATGTACCGTGGAACAGTTCTCTGATGGTATCCCGAGACTTTTTCCTGATACCATACTTCCTGATGGAGAAGTGACTGGCCGCCACTGACCTGCTGCTCATAACTCAATACCATCTCAATTCTAGGTAATTATTTGGTATGTTTCAAATCTATTGCTTATGTCTGCATGTGCTTAAATGTAATAAATAGCTTTACATAACAGCATGTTTATTTGCATCAATTTTTTATCAGCCAGAAGCATTATGTTCCCATAGATTTATTACTGATGTCACCTAAAGTGAAAGTTATCTCTGCTTTGGGTTCTGAAACCCTTGGATATCAGCAGATTCGCTGTACTATGATTTGAACTCAAGATATAGGCAAATGGGGATTTAATACAAGCTTTTTGGTGCTGTGTGGGCTCCTGTTAACTTTGGATCAAATGAAATCTCCCTGGACATTCAGTGGCAGATTTAAGGGTGACAGTTATGAAACAAAAAGTTTTAAAAATCAAATGGAGAGAGAAATCTCTGAGCTGCAATTTATTTGCAAATTTGACTCCATTAACCATGGATTAAACAGACTGGGAGCGGCTCGCAGTTTACAAAGGCAGTTTCTCTGCTTTGGGTGCTAATAGCTCCCCATTAGACTCTGACAAAGGCTCACATCCACCTGTCTGATCTGACTTGTTTTTTTTCCCCTTTTGATAAGTACTGTTGATACTGGGCCATTTCTACCTTGCTGAATAGACCTTGTCAGCTCTGGCCCTCCCTCTTACTGGGACCCCACTCTTTAAATACCCCTATGAAACAACCCCCCCACTCATGCATCTGATGAAATGAGTCTTTGCCCACAAAAGCTTATGCTCCAAAATATCTTAGTCTATAAGGTGCCACAAGACTTAATGTTGTTAAAAACACAGCTGCTTTTTCCCCGTTAGTGTGGTCTGTCAGTATGGCTGATTTATAGGGTGTGCTGTACTAACATGGGAGGGGTCCATATGGCTCAGTAGTAGTAGCAGTACCAACGCTTCTAATAATGTGAATAATGAGTGACAAATTCATGATAGTGGCTTGTTTAACTTTTCTCTCTTCAGTTCCTGGTGTCCATTTTTGTGTGCACTATGAGGTGAAAAAGACCATAGGAAAACAGCATATGTTCTGCTCTGAGCAGAAGTGCACTACAACCCCAGTTTCTAGTAGAAATAACAGAACAGAGCCATAAACCAGCAATCTTCCCCATCCATATATTAAAACAAAAAGCAGTAATGTAGCACTGTTAAAAACTAACAATTTATTAGGTGGTGAGCTTTCATGGGAGAGGCTCACTTCTTCAGATCTATAGCTGTACCAGAATAGACATTTATAGAGAGTGCTACATGACTACTTTTTTTGTTTTTCTGCAATACAGACTACCACAGCTATCTGTTACTATTCATCCATATATTGTGAACAAATATGGTAGCAGAAATTTAACCAGGCTATGGTGCTTCCTCTGTTGTGAATTCCACTGTGAGGTACTCTTCCCTAGTAGGTTCTGAGAACAATTCCAATGTGGGACATGCTGTAGCTGTAGCATAAAAATACTTTATCCAGCAGGTGGCTCTCCTCTGGTGATATGACCAGGGCAGTTGTACTAGGGAATTTCCAGAGATGCTGTTAGGAAGTTACTGTTGGTGGTGATCAGTCTTGAGCCACTTGATTCTCACTCTGCATTAATTACTGGTGCAGTCAATCCCCAGCATTGACAGCCATTCAGATAAAGCCTTATAGACATGCTTATTTCTTGGTTTCTTACTGAAGTTCAGTGTGTGGCTTCAATAACTCCAGAGATTAACCAGAATTTGGCTGTGTTCTGACCAGCTAGAAGCCTGCTTGGCACAGGACTTCTTTGCCTAACTAATGTGTGTGTGTGGGTGGGGGGGGTAACTAAGTTTTCAGCTGAGCAGTCCATGTAGAAAGGAGGGATCAAATTCCCACCAATTTTACTTCAACCAGGATGCTGATTCTGGTTCCTAGGAACTGACTTGGATATGTGGGGATGGGAAGGCTGGGAAAAACCACAGTAAATGGTGGCATAGCATTACCACACCTGAACTCACTGGACAGTCAACTTGTGGAACACTTTCCAGAGGATGGTATGAAAGCAAATGCATATCAGGATTCAAAAAAGAATTTGATAAGTTCATAGAGGATAGCCTACTCCTGCACCCATCTGCCACCCTGACCCACCGCCCCAAGCCTGATCCCCAGCAGCCCCGCCACACAGTGAACTTATTTTTGGTCCCACCCAGTGTCTTAGGATGGCCCACAAAATCTTCTAGCTCAGCACTCCCCCTGCCGTCCCAGGCTCTGGGGCTAGCATGCAAGCAGAATGAGGCAGTTGTTTTCCTCTCCCTCACCGCACTTCTCACCACGTCACTTTTCCCTTTAGTGTGGCCCTGGCTGATTTTTCCATGGGTTCCCCACCTCTGAATGAAACTCTGGGATCCTGCATGAAGCACATCCCCTGAATGCTGATTTTCCATTACAATACATCTTGAGACCTCCAATAGCCAGTTTTCAATTAATGTGTAATCTGATTTTGTATAGTTCTAGTGTCTTCATCTAAATGTTGAGTAGGTACCGAGTCATATTGTTATAGAAATCAAAATATATTAACACTAATGTCTTTATCAACCAAACTTATCTGAAAAGTCAGGTTAATTTGACGCCTTATCCATAAATCCATGCTAACTGGCATTAAATACATTACCCTCCTTTAATTCTTTATTTTCATTCCTTCTGCTTCTTATTTTGCCCAGGTTTGTGGGGGGGGGGGTTGACATCTAGTAAGATGTTCTTAAAAGGTGCCCATTTATCATTCAATTTTTATGCTGAAATTCTCTTTTTCACATGACTTGGGTCATAATTGTTCTCAGCTTTGTGATCAAATTATGATCACTTGTGCCTAAGCTACCATTGAGTTTTTTAGTTCTGTGATTAATATTCCTTGTCAAGAAAAGCTCATATAAAATCACACACTCTCCAAGTTTGCTGCAACACTTCTTCAATATGTAAATTGTCACATATAATTAGAAAGTCTAATGATACATTAGTAGTCTGCATGAGTCTTGAAGCATGTCACTCATTGAAGTCCCTGATGGCAATGCCTCCTGTTTTCTCACACCCTCTTTGATAGGTGCTTAAGAGGCTGGTTATCATACTCTTGTGTAATCTGGTGGTCTGCAGCAGACACCAACTATTCCATCTTGTGCTTTATGTATTAGGATATGGATATACAAGCATTCAAGATCATTTGCTTCCCCAAGTATGAGTGGGCTGGACACAGGTAACGCCATTTTAAGTGAATGACACAATTCCTTCTCTTGCATCCATTCAGTTGTTCCTAAATAGTGGTAGGTTGTAAGCAGTGATTTTAACATTCTATCATGGAAATCTTTCGACCAGACTTCAGCAATTTATGCTCAAAATGTGCTTTTCCAATTCCTCATGTTTATTATGTGGGTTCCTAGCCTTGATACATAGGCAATTACATAATGTCTTGTCTTCAGGTCCTTTTATGCCTTGATTAAATTTCCCTTATCACCTCAATTTAGTGCTAAATAAGAGCTTATTTGTTCTTTTTGTTGGTTGTTTAACGCTCTCCCAATTAATCTATATAGTGCCCTGTCCCCAAGAAGATTAGGCCCATTCTACTGGGATGCAGAACATCCAGTCTTAGGGTATGTCTACACTAGAGGTTTTGTCACAGAAACTCATGTCAAGAGGCAGAAGTTGCCAAGGAAGTCTCCAAAGAGGGTTTAAACTTGTTCTCTCTAGCAATGGATTGTGTCCACATCTTTCTCTTCCCATTGATGGGGAGCAGTGCACTGTGGATATGTATTCTGCAGTGCCTCACAACACCAGCTGTCATTAGGTATTGTGGGGCTACAGAACTGAGCATGGGGCATTGTGGGACCATACAAAACATCCTGAGAGGCACTGCTTTGTTTTGGGGCTTCTGGCATCTGTGTGCCTTTTTTCCAGCTGCTATACTTGGATGTGTACTCCAGTGTGTACAACAAGAAAGAATGGATCCTGTACTTCTCTCACATGCTTTGTTTACTGTCATGAGGGTCTCACACAAGGCAGCAGAGCAGATGTGGAAAATTACTCAGAAAGTTACTGGTTTAAAAGTACAGCAGCTTTGGGTGGGGGCACTTAGGTACAAGTCACCGCCATCCTGCTGGAAAACTATTTGAGTAAAAGTGCACGCACACACTCATGTGTGTCACATCTTGACAGCACTTTCACTCAAGTACTTTTGGGGTACTTTTTCTACCTCTGCACCAGAGATCATCTTGAAATTACTGACTAAGGAAGAAGGCTGGGAGGAGCCTGACAGAGTGCATGCTGTGGACAGCAGCAACTCGTTGCATTTGGCACTCACATCTGTACAGATCAGAGCAGTGGTTTTGGACTAGGGAAACCAACAGTGGTGGGTTATTGCATCGTCAGGCAGGTGTAGGAAGAAGACCACTGGCTACAGAACTTTAGGATGTGTAAAACAACCTTCATAGAGCTCTCTGCTTAGGTGGTCCCTGAACTGCAGTGCAAGGATACCAGAATGGAAGTTGCCCCTCAGGTGGCAGTGGCTTCATGAAAGCTGATGACTTCAAATTGCTGCTGGGCAGTTGCAAATCAGTTTGGAGTGGGGAAGCCTACCAGGGGAGCCAGATTGCTGCAAATGCAGGGCAATGCAGCTCTGCTCTGGATGCATGTAGATCCAGGCGTCATAGTCATAGCTGAGAGAGGTGAAGTGCATGGCAAAAATTGGACTTCTAGACAAGGAGAAGGAGGATGAGAACATAGTGGGGTGTTGCAGCATGTTCTCAACAGGACAGCTAAGGATCTTGTACACAATGCCCGAAAAAGTGTTAACATCAAATACTATATTCTAACATTTCACGTCTACAAATCTTTTTCCCACCATTCACTCATTGTCCCACAAACCCTTGCAAGGAATGCATCTCTGTAAGTACCTTAATCATGGTGTATGAGGGGAAGGAAGTGGTAGCGTCTGTGCTTACGGACAACATAAATTGCAGCTTGGTCTAGAAAATTCTTTTTTGCAGGAAGAATCATAATTCTAATTGTCACATTTCTTCACAGTCAAGTAATATTGAGGCAGACATCTCCCTGCTCAGAGCTAAGGAAACCAGGGCATAACTTCTGGTGTATGGCTTTTGCCCATCCACTTCGGCAATCCACCTATGTTCTTCTATGGTTCCTGCACACGTGATTGATGAATGGTACAGGCGAGTGTCCTACAATGGAGGGTTGGGACAAAGGAGCACTGCCTTGGAATCTTATCAAATATATCTCCAAAAGTTTTGATAGCCTCTCTGCAGATCAGCTACAGGGAGATACATGCAGATCACAGAAATGCAGCCAGCCTCCCATTTTTCCATACCCTCAGCCCTGCATCTCACCCCCTGCTTCCTGGTGCCGAGAAAACAGCTGCTTAGTATACTGCTTCTGTGCCCTTGGAGGTGGCTGAGGCTGTCAGCAAGAGGTGGAATCACCACTGAGGATTGCATCCAGCTCTTTATAGTAAGAGTAAGTCTTTGGTGAAGCACTGGAGCATCAGTTCAGCTCACAGGCCTTAAGATAGGCTTGTCTTGAGTGATTTAATCTTTACTCTGCAGTACAGCATGTCCCTCTCAGATCCCTCTTCACATAACTCAAGAAATGTGCCTGTATCTGTTCTAGTTCCTATGGGTTACTTGCAACTGGGACTGGACAGACCCTCTCCCATATACTGATCAGCTAACAGTTCAAGGAAGGGAGCATTTGGTGCGATGGCCAGGCATGGGCACCTGGGAAAATGCCATGAAATCACTGCATGCTGAGCCAGCTCGTGCGGGAGGGGACTTTCAGGTGCTCAAACAACAGATAAAGGAATTGAAATTTTGTGGGGCTTACAAGGGGGTGGGTAGCTGGTCGCCTGGCTGCAGAGTAATGGAGTGCAAACTGTTGATCAGAGCAGCCATTTGAGAATTGTGGGCCACTTCTGGAAGACCATAATCAGTGGAAAAATTCCTGGTGTCTACGGAGTAGGTTTGTGAACAATACAGGTTGGGGACAAGACAGGAGTCCCATGTGGAGCTGGATGTTTTTTGCTGATGCAAAAATAGCAATTTTTCTCAACAAAAGTTATGTTGCAAAGTGTACACGTGCAGTTTTATTGACAAAAGGGAAAGGCACTCTTCCTTGATCAATTTTGCCAGTGTAGACAAACCCATAGTGCTGGATCTTGTGTTTTTTTGCTGAGAAAGCAACATGCCATCTTGCTGTCTTTTGTCCATTGCAGAATTTTCTTTCCCTTAGTAAAGAATTCCCAACCAGACTAGTGCTGGAGAGCCAGAGGTTTTTTAACAAGCACACGTGATTTTCTACTTGGATTTGGGTGAGCAGCCCCACAAAGCTGGGTCCCAAACACCTGTTTATTTAACCAGAAGTTTCAATGTGGAGGACCTGATGACTACTGGCATTCCTCCTAGTCTTTGCTCTGGTAGTCACAGCCTCCCCACCCTTGTATACTTCCAGCTGTGTAGAGTGCTACCATGTCCTCTTACCGCTGGAAGATAAGAATCTGAGGTGGTAATGAGTGTTCTCTGTAAGCTGAGCATTTGGGCAGCTGCCTAGGCAAGATTGAGGTGCACCCTGCTGAATAGCAGAAGGCCCACAGCCACCCACAATGGTGGGGGGAATACTCTGATAACACTATTGTCGCATAGTATGTGTCTATTGGTGGAGCACAAGTGCACATACCTTGGTGCACCTAACAAAATGTATTGTGCCTATAGATGGAAAAAATTAGAGGGAACGTTGATGGTGATGGTCCCTAACTCTGGTTTTCCAAGAATTCCTCAACCTCCCTGTGATCCCTATAGTGGCTGTACTTGCCCTTCCCAATAAAGGATCTTCTCTTCTAGTACAGCCATCAATTTACATGTAACACCTACTAAGTGTGTTACAGCTTCAAGATGAAAAGAAAACATGCTGCATCCACTGCGGAGTGCAACCATTGTTCCATTACTAGCCATCGAAGGGATGGACCACAAAATTGTACCTGGCAAGCAAGGTTTTCAATTCACTTTGAAACTCCTATATGTCTGTGAAAAAGTTTGCCTTGCAAATTATTTCTATCTTGCATACTAAGATTTGCTAACCCCCCCACCCCGCATTATCTCCTAGCTACCAGGAAAAAATTAACCACTCAGAGACTTCAAACATTTGGCCCAGGGGCAATGTGTGGAGGGTGCAAAGGGGGTCATGCATCCCCCCACAGTGTGTGTGTGTGTCTCTCTCTCACACACACACACACATTCACAGGACTGTACCACTCCCAGTGAGTGCAGGAGGAGTCCCGCCTCTTCCCCGGAGTGGCGTGGTGGAAGTGGTATGGGGCTTTGGCAGGAAGAGGTGGGTAGGGGTGGAGCAATGGTGAGAAGAGGCAGGGCAAGGGCTGAGCAGAGGTGGGGGAGAGAAGGGTGGGCTATGGGCAGGGAGGCAGCAGTAATCTCTGCACTAGCTGCCACTGCTCTGTCACATGACAGACCCAAGAATACAATCACAATGCCTAAGCCAGGACACCTAGATCTTTCTCACTTGGCTGAGCTGGGGACTATGTCCAAGCTATGCAACCCTCACAGAAAACAAAGGAGATAGACCTTAACATATGGGTGAGAAAACTGGAATCTGCTGAGGGTCTAGCCAGCTGGCTAACTGCCTTTGAAAGCAGCTGCCTCAGGAGAATTCTAGGCATTAAATGGAATTAATTTGCTAGCAGGCGCGATACACGTTTCATTGCTTCTTCAGGCCTTGACTTGCAACAGCAGGGGCTTATTATATCCATTTGTTGCCCCACAAGCTCCCTGTGTGCCAGCCTCCCATTTGCATCTGTTTCAGGGATTTCCTGAAATCTCCACACTGGCAAGGCTTCTGGGACCCTCCCACCTTTCCCTGTATCAGCAACTCTCTTTGCCGCCCTCTTCCCATGCCTGGTCACTGTGTGTCCTCCTTCCACACTCTTCAGAAACCTCCAATTTCCCATCCCCAAAAAGGGGTGCTCTGTGTCCCTTATTTTCTCCACCTTTTCAGGGTTCCTCAATGACCCCCCACAAGGGTTTTTGTGTACCCTTTCTCACATACCAGGTGTGATGGGATGCACTTACAGAAGACCCCCTTGAGATGTTCCCATGTGCTGATCATGCCACTGCCATGCACCTTTTTGCTTTCTGGGGCTCTCCATCACCCTGCCCTGCTGAGCCAGCTTCTCTGGTCTCCTCCAGCCGAGGCACAGAGTGGAGACCAATGCAGACACTATTAAACCACAGCTCTGGGTGGATGCAGATCAAGGGCTCAGCACCGAGGAAATCAACCCCCAGAAGGGCTCAAAATCCCAAATAAACCCATCTCTGTGCAAGATTCACACAGGGGTGGCTCATTAGGTAAGTCCCCTTTATCAATAAAAGGGAGGTATGCACAGTGGTAGCCCTTCCAAGGTAATAGCAATTTACACTGGGCTTAATTAGTAACAAAAGAGTTATTAACCAAAGCAATAGGATTTAAATGTTTATAAATAAAAACAGTTCTATGTGGGCTACCAAATCAAACAAAAGATAAAATGCATAGCTAATTCAGTATTTGTGAGTTCTCACCCAGGACCAGTGTTTCTCAAATTTTTGGACACCACAAAATACCAAGCAATAATATTTTTATGCAGACCACCTAAGAAAATTTTCTTCAAAAACATTTTGTGAACCCAAAATAATTAAATAAAAATAGCAACATACACAGCATAAACAAAATGAAGTAATTTAATCAGGTATCATAGCAATGAAGAAGTAACAGTATCTGGTTTTAATAACAGAAAACACACTTTTAATTATATTTCCAAACACTCGCTCATGGCACACTTGTGAGTTGTTCAAGGGACACTATTGTTCAGCAGAACATAGTTTTAACTAACTCTTGTTTCCCAAACTGCGTTCCAGTGTTCTGCACAATGGGAATGGATGTTTCATGAAAACATTTTGATGCTAGCAATACTTTTCCTTTTAAAAGATTAAATATGAAATTGTGTGTATCAGAAATACTAATGTATTTGAGTAGTACTTAGATTGTAGGTATATTCATATTCTTAACATGTTCATAATAGTATAGTTATTATTATGCAACTTGTGCCAAAACAATCAGAGTCAATTTGGATGTTTCGACACAAGTTGTGTTCAGAGAATTCATGTGATGCTGCACCTGACTTGAGGATCCAACTCTCCAGCGCCATTCCTAATATTAAGCGGATTTGCAAGCAAAAGATGCAAAAACACTCTTCCCATTAAAAAAAACTGTCTAGAAGTTACTTATTTCTATTTTCCACTAATTTTGTGTAAAAAATAACTATAAAAACACAAAATTTAAAAATATTTTTCCATGCTTAATTTGTTTTGTTTTCTTTTTCGTAAAAATGTTTTTTAGGCATTATGGAAGGACAGCTCTTTTTTGAACAATATCGTTCTTTCTATTTTTGTATGAAAGAATGACACATCATCCTTCTTTTGACTCTTACAGCGATGTTTTGCTTTGGGTTTGTACTTAATTTTTAAGCTTAATTACAGGTTTGCTAACCATCCACCTATCAGGACATTCGTTGTTCATTCAGATGATTTTCTCTTGTTATTTTTTGCTCTTTATAAAATAAAAAACGTCTAAAAACCTAACACTTTTAAATCAACTTTTGAGCATTATATGTGGCAGGAAGGAAATAGTGACTGGAATAGCAAAAGCAAGATCAAATTTGAAGGCGATGGATAAGATCTGGAAAAGCAAAGTGATTAGCTTAGGAATGAAGCTGAGTGTCTTAAAAACGTGTATATTCAGCGGTATGTTGTATCGATATGAGACATGGGTGACAACAAAAGATTGGAAGAGAACAATATTGGCATTTGAGAGGAGTTGTTACAGAAAGATCCTGAGAATAGGATGGATGCAGAAGGTCACCAACGAGAAATTACATAGGAAAATACAGTTTCAAGAGAGCCTACTGCAGAAGATTATACAACGCAAATTACAGTTATTCGGGCATATCTGCAGGAGGAAAGATGAAAGAAAAGTAAAGACCCTGGTATTTGGCATGATGGACGGTTGGAATAGGAGAGGCTGACCACACAGAGAATGGGTAGATGATAAAGTAGATTGGTGCAGAGCTAGTCTACAGAAACTAAGCCACTCCACACTGAACAGGGGAAAATGGAAACAAATAGTGAGGGAGGCATCACTGAGCCCATGATCATTGATGATAATGAATTTTTCAATACAAGCCTCCATCCCTCACCAGCATGTATGTATTCCACCATTATATTCCAACCCCAAAAGTGTTCTGCGTCCAAATTAATTTGGGAAACACTGGTTTCAGAAACACCGCTCTAGATAGCTCCTTTATATCAAATGAAAGCTACAAGTCAAAAGTGATCTTATCAGGGTCTCTAGTAAAGTTATTTGTATCAGGCCATTTCCAAGGCAAGCTGAAGACAAAAGATGGAAGAACCCCATGGCCCTTTACTGGGGAGCGAGGGGAGGGGGAATACCATTCTTCTTTTTGGGTAAATGGATACTCCAAGATGGAGACTCAGACAATCAGGCATTGCCTACTCAGTGGTCTGATGGTAGACAGCAAAGGTCTTTACAGAGACAAACCATTTGGTGTAACTTCGTGCACAAAAATAGGATTTACAGATCCTGCAGATTATACCATTGAAAACAATAGGTTACAAGACACATTTTGTTACAGTATCTCTGAGTTATGCATATTTATATTCATAGCCCGTTATCCATAAAGTATGGGTCTGTCACACCAGGTCCCCCCAGTTGTTGTGTACCACAGCTTCTTTGTGCTTTTCGAAGAAAATGCAATCACCTCATGTAAGGTCCTCCTATTGAGGGTTTGCACACCTGCAATTTTCTCTCCGTTCATGCTACCTCTCCTGTGCTACTTTGTTTGTCAGGCAGGTCTTCAGTGATTCAGCTTTCCAGTCAATTCATACTTTGCTCATGTGCAAAACAAATGCCTTCCTTAACATGTAGTCACTTCCCCACCCCTCACCCCCATGGCTGGTGAGGAGGTGGTAAAATTTCTTGCTCTGGGTCCCTATGCAGGGACCGTTTAAGTATAGCAGACTTATGCTGCATCCCTTTACTAATTGCAGCTTTTCATTTCCCTAGGTAATTTTCCTGTAGTCTTAATTGAATCCCACCAACTAGCTAGCAGTTGTTTCCTCACTCCCTCAGGTCCCTGCCAGTGACTGATCTGTGCAATCCTTTCAGCTCTTGTAATGTCCAGAAATACTTTTTATTTCCCTAGTGTCCAGCAACCTGAACTCACCTCAGCCCTGTAGCTCTTTATTTGAGTCTACTGGGCCCTGATTGACTCTTCGTCCCATATGAAGTTCACAGATATCTGCAATGATGAAACTGAAGGTCTTCAATACAAATGTGGAGGGTGTGCTGTTGTAAGGATGCACGACCTGGCATACTGAAAAGTTTTCTAATCACAAGCTACAGACATTCATAAACAGATGCCTGAGGCACATCCTTCACATCAAATGGCAAGACTTGGTCACATATGAGGAGCTTTGGAACAGAGCAGGACAAGAACCACTTGACATTCAAATCAAGAGACGGAAGTGGGGATGGCTAGACCACACTCTCAGAAAACCGTCATCCAGCACAGTTCATCAAGCTTTCAAATGGAACCCTCAAGACAAATGCAAAAGAGAAAAATCTTGGACGATGTGGAGAAGATCTACTGAGTTTGAAAGACTTTTATACTCCTGGGGTCAGTTAGAAGTTTTGTCCTAAGACAGAGTGAAGAGGAGGAGACTTCTAGATGACCTAGGCTCCACGTGGAGTACAAGGGTTTGAGTCAGTAAGTCAAGCCACTGGGGCCTGATTGGCTGCATCCCATGCTGCTTCTCTAGCTAGCCTGGAGGACTCTTTCTAGAGCCCTTTTCTGGGGCAGGGTAAAGGAGAGTCAAAAGACCTCCAGCAAGGGAGCTTCAGGGCGTACTCCAGCCTATCAAAGCTCCACCCCTTCACAGCAGGTCTCCCATTCCCCCCACCATGCCAAGGGCTTTACTCTCCTTCAGTCCTCACAACATCATGGTCTGCATTCTCCCTATGATGCCAGGGGCTCTGCGTCTCTCCTCTCACACCTGTATCTTCCTTTCCTGTTTCCCCTAGTTTGGAAGTGGGAGTTGGACAGACCATAACAGGGGTCAGCAACTTGCAGCTCCAGAGCCGCATGTGGCTCTTTAAGGAGTCACTTGCGGCTCTGGGCGCTGCCGCTGCTGACTCCTCTTGTGGCTCCTTGCCCTGCCGTCACTGAAATAATGGAACTATTGGAACTTAATAATGTAAATAATGGAATTTAATTGGTTTAACGGCTGGCAGGGTGGCGGGAGGGATCTGGCCATTAAACTAATTAAATGTAATTCCATTATTTCAGTGGCAGCACAGCAGGGATGTGCCTTGACACACTGCAGGTGGGGGAAGTGCAGGAGAGGTTGGGGAAGGAGCAGCTGAGTCTGCCCCTGTTGGAGCCACGCAGCCTCCTGAGGAGGTAACAGCTGCTGAGGAGCAGCAGCAGTGCATGCAGATGGAGGAGCTTGTCAGCTGAGGTGGGTTAATCCTGTGGATGGAGGGGTGGGTTTGGGGCTGAGAGGAGTTAAGCCTGGGGATGGGGGGCAGGTTTGTGGGAGGGGGGTAAAGCTTGGGGATGGGGGGTGGATTTGGGGGCTGACGCAGGTAAAGCCTGGAGATGGGGGGAAGGTTTGGGGGCCAAGGACGGTAGATCCTGGGTATGTATGGGCATGGAGGGTTGATGCAAACATTTATCCTTCTTGCTTATGAGCCTATACCCCGGTGTAGCATTTTCCTTGCCTTCATTTGCTCTCCAACCCAGGGGAGCAAACTTTCTAATTGGTACAAATCATTGTGTGTGCACTGTTCTTAAAATGGGTGTGACAAAAAGTATGGTTTGACATTATTAAGGACTGTCTCGTATTCACATGCATTGGAGCTATTGAAGTAATGATTTTGTAACTAAATGTGAAAGAAATGGCTCTTCTTGCTATTTTGGTTGAAGATGTCTGGGCATACCCTCTCTCCCTACCACAGCAGGCTCGGAGGAGCAGAACCTGAAGAAGGAAGGAAGTCTTCTGTCTCCTCTCCCTTATCGCCCTCATGACTTTCAGTACAGAAAGCAATTATTTCTGTTCCATCATTCAGGGTGTTAAAATAAACACTGTTGAGAGGATGAGCAGTGTTATTGTTGTGTTGCAATGTGTCAATGAGTGTAATCAAAAGGTGACCTGAGCCCATATATCCCCCATATTTCCCCTTAAAATATTCCAATTTTCCCCAAAGTCCAAAAGGTTCTGTTCACCGATGCCAAGAACATTCCCTGAAATGCTGGAATTGATCAGCTGCAGGGTTTGAAGGTTACCAAACATATAGACATAAAGAGAAACAGCACCTGGCAAATTTAGCCAACAAATTTTGAGATTTGCCAGTGGCTTAACTTCTCTTCAAAGTTAGCTAGAAAAAATGAAAATATCTGAGTCCTGCTACGAATGCAGCCAGAGCATCTGCCAGATACAGTGGTAGGAACAGGAAGAAACGGCTGCCTGAAACCATTCTTCTTTTGAGCAGTACTTGGAGAACTTGGTAACAGAGGACATGCAAAGTGCAGGGGTGGCAGAGTCTAATTTGTGTCCTTAACTAGACCTGATGCAGGACAGATTCAGAATGACTGACCTCACATTTGTTAAAACAGGGATCTCAAACTCCATTTACCTTAGGACTAAGTTGGGCACCCCCCTCTGACAGAAGATGTCTGTGTGCTCATCCCCTTACATGTCCCCTGGCCCTGCCTGCCACCCCAGGTGGTTAAAACCCCCCTGGGAGCCACCTGCAGCACAGTGAAGCTAGAAAGGGGGAGAGATATGGCTGAGCTTGGGAGAAGGCAGCAAACTGGAGCAGAGGCTTCTGCATCACCGTTTCCCCATGTCTCCCTCCATTGTGGTGAGTACACAGGGGCCAATCTCCTGCTGCTGCCCCTCACCAGGCCCTGCAGATAATCCTGAAAGCCAAGTCCCTCTGAGAAGAGGGTGAAGCAGGGGTGGGAAGAGGTGGAGCTGGGGCAGGGCTTGGGGGAAAGGTACAGATGCACCCCCGGGCGGCAGGGGCTCAGGTGTTAACAGGCATTCAGGAGCTAGATTGGAACTGCTTGGGCGGCTGATGACCTGTGCACAGAGCCATCCCATCCATAGGATAAGGAGGGATGGCTGTCCCACGGATAGGAGGGGGAACATTATCTGGGGCAGGGCACAGGTTGTGGGGTCAAGCAGCAGCAAAGGGTCACCTCCCCTCACTCTGCCCCCCGCACTCACCATGCAGCACAAGTGGCAGCAGCTTGCTGTGCTCCACTGAGCTGCTTCGCAGTGGCGGGAGGCGGCCTCCACTCCCAGCCACCCAAGGGGAAGTCGGGCTCAGTGGGCTGGGAGAGCGCAGCAGAGCTGAGCAGGCTGCTGCTTGGGCCATCTAGTGAGTGTGGGGAGCAGGCCAAGGGGAGGTGACCCCCTGCTTCTGCTACCTATGCCCACATCCTGCTCCGGGTAACCCCAGCCAGGTTAGTAAGGGAGGGAGTTCAGGATGAGGGTGGGGCGAAGCAAGGGCAAGGCCTGCAGTGTGTGTGTGTGTGTCTGTGGGGAGGCATTGCCTGGGACCCTCTGCCTGGGTCTGGGAGTTTGAATCCCGTGTTAAAGAATTGATTTGGATTGCTACTAAGAGAAGTGTTGGAAGAGCTTAATTGCTGTGAACTTGCTGTGCTCTTCTGCATGTATCTGGTGGAAAAACAGGGGGTGCTGGCCAAGCTCAAGTGAGCCTAGGAGGCTACAACTGAAGTGTGAACTTCAATTCTTGCGCTAGACTTGCGCTAGAACCAGGGAAGCCTGAACACTGATGCTGCAATTTGCTAGCACGAGCCCCATACCAGGGCTTTTGTCATAGTTTATCAGAGCCAGGTAGGGGGACCCCTCCTCTGCCTCCCCAGCGGATTTGCAGTGGGGGCGTTTTGTTTCATGTTACAAACCAACTCTACGACTCTCCCTTCCTCCTCCAAGCCTGGCGCACCGCTCGCTAGGGGGGCACGCTGCAGACAAGGGATAAGAGAAGGACAGCTCAGCGGTTTGAGCATTGGCCGGCTAAACCCGGGGTTGTGAGCTCCCTGTAGGGGGCCATTTAGGGATCTGGGGCAAAGAGATTATTAAAAAAAAAATCTGTCCTGCATGGTGCTGGGTCCTGCCGCGAGGACAGGGGACGGGAGTGGGTGACCTCTGAGGGTCCCTCCCAGCTCTGTGAGCGACGATAGGGATGTAACCTCGGCTCCGCAAGGGAGAGCTCAGGGAGGGGCACCCCAAACAACGACCGTGAGTCACAGCCACAAAGCCACCCACGGGGCGGGCCCGCCGGGCTCGCTCGCCCGCAGGAGCGGCGCCACTAGTTCAGAACAGGGAGACAGGCAGCACCAGCGGCCAATCAGCGGAGGGCCCAAGAAAGCTCCCCTGATTTGTCGCTCGTAGCCCGGGGCACTCGGGGTCCATTGAAGACGACGCTAGGACCCAGCGGAGACTTTCGGCCTTTCACGTTAGCCAATCCGAGCAGGGCACTTGGGTGTGAAGGCGGGGCTCTATTTGATTGACAAGCAGCAGGGCCCAACGGAGCAGTGGGACGCCGGGATTCCGTTTCCAAGAAAGGGCCGGCGCCGAGGGCGGGTGGGGTGATGTCCGGCTGGGGCGGGAGCCGCCATGGGCGGGGTTAACTACGTGACCCAGAAGCGGGCGGCACTACCGCTGGAGGAGACTGACGAGGAGTCTTGGGAGGAGCTGGGGTCGCTGCCGCTGTGCCCGCTGTCCGGCGCAGCCGCTAGGAGCTGGGGCGGGCGGGAAGCGCCCGGAGCCATGTTGGGGAAGGGAGCCGGCGGCAGCGGGGCTAAGCCCGCCAAGCCGTCTTTCGTGTCCTACGTCAGCCCGGAGGTGAGGGAGGGGCGGGCAGGCTGGGGACTAGCGGGTCGGGTGCGGCTCCGAATCCCGGCGGGGCGGGGCGGGGCTGGGCTGGGCTGGTGGCGTGGGGTGGGAGCAGGAGGGGGCCGGGGCCGGGAGCGTGGCGGTTGCTGCTACAGATTCCCAGCTCCGTCTCGCGCCTCGAGCCCGGGAGGTCCGAGAGTGCGCGGCTGCAATCAGAGCGTGGCTGCTCTTAACCCGGCTGGGAAGCTCCGAGCAGGCGCACCCATGACGGGTCCAGGCGCTGCGCTGAGGGTCTTGGGGCAGCGCGGTGCACAGTGTTGAAGCTGCGAGGAGCGCCTCGTGTCGGCTGGGGGGCTGGGAGGGGCGCTTCTCTACTGTGGTGACAGGTGCCTTAGCTGCACCCACAGGGGTGGGCAGGCAGACGTAGGGTCTTAGAACCCATCCGAACTTTGCCCAGCTCTGCAAAACAGGCCTGGCAGGCCATAGTCCGGCCGCGGCCCTCCCATCGCCGGGACCGGAGTGTAGAAAGGCACAGCAGCAACCCAATTGCGCAGTCATTATGTTAGGTACTGTACCTTCGGCACGTCTTCTGTAACCAAACGAAATAGGGACATTGTGGCGTGGGTAATGACCCTGTTCTTCTGGTTCAAGCCAAACCTGCGGCAGGCGTTAACGTTGATAGATACTTGAACTTGAACTTGAACTTGCAGCTCACACTGTACTGGTTATTCTTGTTTTTTCAGTTTTGGTCAGCTCCACTATTAATTGTATGTTTAAGATAAAGTTTGAAATAGGCAGTTGTTGGCATTCCAAAGACCTAAATTATAGGTCATGTAAACTTATCATCAGCTGTGGGAGTTGACCAGACATTTACAGCTCATGGAGAACTGTGGTTTAATGCACAAACCTGGTTCCTTCAAGATAACTTTTTTTCTGGAGACCAAGGGGAAGCATTTTACAGGAATTAATGCAGCTAGGTAAAATAATCTGTACGAAAATGTATGTAGTCTTCACTGTTTAATACTTGAATATGTTCATTCAAACTTTATAAGATAAACTTTTAAATTTTACTGAAGTGTAGTTGATGGGGTTATACAAACCAAATGTGATGGTCAAGGTGAGCATATACAATCAACTTGTAAAATGGTGCATTTCCATTATTTGCTATTCTGTTCTTGTATAGCTTTTAATCTTCTCTTTTGCTGCTCTGTATTGAACACACTTTTTCTTTGAGGCTGTCCCCAGTAAGTGTTGTCTGTCTTCTGAGCAGTTACTTTGTTTAAAACTGTATGTGTGCAAATGATCCATATGTTTTATTTCAGTGCACTTTACCCTTCTCCAGCCACACTGAATTTGACCTGTTTGGGTTTGGCTTGATTGCCCAACTTTATTGTTTTACATATGATTAACCTAAATAGTATTCACAAAAGCATATTTGGTTAACTCACTGGTTGTTCCAATTCAGTACAATTAATGTATTATCACTGGTCCTAGCACAGACCATTGTGGTATACTGCTAGTTAACCTTTCTTGTTTATACTGAAAATTAGCATCCCTTGCTTTTCAGTTTTCTCCCTAATCAGTGTCTAAATCATGCCACAATTTTGGCCCTTTTTTTTAAGGTCAGAGATTCCTGGCTTCCTTACTTGCCTCTTCAAAAGACAAATAACTTAGTTGTATGTACTGTCTTGTCAATTCAAAGCCTAGTTAATCTCCACATATGTTTTCTTGATCTGTTTTACAGTGTACCTGTATTTTGTCAACTAATATGACAGATTTAGAAGTAAAATGGAGTAGTCTGGTGTTTTAAGAGGCACAACATGTAGTTAACTTCACCAGTTACCCGTGTGTGTGTGTGTGTGTGTGTGTGTTAGCAGCTCAATCATTTCTTTTGTTAGCTACTTGTTAAATTACTGTTGTTCAGTTCTAATGACTTACTACAATTTGTTTGACAGTTCTTGTAGGATGTATGTACTTTATTGTTGTCTTTCCTTTGGAGGATTTATATGAATAATATACTTCTGAGGTCACCTGGACCAGTGTTTCTGAGCCTTTTTGATACCAGAGACTGGCTTGCTGCCTTCTTAAACTGTGTCAGGGACTGGATTGGGTGTTGGGACTGGCTGTTAAGAAACAGTTGAGCTATACCTGGAGTTAAACTTCATGACTTACTGTTGTTGTTCTAGGTGTTTGTCTGTGGTAGTGTCAAGGATATGCACGGTGTTTTTCAAATGTACATTCTCACCTGAAGATTTAATTCAGGTACAGATAGGAGTTTCATGACAAACTTGCATGACAAAGCAGTATGGTGGTTTTTCACTATCTGTGTGGAAGGATAGCTGATGAGAAGGGTGAAAATAGAAGTTGGGGGGAGCGGGGAAATGAGCAGTGAGGGAAGTTATAGAAGTTGTTTAAATGCTACAGTCAAAGCCTAATTATTCATTCCAGTTTCTTTATATCACTTCACTAGTGTAAAAGCTGTGCAAACCAGGTGATTTTTGTCCAGCTGGGAATTGTCCATTCATAAAGATAATCCTTAGGTGGTATATAGCTGTTGTGCTGCTTGACAACCACCTTCCTTGTAGCTTGCAGCCTGAGAAGAGGAGAAAGATTAGGGAAAATATGTACTCTGATTTTATTTCTGACTGCTGTAAGAACGGTTTTAGACTGTGCTGCTTTGTATTGTTTACAGCAGTTCTGATATGAAGAATACAGCAGCCAAAGTGGTGGCACAAAGCTGACTTTGACCAAGCCCTCACTTTGCACCCACAAATGGTCTAATCTTGTTTAATACCAGGTGAATACGGTGATTTTTTTTTCTTTAAAAAATGTGATGTTTAAACTAATTTTAGGTTTCTCTTATTAGGTTAGAATGTCAAAATATAAGGGATTGGGGGTGGAAATAGTCTTCGTGTTACTCTACATCTGAGGATTTTCATGGTCCTGTTTTATTCCTGTTGCCATTTGTTAAAATAGATGAGAGAAACTGCTGCTGCTATTCTGAGAATCTCTGGAAAAGATGAGCTTTGAGTCTGACTAAATATAGTCCATCATCCTTTGTAAGATGGGAGCAAAAGTTGATCAGGGGTCTGTTAATGTCAACAATCTAAGGTCTGGCATTTGATATTTCCTTCCTGATCAGAATTGTCTAACTCTCCGGAAGCATGACTGAATATAGGTATGCAAAATTTCAGTGTCTTGACACCTCTGACCTTAAAATAGTCATATTTGCTTATTGAAATTATAATAAAGAACAGAATTATCAGACATGTTGACGAAACTGGTTTGTTTAGAGAATAAATGTGGCTTTTTTGTAAAAGGTAATCCTTGCTAATCAATCTATTAGAATTCTTTGCAGGTGTGAGGGGTCAGCAGAAATGTGGTAGTTCAGTGGATATAGTGTATGTAGCCTTCAAAAAATCTTTCACAAAATCCCTCAAAGGCTTCTTATTGAAAGTAAGCAGTCATGCAATAAAAGGAAAGTGTTTGTGGGTCAGTAAGTGTTTAAAAAGCAGAAAACCAAGCATAGGATAAGTGGTTTTCAAAATGGAGAGAGAAATAGTGGAACCCTGTATGGATCCATACTAGGACAAATACTGTTCAACATGATTATAAAGAATCGGGAAGAAGAGGTGAACGGTGAGGTGGCAGAATTTGCTGATGATACAAATTTACTCAAGATAATTGAGTACAGAGGACTGAAGAGTTAGAATGGATCTCATGACACTGGGTTACTGTGCAACAAACTGGCAGATGAAATTCAGTTTTGATAAATGGAATGTAGTCCACATTGGGAAAACATCCCAACCCTCCATACAGAATGATGGACTCTAATTTCAATTTGTAATTGAAAAGGATTTGGAGCCATTATGACTAGTTCTCTGAAGACATCCATTCAGTGCATTATAGTAACAGAGAGGAAGCTGTGCTAGTCTATACACTATCAAAACAAAAAGCAGTTAAGGAGCACTTTAAAGACTAGCAAAATAGTTTATTAGGTGAGCTTTCGTGGGACAGACCCACTTCTTCCGACCATAGCCGTCCCCGAACAGACTCAATATTTAAGGCACAGAGAACCAAAAACAGTAAGCAAGGAGGACAAATCAGAAAAAGATAATCAAGGTGAGCAAATCAGAGAGTGGAGGGGTGGGGGGGAAGGTCAAGAATTAGATTGAGCCAAGTATGCAGACGAGCCCCTATAGTGACTCAGAAAGTTCCCATCACGATTTAAACCATGTGTTAATGTGCCGAATTTGAATATAAAAGCTAGCTCAGCTGCTTCTCTTTCCAGAACGGTGCGATGATAATTCTTCAGTAACACACATACCTTGAGGTCATTGACAGAATGCCCCATTCCATTAAAATGTTGACTAACTGGTTTGTGGATCTGGAGTGTTTTGATGTCTGTTTTGTGCCCATTAACCCTTTGTCTAAGGGAGTTTAGAAGTCTGTCCAATATACAAAGCATCTGGGCATTGTTGGCACATGATGGCATATATGATGTTAGTAGAGGAGCATGAGAAAGTGCCCGTGATTCTGTGAGTAACCTGGTTAGGTCCAGTGATGGTATTTCCAGAGAAGATATGTGGACAAAGCTGGCAGCGGGCTTTGTTGCAGGGAAGGGTTCCAAGACTGGTATTCCTGGGCTATAGACTGTGGCTGTTAGTGAGGATCCTCATGAGGTTGGGAGGTTGTCTGTAGGAGAGAACAGGCATGTCACCCAGGGCCTTCTGGAGTGTGGCATCCTGATTAAGGATAGGTTGTAGGTCTTTCATAATTCGTTGCAGTGGTCTGAGTTGGGGGCTGTAGGTGATGACCAGTGGTGTTCTGTTCTTGGCTTTTTTGGGCCGATCTTGGAGTAGCTGGTCTCTGGGTATTTGTCTGGCCCTGTTGATTTGTTTTTTTACTTCTCGTGGTGGGTAATTCAGGTTTATGAATATTTGGTAAAGTTCTTGTAGTTTTTGGTCTCTGCCAGTTGGATCAGAGCAAATGCGATTGTACCTAAGAGCTTGACTGTAAACAATGGATCTAGTCACGTGTGCAGGATGGAAACTAGAAGGGTGTAGATAAGTATAGCGATCAGTAGGTTTCTGCTACAGTGTGGTACTGATCAGGCTGTCCTTGATTAGTACTGTAGTGTCCAGGAGATGTATCTCTTGCATATTGTAATCAAGGCATAAGTTGATGGTGGGGTGTAGATTGTTAAAGTCTCTGTGGAATTCTTCTAGAGCCTCTGTACTGTGGGTCCAAATCATGATTATAGTGTCAGTCAGAAAAGCAACCAGAATGTTAGGATCCGTTAGGAAAGGAGTAGACAATAAGACAGACTATATCAGAGTGCCTCTATATAAATCAAGGGCAGGCAAACATTTTGGCCTCGGGAGTTTCAAAAATTGTATGGAGAGCTGGGTAGGCAAGGCTGGGGAGAGGTAATGCCACCTGAACAGCCAGGTGTGGCGTGCCCCCTGACTGCACCCCAGAACCTCCCTCTCCCATCCTTCACCTCTGTCCATCCTCTTGACTTCTGTCCTGGGATTCCCACCCTCTGTCCAGCCCCCACAGCTGCCCACCCTCTGACTACACCTCCCAGAGCACTGGGGCTGGCAGCATGGTGAATGCACTGGACAGGTACTGTGGGCGCTGAGACTGTGGGGGAGAGGAGGCAGAAGAGGAGGGACTGGGGGCTGGTTGCCTGTGTTCACGCTTCTGCCCAGGAGTTGAGCTGTCTTCTCCTGGCAAAGCTGTCCTAACCATGTTCTCCAGCAGGAACTTGGGTCCAGACTGAAGTGTCCGATGGCCCAGATGTAGCCTGAGGGCTATAGTTTACACTCCTCTGATACAAATCCATGGTATTGTATGCGTGTACCTTGAATACTGCATATAGTTCTGGCCACCATATGAGGATAAATATTAAAATTGGAAAAGGAACAGAGAGGCAATAAAATGTCTAGGAGTATGGAATAGCTTCCATGTGAGGAGAGATTAAAAAGCAGTGGACTTTTCATCTTACCAAACAGAAAACTAAGAGGGTATGTGATATTCTGAAAATTTTGGCTGACGTGGGAAAAGTGAACATGAGAAATTTCTTATTTGCTCCTTTGTTACAGAAGAACCAAGGACCACTCAATAAAATTAGTAAGCATAGGGACACAGAGGGAAGTACTGTCCTGCTTCACACAACATACTGTCAACACGTCACTTCTTAGCAGAGAAAGCCATGAAGGCTGCTAATATAACAGGGTACAATAAGAACTATAATGAAAAATAGATCCATCAATGAATGTCCAGCATAGTCAGGGGTACAACCCTATGCTGTGAGTGTTTCTAACCTCTGTTTTCCAGAACCTGGGAATGGGCAATAGAATGGATCATTCAGTGATTTCCTGTTCTGTTCATTCCTCCTTAAACTTCTCCTATTGGCTGCTGGTGTAAGACAAGACACCGGCCTATATGGACCACTGGTTTGACCCAGTAGGGCTGTTCTTATGTATGTTCTTATTGTAAGTCTAGATTCATTTGAAGCTGTTTTTTCCTGGACAGATTTTTCACATCTATACAGTAAAACCTCAGTTACAAACCTATTTGTCAACCACATGCCTCATTTGGAACCAGAAGTCTGCAATCAGGCAGCAGAGGCATCCCCCTCCCAGTCAAAACAAAAAAAATAAATAAATGCAGTACAGTGCTTGATAAATGCAAACTACTAAAAAACCAAAAGAAACGTTCATGAGTAAAACCTACTTCATTGAGGGGTGTGTGTAAGAAACAGCTAATGAATGAATTAAGCTGGACATGTTTCATAGCAAAATCACATGCTCTAAGCTAAAGAGTGGCTTTTTCTTTATTTGGCAACTATTAAAACGTGTTGCAGGCAATGGAATATACTTTTTACAGTAAATTTGGCTTTACTTTTTGTGAACTAGGATGGTAAGTTATGTTTATACACACAAACAGTTACATCGCTTGACTTAAATTCAGATTTCTTTTACATTTTTATGGTAGAAAATAGTGAGTGATTCATTCATTGCTTGTTTTAACTTTTGCACTTGTGATTTGTCAGCATCTAGTTGGATGTAAATATAAGTTCACTTTGAGATTCACAAACTGCATTTTAATTAAATATACTAGGAAAACTTGTTACAACTTAACCAAACATTATTTGGATTTAAAACTAAAATCATAAAACACAGAACTTTGTCTGTAGTATAGTGAATTGAACTTATTTTGGTCACTATGTCCAAGATGTTTTGAACCACTAAATCTCACCCTCACACCTAGTTGTCGTTCAGAGGCTGGAAGGGCAAACAAACATTCCTGCTTTTTACCACTGAGTCAGTTTCTTAACCTTGAATTAGTCACGGAACTGAATAAATGAAAAAAGAAATATTCTCACTGCACCTGGGGAAGAGGCTGTGGCTATCAAGCACTGATTTCAGTATTTGAATAAAATTTGTTTAGCTGGTAACTTGCATCAGTTCAGTAGTTTGTTTTTTCTTTAAATCTTAAAAATGGAACAGTGTATGTTTTCTTTTATGTAATCATTGTGATAGGTTATGGTGCATCTAGGCCTTCATATAGCCTGTCCATTTACAGTTTAATTTTTGATAGAGATAATGAATTCATCCTCCTGAGCAGTATTGGGAAGGAAAGGAATCCTAATTTTCATCTACAGGAGAAGGTCTGTGTCCCTTATAGAATACTGATGAAGGCTGGAATATAGCAGGTGGGCTACATTCTAGATATTATGGCCTTGTCTTCTAAACTTCTTAGTCCGCTTTGGGACTTCACTGTAAGGTTGAATTTCATATGTTTGTCAGATCCCAGCACAGCAAGTCCACAATCCTTATTCTTCATGGTGCTCTTAGGCAGTTTGTATTTGTTTGGGTACATCTTTTTTACTGGGAAAATCAGCCCTAACACAGTCAATCCTCCTGAGTTCAATTTAGCACCCCTAGTGGGGGCACACTAAATTGAATTTACAAGGCACCCCGTCAACCATGGTACTCCTTCCCTGCCTCTTAGAAGTAAGGGAAGTCAATGGATGTGCAGGCTCCCATCAATCTCAATGGCAAAGGCATGGAAGCCCAACTTGAGGTGTGTTGACTTTAACATAGCTGCAATTGCGTACGTTAATTTGACCTTCCCATGTAGTGTAGATCTGCCCTTTGTGATCAGATGTCTACAGTAATGTCTCATGTAAGATCTCAAAAGCAGTCTGTTGCTGTTCTTGCAGGATAGGATAAGGGTGAAAAACATGGTCTGGAACACTTACGATGTGCACTGGCTTTGGAGGTTGCAGGAGAGGGTAAATAGTTGAGAATGGATCATGGGTTAGAAACAGAAGACTGCAAGTTGAGCTAATGTGACTGGAGAGAATAGCTGAGGAAGCAAAAAGGTCTAAATAATGATGTTAATGCAGGGACAGAAGAGGATAAAGAGGAGGAACAGGCCAGAAAAACCACACAGGGAAATTGACACCATAATCTGACAGGATAATGAAGAGTGGAGTGAACTGGAGAGAGAGGTAGGACAAAAGCAATAAAGGCAGAATACATGTTTTATGAATGAAAATGTTATGTAACATCAAACAGTAAACTTTTTTCAACTGCCAATTTTTGCTAACTGCTGTCAAGCCGAGTTTTGTGTTCTTGAAATGGTCTTCAAAACTTAAATGTGAATAATAAAATCAATAAGCTTCAGCATCTTTTTTTAAATGTCATTTCTTTAGGCAATACAAAAGTATTTTTGTAATTATTACTTAATGAAAAGTGTGGTGGACTATGAAAGGAATGCAATTGAAGTTCCGTTCAACCCTCCATTGATAGATGCACACATTGAATGGAACTGGAAGGGACCTCAGGAGGACATCAAGTCCATTCCCCCGCCCTTTTGGCAGGACCAAGCACCCTCCCTGACTTGTTTTTTTTTTTTTTTTCAAATCTATTTGCCCCAGGCCCCTAAATGGCCTCCTCAAGGATTGAGCTCCCAACCCTGGGTTTAGTGGGCCATGTGCTCAAACCACTGAGTTATTCCTCCTGCCCCCCCACCCCCCATAGAAGAGAATCTGAAATTCAGAGCAAGTCTGGTCTTAGTGCAATTTTTGTAAATTTTTTTTTTTTTTTTTTTTACAGCCAAGACCTAGTTTTCACAAGCTCTGAAGTATTTTGCATTTTCACAGTAGTGGTAATCTACCAGCCATCTTTACTGCTGGGTTGGAGTGTGTGTAGTTCACAATGTGTGTGAGAGCACTTCCTGTATTGCTAAGCAACAGTATGGAAAGTCATGGAAATATTAGATAATGCTCAAGTCTGGTAAGTTGTATTTAGTAAACATTGGTTGAAGAATGTCAGTAGACTCTAGCACCTCTCTCCACCTATGTTATTTGTAACTATGTATAAATCTATTACTGACTTATAATTTAGTACTAGATAGAATAGCTCTTCAGATGAAGCTATGAAGATTTTGGGCTTGCTTGGTTCAGTTTCATTAAAATGATCTATACTTTACTATCCTCTGCTACTTCCTCAACTTTGCCAGTCTGCTGTGCTCCAGGCAGATTGCCACCCTCAGCGCTGGCTATTTATGCGCCAATCATCGAATTGTCCTGATTCAGGGGCAGGCTTCAGAAAAATGGCCCTTTGTTTTTAATGGTGGGGGAGTGAGGGCAGTGCACTCTGGGATTATGACATCAGACACCCACAACCACTTGCAGTGCATTTTTTCCCCATAACACACTGGCAAAAAAACCCAAAATGCAACAGGCCTACTGGAACTGTGGCATAGGTGCCCACAATACACTGCTGCAACAGCTGAACTTAAGCAATGTGGGGACATGCTAAATCGACTTAGTGAGCAGGTGTGGACGCTCAGCTTTGACTTTATAAAATCTATTGTTACAAAGTCAGCTTTCATGCATTCAACTTTATTTCTAAGTGTAGACATACTCAGTGTTTTTCCTGATTCACATCTATCTGAACATGACTCTCTCCATTCTCTAAATCCTCATTTTCAATGGATCCTTTCCAAATAAATATTTCTTCACAAGAAAAATACTGCTATACCTGAGGATGTTCCTGACTAATCATTGATCCACTTTGTCTTACTCGTGCATCTGATGAAGCAGGTCTTTGCCCAAGAAAGCTCATACTCCATAATATCTGTTAGTCTGTAAGGTGCTACAAGACTTGCTATTATTTTTGAAGCTACAGACTAGCTCGGCTACCTCTCTGATACTTGTTGCATAACATTTTGGAGGAAGGATTTTAAGTTACTTGAAAATACTCAGACATGCTTTCTGACATGCCCATGTTACCCTCCAGTCCATTCTTTTGTGCCCTGTGTCTTGAATCCCCTTAACCAGCCCTCATCCCTAGACAGAATTCCTTGCATCCCCTTTCTCTTTGAGGCTAAGGTGTGAGGGTGGCAGGAAGTGGGAGGGGGAGAGCTTCCTGGGGTTCACCCAAGCTGCTCCAGGTGAAGAGGAAGTCCCATTTGCCCCTTTCCCTTAGCATCTGGCCAAGTGTAGAATTCCAGTTCCTCAGTTATGATAAGAAGCTGTGTACCTATGTTGGTGGTCCTAGTTCTTACCATTTAGGAAGAAGTCTTGGATGAACAAATGGACTCTCACAAATATAGAGTAGACTAGAGAATTTCCCTGGCATAGCAGGGGATGTGGGGGATGCAGGAGTCAGGGCTGGGAGGTCTAGGGTGGCCCAAAGGGACTGCCTGCAGTGGTGAGGGAGGTGCTGCTTATGTAATGGCAGCTCCCTTAGGAGCCCATGGCTCCTCTAGGGGTAAAGGGACAGGGGTGCCAGGGCCATGTACCCCGGCTTGTGCCTCCTCCCAGGGGAGTGGGAGGAGCACGAGAGCTATGCTGCTGTGCAGTGCCCATCGGGGTGGGGGTAAGGAAACGGGCAAACAGGGCTCTTTCTCCCCCCACCCCCATCCCACTGCCCTGCAGCTGAGAGCCTGGAAGTGGGATCTGTTAGATGCACCATTTACCTGTAGCCAGCAATATGGAGAGCTCCAACCCCACCTGTCTACTACTGTTGGTGCATCTGTGGTCCTCATCCCCTTCCCATGTGGTCACTCTGCATTACAAACTGTCCCCTGCACTTGTGGCCTTCAGTAGTCAGTGCGGAGCATAACTCTCCTGGCTTTCACCACCTCCTCCCTTTCTATGATAGGGAAGATAATCCCATTCCAGGCACTTCATGTTTTCCTGGCACAATCCAACCATGACCTTGCTTCAAGTTAGGCTAAGAGGAAGCTGCATTCCAAATTTGGTGGTCCTAGCGATGTCATTTAGGAGGAGTTCTTGAATTGGCAGATGCAGGAACTCTTGTGTGTGTATGGTCTTATCTCTCTTTTCAAAGGCTTCCTTCCATTTGACATTTGTTGTGGGTTTATTTATTTTTCACTAGTGACTTGTGTGCGCTTATTTTAACACACATTATTGAACCCACTTAGTAAATCCACTTCAGGAATGTGGGCTGAAAGTTCCTGCCAGAGAGTAGGTGGGAATATGTCTGTATCCTGTACAACTTGCATTTCTGCAAAGTGCTTCCACTTCTGCTATGTGTTGCTTTGCCTATTACCTGGTTTATTGTTCTGTTTATATACTCTGTACTGATCCAGGGTTTTCCTGAATGGCTTTCACTCTTCTATGTAAAAGCTGGTGTACAGCCTCATGCTGTCTTACGTGGTTCCAGTTCATGGGCATTCACATACCTGTTGTGACTGACTGCTCAGTCATCAGGAGTATACCTTGTATTTGTCGTCATTCTATGCAGATGTTTTGGACTTCATTGCCCTCTGGAAATATGAGCATATACAAGCTTATCTGAATTTTATCCACTGCAATCAGAAATTCCTGAATGTATAACTGTGATGGAGGATTAAACCATGGGATGTCCCAGCAGAATACTTAGCGTTTACTTTGTAGTATTACTGTATTGAGTGACTGCATTGATTCAAAGAAAATAGCTTAATCGTCTTAACAGTGCCGAGTGTGTGCACCGCTGAAGTGACAGTTATTGCACATGTTGGATATTCAAGCCCTGCAACAAGTTTCTAGTGCAGACATGCTCTAATGCAATTCCAAACATAGCTGATGTTCCTGGAGGTTCAGGCTTCAGAGACTGTCATGCACAACTTCATCAAAGCTGTGTTGAATGAAGGATGTCTGCATTTGATACCATGCTGCAGCACAGACTCTTTTTTTTTTTTTTTTTAATTACAAAGGAACACTAGAGTAGAAGCTGTTTTTTCATCAAGGACCTGTGGGTTGCTTTGGTGCAGGCATGCAGTCTTTTTATATTGAGATCCAGAATCTAAAATGAAATTGCAAATATGTAGCGCCACAACAGAAAATTCCACAGTTTTTTTCCATCAGTTCCTATGAACTAAAGACTAAAAAACAAGAGAACTTCTAGCTGATAAATGCAATTTTGAAGGATTAAGATTACTTATTGGAGGTTGTCATTTGTCTAGGAACAATTGGAGTGTGTTTCTTCCCACTAGAACCTTCAGGAAAGGAGAAAGGGCACCTGATGTGCTCCAAAAACAGAGAGGCTGCATCTATACTTGCAAATTCTTTTGAAAGGTGTTTGGTTTGTTTTTTGAAAGAAGCAGGCTCTTTTGAAAGATATACACAAAACCATGCTTTCAAAAGAACTTAGCACTCCTTTTGAAAGTGCTTTACCACTCCCATTTTAGGAAGAGAGGTGTATTTTGAAAGAAAACGTGTAGGCACTCCGTAGGCCCTTCTTTTGGAAGAGTACTCCTCCTGGTGCCTGATTTTTTTTCTTTTTAAATCCCTGGCCCATTTTCGAGAGAGAGAGAGAGCGCGTTCACACAGCCCCATCGAAAGAGCGAATCAATCTTTTGATCCACTTTTTTGCGTGTGGACAAGCTCTTTTGGAAGAGGTCTTCCAGATGGGCTTCTTTCTAAAGATCTCTGTAGTACTGTAGATGTAGCCGAAGGAAGCAGTAATGTCATACGCAATGTGCTAGATTCAAACATACAAATGCTCAAACTATATTATCTTACATGGCATCCAGGGTGTTTGGAAGAGCACAGTCAGTCACTTCTTGAGATGCAGTTTACCTTGCTGTAAATACTCAAGTGACCACTTGAAGATACAATGTATCTGTTTAAATTGACCTTCAGAGATGTATCTTAAAAATAAGCTGGTACCCTCTTTCTGCTTGACAAAGAAAGAAGGCATGACTTGTTAGTCTTTTCTACTTGTGTTGCTTACAAAGTTAAGGAATGTGAAGTCTGACCCTTCCTTATTTTTCCTGGAAGGCATCTTGGATGTCTGAGTTGTGTATTTTGAGCTCCTTAACTGAGGCGATGAGAGGATTAAATCTTTAGCACATAACTGATTTTCTCAGATTTATAGCTATTTAAATTATTGTATCAAACTGCTAAATCACGTGTTAACAGTAGTTGTCTCACTCAGGTGTGTTGCCATTTCATTAAGTTTCTCAAGGAGATACAACTTGAATTTCTAATACAGAAAACCTTTTTTTGGGAAAACCTTTCAGGCTGCATTAAAAAACAAAAATGGGCATTTTTTCCTTTGCAGGTTACATTAACTAAAATGGCCATCTTGTTTTACCTGCTTCTCTTTACAGGACTGCAGCTATACATTTAAGAGATGCTAGCTGACCTCTTTTAAAGGCAGTCTCCTGTAAGTGTTTCACTTCGTGTTAACTCATTTATATAAACTTTCAGAAATTGACTGCTGTTCCTATTGACTTTAGATGAATAACATTTTTGTCCTAATTTTACCAACTGTCTGCTAGTAAACTGAAAGTAATCTTCACATGGAAAAAAACATTCATAGCCATACAATTTTGAAGCATAAAGAGATGTCTAAATAGTCTTAATTGTTATATATGTCAGACAACTGAGGCCAAGTTTAACAGGGAAACGTGTTTTTTTTTTTTTTTTAAAAAATAAGCTTATGTTTGCCTATCAGAAGGGGAAGCTGGCTGATGTATGTGCACACAAACTAACACACGGGAATTTCAGAGTTGACTGTGCATGTACATGCTGCTGTGTCTGTGTTCTGAAAAATGTGAACTATAGTTCTTCACCACTGATTACAGTAGTCTGTGGTAGAGCTGCAGCTGTGGAGGAAAAATAGTTCTGATTCTGGGGAGGGGGTTTGATGCAAGGTTGGTCTGATTCAATGAAGTGCTGAAGTTGCTGCTTCTGCATACAGGTTGGTTTGCATGCTGGAATGTCTGAACTTCTAGAGCTTCATTTAATTGTTTGAAGTTTGTATTCATGTTTATACAATAACACACACAGTTATTTCTCACCCCCCCACACTCCTCTGTTAGCTTTTATCATCTGACTTGAATTTTTTTTAAAAGTTTTACTTTGTCTTTTTATAAGACTGACTACCTTTTCTGCCTTCTATCCCAGCACTCCATACAGGTAGAACCTCTCTAATCTGGAACACTCTTGAGCAGCAAACTCTGTAATACAGCATGATTTTAGTTAGCTGGATGACTGCTCATCATAGGTGTGTCTGAATTTCCCATGGTTGCATACAGTTTATTGACAGTCACCAGTCTTGTCTCTCAGTGTGCTGTGCTGTTTAGCTGCAATTTACCCCATATGTCTTCTAAGAGCCCAGTAAGCAGTGGAAGTGTTAGTCATGTGCTAGAAAATATCGACCTCCCATTGTATGGTACCAGTCAGGTCCTGAGGGTGCCGGACAAGAGGTTCATCCTGTATTTCTTGCTGCTGCCTTGCAAAGGCTTCCTGATACTTTATTTTTGTAGATGTGCACAGCAAAGAAAAATCTGCAGCTGGCCATGCCATCTGATTCTGGGGCTCTTTACGGTAGGAGGGTCCCAGAGCTTGGGCTCCAGCCCAAGCTCAGAAATCTACGCAGCTCTTCAGCTAGAGCCCTGTAAGCCAGGCTGACTGGCAATTTTTCTTGGCCGTGTAGATATCTCCTCTGTCTGCCTTGTTAGATGCTCATAAATAACTTCATTTTTCATGTAGGTACTTTGGGTTTGGACAATAAATATCTATATGTAGATGTGGGTTTTTAATTTTATTTGTGCCAAGAGGTATTTCTCATCTTTTGTGCTTAACCTGAAAAGACTCCACATGTTGTCCCCTCTTATTTTGACTTTTCATAAATTTCCCAGCTGGCTTTCTTGGTTGGGTCACAATCTCCTGTTGGGGTACTAGGCAGTAACTAACATTAGGTTGCAACAGCTGTGTTTCCTTTAAAGTTTCCAGTAAACCAGTAGTTCTCCACAAGGGCTCCTAATGCATGTTAGGTGGAGCTGTTAGGGGACTCTGGAGGGGACATCCTGGTCTGACTGAGCAGGAAGGCTCTTCAATCTTGGGAGGCTACAATAAAATCACATTAATTATGCCAAGTGCTTCTAAGGCTAGTGTAATGGATAATAGGGCCTCTTCTAGTACCTTTGTCTGAGACCTTGTACTGTGTGTAACACTCATAAATTGAAGTATGCCATGTTCAATTTGTGTAAAGGATTTCTGGCTCTGAGCTTCTAGAGTCACTTTCTGTGAGATCTCTTTAATAGTGACAGACTTTTTAGGTATAATGTACATATTTTCCTCCCTTTATTTATTGAAATATGAAGATTCATGGAACTGAAATGATGCTACATAGCTTCATTGCTAATGTTGTGGTTCTGATAAATTTGTCTGGCATGTAGATGCTAGTGGATGTATGACTTTTGAAGCAGGGAAGTTAAGGAAATTAAATTTTACTTGAGAAACTTCTTAACTAATCATTCTGTGACCTGTACTAATGGCAGTGATGTTGGCTTTTTAGTTAATATCTGTAACTAAGTTCTAAACTGGATAATAGTAGGGTTCCCAGCACAGAGATTTAATCTTCATTTAAAAAAAAATTAAAACAATATTTTGGATGCTTTTACGTTTTCAAATATATTGATTTCAGTTACAACACAGCAAAGTGTACAGTGGTCACATATTTTGATTACAAGTAGTTGCTTTGTGAAAACAATAGTAATTTTTCCATTTATGCTACAGTAGTTTGTATTGTGTGCTCTTGATCATGAAGGTTGAACTTACAAATGTAATATGTACAAAAATAAAACAATGTAAAACTTTAGAGTTTAAGGTCTAGTTCTTCAGCCAATCAGTAAGACACACAAGTTTGGTTACAATATTCAGCCAACATTGCAATATATTTACGTGACAGATATGTTTAAAAACAGTTACATCCTTTCATGCTTCAATCATAATTTCAGCAGATGTGATGATACTGATCATGGGTGTTCATTTTATCATCTAAGTTAGATTCTGCCAGCAGAAGGTTGATTTTTGCTTTTTGATTGTTTGGATTCCACAATTTCCATGTTGAATGTTGCTCTCAAGATTTTTGAAAGCACGTCTAATCTCTCTGATTTTTGGATAACACTTCAGATTCTTAAACCTTAGGTCAAGTGCTACAGCTTTTTCTAAAAATCTCACATTAATACCTTTTGATATTGCTGTAAGATCTGCAGTGAAATTGTTCTTACAGGAATGTGTGCTGGCTCATTTATGCGAGATTGCTATAACATGAAATATTTGGGGAAATCCAGGTGAAACATAAAGGAGGCATGAAGGTCTTCCTTTAGGAGTTCGGTCACAAACATAATGTACTATTTTTTTTACAAGCATCATCATCATGGAATCATGCCTTCTGGAATGGTGGCTGGTACATTATGAATGTTTAGGCCATCTAGTAACTTATCACAATTTTTTAAATTAATCTTGTGAGTTAATTGTGATTCATAGACAGCCCTAATGGTAAGGGGTATGTCTGTTCAATTTTACTTTGTGCACTTAACTTTGCTTTTGTTCAGACCTTTCACAAATCAGTTAAGTAACACCTTTTAAATTAGGAAAACTGCATATATTGTGAAGACTACTGTAAGACTACAAATGTTTTATAAGATGTTGGAACTTCTGCTTCTAGGTCTGTTCTGAAATTTATTTCAGATTAATGGTGTCCTTATAAACGTCTGTTTGCTAGAGATCTTTTTTTCCTTTGTATTTTGAACACAGCAGTGCTTTGTAGATCCCTGAGGTAATCTAGTTTTAAATTAAGTCCTACAGTAAAAGCTATGAATGTCGGTAGTCCTTTACAAAGAATGGACTCTTCTCTTTTTTCCTTTTAGGAAATAAATATCAAGGAACCTACAGAAAAGGAAGTAAATCTTCACTTGTTACCAGGTAAGTGCTGTGCTTCGTTGTATTTTGAATGTAGCATATAAAATTTTCTCATGAAGATGTGGCTATATAAAAATACTCATTTGTTTGGTGCAGTAAAATCTCAAACATCTGTATCTTCTAATGTAATAGAGGGAGGTAGATAAGTAACCATATAGACAATGTTCTGTTTTGCATCTGCATGGATTATTCTAAAATCCAAAGTTGGTATTTGTTTAACTTTAGGTACTGTGTATACAGGTGCCTGCATGGGGGAAAATTTGTTTTTACATTATGTTTTCATTTTATGAAGCCCTAGAAGAAATTTTGGAAAAGCTATATATATTAGAAATTTAGGTCCTGTCTTGTTTGAAAGCCTGACTGGAGAATTTAGTACAATGCCCCTAAGAAAAGAGGACAAGTTGAGCTCTTAAAGATTTTGTAGTTACAATTAACATTTCTGACACTTTGTTTTTTTTTCCCCCCCCCCCCCACCTATTCAACTCCAATGACTAACCTTTTAAACAATAAGCTTTTGATAAAGCTCTCCCCTTTGATTAAGATGTTAGGAGTTGCAATAAGTGTCTTTGAGAACTTCCAAATGTTCCAACAAAACAGGAAATTGGAGGAGGAGGAGGAGTAGTAGTAGTAAAAATAAAGCTCTTGCATTGTTTATAAAGGAGCTAGAAAGGGCACAAGCCCAACTGAGTTTAAAATTCTTCAGTTCACTTCTAAATATTTAGTGTCCCACTTAAAAAAAAAAAAAAAAAAAAAAAAAAAAGAAACCTGGTAGTTAGCATTATGCTTGGAGCACATAACCTTTGCATGTGGAGTATAGAGCTTTGTTCTGGTCATCATTGGTACATAATAAAACTCTCAAACGTAGGTTTAAGTCCTTGGAATGTCCTCTGTTCCTGTGGAACCTTTGTAGTTTTGATAACTTATCAAATGCATGTCATGATTCTCAGCCAAAACATTGAGAGTTATGGTTGTAGGTAGCAATTGATGCAAACCATTAGCATTCTGTAGGCTATAAAAACTTGACAGTGAGAGAATTTATAGTTGAGACTTGATTTCATGAAAGGATTTGGCTGTAATGCACAGGACACTCAGGGTGCATCTACACTAGCAGCTAACTTCGAAGTTAACTACAAAGTTATTCACTACATCGAAGTAGCCAGCAGAGAGTCTACACACATTTTCCCTTACTTCAAAGTAGGGAGCGCAACTTTGAAGTCCTTTCTCCATTCCCAGGAATGGAGTAGTGCCCTACTTTGAAGTTTAACTTTGAAGTAGGGTGTGTGTAAATGATATCCTTCGAAGATACTGACTTCTAAGTTGTACTTCGAAGTTATTTTTGTAGTGTAGACACAGCCTCAGTGTGATCTCTGTCTACAACATTGCATTAGTTTCAGCTTCTCCAACAAGATGTCTCCAATTTGAACCTGGAGCAGCCACTTAGATTTACACTCCATATATTGCTTATCCTCTCAACTCTCCACAAAGGTACAAAGTATCATATGTAAAGTTTCCATTAGAAATTAAGATTAGCAGTTCATTTAAAAAGCCATTGACCGGTTCTTTATTTAATCTTGAACCAGTAACCTAGAGTGAGAATGCTCTGATAAGACGGTATCAGTCCCATGAGCCATTTCTCTGGCTCTTTTTCCTTCTTTCCCTCTGGCATTTGTGCACCATGGTAAATTCAACCAATCAATGGATAGGAAATTGGGGCTCAGTTTTATGCTGAGTTGGAAGTTTAAGATCTTTGTATCTTAACTAGAAACATTTCCCACTGTGCAAGCTAAGCCTCTGTTTATTTCAACCAGGTGAATTTCTGCTCTGTGAGGCAAGCACTGTATTAAAGTGTGTACAAGAAGAAGGGTCAAATCGTGGAGCCTATGGGAGACTCATTTGCACGAACTTCAAGATAGCTTTTCTTGGTGATGAATCTTCTGTGGATGATAATGTAGGAAAACAAATTTCATTTGGCTAAGTCTTGTGAATGTGACTTTTTGAACACTTAGCAAATAATATACGCTGCCTCTATGTAGCCTTTTTCACCCCTTCCTGGTAATAAAGAGAATGTTGTAAATAAATTAAATGGAAAGCTTTGTAGCAAGCCTTAAGCACAACAGGCTGATTAAACACAGTTTGTGCACTTAATGTCATCACAGGACCCCATGAGTCATAATAGATAACTTTTATTTCATGGGTCCATCTACTCTGTGAATGTTCACAATTTTCTCCTCAAAAGCACCAGTTATGTCCCAAAGAGTTAGAACAGAGTGATATGATAAAACAAATGCTATCCCATTTCTAGGTGAAGTCTGTTTATAGTTAAGATCTCTTTCAGAACTACTATCACTATTGAAAATTGATCCTGAGAGTAACACGTTTTCTTTTACAATAATCTTTAAGTTTTAGGCTGTGTTGCAAGTTAGGATGGGTTTGAATAAAAGCATTTTTTTGCATGCTGATGAGTGCAAGCCTGTGGGAGCACTCTTCAACAAATTTAATTCTAGTTTACAGTAAGGTCTTAGAGTACATGACCCCATTTTTATCCATCTGACCCCAATTCCTATAGTAAACCCTGTACCCCAATTTCCGTTGTGTTTAACTCCCTCCCCCTGCCCTGTCTCAACCTCACATGGCCCCAGCTCAGGCCCCTCCCCCCAGCGTTGCTCACCATCTGCGCATAGCTCCTGTTCATCCCCCTACCCCTGCCTCTGGCTCTAGCTCACCACCCCTCAGGTGCAACTCCCGCTGAAGCTCCCCAGCCCTGGTTCAAATCCCCTGCCGGCTCACCACCTGTGCACAGCTCTGGCTCACCCTGCACACCCACGCCTGGCTCTGACTTACCACCCCCCTCACACAACTTCAGCTCACCCCCCGCCCCAGTTTAAACCACTCACATGTGGCTTTGGTTCCAGCCACCCTCCCTGCACTGCCCCACGCAGCTCCAGTTCAACTAAATACATAGGTGACATCTCTAGTGGAAAGATGCCGTTGTATAGTTTGACTATAGTGTGCCTTATGACTGGAATTTTGAATAACAAAATGCTTTTATCTTGTAGGAACCAGAATTTAAGAATAAGATCATAGGAGAAAATGACATAACTCTGCATTGTGTAGATCACATTTATGGAGGTAGGGTTTGTTCTCCTCCTTCCCCCCAGTCTGTCTTACACTGCATAAATCTAAAGCAACAATGGGCAGCCTGGGGTAGTGAGTTGGCTGCATAAATGGTCCTCCATCTCAGTGGGCTGCAACACTGTCATAACAAGATGGTCTCCCAGGATAGGATAGTTTTGCCTATCTAGAATTTGCAGGTGTGCTGATTGAAACATATCAGCACTTTGGCTGCTGAAGAGGGAGTACATAGATCTCCGCCAATGATATGTCCAGTCAGCATTCACCTGACTTGGTGTGCCCTTGCTTTATATGCATGTAGCTTTAGTAAGGCCGAGGGACTTGGGGGCCCTACATAAACAGAAAGTAGCAGAATCTGGCAATCCTTCACGTGGGCAAAGGTAAAGAAAATGTATCTGGGCCACACATAGAACCCTGATGGGCTGCTTGCAGCCTGTGTGCTGCATATTGCCCACCACTGCTCCAAGGACATGAACTGGGATTTGTAAAAGTATTTAGCTATGGATAGTCAATGACATTTAGTTTCCTAGGTGGCTGCATTGCTCTTGACAATGAGATATAGGCTCCTAAATTATAAGTTGCAGTAATGTCTTTTAAAAAGTCCTTGGATCTCTGTACTTTTAAGCTAGTGCTTTGGTCTACCAATCTGTCTAGTTAGCATAATTAACATCATTGCAATGTAATCCTTCCATAATTTAATGTGGAATAAATAGTGAATTGAAATGTATCGATTTTTTTTAAATGTTCAAGTTTAATGTTTAAGTTCTTTACTATCCTTTCAAGTAAAGATTGGATTGAAAGCAGCATAAATCAAGGTTTCATCTCATGTAGCTGTTGCATAGATTTGAAAACCTTGGCTTATGCTTCATTCAGTCCATGAAATTGGAAAATCTACATTTTGTCTTTGTTTCTGGTTAGGCCAGTTCAGAAGTTAATTGAAGTGAGGAGACCGTCCTAATTCTTGGCACAGTGCTCCCAGTAACACACTTGGTTAAACTTGGACAGTATCAATCCACATATCTGCTGAGCTATTGTAGTGTATTTGATGTGTGGAGCTATAGAACTGCTTGTTTATTGGTTCTGGGTAATATCACATCAGAGTACTTTGAAATACTGAGTTGCAAAGTGATTTCCTGCTTCTATGGTAGACTTTGAGAAGCATCATCTCAAAATAAAACATTCAACATTATCTGAATGTTAAAAAAGGGCTGGGGAGGAAGGTAAAATAAGAAATTTGTACCTAATACTGGATTCAGCTTACTTAATTTAAGAAGTCTCAAAGACAAGTCTGTCCTTTGTAACATTAAATAAAAATTGACAACTGGTCTGTGAACTTGTCAGCTGTATGATGTAAGCATTAGTGGAAGGAGTCTGGAGGAGGAGGAGGGGACCTATGATTTCATTATGTGAGCTAGGATAGGACTTGTGAAGAAAGGCATAGCCTGGAGAGAGATTGTGTTTCTGGTCTCTGATGGAACTGAATAGTTGGCTTAAATTGCCTAAATGCCTCCAAGTGAGGGAAGGGTCTGAAGTCAGAAAAGGCTTTGACTACTCTGATATTGAATTATTTTAAACATTTTAATTATCAGAATCTCATGTGAATGTTTAGTGTGGTGTTAAAGGTCTGTTCTCTACTGGACAAATCAGTTACACTGTTCCTCTGATCTTGATTGTAGTCATACTTGTTTGGTTTTGCAGTGTTGCTTAGCTGATGGTCGTTTGAGTATTGCTAATTAATGTTATAATGATAGGTGAGTGTCTGTGTTGGCACCAAAGGTTAGTTCAGAAAAGTACCCTCTTGTAATTTTAAAGTTTTTATTTAAATCTATGGAAGTTTCCACTAGACCAAGCATTGGCAACTACAATAGCAAAGAGAGCCATTTTTTTTAATTTGGTAAACTCGGTAATTCAAGAGCCACAATGTGTGTGAATATGAGACGATCCTCAATAAATTGTGACTAACCATACTTTTTGTAACCCTTATTTTGAGAATAGGGTAGACACAATGATTTCTAGTGTGGTACATGTTTACTGTAGGACATTCACCATTTGTTGAAAATAAGCAGGAGGTTTTTTAACTTGGAAATTATAGTGTCAAGAGCCACAAAGAAGTCCTTAAAGCAATAGTTCCCAAACTTATTGGCATCACGCCCTCCTTTTGAGAAATCCTCACACCCCCAACACCTCTTTTTTTACCATGGGCCGGCCAGCCACCCCAGCCGCCTGTGAGCCACCTGCCTGAGTGCCTCTCCCGTCCCCAAAGCCAGGTACCTCTAGCCCCTCATCTAATTCCATCCTGCTCCTCACCCCCAAAACACACTCACTCACTTTTGCAGGAAGCAGCTAGCTCCATATGGGCCTTCTCTGGCTGCCTGCTTTTTATAGCAGCTGTGCTGGGTCGCCCATGTAAAATGGCAGAAGCTGAGAGCTGGAAGCAAGGGCTGGCTTTTTCTTTGGGTGGGAGGGATGACTTGGGAGGCTGGGTTGCCTTGAGCCCTCTTCCTCTCTCCCCCTGCCCCCGGGAATTTCTGCACACACCCATTTGGGAAACTGTCTTAAAGAGTCAAATGCACTTCCAGAGCTACAAGTTGCAGGCCCCTGCACTAGACCAAAATTTCTTATAAAACTGATCTTGAGGGAAAGCCTATATGCTATCATACAGTTTAATGTGAAGTAACAAGTCTTATTTTTGCCTGTGACAGGTTTCTTTACCTGTTTTCTTTACCACAGCTTGATACTTAAGCTGAAATTGTGGTTAGTTGCTTGTGAGAAGCTGTCAAGGGAACAGTGAATGGCATAAAAAGTCTCTGCCCTGTACATCACATCAGCTATCAAGTGGTCAGAATTAAGAACTGCAATCAAGCAGTTCTCTGGTTGAGTGAAAGAGAGGAGACATGAAACAGAGGTCTTGGGTCTTTCACCTGAGAAGTATGTGGGTACAGTCATTTGTCTGCACTGCAAGTAAATATTTTGGAATACTTGATGAAACTCTTGTATTGCCTTAGTTTAGTTGGATCCCCATCAATATATGGCAGAATTTTTAATGTTGATAAATTCTATTTTGGGTTTTTCACTTCTTTAGTTTATGACGAGAAAAAGAAATCTCTGTTTGGACAACTAAAAAAATATCCAGAGAAATTAATCATCTACTGTAAAGATCTTAGAGTATTTCACTTCTGTCTGAGGTACACAAAGGAAGAGGAGGTAAAAAGGGTACGTATAGCAACTTCGTGTATTTGATAACTACTTTCCCCTTTAAAGGGTTGAGTTGTTACCATGGTATTTTAATAACTCAGAAGTGATGTAGGACTTCTGGAGAGTAGGGAGATGGATCTGAGAGCAGTTCAGTCAAACCCTTATGACAAAATTTACTTCTGAGCCATTCACTACTGGGCTGAACAGTCATGGGAAGGTCACACTTTGGTTTGGTTAACTTGTTTCTTCTTCTTGGTGTGCTTATAATGATGTAAAATCCTGTGTAATTAGTTAACCAATTAAACAAGGTCGGGGAAGGTGGAGTACCCATGCGTGCAGCAGGCCTGGGACTGCTGTGTACAGCTGCTCCTCTGGCTGAGCTAGAGTGCCTCCTGGCAGCAGTGAGCCACGGAGCTGGAGCAACCTGCTGCCCACAATGGGTGGGAAGCTGCTCCAGCTCCCACTGATTAACCATAACCAGTAAGCCTCACACAATTAGGGTGAGGCATACCAATTAACCAGTTACACGATAACATCCCTAGCATATAGCAAGTTAAAATGTGTGCATTGGTTTTTATTCTGGAAGAGCCTGGTTATCTGGCACTCAGATAATTGGCACATTTGGTTAACTGGCATGCCTGACTGGAGCTGGCTGCTGCAGGGCTGGAGTCCTGGGCTGGGGAAGTGGGTTGTCCTGTCACACAGTGGGACTGTGGTTTCTGGGAATACAACTCAATTTTCATGGTTCAGCAGTCCAAGCTGTTTGACAATGCTGTATATGTCTTATACTCACCAAAGTAAATTCTTTTGTAAGAATTTCATTTCTGAACTTTCATGTGTTTAAAAAAAAAAAAAATTAAAACCCTTCAATGGAGAGAGTTGTCACCAAAAGTTGTGTAAGAAGAATATCGAAGGCTGACATTACACATACAAGGGATATAACTAGGAAGCATAGTCATCTGAATGCCACTCTTCTTGGTATTAAGAATTGAACACAAACGTAAGAGTGTACTCGGGTGAAATAAGGCTGAAGTGTGAAGGGTGAAGTTCACTTAATGAGCTGTCTAAACTTAAGACATTCCTTAAAAAAAGTACAAAACTTGACCAAAGAGCTCCAGAAAAATTGAAGTAGAATAACTTTACGTTTTCAGGATTGTCCTTTAAATATAGAGCTAGATATAGTAACAGCACAGATTCATGGCAAAGCCATCTTTTTGCATTTTAAAGCAGGTCTTTAATATCGTGCTTCATTTAAATCTTATTGACAATGTTGGTTTAGTGTAATCTCTTCTAGGTTTTACCTTTTGAGATTCAGCGCTGTTCACATCACATGACTCTTATTACAGTCTGATATGTACATGTTTTAATTTGTTGGCTCTTTCTTAGATTGTGAGTGGCATAGTTCATCATAGCCAGACTCCTAAACTACTTAAACGCTTGTTTCTGTTCTCTTATGCAACAGCTGCACCAGCCAATACAGGTAAACTTAGTTCTTTTTTTTAAGTTTGTTGTAACTTGTATGTGTTGTAATTCCTGATTTGTAGCCTATATCTGCATGAGATTTTCAGTGTCCAGAAGTGTTCTATCTAAACCCAGGACACTATCCCCAAATTTGGCCAAGTAATAAGCCTCTGAACATTTTCATATCTACATGCGAAGTACAGTTTGTTTGAAAGTGCTGCTAAAATCTCCAAGAGTGCCTGCTGCATACCCTTAGTTCCCAGGGGGCTTTTGGTGATATAAAACTTAAATACAGTTATTAGCCCAGAGAAGAGGGTCAGGGTCTTTGGTATTCTAATAGACACTTAATGAGGAGAACCATCAAGAGGATGGGTTAAATGGAAAGGAATTGCTTTTGATCAGCACCCATGTTACTTCGTGGTTACCTATCTGATTGAGTCCAGTAAAATAAAATCAACTTATCCAGCTCTATCCTATCATCTGAATACTGATCAAAACACGTTTAAAGGGGGTAGGATTAAATGGACAGTCAGTTAATAATTGAGAGGCTAAGCAGTATTGGATAAAACTTGCTCATGATCAACTTGTACAGAGGTCTGGCATATACAGTTTTTCCCTGATACCAACAAAATACCTCTTTTTGTTTTCGTTTTCTGCTTTCTGTTTTGGCTAAAATGCTGTCTGAAGAGTGAATGTAATTGCCTGCTCTCGCTTTTTAGATTGAGCTACATTGTTGTTGCATCTTTCCAAAGAGCTTTATCATATAAATAAACCCACCCTTATTTCAGCATTTTTTTCCCTCAAATCATCTAGGAAAGATGAACTCGTCAGCTTTCAACATAAATAGTAACTTACGTTATACTAATCCACCAGGTTTATTAGGGAAATAAATCCAGTAAATTTTGAATTTTGTGGAAGATTCCTGCTTGCCATGTCTGGTTAAGGCACACAGAGTGGCTTGTTATATTTTGAACAAGCAAAACAGTTTTAGTGTAGATAACATAATTTCTTAAATTGCCAGTTTTTGTGGAAACCTAGCTGATGTAATAGTGCTGTTAAAGTGAAGTTCCTGCTGATTCTTCATTCCTTTTGCACCCAAAATATCTATCCTGCCAAGAGGCACTTTGATGCACCCTGATGTTGGCTCAGACATTTAGTTTGAAATTTACTTTATCTTCCAGTAACTTCTGAAGACCCAAACTAGTACTGAGGTTACAGTGTTCTTTGCACTGAACACAGTAGTGGCAGATTCTTCCCTTAAACATTTATGATCCAAATAGAGAAGACAAAGTGGGAGAAGAGGATGCAACGTATAAGCAGAGTTACCAGGGATGATTGGCAAATGCCATAGAGTGCATGGTGGATCTTGGTTGTAGGTCTCTAACTAGCCTTTATGCATGTGGAAGCACTATGAAGAGATTTTTAGCATGCGTGTTACTTCAGGAACGCGTGGCTTGGTTTTAAACCATGCTTGACCAAAGACCAAATAGTAAAAGTAGTATCTAATTGGATTTCTGTTGACAGACTCTCAAAACCAAACTGTGATGTTTGATGCTATTAAGGATTGGCGTGAGGAGTTAGAACGAACCAAAGGGAACATGAAATATAAAGTAGTGAGCGTCAATGAAGCCTACAAAGTCTCTGAACGGTAAGCTTGAATTCTAAAGCCATTGTTCATGTTTCATAAGTCTACTAAACATGACTGGTAAATCTCTATCCTCCCATTTGGATTCTGTCTTCCAACTCATTTCTCCAAGGCCTCAAACACTGTAAGAAACACTTAGGTCTGGCGCATGCTTACATTTTTTTGCTAGAATAGCTATAATGTTCAGGGAGAATTCTTCTCTCCTCTTCATCCTTCTCCTTTCATTAATATAGCTATGCCAGGAAAAACCCTGGTTTAGATACAATTACTGTAGTAAAAAGGTCATTTAATGTAGTGTAGTTTATTTGGGGAACTGCTGGGCTGGCAACAAAACTTCACAAGCCCTCTTTTGGTGATATAGACTGTGTTCCACTGGAGTAAATTACATATCTATAAAAGCAAGCCCATGTCAGCTTTAGACAAGACCATTTTCATGTGGAAATTCTGTAGTTTTTAGAATTCAGCAGCATATTTCCATTAAGCTTTTGACTACAGATAACGTACCGTGTCTCAGAACAATGTAATAAGAGGTCTTGTGCTATCAATATAATTTTAATATTATTTAAAGTTCTGAGCCATTAATATCAAATGTCTTCAAAAAGTTGGGCATTTTGTTTAGTACCTTCCAGAACAAAGATACCTAGATTAATGAAGGAAATAACTAAATATTTGGATTTTCCTGATTCTGTAGCAAGAACATCGAGCGTAATGTGTGACATTAAATCTGCTGTGGATGTCTCTGCTATAGGACATGTGTCTTTCCTCTTTAGATTGCCATTGTATTTTGTTGTTCCCATGTCCCTCTCTGAAGAGAGTATCTTGCAGCACCAAGGAAGAGGCATTCCCGTGAGTATACATGCAAAGCTAGAATGTGAGGAAATGTAGATGGGAAGGGAAAACTTTAATATTTCAGACTGTATAATTTTACAGAAATTATTCATAAGTACATTCGCCTAAGTTTAGTTCACATTGCGCTGTCCAAGTTCTTTCTATAATAGCAGACTTACCCATAAAAGAAGCAGCAGCTAAAAGTAGAGGTTTTGAAAGTTTCTCCCTTCCCCCAAAGTATATTCAGAGCAGTAATTTTGGCTACCTCTCCTTAAATATACAAATAAAGCTATGAACAGATGTGTGGGGTTCATTAGTGTTCGCACATGGCATTCTCTGACTAGTCTATATTTCTTGATCTTTTGAGGTTCTCTAGAGGCACTTGTTTCTTGGTACTTGCAGAACCTTCCTGCCTAATGATTTACTGATTTCTCCTAAACTATTTGTGATAAAGCAGCAGGAAGTGGTTTCTTATAATCTAATGTTCTTTCAAATAGAAGCATGTAACTGTCCATGTGTACAGGAGAGCTAACCAACCAGGTAAATAGCAGTCATGTAGCATTTTAAAGACTAACAAAATAACTTTAGGTAATGAGCTTTTGTCGGACAGACCCACTTTTTCTGATCTGTTTAACCAGGTAAATGTTTTTTCTGCAGATTTGGTGTTGGTCTTGCCATAATGGTGCTTCTCTTCTCAAAATGTCTGCTTTTCCCAAAGAACCAGAGGACAACACTTCACAAATGCACAAAAATTTCTTGGATGGGTCAGTAATGTGTCCGTGACACTTTTTAAAAAGTCCTTCTTGTGGACCATACTTCTGTCTTCTGTATTCTATGTCTGAGCCTACTTTGCAACAGCAGACAATTGTCTCTGATAGTTTTGTTTTCTAGTCAGTGTGTTAGAAGCAGTTTCCTTTTTTAGGGTTGTGGCTGTAAACACACCATAATAACAGTGATGTCATTGGTCAAGTAACACAACTATGAGTACAGTAAGGTCTCAGAGTACACGACACCACTCTTATGTGGTTGACCCCCAATTCCTACAGTAAACTGTGGAAATGTACAATTTCAAGTTGCGCTTAACTCGGCCCACCCCCCCAGCACTGCCCACCACCTGCACGTAGCTCCTTCTCACCCCCTACCCCCACTTCTTGTTCTGTTTCACCACCCCTCAGGTACAGCTCTGGCTCGACTTCCCTGGCCGCGGTTGCACTCCCCTGCTGGCTCACCACTCTCATGTGGTGCTGGCTCACACCCCACCCCCATGCCCAGCTCTGGCTCAATCCCCCATCTGCCCTTGTTTAAGCCCCCATGTGCAGCCCTGGTTCCATCCTCCCACCCTGGTTTAAACACCCCCCCTCATGGCTCTGGTTCATGGCCCATTCCCCCCCGCCCCCGCCGCTCCGGTTGAAACCCCCCACAGCTCAGCTCACCACCTGAGCAGGGCTCTGGTTCACCACCTCCGTGCACACCTCCAACTTAGCTCCTGTCCCCTGCAACCCACCACCAGGCATAACTCTCCTCAACTGTTGCCTCCCTCCTTCCCCCAGGACTTACCTTTCTCCTGCTTCCCCAGCTGCAGAACATGTGTTCGGCTGGGGAAAATGCCAGACCCCCACTTAGGCAAAATTCTGGTTACATGAGTGTATGGAACGGAACCCTCACGTAACTCAAGGGTCTACTGTATATTCACCAGCATAAATCTCTGTGGAAACTGGGGAGAGGTTTTTCTGTTGGGTCCCCTCCCTCAGTCTAGCTTCAAGCTTTACCTGCAGTAGTAGTATCACTTCTACAGATTCCCTTAATTTAGTTCGATCATTTTGCAGGCAAATGAACTTTAAACACCTCTTTCGAAAGCACAAGTTAGATTTGTTTTTTGTTTTGGCCTTGAAAGTTGTATTTAATCTCAAACTTTGCTTCTCCAGCACTGGTTCAGGCTGGGGTGGCATCGCAACTGTTTCACTTAAGCATTAATAATCACCAATTTCTAACCCCGATGAGGCAGTTAAATTCATTGATGTTGAGGTAAACTGGATGCCCCAAACCAAGCCCTGTTGAATGGTAAATAGGGCTATGTTGTTGAGCTAAGGAAGAAGTGAAAAGTGAGCTTTAACTTGCTGTCATCTGTGAACCAAACTGCCCTTTAAAGAGCAGATTGTAGACATGCTGGATAGCAACTTACCACTCTGCTCATCATAAAGGAGGTCCACAAACAGCTACTGAGTGGTAGCTTAGCTTATTGGATGAAGAAGGTAAACAAAAGGATTTTTCTGTGGACCCTAAAATAATGAACTTAATTTAACTCTTAAAACAGTAGACAAGGTTTCTAACCCTTTCCCTATATTCTCTTATGCTTCTAAATTTCATAATGGAAGGATATATTGAATAAACTTTCAGAATTGCTTTGAAAAACATTTTCTTTCAAAAGGTAAGGAACCATATGCAAATAGCAACTTATCTGGTTGTGGGTCTGTCTTCAACTACATGAGAACTGCCCCATCTACAGTGAGAGATGTCTGAGGAGCACATTGGTGGTTAGTGGTTAACCACTAATCTTTCCATCCTTGTGCAGAATACATTTTTGTGTACACCGAGGCATGTGTGAATTTGCACCACCAGTAGAAACAAAAAAAATCTATCTACAGGCACTCTAGCTGTGCGGCCGCGTGTGTATATGGCTTACAGGGAACACAGACTACCACTCACAATTTTTTTAACTTGACTTTATAGTCTACACTGATGGTAAAATCATGCTTAACATTGTAGTTTTTTCCCAGTATATAGCTGGTTTACTGTCATAGTTGTGCTGGTAAGTGATGTGATTCTTGTTAACTGTTTTGCCTTATGCTAGTATAGCTATTTTAGATTCCTAAACAAAAATAAGGTTCTTATGGTTACATGGCTACTTGTACTTCTGTCTCCTTTTCTGGTCTTAGTGTGGTTCCTTTGAGTTAGGCATCATGTCCTTATCTTTTGTGGGGAGTGTGACTCTGGTAGCTAGCCCACCTAGGGCGTGACCTCAGAGGTCTTAATCCACTATGTGTGGGGAACAAAATGTTTAAATATCAGGAACAAGCCCATTCACTCTGCTGATAAAAATGAAGAATAAATCTTAATTGCACTTACCTTCAACCAATTAGACCCTTGTGACAGTGAAATTAATTGATGGTTGCTAAATCCTTTTCATGTTCTTTAACTTCATTTCCATTTCTGAACTCTAAATAGGAGGGTGTTTGAGCTGTTAAAAATTTTTTTCTACCTTCCCCCAAATTGATTTTGACACCTGGAAAGATTCGTGGAGAAATTCATCTCTACTATTATACTTGTATTTCAGATTCAGCCATAATTATATTTTATCTGCTTTTAATTCTTTAAATAGCTAATTTATTTTATTTCTTAATAAATCTTCAGTTAGTCTAACAGCATTATTTTTGGTGAGATCCTGAATTATGCAGTAACCTGTGGTGGGTGACCAATTATTTGCGGTTGGGGAAAACTAGTGACTGTGTCTATACTACAGCAATCCTTCAAAAGAAGTGCTTCCAGAAGAGTTCTTTTGAAAGATCGCATCTGCATACAAAAAAAGAGGATCAGAAGATTGACCCGTTATTTTGATAGAGAGCATCCACACAGCTCCTGCTCTTTCGAAAGAGTGGGCTAAGGATTGAAAAATCTGGTGCCATGAGGACTGCTCTTTCAAAAGAAGGGCCCATGGAGCATCTACACACTTTTTTGAAGAATCTTTTGGAAAAAGGCGCTCTTCCTCATCTGGGGGAGAGAGAGGGTCACTGGTAAAAGGTTGAAAGAACATATTTTGTATGTTGACACTCTGCAGCTTTATTTTTGAAAGTCCTGGCTTTTCAGAAAAAACTTGCTAGTGCAATGTATTGTTTTTGGCTTTGATAAGTCTAGTTTGACTGGGTAGTAAATAGAGGCTGGCATGCCAAAGTAGTTGTCTGTATTCCACACTATTGCAAAGTACTCTTTTTATTGCTGACTTGGTAAATCTAATGGTAGGATGGACCACCAGTGTGGGGAGTTCCTACTCTATTTTTGGACAGTTTGTACTAATTTGGGGCATTTTTGGCTATAAGCCATTCTAGGCAGAGGTGGAATCTTGTGACTCTCCAACTCTTAGACAAGATCCTTGAACTACAGTATGTGTGTTGCAGTTATGATTTATTTAGGCCAGGTCTACACTCTAGGGGGAAAATTTGATTTAAGATGCGCATCTCCAGTTATATGAATTGCACAGCTGGAGTCAGCATATCCTAAATCAACTTTTCTTGCTGTCCCCAAAGTGGGATGGGAGGTCAATGGGAGAAACTCTCCCGTTGCCTTCCTTTACTTCTTGCAACTGTGAGGAGTACTAGGGTCAACAGTGGAGCCCTGATGATTAGATTTAGTGTAGCTCCACTAGATGCGCTAACTCAAACCCCAGATTAATCTCCACCTCATCGAAACATAGATGTACCCTTAAATCCAATTTGGATGCTGTCTCCAAGTCCTCCCTTTAGGAGCTGTGACAGTGGTGTATGCAAGTGATCCAAAACAGCTTTCTTAAAACCAGAGAAGGATTTTAACACAGTCATTCATGACTGTTGTATGTTCCCCCATTCAGGTAGTGCCTGTTGAAAATCATCCAAAGTTCTTTGATCAATCATGTTACTTTAGCCTGAAAATGCACTTTAGAGCAGTTGGTTCTACATTTTTTATCTTTTGAGAGATTTGCTAGAAGATGTAACTAATCAGTATCCGCCCCCAGTACATATCCTGACAAACCTGCCAGTGAATTAACTCAGTGTATGCATACAGTAAATGCTATTTGGTCAAAATACACTATTCGAAATTACAGATCAGCTGACAGTATAAGGACTTACAGTTGCATGTACACGTGGACAGTTTTGCTCAGTTAGGTTTGCTGGCATACATAGAGCAGCAAAACTCTTGTGTAGACAAGCCCATAGCAAGGTTGTTGCTGAATATTCTAAAAGGCACATGGGACCATTAGCCCACTAATGCACAACCTGCTTTTGTGGCAAAATTCTCTACTTTTGCTGTGTGTGCGCGCCTGCACGCATGTGCGTACATGGGTTGGGGCATGGACCTTGCTACTTTCAGTGACAAATATCAGTGTTTCAGTTTCTATAAACTGAAAGGTTTAATCTCTTCTTTGATTATTCAGAGTTTATAAGACAATTAACAAACCTCCTTATGAAGTCTTGAAAATTGATGACCTTTCAAACAGCCTTCCATCTCTTCAAGATATTCAAGCTGCATACTCTAGATTTAAACAGCTCTTTCTAATAGGTAAGTTTTAAAATTAGTTAAATGAAGTGGGATGTCCCAAGATGTGACCAGTGACCTTTTAGGGCAGTGTTTCCGGAAGTGTGGTACACATACCACTGGTGGTGTATGAAAGTGGATTTCAAGGGGTACGTGGCAGAAAATAAATTACTAAAAATCAGAAGATATGCACTGGGACGGCATTGGGAAGTATGGTACACCGATAAAGCCAGAATCCCAAAGTGGTATGCAAATGTTATAAGGGTGGGAAACATTGCTTTAGAGACTTGTTTATTTTGCATCCAGATGATCAATCACATCTCCAACAGATCTGTAGTACAGTTCTTGAGTTAAGATATGATGGTCTCTTTCTTTTGGTTTAGGGAGAAAGCACTTAATTTTATATATAATATATACAGCGAAAGCTAATACTGCTCTAGAAGTCAAGTGAAATTTGTGCATGTTGATCTATTAAACTGGAAGGCTGCTCTTGTGAAAAGGTTGTCCACACTAAGACACAGTATCCATTAGGAAGCTAGTTACAAAAAGTTAGAACAAAACACAATTGGCGATCAACTTCAAGTCTCATTAAACTCTAATGGTTAAAATAGAACCCGTAAGTAGGTGTCTGATCTCTCATATCTAATTAAAATAGGTTAAATCAATGTTTTTAATCTTGACCTTATTTCAAATAAGAATTGGCAGCGTTCTTAGGTATTCAGAATTTTGGGAAAAAACACCAGTATAAATGGGGTGATGCACTATAATTGCCAAGTGCAAATTCTCCTGACTTCATCTTGATTAATGATTATATGTTCCAAACTTAATGACTAAAGCTTTCAACCTTTCTAATGCACCCTTTTAAATTCTAAAACAAGGGTGAGTAAACTTTTTACATTGGGCCCCACTTTTTGTCCCTGCCATTGGCAGGGTCCCCCAGCTTGTATAATGTAATCCAAATGGATGGACGTTTTGGTTACGGTCCTAATGAAGAAACAAAAACAAAAGAGAAAAAGAAACTGTTGTGTAAGAAAGTATGTAGAAATTTATTTATTGGTATATAAATGTACACTTACATAAAAACAGTAACATTTCAACACTTTTAATGAGATGGATAAGCCTGAGACCCAGCAGCTGATTGTGCAGCGCTGCCCCCCGCCACCCGCTCTTTCAATATTTCATATCCCCAGAGTGGGCTGCCCTCCCTCCCCACTTTGCACAACTCTGTTCTAAAGTACTGTTGGAGGCTACATCCTCGCTTCAGGATTAACTGGAGTAATCTACACTGTAATAAAACTTGTTAGCCTAGCACAGGTAAGTAAAGTGATACTGCAAAATTAACAAGTGTGATTTATGAGCAGCTGACGAGTTAAACTATAGCCTAGATCCTGACACTTAATTTCAGGAGTTGTGTGTAGGGACAGGGCTAAAGCTAGGGAAAACATTTAACTGTAGTTAACATTGGCATAAACAGGTTGGAGAACAGCTGTTTAATTCTGCTGCAGTTTGGGGGAAGGATTGAATAACCAATTTAAATTGCTTGTCTTTGAACAAAATCAGCTGACTTATTTAATTGTGAATTTGTAGAACTAATGTTTTTTTTGCCATTGCAATTTTAGGTTAACATTTATGAGCTAATCCCACTGAGAGGGTCTTGTTTTAATTTTATAAAACAACTATAGGCAGAAACAAATATTGGAACTTAATTTCTGATCCTGTCAGCACTTCTGCAGATGTGTAACTTAACTTATGGTGTAGCATCATTGATGCCAGTGGAACTCTATGGGCTTTCAGAAAGCTTGAACATACATGTTTTCAGCATCAGGCCCTAAAACTGTATTTTTATTAGACTGTGTAAAATAACTTGACATTTTTTTGTTTTGAACAATAAAATAATTTTGACTTTCAATCAGTTGAAGCTATTGTGAACTCTTTTAGATGCACAAGCCAGAATTTGACTCCTCAGGGTGAGATCTTCAAAGCACTTGGTTTGTCTTTACCGTGGAACTATACTAGACATTTACTAAGGTGTTGCCTCTAGCAGCTCTCCTGTCCACATACACAAACCAGTCACCAAGGCTAAGCTTTTAACTTAGACTAGCCTGGCTGGGGTGTGGATTAGAGACCAATTTCTGCTTTAATTCAGTTCAGTAATCCAGTCATTTTATAGTGAGGCTAGATACAAACTGCAGTAAACTGTCTTAGCTGGCATTCTATCATCTGGAACTCTCAAATAGCTGGCATTTTAACCATCAGTAGATTTTAAGTAACCATAAGTTAGGTTTTCCATATTTACAAAATAGGGAAAGTAAATCCAAATACATGCAGTACATACCGTCTAAGTTTACAGTGTACAATACAACTGTTGTTAAATGAAGTGCTCTGCATACATTTTAGTTTTAAAATCTAATCTTGTTTTTCTTCAGTGTTATGCATTGCTAGGAATACCTCTCTCTTAGCCAGAATATTTAAATATCCGGCAACCTCCTTGTCCCAGGGGTGCTGTATATGAAAGAGTTTGCTTCAAATCACTTGCATTCTTATTCTCTAGTGCTTTCCCAGAATTCTCTACTTGTGGCCAGGATAGAGAGCTCGTCCTGTAATTTGCTGGGAAAGAATCCTAGAGTAATACACAAAACCAAGAATCCTGTGGTGCTTACAGCACCAGTTCAGGTGCAAGAACGTGGATAGGAATTTGCACTGTGACTGCTTATGCCTAGACTAGCTTAACCTGGATGTGGTTCATATGTTTTTGCTGCAGAGTTAGCCCATGAGCGTAAGTGAGTGGAGCACAGATCATATTGACTTAAAGCTCTAAACCTTGATGGCACATAATCATTTCAGTTTTCTTGACTTAGGGAAGTTTGGTATTTCTGAAAGAGGTATCGGTTGCAAATGTAGCACGAGCTATTTGCTTATTAGCTGTTCATGATGTTATGTGAATAAAGATGTTAGTGAGACCTTAAACTCTTCAGTTTAAAGAGGATTTTAGATTTGAAAACTGTTTAGAAGGAAAAACAGCCATATAAAAATCTGTAACCTTTTCACTCAGAGCATGTCCTTGTGAGTTGATTCTGCAGCTCCTCCAGTAGTCCTACTGCCCCTTCTTTTCAGTAGACTCTTCAGTTTGCCCACTGCAGTCAGTTTGCCATGAATTTACTAGCTACACTCTAGCTATCAGCCACCACACACAGTCTGCTTTCTAGCAGCTTTTCCTCTTTGTAGCTGCTGTTAGGGACCTAGTCAAACTGTCTTCTGTTGCTCAGAAATTTCCTGTCCTCCACAGTTGCTATTAATTTCCTCCCCATATAGTCAGGAGAAAAGGCAAAAGGTAAAGTAGCTTCCAAGCATGAATGAAGTCCTTGTAATTTAAAAAAAAAAAATCTTTCAGTGACTGAGCTATCCTTCTATAAACAGTCATTTGCTACCACTTACAGGTGTATTTAAAAAGAGATTTAATGTATTGGAAAATATGGAGTATATGTAAACACATCTTTTTACAGCTTTTTAATGAACCTTTTATTTAATCAGCTGTAGTTTACTGAATGCTTGATTATGCTGAACAAACTTTTAATAAGATTTCTTGCATAGCCGTTAAATGGTATTAAACAGAGAACCTGTTTGACTCCCTAATTCTGACGCTTGGAGTAGTGGGTTTCTTTTTAATTTCTCTCACACAAGCTCTTTGCATCAGTGTATTAAAACTTTGATTTAATCATTAACTAAGTGTGTTACTTTTGTTGTTAACCAGTTCTAGAATACTTGATCAGTTATTTTGCTGTGAGAATGTGTCTTGGTAATATGTACACATAGTAAATGAAATAATGAATTTACATGAGGAATTCAAGTAGTCTGTGGGAAGCACTCCAAAAGTAGTGAGGTTAATAAAATCCCCCAGATTGTCTGAAGAATTTAAGTTCAACCTGCCTGACTGAAAACACATCTACCTCTACCCCCCCAATAGCTCCTGTGCTTAGGGATGTCAAAATTCCACTGCATCTTCAATTGTCCAGTGTTTAAGGCTGGAACAGACCTGAATATGTATGATAAAGTGATTGCTCATGTCAGTTTCCAGTTGGGTGTATGTGTGGCAGCTAGAAGCTTCCCCCACCCCAGCTCCCACTATATTTCTTGGGTTAGTCTGGACACCCCTGAAGTCGCACCTTCATGGCGTTCAACGTATGTTTCTGTTGACTTACCACCATCTCCCTGCTTTCTCACAGTGATGCCGGTAATAGTTAGTTTTTATCGGCATAGTACCTTATGTCTCACAGGCATCCTGACTTTTTAAGAAAAAAGAGACTACTTGTCCTGTATTTTGTGAGGCTTCTGTTCCCTGGCATGCACTGTATCAAGGTGGCAGTCCCAGTGTAAGGGAGCTCCTCTGCTGGGTGGCTGCCCCATTTCCTGGTGCTGCATTTCCTGGCACCCCATGGAGGCATTCCCCCACTGCCAGTGAGCTCTGCTGTGGGGGTAGCCTCTTAATTCCCTGCCCCCCCCCACCCGCTGAGAGGTTGCAGAGCCCCTGTCCTCCTCTTCCCCTCATCAGCTGGTTGCTAAGGAGCCCTGGCATGGAACAGCAGCCACCCATCTCCTGAGGCCAGTGTCCTGTATTTGCCATAGGGCAATTCGGTCACCGTATTCAGTGCTCCTTTTGGTGGCTCTGCAAAACTTGCAGGACTCAGAAGGACCAAGACCAGCACCTCAAGATCCTCCTGATGGAAGTTGCACTCCACCTGTGGTCAGACCCCCAAAATGCCTGAGCTGACCCTGAACACCTTTCATTTGTGTGGATTGTGCCAACGCTGGTGGCATGTGAGCTGGCATCAGGGGAGAAATCATCTAGAGATCCTAGGCAGTGCCATGGGTTTTACTTGTAAGTCTCCATAGGCCGCAGGACAGCACAGTTCATAGTGGCCCCCTCCTCTTCTGGGGCATCAGCCAGAGAGGGAGCACTGTTCCCTAGTGAGACCTAAGGAACCAGCAACAGTGAGACCTCATCTGTATGTTACAAGCACGTCAACAGCCCCTGCCCTGGCGACAGCTGTTCAGGAGGGTGGTATGCAGTACCTAGTGATAGAATCGGTGGAGTATGCTGACCCTAGTATAGATATCTGTGCCCCCTTGGGCACCTCCCACATTGCCCGGCCACTAAGATGTTGTGGCAGACCCCTGCCTTTGTGCCTCCAACAGTAGAAAGAACATGCCATCGAAGGGCTATGGGCACCTGTATACTCATCTGTCGCCAAACTCCCTGATAATGTATGCAACCAACCAGCAGGAGCACGAAGGCATGGATTCCAAACCAAGTACCTTTGATATCAGTGTAGAGAATGTGGCTGGCACCAGGTTCTGCCCAGCAACATTCCCTCTCGCTGTTGCTGAATAAGCAGCAGAAGAAGGGTGCCTTCCTCCCCCAGTGCCAGAATGGAAAGAGGATTTGAGCAAAGGACCACATGACCACTGAGGTCTGACCTTACCGGCCAGGAATATGTTTCCAACTCCCAGTTTCTCCTGTGGCCCTTACTGTGAGAAACAGGCCTGGTGGCGAGAACAAGCAGGCCTGCTGGCACTACAGTTGCTGCACTGTGCATCAGACTCAGCTAAGTCTGTAGTATGTAAGGGCAAGCCAGTCATAGGTCCTCCCCATAGGTCAGTGGAGCACTCTTTGTCCCTGGACCACAGGCCTAAATGCCCATCTCCCTGGCCTAAGATCCCAGCATCACAACTGTGGGCTCCTGTCAGAAGAGTCAGGTCCCTGACACTGTGCTCTTCCCTCTGAGATGTGGGACGCTGGAGTTGAGGTACCAGACCCTGTACCACCAGTACTGGTGAACTTCCTACCAAAGATCACATTGACACAGGTCACCCTCACCAGGACAGTCTCCCAGATGTCATTTCCCTCTGCGGGGTAGGATTTCTCCCTGTTGAGAGACAGGTTTTCATTTGCCTGGTGCCACTCATCAGGCAGGCACAGATCCTTGCCTCATGGTCACTGATCAGAGTCACTTGGCGGACTATGGCCTTGACAGCTCCACCCTGGCCATTGGAAGGGCAATGGTTGGAGTCAGACCAGAAGTTCAGCCACTCACTCATCCTGGCTGCATCAGACAAGTCAGTACTGAATTAGACACAGGGACAGCACCTTAGACTCCAGCACCTAAGGAGCTGTCCCCTGAGAAGGAAGGGGAACCCATCTCTTGTCTGGGGATGGAGTCGTTGTTAGTCTCTTGGCAAAACAATGGCAGATCCCTTCCAGATGGACAGTACTTACCACCCCATCCTTAAAGAACATCAGGCCCTCCTTCAACGGCTCACTACCAACTCAAATGACAGGCAACAGGCATTCGTGAACAGATGACTGAGGCACATTCTTCACATCAAATGGCAAGACTTGGTCACAAATAAGGAGCTTTGGAACAGAGCAGGACAAGAACCACTTGACACTCAAATCAAGAGAAGGAAATGGCGATGGCTAGACCACACTCTCAGAAAACCGCCATCCCAGCACAGTTCATCAAGCTTTTAAATGCAAGTCTCAAGACAAATGCAAAAGAGAAAAACCTTGGATGACATGGAGAAGATCTACTGAAAGGCTTTTATACTCCTGGGGTCAGTTAGAAGCTTTGTCCTGAGACAGAGTGAAGAGGAGGAGACTTGTAGATGACCTAGGCTCCATTTGGAGTACAAGGGTTTAAGTCAGTAAGTCAAGTCACTGGGGCCTGATTGGCTGCATCTAGGCTGCTTCTCTACATAGTGTGGAGGACCCTTTCTAGAGCCATTCATAAACAGATGCCTGAGGTACATCCTTCACATCAAACTGCAAGACTTGATCACAAATGAGGAGCTTTGGAACAGAGCAGGACAAGAACCACTTGACATTCAAATCAAGAAAAGAAAGTGGGGATAGCTGGGGTACACGGTCGGAAAACCACCATCCAGTGTACTCTGTCAAGCTCTCAAATTGAACTTGCAAGGAAAACGCAAAAGAGGAATACTGTGGACAACATGGAGAAGATCTACTGAGCATGAAGGACAACTGAGGTACTTCTTCCAGCTAGAAGTTTTATCACAAGACAGGGAGCAGTCAAGACTTGAGGAGGACCTGTGCTCAACCCAGAGTACAAGGGTTTAAGTCAAGTTTAGGCTCAAATTGGTGATTTTTTAAACTGACCATTGTGGAGGAGTCTTACCTCTTTGACGACATATCCTACTCCACCCTGATCTCGGTCATGCTACGCATCCTTCCAGGGATCCTTAGGATTGCCAAATCACTGGGGCAAACCCATTCTTCAGTTCTGCATACTTTTTAAAAAGGTCAAAAAGAGCTATTATGTCCCTGCAAAAGGGTTTGAATATCTATAGACCCACCCCCCACTGGCACCACTTGCTATGTTGGCTCTTACTGAAAAGGACAGGCTGGGCCAAGTCAGCAGCACACTAAAGAACAAATATTTCCAAGAGACTAGACTTCTTTGGTAGAAAGGATTATTCAATGGCAAGAGGGCAACTGCAGGTGTCTAACCACCAGGTCCTATGGGGCAGGTACAGTTTTAACCTGTGGGACTCTCCTTAACAAATTCACGGAGGCCGAGCCCAGGAGTTTGCCATTTTAGTGAAGGAAGGCACAGCAATGACGAGGGATCCTTCGAATAGCCTGGCATACTACTGACTCACCAGACAGGGCTGTCAACTCCATAATGACCATGGAGGGTATCCCAGGAAATGCAAGCCACTGCAGGACTTCCTGTTTGAGGGGATGGGTCTCTTTTTCCAAGGTCACAGACTCGGTATTCCACATCCTTAAGGTCTCTCATATACCCTCTACTCCTTGGACCAACATACTTCTCAGCTGGTCAAGAAGCTTTTCTATTCTCCACCTCCTTCCCTTCCACAGTCTAGGTCTTCGGGGACTCTCCCCAGCTGGACACCTATGAGAAAGGATAGAGACAAGGTGTCTGGGGCAACACCCATTGTCTTCCCGTCATCTGCTTAGCCTGACCCTTCCAAGAACCAAGAAGGCCAGAAGCATAATTTTGAGGCTGTCCTCGAGGATGATGCCCCCATCACTTCCCAGGGTACGCACGCCTACTCTCTCCTTGACACTGTCCACCCCTTCCAATCAACTTAGTCTCAGCTGATCTTGGGAGTGTTGGATGCTCAAATATCCTCCATATCTGTACATCCAGCAGTTCGTGCTCCATTACAGCTGCCATTTGGGCCTGGCCCACTCTCCCAGAACCACGTCAGTCTCGTACATCCAAACTTGGTGGTGCTGTACCTGATGTCTTGGCTGCTGCATGTTAAATGCAGAGGAGCAGGAGTGCTTGGCTTCTGTGCAGCAGGTCCTATTAGGCAGCAGAAAATCCTCCACCAGAACAATCTACCCGGTCAAATAACCGTTCATTTGTTGGGCCTCAGATAAAAGTATAGGGCCTGAGTGAGCCTCACTGCAATTGATCTTGGAGCTTGAGGTGCAGAAGATAATCTAAGGCATTACCCCTTTCATCTATAATGGTTCACTTGGCTGCTATTTCAGTCTATCTGCTGCTCAAGGGTGGATTTAAAAAAAATATATAATTGCAGATTCCCCAAGGGCCTCAAACGAGTCGACCCACATGTCAGGGACACCATTCCACCACAGGACTTGAATCTTGTACTGTTATAGCTTACGCTCCCTACTCTTCCCTTCAAGCTTCTGGCTCTCCTCTCCTGGCCTGGAAGGTCACAGTCCTAGGTATAAGTAGTTCTGTTTCTCAGGTCGCCAAGATTAGGGCACTTATCTTGGAACTGCTCTACATGGTCTTCTACAAAGACAAAGTCCAGCTGTGGCTGCACCAGGCTTTCCTGGGTATTTACTTAAGTATTTTCTCCCAAAGCCTCATAAGTTGGAGGAGGACCATAGACTGCATTCCCTAGCTATCAGGAGGGTACTAGTCTTCTACACTGAAAAGACCAAGCCATTCAACAAATTGTTGGAATTGTTTGTCATGGTAGCAGACAGGATGAAAAGTCTGCTCCAAGAATGACTTCTGTGGCTATGGCTATCGAGAAAACTAGTTTTAAATTGGTGCTTTTTATATGAAGTGAATTTCTTGATCTTTATCAAAATGCTGTTTCAGGAGTCTGAGAGGCATGGAATTCATAAGAAAAAGAAATTTTGATCTATGATGAGATATTGATAAATTTACATGTGGAGCCAGAGCAGTGCATGGTTTGGAGAACAAAAATAATCCTCCCAAATGCTGGTCACAATTATTGTAACAGCAAATGGAGACAATCAGGCAAGATGACACATTTTGGCAATCCTAAATGCCTATTCAGCCAGGTTGCAAGCCTCCTTGGCAGCTTTCCTAGCCCAAATGCCAATCCAGGACATCCGTAGGGTAGCCACCTGGTAATCCATCCACATATTCTCTTACCCATTAGGCCCTGGAGGATGCTGGATTTGGTAGAGCAGTTGAACTCCAAACTCACCTCGGAGGGTACTGCTTGTGAGTGCCCTAGAATGGAGTTGACAGGAGCAGCCACTCAAAAGAACATAACAGCTATACTGGGTCAAACCAAAGGTTCATCTAATCCGGTATCGTATCTTCCAACACGAGACATTGTCAGGTACCCCAGAGGGAATGAACAGAACAAGTAATCATCAGGTCATCCCTTTCCTGTTACCCTTCCCCAGCTTCTGACAGATTAGGGACACCATTCTTGCCCACCCTTGCTAATATTCACTGGGCGGGGCGGGGAAGATGGTTACCTACTTTTTTAAAAATTGTTAAAGATATGCTGCTCATGTCCATTCCATTACCCACCCTCCTTATCTCTCTGTTTAAGTGGATGTAGGGTCAGCAGCACCTGTTACACCAGTGCATGAGCATGGCGCTCAGGGGGTCACTATACCCAACCATACAGATATTGCTAAGGCAGAAGTCTCTAACTGTGCACGTAGGCATGCACATGAGTGGAATGGAAGGCACATGAGCAACATGCTTGCACAACGGTTACAAAAATTGGGAGGGAGGGTTATTACTTTTGGACCCAAACTAAGTACACGCTTTTTAAGCATAGACAAGTGTAACAGAATTCTCAGTTAGCTTTAGTCTTCACAGTCTTAAAACATAATCTGTTGGATGCCGAATGTCCACCCTTTTTGGAGTTTTTCTTATGACAGACCTCTATTAACTAGGATGGTGCAATTGCTCACAGTCTAATTTTCTGTTTTTACAGATAACAGTACAGACTTCTGGGATACTGATGTAAAATGGTTTTCGTTACTGGAGAGTACAAACTGGCTGGAAATCACGAGGTTTGTTAATATGTTCTTTGGGTCCAGTCTTTAATTGAATGTGATGACTTCTGTGGCTATGGCTATTGGGAAAACTCGTTTTAAATTGGTGCTTTTTATATGAAGTGAATTTCTTGGGATCTTTATCAAAATGCTTTGTTTCAGGAGTCTGAGAGGCATAGAATTCAAAAGAAATTTTGATCTATGATGAGATATTGATAAATTTACATGTGGAGCCGGAGCAGTGTATGGTTTGGAGAACAAAAAAAAAACCTCCCAAATGCTGGTCACAAAACTTTTCTCGTTGTTGGAAAGGGATTTCATGTGCTTTGTTTCATGAACTTAATGTAAAATGGAAGATTAAACAAAAAAAAATAGCCAGACTTCTGGACTACAGTAGAGCACATGCCATCATCACTGAGTGGGGAGGGGTAGCTCAGCAGTTTGCTCTTGTCCTTGTAAACACAGAGTTCTTCTTCGAGTGGTGTCCGTGGGTGCTCCACAATAGGTGTCGGGCTTGCCCGGCGCTGCAGATTGGAAATCTTCTAGCAATTTCTCCTGGATCGCGCATGCGCCGGTGTGGGCTGCCCCCCTGCGCGCCCCCGGCCACTTGCACGATCCAGTCCCCGCCACTTCCTTCTCAACCGCCATCGGCTGCAGACGGAATCCACTCAGGCTAAGGCCAGAGTCAGATTAGATAGTTTTTTTTTTTCCCCACGTGTAATTTGTTGTTTTGGTTATTAAACAAAAAAAAAAAAAGAGAGAGAGAAAGCAAAGACAAAGAGAATATCAGCAAAAAAAAAAAAAGAAAAAAGGAGAGGAGCGGAGAAGAGCAGACGTGAAGGCCATTAGGTCACCCGCTGCCGCAGGCCAGTGATCACTCTTTGGGGTAGAAAGGCACGGATTAAGTGCTAAGTACCCTATTAACAATAAAGGACTTGCCACAATGGCCTCTTCAGGTTTTACACAGCGTGAGTCATGCCGTGAAGCTATGCCGGCCTCCGTGGGGCATAGCGAAGGCATCCGATGCCTGGGGGAATTATAGGCTACCAGACGCGTTCTGACTGTGCTCTGACCCCCTCGGTGCAGAAACGGAGAAGACTCTCCCTGGCTTGATCCTCACAGTGCATTTGCAGCAAGCAGGACGAGCGGAGCACACAACCACCAGCTGCATACTCAGGCAGCGGCACCGCCACAGGTGGCACAGACCCCCGCAGCACCAGTGGTGCAGGGGTGCCAGGCACGCAGCCTGCAGGCACCGGAGGGGGATACCCGCGCAGCACCGCAGCTGACGGTGCCGAGCATGGCGCTGACAGCAGGGCTGAGATCCCCAGCACGGGAGGGGGCAGTGCCGGCCCCGCAGCGGAGGGGCAAGGCAACATCAAAAACCCGGCACCGCAGTCCATCTCTGGACAGGGCTGCGCTGCTGTTAGCACCAAGCCCTCCCCCTGTGATACACACGCTGCACTGAAGGCCTGTGTCTCCACCAGCCCATCCGGGAAGAAAAAAAAAAAAAAAAAGAAATCTCCTTCTCTGTTCCTCCAACCAATGTCACCATGGCTTGGGCCACCTTCACCATTTGTGGGATTGGATCCCCTGGAGTACTATCACAAGCCAGTTTCACCTCTATCTGTGTCGTTGCGGAGGTCTCGCTCTCCCAGACATCGGGGGTACACACCCCGTGAGTGGTCCAGGTCTCCATCCCTGGACCCTTGCCCATACTGCCATGGTCGTCCTTATCATGCTGGACACAGACGAACCACAGGCCTACACCCAGGGGCAGGTCCCCCCACCCGGCCGCTCAATACACCCGTGGGCACTCCCGATCGGGGATGGAAACACAGTTGTCTCAAGGAGAGTTAATTTTAGAACCCCAAGACTTTCCTTCACAATCCTCCAGCAAGCAAGTGTATCATCGACCGCAGGAACCCGAGGGTTCGAGGGAGGTTTACCTTAGTGGTTCCTCCTCATCCTCCCCAGATGAGGCCATGGCCCCCAGGGATGTGTCTCCCCCGGATGACCTTAAACAGTTTCAGGAGCTGTTTAAAAGGGTGGTTTTCACGCAAGACATTCAAAGGGCAGAGGTGTAGGAGAAACATCGCAAACTCCTGAAAAATTGGAGACCCCTGGCTTCATCCAAAATTGCTATTCCAGTGGACGTAGCCATTCTGGAGTCAGCCACTACTATATGGCAGACTCCGGCCTCTGTTCCGCCTACGAACGAGAGCAGATAAGAAATACTTCGTCCCGGCAAAGGGCATGGAGTTACTCTTTAGTCACCCACAACCAAATTCTTTGGTGGTCGGGTCATCCCAGCAGACGTCAAAGGCTTCTCAGTACAAATCGGGGGGATCGGACAAAGATGCTAAGAAGCTAGACCTGTTTGGCAGGAAGGTATATTCCTCTCCTATCCTGCGATTGAGTGTGGCAAATTATGGGCGCACCTGGCAAACCGTAATTTTGATAATTACTCCGGGCTTACGCCCCTCATGGATTCACTTCCAGAAGACAAAAAGCCGGTGTTAAAGGCGATTGTTCAAGAGGGCTATGCAGCATCGCAGACGGGAGTCCAGATTGCCCTGGACATGGCGGCACGTTCAACGGCTACAGCAGTGGTCATGCGTAGAGAATCCTGGCCCCAGACGTCGGGTATCTCGAGGGACATACAGGCGAAGATCGTGGACCTTCCCTTTGATACACAAAAGCTGTTTGTAGACTCAACCGACTCGGTCCCTCACTCCAGTAAGGACTCGAGAGCTACACTTGGAAACTCGGACATTTATACTCCCCCATACAGGAGGGGAAAAATTTTATCCTCAGCAAGGATGCTATGCTTACAACCACAGCGTGCTCAATATCAACGGGGCTACGGCCAAGGGCGCTATCAATAGCGGCAACAGTACAGAACTCCTAGGCGACGTTCTCAACAAAGCCCAACGCCCTCAGGTCAGGCCTCAAAGGCAACAAGTTTGATGGGTATGTCGGGGGCTGCACTATCAATACCCTTGCTCAGTGCCACTCTCATGTCATGTTCCGTCATCACCTCAGCCCGTTCCACTCCCAATGGCAAAAGATCACCACAGACATATGGGTGCTGGAGATCATAGCCATGGGTTATGCGATCCCCTACCAGTCGCTTCCACCGACAAAGCCTCCCACCAGGCCTCACCTCAGGGACACTGCCACGAGGCGAGGCTCAATCACAAGATGACTCACCTTATGTTCATAAGGGCGGTGGAAAGAGTGCCGGAATAATTCCAGGGGAAGGTTTTTATTCATGCTACTTCCTACCAGGGAAGAAAACAGGACACTGGAGGCCCATCTTAGATCTTCGGGGCCTCAACCGTTACTTGCGCAAGCAACGGTTTTCGGATGATCAGTTGCCTTGATACTCATGGCACTGGACAATGGAGACTGGGTTGCAGCACTCGACTTACGAGATGCTTACTTTCATATAACGATCCACCTGGCACACAGACGCTTCCTCCGCTTCACAGTCGGCCAGGAGCGCTTCCAGCACAGGGTTCTTCCGTTGGGCCTCTCCTCGGCTGGAGAGGTTGAGACTGGTTGAGACTCGGATGGAGACTGGTTGAGCGCCTGGCAAATACGAGGCTTTCAACGTTATGTTGTTGGCAATGCACCAGTTCCACAATCAGACCGCTTCCGCACATAGGCACTTCGTCAACAAAACGCTGTCAACAGAGGCGCTATACTTGATAAGGGAGAAGTATAATGCTGCTGACTGAACAGCTGAGTTTAGTTGACAAAGTTCCAACAGAGCCCTTTAAGCGTGTAGACGCTTTATGGGTTATGTTGACAAAAGCCACTCGTGTAGTATATAACGTGCCACAGGACTTATTTTAGTTAAAAAGTAGAAATATAAAACTGGTCTTTAAAAATGCACATTGGAAATCAAAACTTCTGTAAAATCAGAATACAATAAAATTTCTGGAACCGAAGATTAAGTTTCAAACATGAATTGTAACTGGTTAAATTTCAAAAGAGAATCTAAATCACAAACTTGATTTATGGAATCGCTACCCAATCTTTCTTCTGATTGGCAAGATTATTGTAACTGAACATATATGAACTGCCATAATGCTGCTTAAACTTAACTAGTTGAAGACCAGATTTAAATATGTGAATTTTGTCTTGTTTCTGCATGCCACGTAGGCGATGTCTGAAAAAAGCAATAGAAGTTGTTGAATATCTGGAAGGACAAAAGACAAATGTTCTACTTGTAGGTAAGAATCTTTAATCAAGATGTGATCATATATGGTAAATCTTATTCTTTCCTAACATTTCTCAAAGAGAAGGTGGAATTTTAAATTCAGTAAACCCTTCACCATTATTTCCCTTTCTTGATATGTGTTTATTACATTTTAAACTGTTTAAACTTATACTCTCTAATGTGTGGCACTTTTTACGTACAAAACTGCCATCTGTACTGCATCTAACTTTTTCTTCTGTTTTGAAATTTTGTATGTGTAGTCTCAGCTTATCATGGAATCACTTGAGAGTGAAGATGAATTATTGAAGGACATTTTGAGTCAAAAGATTTTTATGAATGCTTTTTGGCCTAACAAATTTACAGATTATTAACCTTCTAATGTAGTTACACAAACTAAAAAGCTACTTAATAAAAAGCTATTGAAAAGTTGTACCTATGCACTATGTTTGTATCAGCATTTGCTCAACTAATGTGTGTTAATGATTGTGAAAGGGGGATAATGGATTAATTTGGTTTATGCAAAAAGGCCCAATAATTATCTGGTGTATGGCCATTTTGAGAATAGTTTCTGCATTTACACGAACACATCAGTTAACAGTGAATGAAATAACTTATAGGATCAAGCCTGAACTATAATCTAAAGCAGGCGTGTCCAGCCCGCGGGCTGCATGCGGCACTGGACAGCTAGTAATGCGGCCCCACAAGATGGTAAACTTTTAACATTATTATGTGATTTATATACATTAACTATATTACATATTTTATATGCAGCCCAAGACAATTCCTCTTCACTCAATGTGGCCCAGGCAAGCCAAGAGGTTGGACATCCATGATCTACAGTTTAGGCCACATAGTTGTTTAATTGCAAAGTAGACTTTCCCAGACATGCTAATTTCCTCAAATTGCAGATCATCTGTTAAAATACCATAAACCGAGACTGGGATCTCTGTCTTGTATTGAAAATATTAAAAATTAATAAATAAATATTAAACTAAGATGATATTTTTATGTTAAATAATGGAAGGTATTTAGGGTACAGTGGTTTGAAGCAGTCAGGTATTAAGTGCTGGCAAAGGTTCTGCATATCACCATGGACAGGTGTTTGTCACAAAAGTCTGCAATCTCATAGAGAAGATAGTGTTGGAGGTAAAGAAATATAGAATACAGTAAAACCTCGAAAGCGTAACTCAGAATTGCACATTAACTTGCATCAACTCAAAATATCATTCTCCCCCCACAGCCCTGGCTCAACCCCCACCTAGCCCCGCATAGCTCAACCCCTGCCCCCAGTCCTGGTCACCACCTGACTCTGGCTCAACTCCTCTCTTCCCCCCTGTGCCCTGGTTCAACAACACCGCGCCCCCCCCACCCCCCGCGTGCGGCCCTGGTTCCATTCTCCGGCCCTGGTTCAAACTCTCTACACACTGCTCTGGTTCAACCCCAACACACACCTCTTCAAATCCCCTGTGCAGAGCTCTGGTTCCATCTTCCTGCCCTGGTTCAAACCCCCTGTGGCCTGGCTCAACTCCCCCCTCCCCATGTGCAGCTCTGGCTCAGCTCCACCCCCCTGCAGCCCTAACCCACCCCAGGCTTAACCTCTCTGCCCTCCTCCCACAGCCCCACCCCACCAAAAGGCTTAATCTTCCCAAGCTCTCCCCCAACCCCAGGACTTATCTTTCAAAAAGAGCTGCTGCTGCTTCCTTGGCTACAGAACGTGCGTTGTGCCAGGCAAAAAGCCTTCTCCCGACTTATGCAAAATTCAGGTTACACGAGGGTGCATGGGAACGGGACCCTTGTTTAAATGGAGGGTCTACTGTAAAGCAAAGTGAATGAGGCACAATTTAATATACACCTTGTTCCATACTCTCTCCTTCCTTTCATGTCTCTTCCCTGTAGCTGTTCTCTTTTTGTCATTTGTCACCTCATCCAGCCCTCTATCATTACCACCTTTGTGTTCTTTTCTCATCATGAACATTGTATTGAGTGTGGGAGGGTTAAAGCGTGTGAGGACAAAGCAGAAGGATTGCTTGGGAGAGGACCTCAATAATTTGGGGTCTCTCCCTGCTGGAGAAGAGCAGAAACCAGAACTGATGCACAGAAGAACCAAGTTCTTGTTGTGTATTCCAATTAGGTGTGAAGTAGAAGGGATATCTCTGCACAGGATGAGAATCAACAACTTGAGGTGGTTCTTCGAGTGGTCCCCGGGGGTGCTCCACAATAGGTGTCGGGCTCGCTTGGCGCCGCAGATCAGAAATCTTCCAACAGTTTCTCCTGGATCGCGCATGCGCCGGCGTGCGCCACTCCCCCGCGCGCCACTCCCCCGTGCGCCGGCGTGCGCCACTCCCCCGCGCGCCCCCGGCCACGTGCACGATCCGGTCCCCGCCAGTTCCTTCTCATCCGCCATCGGCGGCAGACAGAATCCGCTCAGGCTAAGGCCAGAGTCAGATTAGATAGTTGTTTTCTCCGTGTAATTTGTTGTTTTTGGTTACTAAAAGAAAAAAAAAAAGAGAGAAAGCAAAGACAAAGAATATCAGCAAAAAAAAAAAAAAAGAAAAAAAGAAAAACGAGAGGAGCGGAGAAGAGAAGAGCGGACGTGAAGGCCATTTAGGCCGCCCGCTGCCCCGCAGGCCGGTGATTGCTATTTGGGGTGGAAAGGCACGGATTAAGTGCTAAGTACCCTATTAACAATGAAGGACTCGCCACAATGGCCTCTTCAGGTTTTAAAAAGTGTGAGTCATGCCGCGAAGCTATGCCGGCCTCTGATTGGCATAGCGAATGCATCCGCTGCCTGGGGGAATCACACGTTACCCAGAACTGTTCTCACTGTGCTAAACTCACAGCCAGGGCCAGGAAGGACAGAGAGATAAGGCTCTTGTCCAATAAGGCTCTCCAGCCGGACTTGCCGGAGAAGCCTCACCCAGAAGGGCCTTCTGGGTTCCATAAGAGGAAGGCAGCTTCTCTGACCCCCTCGGTGTAGAAACGGAGGAAACTCTCCCCGGCTCGATCCTTGCCGGCGGGTTCAGCGAGCAGGACGAGCGGCGCACACAGCCCCCAGCCGCATACTCAGGCAAGCGGCTGCGCATGTGGCAGAGGCTGAGCCTCCGGTTACACAACAGTTGGCACACACGGCGCCCAGAGCGTCAGCGAGGCAAGCGCCGGACCTGGCGGCACCAACGGTGCAGGGGCACCAGGCACGGAGCCTGCAGGCACCGGAGGAAGCTACCCGCATGGCACCACAGCTGATTGTGCCGAGCGCGGCGCCGACAGCGGGGCTGAGATCCCCGGCATGGGAGGAGGTGGTGCCAGCCCCCCAGGGGAGGGGCAAGGCGAAATCAAGAACCCGGCACCGCAGCCCATCTCTGGACAGGGCTGCGCTGCTGTTAGCACCAAGCCCTCCCCCTGTGATACACACGCCGCACTGAAGGCCTGTGTCTCCACCGGCTTATCCAGAACCTCGTTCTCTGTTCCTCCAACCAATGTCACCATAGCTTGGGCCACCTTCACCATTTGTGGGATTGGATCCCCTGGAGTACTATCACAAGCCAGTTTCACCTCTATCTGTGTCATCGTGGAGGTCTCGCTCTCCCAGATATCGGGGGTACACACTCCGTGGGTGGTCCAGGTCTCCACCGGACCCTGGCCCATGCTGCTATGGTCGTCCTCATCATGCTGGACACAGACACCGCAGGCCTACATCCAGGGGCATGTCCTCCCCCCCCCCGCCCCCAGCCGCTCAAAACCCCCTGGACACTCTCGATCGGTGACGGAAACACAGCTGTCTCAAGGGGAGTTAGTTTTAGAACCCTGAGACTTTCCTTCACAATCCTCCAGGGAGCAAGTGTATCATTGACCACAGGAGCCTGAGGGTTCGAGGGAGGTTTACCCCAGTGGTTCCTCCTCATCCTCCCCAGATGAGGCCATGGCCCCTGGGGATGTCTCCCCCCCCGGATGACCTTAAACAATTTCAGGAGCTATTTAAAAGGGTAGCTTTCATGCAAGACATTCAAACGGCAGAGGTGCAGGAGAAACGTCACAAACTCCTGAAAAATGTGAGACCCCTGGCTTCATCCAAAATTGCTATTCCGCTGGATGAAGCCATTATAGAGTCAGCCACTACCATATGGCAGACTCCGGCCTCTATCCCACCTATGAACAAGAGAGTGGATAAGAAGTATTTCGTCCCGGCAAAGAGCATGGAGTTCCTCTTTAGTCACCCACAACCAAATTCTTTGGTGGTCGAATCGTCCCAGCAGAGGTTGAAGGCTTCTCAGTACAAATCGGGGGGATCGGACAAAGATGCTAAGAAGCTAGAGCTGTTTGACAGGAAGGTATATTCCTCTTCTACCCTGCTATTGAGAGTGGCAAATTATGCGGCACGCCTAGCAAACCATAATTTTGATGATTACTCCAGACTTACTCCCCTCATGGATTCACTTCTGGAAGACAAAAAGCTGGCGTTAAAGGCGATTGTTCAAGAGGGCTACACAGCATCGTGGACGGGAGCCCAGATTGTCCTGGACGTGGCGGACACGGCGGCACGTTCAACGGCTACAGCAGTGGTCATGCATAGAGAATCCTGGCTCCAGACATCTGGTATCCCTAGGGACCTACAGGCAAAGATTGTGGATCTTCCCTTTGATACACACAGCTGTTTGCAGACTCTACCGACTTGGTCCTCCACTCCAGTAAGGACTCGAGAGCTACACTTAGAACCTTGGGCATTTATACTCCCCCATACAGGAAAAAAAAAAAATTTACCCTCAGCAAAGACTCTACGCTTACCAACCACGACGTGCTCAATATCAACGGGGCTATGACCAAGGGCGCCAGGGTGCTGGAGATCATAGCCGTGGGTTACACGATCCCCTTCCAGTTGCTCCAACCGATGAAGCCTCCTGCCAGGCCTCACCTCAGGGACGCTGCCCACGAGGCGAGGCTCAAGCAGGAGGTGGACCACCTGCTACTTCCTAACAGAGAAGAAAACAGGAGGCTGGAGGCCCATCTTAGGTTTTCGGGGCCTCAGCCGTTACTTGCGCAAGCAGCGTTTTCGCATGATCACAGCTGCCTCGATACTCACGGCACTGGACGATGGAGACTGGTTTGCAGCCCTCGACTTATAAGATGCTTACTTTCATATAACGATCCACCCGGCGTGCACACGCTTCCTCCGCTTCACAGTCGGCAAGGAGCACTTCCAGTATAGGGTTCTTCCGTTCGGCTTCTCCTCGGCCCCCAGAGTCTTTACCAAAACCCTGGCAGTGGTGTCAGCCTACCTGCACAGACGGGGTGTTTATTCTTCCCATATTTGGGTGACTGCCTGCTAAAAGGGACCTCGAAGGCAGAGGTCTTACGCATGATACACGTCACAGCGGACACGTTTCTTCGCTGGGCTTAGTCATCAACCTCGCAAAGTCAAAGTCCGAACCCACACAACATATAGAGTTCATAGGGGCACGCATAAACTCTATCACAGCAAGGGTGTACCTACCTGACGCCCGCTTCCGCGCAATCAGTTCGCTGGTGCAAGTCATTACATACAGCCCCACGGTGCCGGTCTTAACGTGCCTACGGCTGCTGGGCCACATGGCGGCAGCGACGTTTGTGGTACAGAATGCCAAGTTGTACATGTCAAGCCTGTAGCATTGGCTGGCGAGCGTTTACAAACCGGCATCCCACACTGTCCACAGGGTGGTGTCGCCCACAACAGATGTGCGCAGATCCCTGGCGTGGTGGGAAAACCCCGAGAATCTGCTAGTTGGGGTGCCTTTTCACCAACCACAAATTTCTATTTTTCTTACTACCGACGCCTCCCACATGGGATGGAGAGCGCACATCGGTGACAAGGTAACGCAAGGGCTATGGTCCCTTGCAGAACAGACACTGCACATATCCATACTGGAGCTCAGAGCAGCGTTCAACGCCTGCAAACATTTTCACGATTACCTACATGGCAAAGAAGTCGGGATTCAATACCAACAATCACTCCAATCAGTCGACAAGGAGGAGCACGATCCCGTGCCCTATGTGCGGAAACACTCCGATTGTGGAGTTGGTGCATCGCCAACAACATAACATTGAAAGCCTCGTACTTGCTGGGCGCTCACAACGTGAAAGCAGATCAGCTGAGCAGGCGCTTCGCAATCACGCACGAATGGCAGATCCTCTCCGATCTGCTACAGTGCATTTTCGTACATGGGGGTTTCCCCAGATCGATCTGTTTGCCACCCAGTACAACAGAAAAAAAAAAAGTGTCCCCAGTACATCTCCAGGGCAGGAGTGGGGCGGGGGTCCCTGGGGGACGCATTCATGTTTTCATGGAAGGGCTCCCTACTTTACGCGTTTCCCCTGCAGCGCTTATCCACAAGGTCTTGCACATAGCCAGAAGGGAGAGAGCTCGCATGATACTCATAGTCCCGCTTGGGATGGGCAGCAATGGTTTCCCTTGCTTCTGTGCATGTCGGACCACCCACCGCTCCCTCTACCGGTGGCGCCGGACCTATTCACGCGGGCTCAAGCATCCATAGTGCACCCGCACCCTCAGGGTCTGCACCTACAAGCATGGCTAATCAGTGGCTCAGCTCCTTAAAGAGCACATGTGCGGAGGGAGCACAACAAGTCCTGGAATGTAGCCGAAGGACCTCCACCAGGAGGACTTACAAACAGAAATGGACTCGATTTACAGCCTGGTGTTCCGCCAAGCAGTTCGCTCCCCTTGACGTTCCTATACCTGTAATATTAGAATACTTATTGGACCTCAAAAGAGGCCGGCTTTCTCTATCCTCGCTAAAGGTCCACCTTGCCGCTATATCAGCCTTTTGGCATACAGAGGAAGGGCCCACTGTATTCGCCCATCCTATCGTTACAAGGTTCTTGAAGGGGCTGGTAAACCTGTACCCTCCTCGAAAACCGCTTCAACCATCGTGGAATTTGGACTTGGTGCTCAGCACGCTATCGGGTCCACCTTTTGAACCATTAGCGACAGTTCCCCTACGTCTCCTTGCGATGAAAACAGCCTTCCTCCTTGCAATTACGTCAGCCCGCAGGGTGAGTGAGCTCGCAGCAGTGATGCCAACGCCGCCCTGCACAGTATTCTCAAAGGAGGCGGTAACCTTAAGGCTGCACCCAGCCTTTGTTCCAAAAGTTTCTTCGGAGTTCCATCTTAACGAACCAATAGTTTTAGCCTCGTTTACCCGAAGCCTCACAGCTCCGGCAAGGAGGCACGCCTGCATCTCCTGGATGTGAGGAGGGCGTTGGCCTTCTACACAGGCAGAACTAAGTCCTTCTGGAAAACGGACAGGCTTCTAGTCTCTCTCGCTCCCGGGTCAAAGGGAGAAGGTCTCTCTTCACGGAGAATCTCAAAGCACATTGTGTCCTGTATAAAAATGTGCTTCGAACTTCGAAAGACCCCTTTGCTGGCCCCGCCCAAGGCTCGCTCCACCAGGGCGGTGGCGGCGTCGACAGCCTTCTTCAAGGGCATCGCGTTAACAGACATCTGTAGAGCGGCGACCTGGTCATCCTACGACACCTTCGCCAAGCATTATGTCCTCCTCGGGTATTCCAAGAGGATACCCGTCTGTCGACAGCAGTCCTCTCGGGGGCAAGCTGCACATAAACCGATTACCCACCTCCTTACTTGGGTTACTGTTGGGTAGTCACCTATTGTGGAGCACCCACGGGGACCACTCAAAGAAGAAAGAGAAGTTACTCACCTGTAGTAACGATGGTTCTTCGAGATGTGTCCCCGTGGGTGCTCCACCAGCCGCCCATCCTCCCTGCTTCGGATCTCTGTCTAGTGTTTTTCAGGAGCATCCGAGGCGGTTGGTCAAGAAACTGGCGGGGACCGGATCGTGCATGTGGCCGGGAGCGGCGCGCGCAGGTACATGCGCGATCCAGGAGAAACTGCTGGAAGACTTCCGATCTGTGGTGCCGGGCGAGCCCGACACCTATTGTGGAGCACCCACGGGGACAGATCTCGAAGAACCATCGTTACTACAGGTGAGTAACTTCTCTTTCACAGGTGATATAGTTATCACTGAAGATGAAGAGAAGCTAGCAAGAATGATGCAAGTGCTAAATGAGGAAGGGAAACGGTATGGACTGATTATGAACATTGATAAAACAAAAAAGGTATTTGTAGATAAGGGAAATAGGAAGGAAGATCAGTGTCGACAGGATCTAACTAGAGAACATAGAGAAGTTCATGTATCTGGGAAGCAACACAACATCTGATCTAGACCAGGGATTCCCAACCAAGGGGTTGTGACCCAAACATGGGTCACAATTAGATTTGTTAAGGGTCGCCAACTGGGCAGCTCCCAGCTGCATGTAGCTCTTAAAGAAGCCATTTGCAATTTCTTAACACTGCTGTCTCCAGCAGCTATCTCTATCACTACAGATAGTAATTACCTTATGACTTGGTGCTGAAAGCTTAACACTTGAGTTAATTGGTTTTAATGACTGTTAACTGCTGGGAGCAGGAGGGCTGGTGGAGCTGCCCAGCCTAGCAGCCCCAGTGAAGAGGCTGCAGGAGGTGGGGGAGTGTCTAAGGCTGGGGCCATTTAGGGCTGTAGGGGTGAGTCTAAGGCTGGGGGTGGTTTGGGGTGCCAGGGGATGGAGGGGGCTAAGGCTGGGGGCAGGGGTGGGGTTGTGGTGGTTTGGAGCTATTGTGTGTTCATCCCCTGTAACATTTAAAAATTGTCGTGTGGCCCCCAGGGGAAAAAAAGCTGGACTCTCCCCACCTTATGCATTACAAAGACAGCTTCCACGTCTTTGATATTGGTAGTGATCCCAGGCAAGCCACTTAATAGTTTCTGGCAGTAATTTTCATGTGCCACCTCCCCATCTCTTCTATGTAGCTGATTTCTCAGTTTATGGTTTTTGTTTGTGACGACCCACCAGCCTCAGAGCATGGGGTTTAAGAGGGGGGCAGGAGGGAGCAGTTTGAGGATGAGTCTTTCCCCACCACAACTCAGATTAAATACAATAATAAAATAATAAACTATACAAAACAAAGTGTTGTTATATTATTAATGTATTTTCCCTTTTTAATGCAATAACTATTAATATAGAAATGTGACTGTGCAGCACTTCATTAGGCTAAATCTCCCCCACAGCAACTTCAAAGTGCCATCTTGTATGTAGCCACAAGTCAGCTGCGGGTACTTTGAAGTGCCTGCGCCACTTCCAAGTCCCTTTACTCCTCTAGTGCAATAGGTATTGAGCATTTCTAAGAAGCCTTTACTTAAGCATCAAAGTCCAAACAAATCTTGGCAAATTTTATCAAAATATTTCCATAAGCATCAATCACATCAAACAAACGTGAAACATGCATTTAGATGGCAAGGGGAGCAATATGCTTCACCATTGTAACGTTTTTATCCTTTATTAATATTACTTTCTAGAGGAAAATGCTTCTGATCTGTGCTGTGTGATCTCCAGTTTAGTTCAAGTGATGATGGATTCACACTACAGAACAAAACTTGGGTTTCAAGGCCTTATTCAGAAGGAGTGGGTAATAGGAGGACATTGTTTTTTGGATCGTTGCAACCATTTACGACAAAATGACAAGGAGGAGGTATGTTTCTGCATTTTTGGTTTTGTACAGCTTCACAAAGCTTGCTGAGTGATGTATGATGATAAGCATTTGGGATAAAAATACCTGTTTTTAAGGTACCTTAATTGCAAATCTCGCCTTGTGGATTTCAGCTATTTGATTTGTCAGTTCTGTGTTTCACTGGAAAATAGCTCTTCTAAAAAAAATTTACCTTGATGACCTGTAACCCACAGGATCAATACATACCTAAAAATTGTACTAATTGGTTAAGTGTTGCATCATTCATAAATTTGCAGCACTGCATACTCCAGAGTTGAAGATACAGCCATAAGTATGCATGTGTACATTCTTTGGAATAGAATTCCTTTTTTTCCTCTGAAGGCGATATAGCTGAATGCCGCAAAGTGCCTTTCTGAAATAGAGAGTGTAGAGCAGAAGCAAAGAATTAAAACATGGAGATTAATTGAAATGAATCTGAAAATGCTACCATTTAGCTTTTCCCTTATTTATAGTCTGGAATTCTAGGAATAAGTTGATTTGTAATTTTATCAAGAGGAGGGAATCAGTAGCCTTTGAAACTTTCTGGCATAGCTCCCAGTGATCCAAACTAATTTCTAGCTTTCACTGCTAACCCTTTGGGTGCTGGCAGACTTGCAGTTTTCCTCACAAGTTTCATGTCTAGTGCAAGAAGGCAAATGGTTAATCTCTAGATTAGCAATTGGCAGGTTAATGGTCCCGTGTATTGAAACAAGTTTGTGAAGTACTTCAGTGCAATTCATCATAAATCCTGGTGGCTGTTTTTAGACAGGTTTGTATTTGTGGGCATTCAGATAATTTAAAAATATGCTGTTTGCATGATAGGATATGATGTGGTGTCTTTTTTCTGAAATTGACTTAATATTTCTTTTTCTATAGGCTCCTGTTTTTCTTCTCTTCTTAGATTGTGTTTGGCAGCTGGTACAACAATATCCTCCGGCATTTGAGTTCACAGAGACTTACTTAACAGTCTTATCAGATAGTCTCTATATTCCTATTTTTAGCACCTTCTTTTTCAATTCACAGCATCAAAAGGACACTAACATGGTAAGGGTGTGATTTAGGGAAGGGGTGTGTTGGAGAACCCTTTTTCCAACAATGTGGGTAATACATAACAAAAATTGACTGGTATTAGAATTAGCAACTAAATTATGTTTTCCAGAAACAATTGAGGGCAGTATGATGTAGATGAATATGAACAGGATGGGAAGTTTGAATGTGCTAAATTCTGGTCCTAATTTTTCCCATTGCTTTGTGGCTTTGGGAAAATAATCTTATCTTTTTGTGTTTTTGCTGTAAGTCAGATATTTGAGCAGGAGAAGTAAGATTGCTATCTGTAATGCCTCCGATACTTCACTGTAGACCTTTTTTATTGCTACTGTTATATCAGATTAGAGATTTATTTATGGGAGTGTAGGACATTAAGGCTGCGTGTACATTGCCCCTCCCTTTCGGAAGGGGCATGTATATGCAAATGAGGTGCTGCTATGACTATTCCGTGCCTCATTTGCATAATAGCAGCCAATCTGTCGAAAGTGCTGCTTTCGAACTGCAAACTAGCTGTGCAGATGGGGTTCCTTTGAAAAGAAGCCCTGCTTTTGATAGCACCCTTCTTCCCAATTTTTTTCAGGAAGGGTGCTTTCAAAAGCAGGACTTTCTTTTGAATGGACCCTGTCTGCGTGGCTTGGTTGCGGTTCGAAAGCAGCACTTTCAATGCAGCAAGTGGCCACCATTTTATGCAAATGAGGTGCTGAATATTTATACCAGTACCTCTAGCATTTTCGATACACTGCATTTACATGCCCCTTCTGAAAGGGAGGGGCAATGTAGACACAGCCTAAGAGTAATTAAAACATCTTAAGATATCTAGCACTATTACACCTGTGGATTGGGTCTTCTGTATTTCATGGGCACAGAATTCACATACTGTGAAAGTGTGCTTGAGAATCCACACTCACATGTTTTGTGTAGCTATCTTGGTAGAAGAAAGTCTTGAAAACATGAGCCAGTTATGAATCAATGCACTGTTGTCCTTTAAGTCTATAGACTGAAAAAAACCCAGCTGATATGCAGTACCTCATTCATCTGTCTGGGGTATTATTGATGGTGATAAGTGTCTAGTCTTTTAGTGCAGATCATTTTAGCAAGCTCAAGTTAATGTACTTATGTCACAATCATGCCACAAGCTTTGTCAGTCTTCTACTTGGTTTTCAGTCCTCCAGTTTCTCTTTTGACAACCTTCATCGTGCAGTTTTCATGGCAAAAAACTGGTATATTGAAAGCACAATAAGGAGATGGTATAAAATGGTTGGTGCTGAAATAAACTGAGGTTATTATATAGATTGCATTAATTTCTCTATTTAAAAATCTGAGTTAATTCTTATTTGGGCTGCGTCTACACGTGCACGCTACTTCGAAGTAGCGGTGCCAATTTCGAAATAGCGCCCGTCACGGCTACACGTGTTGGGCACTATTTCGAAGTTGAAATCGATGTTAGGTGGCGAGACGTTAAAGTCGCTAACCCCATGAGGGGATGGGAATAGCGCCCTACTTCGAAGTTGAATGTCGAAGTAGGGCACGTGTAGACGATCCGCGTCCCGCAACATCGAAATAGCGGGGTCCGCCATGGCGGCCATCTGCTCAGGGGTTGAGAGACTCTCTCTCTCCAGCCCCTGTGGGGCTCTATGGTCATCGTGTGCAGCAGCCCTTAGCCCAGGGCTTCTGGCTGCTGCTGCGGCAGCTGGGGATCCATGCTGCATGCACAGGGTCTGCAACCAGTTGTCGGCTCTGTGGATCTTGTGTTGTTTAGTGCAACTGTGTCTGGGAGGGGCCCTTTAAGGGAGCGGCTGGCTGTTGAGTCCGCCCTGTGACCCTGTCTGCAGCTGTTCCTGGCACCCTTATTTCGATGTGTGCTACTTTGGCACGTAGATGTTCCCTCGCAGCGCCTATTTCGATGTGGTGCTGCCCAACGTCGAAGTTGAACGTCGACATTGCCAGCCCTGGAGGACGCGTAGACGTTATTCATTGAAATAGCTTATTTCGATGTCGCTACATTGAAATAAGCTATTTCGATGTAGCGTGCATGTGTAGACGTAGCCTTGGAGTTTACTGAAGAGTCCAGGGACCTTGCTGCAGAATTTATGTCCAGCTAAGCGGTAGAAAGCGTAGGGCTCAGTCGTAGATTCTGGTTTTCATCGTCAGAGTCTTGTGGAATTCTGTTCTTGGCTGTATCTAACTACTTAATCTGTTTGTTTTGGCAGTCTGGTGACAGCTACAGTGCGCAAAGCAGCCATTTCAGGTTTCTCACAGTTTGGGATTGGTCTGTGCAGTTTGAACCGAAAGCACAGGTTTTGCTGAACAACCCTCTTTATGTGGAGAAGCCAAAACTAGACAAAAGTCAGCGGAAAAGTACAAGATTCAAAGTAAGATATTGGAAACCCCCTAAAAATACATTTCTACTTTTCAAAACAAAAAAGCAGTCAAGTAGCACTTTAAAGACTAACAAAATAATTTGTTAGGTGAGCTTTCGTGGGACAGACCCACTTCTTCAGACCGTAGCCAGACCAGAACAGACTCAATATTTAAGGCACAGAGAATCAAAAACGGTAATGAAGGAGGACAAATCAGAACTTTTTTCTGATTTGTCCTCCTTGATTACCATTTTTGGTTCTCTGTGCCTTAAATATTGAGTCTGTTCTGGTCTGGCTACGGTCTGAAGAAGTGGGTCTGTCCCACGAAAGCTCACCTAACAAATTATTTTGTTAGTCTTTAAAGTGCTACTTGACTGCTTTTTTGTTTTGATGGTATATAGACTAGCACGGCTCCCTCTCTGTTACTGTTTCTACTTCTATGCGAGTCATTTATGCTCAAGACAAATATGCTTAAAACTTGGAACAAAAATTTATGCTGTATTTAAGATTCAAAAGCCCACGGTAGAATCCAAAGGGTTCAGAGAAACTTTGCACTTGCAAGAAGCACTTTTATTTGATCTACCCTGTACAGCTGCAAATGAGTGCAGAAACATTTAGATGGGAGACCTAACCTGAGGTGCTGTAGTCCTAGAGAGGTAGTCATATTTCCAAATCTGAAGAAGTGGGTCTGTCCCATGAAAGCTCATCACCTACTAAATAATTTTGTTAGTTTTTAAAGTGCTGCAAGACTGCCTTTTTGTTTTCTAAGATGCTTTGTGTGGCTCAAAGGATAAGTATAGTGGTACCTTCACTATATTGTTTGTTGTAGTACTAAATCATTTATTGCCAACCTGTGTAAAGAGACTTTACTAGACTTGGTTTGCTGTAGTTCATGAAACATCTAATCCAAATGCATATCTAATTATAAATCCTAATTACCTTAATTTGAATTTGATCTGTTAACTAATGGATCTTAAGATTGTCATGGCATCTTAAGTGGATGGCCATTTTTCTATCATCCAGTAATAAAAATTAACGTAAAATATACTTTGTTTCTATTATGGCATTGTCTAGTGTCTAACAAGGACTTTTGCATCCTAAAATTTCATGAGGTTAAATTTGCTGTGTACGATGAATGCGAACTGCTTAACAAATTACACTCATCCCTCGCTATACGAGCACAATTGGTTCCCAGTTTTTTGCTCGTAGGTGAAAACTCGTAAGAGGGACACTAAATTCCCATTAAAATATGTGTAAAAGTCTCTGGTTGGTTCCAAGTGCTCAGAATGGCAGCAGGTGGTGCTGCTTTTGAAAGGTAAGTGAACCTGGGGTGGGTGGGAGTTAAAGGCTGGGGGCAGTTTGTGGACATAAGTGGGAGGGAGGGTTAAAACATGGTAGTGGGTTGGGTCCATGAGTGGTGGGGGCGGGGTTGGGGTTCAGACTGCTGCAGGTTGGGTCTGTGGGGCTGGTGGGTGGGGGGTTAAGGCTCCAGTGGTTTTGGTCTGCAGGGCCAGAGGGGTTAGCCTGTGGTGGTTTAGGTGTGGCGCGGGGGGTGGTTTAAAGTTGCAGCAGTTTGGGGTCTGCAAGGCTGGCGGGGGGGTTTAAGGTTTCTGCCATGTAGGGTGTGTGGAGCCGGCGGGGGGGGGGGGGCGGGTGTTCAGTTGCAGCGGTTTAGGGTCTGCGGAGCTGGCAGTGGGGTGGTGGTGGTTAGGTTTCAGCAGTTTAGGTCTGCAGGGGTCAGACTGCGGGGGATTGGGGCTGGCGGGGGTCAGGCTGTGGTGGGGTGGAACCACGGGGAGGGGGTAAGGCTCATATTAGTGGGGGAATTCACTTGTCCAGTGAACAAAGGGCAGGTATGTGTGTCCCTTATTTAAGCGACTACTAATAAATAAAGTACTCATTTAACGAGGGATGAGTGTACTGTGATGTATATCTGGACAGCTACAACATTATGCTGAGGAATTGATTTGCAGGCTGACCAGTGTGAAAATATAAATTTTTCTTAGTGTGCATGGGATGCTTGAAATTAGTCCTTTACCAGAATTGTTTAGTCCTTTTAATTTCTTAACATGCTCATAAGATCTGGTCATTTTGCCAAAAAAGACTTCATTGCCATTGATACTGGGTTGCTGTAATTGGAGAACAAATGAGTGAATTTCATTACAAAGCCACGAAATTAAAATAATCAAGTTCTCTCTTCCCCACCTCCCCCCCGACTCGCTGCACTGGCTGTCTCAGTAGCTAGTATACTTTAACATTGACCATATACACAGTAGACAGGTGCGAGTTAAATAATAAATCAGTGCAGCTTTGTTTACCAGGAGGTGTCTTAGTAGTTCAGCATTATTTTATGGTAGCTTGGCTCATTTCAAATGTTGGCTTCAATTTAGAATACGCAATTTACTTTAGTGTGTTTTATATTTTTTTATAGCATCAACGACAGCTTTCTTTGCCACTGACGCAAACAAAATCTTCTCCAAAAAGAGGATTTTTCAGAGAGGAAACTGATCATTTTATTAAAAACATTTTGGGCAAAAGAATTAGCAAACTGATAAATTCTTCAGATGAGCTTCATAATAACTTCACAGAATTCTATGATAGCTGGCACTCTAAGCCTATTGACTTTCATGGACTTCTGCTGCCTCACACTGAAGGGCCAGTAATCAAAGTTTGGGAACAGCGATACTTACGATGGATTCCGGAAGCCCAGCTGCTGGGTGGTGGTACGGTGGCCACTGCAACTAAAATCTTGGACATGATGGAAGAAGTGCAGAGTTTACAGAAGGCAATGGATGAAAAACATAGTCAAACAGTTCCCCAAGGCAGGGAAGCTCTTCCGATGCTGAGAAATTCTGCTCGTTTATCATCTTTGTTTCCATTTGCTTTGCTTCAGAGGCATTCTTTCAAGCCAGTTCTGCCTACTAGCACTTGGAAAGACTTGGAAGATGAGGAAGACTTGGCCAAGAGAGATGATGAATTTGTTGATTTAGGTGAAGTGATTTGACTTGACTCAAACTACAGAAATGGAAGTAATGGCACAAATTTCAGTCTGAGTTGTACATGTTATACTTTACTTTTAAATGTTATGCTGTATCCTAATTGATTAACTCTTTCAAGTTTCTGCCTCTGGGTTCAACCAGAATGCTAAAATCTTAACCGAGGTCTTCAGCACAGAAAGAATCAGCTATCATATTAATATTTTTATATAGTCTGTGGAAAAAACCTTGATATACTTCCATTTCCATCTAGCAACACTTTACTGCAGACAGATTTTACAGGGGTTGAAGAGAGACACTGTTTTGTTGTGAGCAAGGTCTGCTCTGTAGCATATGTCAAGAAGAAATGAAATTTATAAAATGGCTATTCAGTCCTAAGGAATTAAGTTTTTTGTCTAACTTTATATGCTTGATATGAATTTCTCTACATAACCACTAAGATGGTTGCAACGTTATTGGAAGCAGCTGGTTAAACTGTCTTTGTAATCTTTCTCCAGAAGTGGTTAACTGGGAGGAAATGGAGAATTGTAAATACATAGATACAAACAAGTATAATCCTTCATTCTCTGAAGCTGCGAAAATACCATCCACAGTAGCCAGGGCTTATTGCTCTAATGTAGGACATCATAAATTGTGGTTTGGCCATCCTCTTCTATTCTGGTCAATTATTGCTTCTTGGCCTACAGAATTTTACTTTCCAGGTGGTATTATAGTGGGCAGTTTGGCTGTTTTCAGCCTTGCCATGTGCTTAATTTAAAGTCACCGGGACATTTCGCATCACAAGTCTGTCTTCTCATTCCCACCATGCAATACAGTCCTGTTTGCTGCTAATTATAGGTAATGATCACCTTGAAAGACTCAATTCACCACGAGAAACTCCCCTCAGATGGAGTAGGACTTTCATGCTGGGGTCCCAGCTTGATGCCATTTGCATTTCATGGCTTTTTTTGTAGCTTGGCCCTTTGCTAAGGGTGGTGAGGAGTTTTATACCCAAGAAAGCTGGATTACAACTTATTGTCACTTGTTTTATGAACTTGTGGCATGCATTTATTATGAATGTGGCCTTCATGTAAAAACTGATCGTAGAATCCAGTTGCTGGATTTTGGCATAACAGTACCTCAGTGATAAAAGCCATATAAGAAATGCCGGTCACAAACCTCTTGATCTAGTGTGTATAAACTCAGTTTTTAATGCAGATAGTTGTACTTTGTAAAATCCAAATTTTTACTTTTTATGAAATATCATATCTGTGATCATTTTTCACCCTTAAGTGCATAAAATAGTCCTCAAAATGGAAGAAAGTCATAAAAGCCTTTACTTTGGTGAAAGGATTAATACTGTATGTTAGGTGTTAAGGAACTTTATTCTACAATCGGTCAGTTCATAGTGATCAGGAATGTTTAACCTGGTTGGTAAAGAGGAGTCTTAAATTTTGCACTGAATTATATTCCTTATGAACAGCTGATCCTGTCTCTTCTCTGGCTTCTCTGACCTGTTATAAACCAAGACTGATCTGCTCGGAAATAAAATAAACTGATCAGGGAAAAGATGATGGATCAGTGCAGCTGGCTGCCAAACTGAAGCGTCTCATGTTTTGATTGCCTTAAGTCTTAATAGTGAAGACTGTTAATTTACACTAGCACTACCCTTACTTTCATAGTGCATATGAGCCTTCTTAAAAGTAGCACTTGCCGTAATTGGCTGTTTTGCACTCATGTCTTTCAAACTAACGGATTTTAATTACTGTAATCCCAAATCAAGTGTCTCAAATAAGTATGGAATAGTCTCTCTACAAAGTAATACAACTCGTACATTTCATGGGCAACAGTTATCTTTTCTAAGATTATAATTACTTGGATTTCAAATTTTTAAAATGCTGCCATTGAAAACTTTATTTTTTATATAGAAAAATTCCATTTGTGCTTTTGAAAGTCATGTTGTTCAGTTGTTGTAACGTGTTCAGTCATGAAACTTATGTATTTATATAGGAAAATGGATGTCAGATATCTTTGTATAGAAAATTCTCAAGTGGATTTGTATAAAGGAGATATTTATGTGCAGGATGAAACATGGGAACACTTCACTAATGTAAATGTATGGTGAATGCCATCGTTATGAGTTCTGTTTCGGCACTGTGGGATTGGAAGTGTACTTAACTTTACCAACTTGTGGTTTTCTGTTTATACCTCCAAGTTTTTACACTGAATGCAAATTGCAGACGCTTTAACCGTATGTATTTTTAAAATCCTCCTATTGCTCTTATATAGGCTGTATAGAGAGCCTTTGTTAATAAAATCTACTGGCCTCTCTTTACATGAAATAGTTTAAATATACATTTTGTACTGAGTACACACCAAGAAATTTAAATCACAGTTAACTAGACAGTCAAGTTTTCTGTATTGACACAAGGTGATTGGAGTGGTTAAACATACTGTGCTTTTAAAGGCTTTGTATGTTTGCTAAAAATGAAAGAATGAAGCTAGTGTAGAACAATGCTTGTGACTCTTATTTCTGTTTTTGTTCTTTTTGGGGAACAAGGAGTTGTAAAATGAGGGACATCGGTGTATCTCTTAAAAGGGGAAAACTTCCCTTCTGCAAAAGGAAAACAATAGGCTCTTACGTTGTGCTGCTTTATGATGTACAGATGTGGTGCTGAAGGCATTTTAAAAAGCTAAACTGGAAACTCAACTTAGGATTTATCTATGACAAAAGCCTTTTGACTAAGTCAATTTCGAAATTGTTCTGAAGTCAGTGTGAAGAGCAGAGCGCTCGTGAGGAAAAAATTTTTAGTTGCTACTTTAAAACACTTCTTTAATGAAATGCTTTTACGGAAATATTTTCAAAGATTTGAGGCTATGCTTTCTCAGGTGTGAGGTCTCAAAGTAAATGTATTGTGAGCTCCCAAGATGGGCTCCATCTGGAAGACCAAACTTATGTAGTGGCAAAGTTCTGTGGTGTGTTTTTTTTGGGGTGGGTTTTTGGATAAGCAAAAAGGACAAAAAAAACACATTTTTTTTCTCATTAGACAGTTTTGTACCCCAAACCTGGTTAAACTCTTGGAGAAGGTCCAGTGTCTACTTTCAGCTCCCAGTAGAGCTGTATGTAAACTGTTTATAGCATTTCAACTGTTCACAAGGTCCTAATCAGAGCAGTGCCCTCTTCCCCATTCCACAAATTGTAATGATCTGAAAACTTTTTCATCATTTATGACTTTCTATAATAGAAAACAAAATATATGCTAGGCTGATCATTTAAAGATATTCACAGAATATTTTTCAGTTTATGGGTTTTTTGGCAGCTCATGATGCAGAAAAAAACATCCTGAAAGTGGTGTTTTCTGTTTTTGATTATGCAATTTTCCTTTATTTAAAGAGAATCAGTTCCAAGATTGGTCATCCTGATTTCTCTGGTCATCTTGAGCGCTCATAATAGAATCTATGAAAAGTAAGTGTTTAGGGTATAAAAATATAGGGTTATCAAAATTTTAGGAACATTGGTGATATGTAGAAAGAACAGCCTGCAATCAAACTGCTGAAGCCTGAATTTGAAGCTTACATTGAAAACTCAAACATGTAATAAGAAAAGGGGTATTTTTTTAGAAAAATAGTAAAATGCTTTTAGCATTACATGTCTTAGGATGGTATCTACTCGGTTTCTTTTCTCCAGTGACACAATGGCCTGCTCAAGGGGCTTCTCCTGTTACTTTTAATGTTGTCTGCATGGATGCTTGCAGGCGTCTGCCTAGAACATTGCACGTTTTTGTGTTGACCTGAAAGTGTGTGTCAGGTGGCTAGGTGAGTGTAGATTCCCACACTAGACCATGATGACTGCTCTTCCTTTATTGGGCTGAAGAAGGACAGGAGTAAACAAAATCCTCACCATGGCAGTAGGGAAACATTGCTGAAAGGAAACCGCTGCACGGGCCAGGAGAGCTTTTCCTGCTAGAGTCCAGAGCTCAGATGTATTTTTAGATCAGGGTGGAAAGTGGACTTCAGTAGTCTTCACAGATGATGGATAACACATTATAAAAATGATTTATTTAAACCCCTGCGATAAGCCACGGTTTCTCAGGCTTCTAACATTCTTTCTTCTTCGAGTGGTCCCCCTGGGTGCTCCACAGTAGGTGTCGGGCTCGCCCCGGCGCTGCACATTGGAAATTTTTAGCAGTCTCTGTCGGGTTGCACATGTGCCGATGCGCACCGGTCCTTCACACGCCTTCGGTCACATGCATGATCCGGTCCCGGCCCCTTCCTTCTCAACCGCCAACAGCTGCAGATGGATTCCACTCCAGTTCCAATGCCTGAGAAAGATAAAAATTATGTTTTAATTTTGTTAATCTTGTTAATTATTAGTTTAGTTAGCATTGTTAATGTTGTTCTGTTAAATGTAGATATAGTTTAAAAAAAAAAAAGGGGGAGAGAGAAGAACGGAGGTGGCCGCCTTAAGCGGTCTGCTATCCTGAAAGCTGCCAATGTTTTCTTTTTTTCAGGACTGATTAGCTGTTAAGTCTTTGAATGTTAATAGGGCACTTAAACGCCCGGGCCGAGATGTCCTCGCCGGTGTTTAAGAAATGTGCGTCAGGCCCTGCCTACCTCAGATGGGCATAGCGCATGCATTTGTTGCCCTGGGGAGACCTACGTTCCACAAAAGTGTCCTCACTGCTCCAAGTCACGGCTAGAGCCAGAAAGGACAGGGAAATGAGGCTGAAAATGATTTTATTTGATAAGACCCTCCAACCTGAACCATCAGAGAAGCCCCATAAAGAGGGGCCCTCAGGCTCGCTCGCACAAGAGGAAGGTGGCTTCCCTAACCTCTTCTGTACAAAAGAAAAGAGAGCTTTCTCCAGCTCGATCCTTGCAGGACAAGCAGAGCACAGGGCTCTGACCCGCAGGCTGCTCAAAGCAGGATAGCTGTAGCACACACAGCTGCGCCGGGGCCTCCGGCCATTAAGCAGTTGGCAGCGGGGGTGCCTCAGCCGCCGGAATCAGCGGCACTGACTCCCACGGCACCGAGCCCTGTGGCACTGACAGCACCAGAGCAGGGGTACCCGGCACAGGACCCAACGGTGCTGGAGGAAGCTACCTGCGCAGCGCCGTGCACAGGGGCACCGAGCGCAGCTCCCCAACGGTGCTGAGGTCCCCGGCACAGGAGGGGGTGGCGCCTGCTTTGCAGGTATGGGGAAAAGTAAAAGCTAAAATCCAGCACCGCAGCCCATCCCTGGAGGCCACCGCATTGGTGTTATCGCCTAGCTCCCCCCCAGAAATACATCGGGCAGCAACTCCAATGGCCTGCTTCAGACCTCCATCCCCATTCCTTCAACCACCCTCCCCCTGGCTCAGACAACCTTCACCAATCTCCAGTAGGGACCCCCTGTGAATACTGTCACAGAGCATCTCCACCCTTCTCAGCGTCATCACAGAGGTCACGCTCGTCTAGACCCCATGCGTACGTTTTCCGATCATGGTCTAGATCCCCATCACCGGCCCCTTGCCCCTTGCCCCTGCTGTTATGGCCGTCCCTACCATCCTGAGCGCCGGCACAGGGGGTCCAGGTCCAGGGGTGGATCCCCACCCACACCTCGCCAACACCCCTTCACACAGCCTCACTCCCTGAGACGAACACAGCCTTCCCAGGCGGACGTTGGTCCACAGGCCCTGGACCTCCCCTCTGAATCCTCAAAAGGGCAAGCATATGAGCAAATCCAGGAATCGGGGGAATTAGGGGAGGTATATCATAGCGACACCTCTTTGTCCTGCCCAGATGAGGGGATTGTCCCTGGGGACATTTCCCACCCCCTGGACGACCTTAGGCAATTCCAAGAACTATTCAAGAGAGTAGCACAAACACAGGACATTCACATAGCGGAGGTGCAGGAGAAACATCATAAACTCCTGAAAAATTTAAGACCCCTGGCTTCATCTAAGATCGCTATCCCACTAGATGAAGCGATTATGGAATCAGCCACCAACATATGGCAGAGTCCAGCCACTACCCCTCCCACAAATAAGAGGGCAGATAAAAAAGACTTTGTTCCAGCCAAGGGCATGGAATTCCTGTTTAGCCACCCCCAACCAAATTCCCTGGTGGTCGAATCATCACAGCAGAGATCCAAGACACCCCAATGCAAATCAGGAGGGTCAGAAAAAGATGCGAGAAAATTAGACACGTTCGGTACAAAGGTTTATTCCTCCTCTTCCTTACTACTCAGAATGGCAAACTATGCAGCACACCTGTCAAACCACAACTTTGACAATTATTCCAGACTTGCTTCCTTCATGGATTTCCTTCCAGAGGATAAGAAACCGGTGCTGAAAGCGATCGTCGAAGAGGGCTATGTGGCCTCATGAACAGGAGTCCAGATTGCCCTGGATGTGGCAGACACGGCAGCACGCTCCACAGCCACAGCAGTGGTAATGCGTAGAGAATCGTGGCTCCAGACATCTGGCATTCCCAGAGATCTGCAAACAAAAATCGTAGACCTTCCATTTGATAAACAGAAGTTATTCGCAGATTCAACTGACTCAGTCCTACACTCCAGCAAGAACTCAAGAACCACACTTAGGACCCTGGGCATATATACCCTTCCGTACAGGAGGAAGAAGTTTTACCCCCAACAAAGGAGCTATGCTTATCAACCTCAGCGTACACAATACCAATGGAGCTATGACCAGGGATGCCACCACCAGCAGCAACAGTATAGGGCCCCCAGATGATGCCCCCAGCAGGGTCGCACACCCTCGGGGCAAGCCCTGAGACAGCAAGTTTGATGGGTATGTCGAGGACTGCAATATCAACACCATCCCTCAATGCCAATCCCAGCACATGTTCCATCATTGTCTCAAACCGTTCTACTCTCAATGGCAAAACATCACCACAGACAAATGGGTTCTGGAGATTATAGCCACAGGATACACGATCCCCTTCCAATCACTACCTCCACTGAAACTGCCCACCCAGCCCTTCTTCAAGGACCCCTCCCACGAGGCACGGTTAAAACAGGAGGTAGACCATCTCATGTTCATAGGGGTGGTGGGGAGAGTCCTGGAACAATTCCAAGGGAAAGGGTTCCACTCAGGGTACTTCCTAACAGAGAAGAAGGCTGGAGGCCAATCCTGGACCTACGGGCCCTCAACTGGCATCTGTGCAAACAGCGTTTCAGGATGATTACAATTGCCTCCATACTTACGGCATTGGACGATGGAGACTGGTTTGCAGCCCTCGACTTGCAGGACCGCGTATTTTCATATAACTATTCACCCGGCACACAGACGTTTCCTCCACTTCACAGTAGGCAGGGAGCACTTCCAATACAGAGTTCTTCCATTTGGTCTCTCTTCAGCACTCAGAGTGTTCACCAAAACACTGGCAGTAGTATCAGCTTACCTACACAGTCAGGATGTGTTCATTTTTCCATACCTGGACGACTGCCTACTGAAAGGGGCCTCAAAGGCAGAGGTCCTATGCATGATACACGTCACTACAAACACATTCACCTCGTTGGGCCTACTTATCAACCTCTCGAAATCAAAGACCAAGCCTACGCAGAATATAGAGTTCATAGGGGCACACACAGACTCTGCTACATCAAGAGTATACCTGCCCGATGCCTGTTTCCGCACCATCAGATCCCTGGTACAAGTGATGACATACAGCCCACAGTGCCAATCCTAACATGTCTACAACTGTTGGGGCACATGGTGACCACCACGTTCATGGTACAGAATGCCAGGCTGCATATGCAGGGCCTGCAGCATTGGCTGGCGAGCGTTTACAAACCAATAGTCGATACCATCCACAGGGCAGTATCGCCCCCAGCGGAGGTGCGCAGGTCACTGGCATGGTGGGCAGATCCCAAGAATTTACTAGTAGGGGTGCCCTTCCACCAACCACAAATCGCGATTTTCCTTACGACAGATGCATCCCACATAGGATGGGGAGCGCACATCGGCAACAAAGTAACTCAGGGGCTACGGTCCCCTGCGGAAAAGACATTGCACATAAACATACTAGAACTCAGAGGAGTGTTCAATGCGTGCAGACGCTTTCGGAAATACCTGCACGGCAAACTAGTCGGGATAAATACCGACAACACCACCACCATATTTTATATCAACCGGCAAGGAGGGGCCAGATCCCGTGCGCTATGCGTGGAGGCAGTCCGGTTGTGGAACTGGTGCATGGTCAACAATATAACGCAGAAAGCCTCATACCTACCCTGTGTCCACAACGTGAAGGAGGACCAGCTAAGCAGGTGATTTGCACTCACGCACAAGTGGCAGATCCATGCCAATCTGCTCCGACAAGTTTTTCACAAATGGGGGGTTCCCCAAATTGATCTGTTTGCCACTTACAACAACAAACGATGCCCTCAGTACTGCTCCAGAGCGGGCATAGGACAGCGATCCTTGGGGGATGCCTTCACGGTGCCATGAAAGGGCCCTCTACTCTATGCGTTCCCTCCCACGTCATTCATTCACAAGGTTCTAGAGAAAGCCAAAAGAGAGAGAGCACGCATAATACTGATAGTCCCAACCTGGGACCGACAGCAATGGTTTCCTCTGCTTCTGCGCATGTCATGCCTCCCACCACTCCCCCTACCGGTAGTGCTGGACCTTCTCACGCACGCTCAGGGGTCCATAGTGCACCCACACCCTCAAAGACTCCGCCTACAGGCGTGGCTAATCCATGGCTCAGCGCCTTAGACAGCACATGTTCAGAGGGAGTGAAACACGTCTTGGAGTCCAGTCGAAGGACTTCCACCAGAAGGACTTACGCGCAGAAGTGGAAACGATTCATCTCCTGGTGCTCTTCCAAGCAGTTGGCTCCTCAGGGCGTCCCTATAACTGCAATTCTAGAATACCTGCTGGAGCTAAAACAAGACGGACTCTCCCTATCCTCTCTGAAGGTCCATCTTGCAGCTATATCAGCATTTCAACATAAAGAGGAAGGGCCAACCATATTCGCCCATCCTGTGGTCACACGGTTCCTAAAGGGGCTGGTAAACCTGTACCCCCCTCGGAAACCGCTATCGCTGCCATGGAGTTTGGACTTGGTCCTCCACACGCTCTCGGGACCACCCTTTGAACCATTGGCCATGCTACCCCTCTGGCTACTTACCCTGAAAACAACCTTCCTTCTCGCCATCACGTCAGCCTGTAGGGTGAGCGAACTCGCAGCAATAATGGCAACGCCACCCTGCACGGTATTCTCAAAAGAAGCGGTGATCTTACGATTACACCCGGCTTTCCTTCCAAAGGTTTCCTCAGAGTTCCACATTAACGAACCAATAGTATTACCCTCATTTTATCCTAAGCCTCACAACTCTAGCAAAGAGGCGCAGCTGCACCTGCTAGACGTAAGAAGGGCGTTGGCCTTTTACATAGACAGAACTCAGCCCTTCCGGAAAACGGACAGACTCCTGGTGTCTCTCGCACCCAGGTTGAAAGGGGAAGGTCTATCCTCACAAAAAATTTCAAATCACATCGTATCCTGCATAAGACTGTGTTATGAGCTGAGTAAGACCCCTCTGCTAGTTCTGCCCAGGGCTCACTCCACCAGACCGATGGCAACGTCGACGGCCTTCTTCAAAGGCATCGCATTAAGACATCTGCAGACCGGTGACTTGGTCATCTTACGACACCTTTGTCAAGCATTATTCCATGCACCAGGTGTTCGATGAGGATACACGCCTATCAACAGCAGCCCTATCAAGGGCAAGCTGCACATAAGCGGACACCCACCTCCTTAATTGGGGTCACTGCTGGGTAGTCACCTACTGTGGAGCACCCACAGGGACCACTCGAAGAAGAAAGAGCAGTTACTCACCTGTGTAGTAACAATGGTTCTTCGAGATGTGTCCCTGTGGGTGCTCCACTACCCACCTGTCCTCCCCACTTCGGTGCTCTGTTTTCGTGTTTTTCAGAAGCATCTGGGGCAGTTGGTCAAGGAACTGGCAGGGACCAGATTGCGCATGTGACCGAAGGCGCGCGAAGGACCGGCGCGCATTGGCGCATGTGCTACCCAATGGAGACTGCTAAAAATTTCTGATCTGCGGCGCCGGGGCGAGCCCGACACCTACTGTGGAGCACCCATGGGGACACATCTCGAAGAACCATCGTTACTACACAGGTGAGTAACTTCTCTTTTCCCTACAGAACAGTGGTGGTGTCTCTCCCCCCATGAAGCTGATAGCATAGAACAGCTGTGTAGAGGAAAGAATGTTCAGTTATCAATGCTCACAACTGTGTGTTTTTCTTGCCACCTCTTCAGGACAGGCTGGCTAAACTTTCTGTTTCCCAGCAGCAAACATTTGAAATAAAATACACACCCAGTACTCATAACTTTAAATACAAAAATGATTCAAGTAGACAATTAACAATTATAAGCAGCAAATCATAAGCTTTTCATAAACACCTCACTTGGTACACATTGTAGGAGATTAGTTGCAAATGTAAACTAGAGGGTGCAACAATTACCTGTCTATATTTCAGCCAGATAACATTACCCTCGGTTTTAGCAACTCTCCTTTTAACACTTCTGACCAGATTTTCAAAATAGCTTTCAACCCATTATACAGACGTTCCAAGAGGTCTCAGCTCCTCTTTAGACAGTAAAGTTAGTGGGAACCAGACTCTTTAAATCTTTCTCCAAGATCCTCACAAAATGAACAGGCAATGTACTTTGCACACTGTGCGTTAGATAATGGCAGTGGCTGGAATAGTCAAGCACACTGGCAAATTAATTTTAATGTTGATAAAAGCAAAGTAAGGCCCATTAGGGAAAAAATAATCCCAACTATACATAACCGAATTAGTCACTGGAGATAGTTCTTTGAAAACGTCCATTTGATGTGCAGCAGCAGTCAAAAAAGCAAACAATGCTAGGAATCATTGGAAAAAGGGATAGAGAAAAAGACAGACTATCATACTGCCTCTATATAAATCCATGATCTTGAATACTGTGTACAGATGTGGTTGCTAAATCTCAAAAAAGGTATTTTGGATTGGAAAAGGATCAGAAAAAGGTTGAAATAAGTGCCATGTGAAGAGAGATTAAAAAGACTGGAAATTTTCATCTTAGAAAGGCAGAATATGATAGAGGTGTACAAAATCATGACAGATCTGGGGAAAGTGAATAATGAAAAGTTACTTATTCCTATAACATGAACCTAAGGGTCACCAAATGAAATTAATAGGTAGCAGATTTAACACAAACAAAAGTATTTCTTCACACGGTGCTCTATCAATCTATGGAACTCCTTGCCAGAGGATGTTGGGAAGACCAGGACTCCCACAGGGTTCAGAAGAGAGAAATTCATGGAGAACAAGTCAGTCAATACTTATCAGCCAGGATGGATAGAAATGGAGCCCTTAGTCTCCATCCAAAGTCTGGAAATGGGTGACAGTGGAGGGATCACTTGATTCTTACCTGTTCTGTTCACTCCTTCTAGGGTATCTGGGATTGGCCACTGTTGGAAGACAGGAAACTGGGCTAGGTCAAGTTTTGGTCTGACCCTGTATGGCTGCTGTTCTGTTCTTGTGAATTAGAGCTCTGGCTGGGGATGCAGGGTTTGAGATGCAGGAGGGTGCTGTGGGCTGGGATGAAGGGCTTTCGTGAAGCACTAGGGGGCTCAGGGCTCAGGCAGGGGATGGGGGTGCTGGAGGGTGACGCTCTGGCTGGATGTGTGGGGTATGGGGTAGGGCTGAAGGCTTGGGGTTTGGGCAGGTGTACCAAACTGGGATAGAAACACTTGGTGGAGAATGGGGGAGGATCAGAGCTGGGTCATGGTGTTGAGGCTCAGGGCTGTAGGCTCTGGACAGTGCTTACCTGAACTGGTTCCTGGAAGCAGTGGCATGTACCACTTCTGGCTCCCGTGCAGAAGTGGGACCACATGGCTATGTGCACTGTAACAGTCTCCCTGCTCCTGGCACCAGTCCCCAGGAAGACAGTCCCGTGCTTAAGGCAAGGGTTAGCCCTCACACTCCAGCACCAAGGGCCCCACTATGGTGCTCAGAAAGTGATGCCTCTGGCTCAGGGTGGGAGTTCAGACCCTCACCAAGGCAACAGCAGACTCCCTGAGCAGGATATGGCAACTTGTCAGTTTGCGGATGCAAGTGTCCTTGATAAAAATGTTGAGGACCATGGTGGGGCAGTGAAGGGCAGGTCCATCCAAGGAATTTCCCTTTACTGCTCTCACTGGCCACTGTCACCCCTCTTGAAGCACTGACTCCACAGCTTCCAGCCTACAGAGAACTGGCCAATGGGAGCTGTAGGGAACAGCACCTCCAGATGAAGGACGCTTGTCGGCAGAGCTGTCTGGCTGTGCCTCCACCAGCAACAACAGGAAGATACTTGTAGGGACCCCTTCATGGTTAGCCCTTACAAATAGGCCTGCTGGGGGTTGGGGGGCTAGAGGCAGAAGGAGAAATTGCCTGGAGCTTTGGGTGATTTAAAAGATCTTGTGCAGTTGCAGCTGTGGTAACAGTGGCTGGGAGCCTTGGGCCCTTTTAAATCACCCAGGTAGGTTGCAGGGATCTGAGGCAAATGCCTTGTAACTACTCGGAGTAAGAACTGGTGGCAGCAGCAGCAGTGCCCACACCTAATGCTGCCATTTAAAGCTCTTTGGCAAACTCCATCCTCTATCCTTCCCACTTCCAGAAAGACCAAAGAAAAGAACTGCTCCCAGCTATGGGATTCAAATACTTCTCTACCCATCTGCTTCTGGGGTTTCTAGTCATCTCTGCAGCTAAAGAGAGAGAGTCAGGGGCAGACCAGTTCAATGCCCCAAGAATAGAGAGCCCAAGACCCTTTTGTGGGACAGACTTCTTCAATGACCCATTGTCAATTCCAGGTAGTAAACCATCAGGTGCGGGGGGAAGATTTAACTTTAATCTGTGGAACTCGCTCATGAAATTTAAGGACTTTCTGCCCCAAGACTTAACCTGAGAGCTCATACTAGAGGAGGGTATGACTGCACTGATGTTTTTACCAGATGGCCTTGGACACCGCCCATTTGGCAGCCAGGGTGGTTACCTTGGCTGTGGTTATGAGGCGCAGTTTTGTCTTCAAACTGCAGGCCTGTCACAGGGGACGCTATGCTTCATCCAAGACCTCTTTTGACTAGGACGGACACTTTGCGGAGCAGCCAGATGCAATACTGCATGAACTCAAGGACATTCAGGTGAGCCTCCATTTGCTGGGCATGCGTACTCTATAGTCAACAATTAAACAATTCAGGCCACCCCCAACCTCCTAGGGCTGGGCCACCTGGGCAGGGTCCTGCTAGATTGAAGAAGGGACGAGGACAGAAGTTTATCACCATCCTGCCACTTCCCACTGACCTGCAAAGCACTTGGGGGAACTGAAGAACTGGTTTTGATGAGGCTCTTGAGAGCAATGCCCCAATCACTGTGGATCCACTTTATCCCTTTCTCAACCATTTACCTCCTTTCCAATCAACTTTGTTGAGAGTCAAATTGGACTGATTGGTGCTAGAAATTGTATCTCTAGGCTACACCTTCTAATTCTTGGCTACATCCCTCCCCTGCCTCTCTTCCCCATCTTTCTTCAGCGACCCTTCCCACAAGCAGCTCTTCATTCAGGATGTCAAAAACTACCTGCAGCTGGGGGTGGTGGTGAAGGTCCCTCAAGAAATGAGAGGGGAAAAGGGTTTCACTTCCACTACTTTCTAATATCAAAAGGAGGCCTATGATCTATTCTGGATTTGTGGTGACTCAAGACTGAGCCTCCTTCACCCGCTCCCTGGATCCAGCAGACTGGTATTCCGCATTCAAACTCAAGGATACTACTTTTTGTATGCTCGTCCTCCATGAATGCAGATGGTTCCTCTGTTTTATGGTGGTCCAGCAGTATTTCAGGTTTATGGTGCTGCCCTTTGGGCTCTTGTTGACCCCACATGTATTCACAAAATGCACAGCCCCAGTAACCACTTACCTGAGACGTCAAGATATCCAGCTCTATGCTTTTCGTGACGATTGGCTCATCGGGGTGGATCACGAGATCAAATACAGAGGAATCTTGATCTGATGCAATCCACCTGCCTCACCTGTACCTGTTAGTAAATTAAAAGAAATTGACTCTCATACTAGTGCAACAGGTAGAATTCATAGAGGTGGTCCTCGACTCTATCTGAGCCTGAGCCTTCAGTCTGAAGGCCAGTTTGCAAGCCATATTAGATTTGATCTAAAGGGTTGATATAAAGATCACCCACTCACCACTGCTTGAAGCTGTTAGGCCACATGGCAGCTTACACTTACATGATCTGTCATACCTAGCTCCATCTCCAGCCTCTGCAAGTGGGGCTGGCATTGGGCCACATCCCCAACTGGCATAATCTGGACCTGGTAGTCAGGATACCAGACCACATTCAGCTGTCACTGGTATGGTGGTTGGCTCCCAGGTTCCCTTTGTGGTGCTGTCCCTGACCCTGGTTTCCAATGTCTCAGACCTGGACTTGGGAACCCAGCTGGGCAAGCTTAGCAAGCTGGGCTACTGGTTCTGGGTTGGTCACTCCCTTCACATAAATGTCAGGGTAGTGTGCTTGGCCTACCAGGCTTTCCAATCCTACCTGGAGAGAAAACAAAAAAGCAGTTAAGTAGCACTTTAAAGACTAACAAAATAATTTATTAGGTGAGTTTTCATGGAACAGACCCACTTCTCTGTCCCACGAAATCTCACCTAATAAATTATTTTGTTAGTCTTTAAAGTGCTACTTGACTACTTTTTTGTTTTGATAGTATACAGACTAGCACGGCTCCCTCTCTGTTACTCTTCAACTGGAGAGAAAAGTGTTTCAAGTCCTGACCAACAATACTGCTGAATAGTTTTATACTCACAAGCAAGGCAGAGCCAGCTCTGTCCAAGCCTTTTGTCTGGAAGTTCCCTGGTTCTGGTACTTTTGTGTGCAGCCTGCCATTCATCTCGTAGCTGCACACTTTCCAGGAACCCAGAATGCACTAGCAAATTGCCCCTGCAGAGCCTTCTCATCATGCCACAAATGGTCACTCCATCCCAAGGTGGTCAGCATGACCTTCCAAAAGTGGGGAGCTCCCCAAGTGGATTTTTTGGGCCCCTCAGAACAGAAAATGCCACATGGTCTGCTCAATTCAGGTGGTTAAGTGGCTTCCTGTCAGATGCCTTCTTACTCCTGGGGTTGGGGACTGTGCTGTACATCTTCCTACCAGTGCCAGTAATCCACATGCCCCTCATGAAGATCACACAGGACAGTACAAAGGTAATCCTGGGTTGGCCTTGCCAACACTGGTTTGGTGTGCTTCCTTTCAGGCTGGATCTGCTGTCCCAGAACTACGGAAGTCTTCTGTACCGAAAACGGACAGCACTGATGGCTTGGGGGCTGCATGTTTAAATGCACAAGAGTTTGGGTGGTCAGTCCAGATCTGACAAGTCCTGTTGGGCAACCAGAAGCTCTCCATGAAGGTGACCTACCTGGCCAAAAGGATATGGTTCATAAGGTGGGTCTTGGACCACAGTATCAGGCCTGCACAGGCTTTGCTGCTCTCAATCTTAAAGTATCTTGTGCATCTCAATCTCCAAGCTTGTCCCTTCCATCAATTAAGGTCTACTTGGCCAGTTTATGAGACTTTCATCCTCCATTCCAGGACAGCTCAGCCTTAGCTTACGACATGAGTCTGTTTCTTTGCAAGGTCTGAAGCAACTTGACCCCCACCCCTCCTAGACCTGGGTCTAGTGCTGGTGCAATTTGTGGAGGCCCCTTTTGAGTCACTGGCTTCCTGTCTTCTCTTTCTGCTCTCCTAGGTGTTATTCCTGCAGGTGATAATGTCTATCCATAGGGTCTGTGAGATTAGGGCATTTACCTTGGAGCCATGCCATATGGTGCTGACAAGGTCCAGCTGTGACTGCACCCAACTTTCCTGGCTAAGGTTGTTTCGCTATTTCACATAAGCCAGAGACATATTCTTGCCTGTCTTCTTCCCAAAGCTGCATAAATCTGAGCAGATGTATAGATTACACTGTCTGGACATGTAGAAGGTGCTGGCCTTTTACATCAAAAGGCCCCATATTTGTGGGACTGAGTATCAGTACTTGCTACTACTGAGTACCAGCACCTCAGCAGCCCCAGATGCTGTGTTGCTCATGTCCATGCCATTACCTGTCCTCCTACCCCTCTGTAAGAGTGGCCAACAAGCAGGAACTGAAAGTACACAGGGCTGTTGGTGCTTGATATATCAGTGTATGAGCGTGACACTCCAGAGGACACCATGGCTGATCCTATACATACTGCTAAGGCAAAAATCTCTGACAACTGTGCATGTGGGTGTGTATGTACTTAGAATGCACATGAGCAACATTTCTTGAAGAACACCACTTAGGAAAGGTAGGAAGCCATTCTTCTTTTTTTATGTGTACGTTTGGGTTTATAATAATACATACATTGCCCTGCATGCTTTGCATTACCTCTGTATGGCACAAATCAGCATTCTTTCATAGTTACTTTCCTTCAAGCTTAATGAAAAACAGCTCAGGCTTGTAAAGATTTGTCATTTTTAATCCCTAGGGAAAATCCTATTAGAGTTCTATTTAGTGATTCTGAAGTCATTATGAAAATTCTAATTCACATGCAGTAAACTCAAAGCCAGCACTGATCTAGTCTTGTTCACTGTAAACATTTTTTAAAAAATTAAATCATGAAGTATTGAATAAGTACTTCATTACACATTATATAGAGTGGTTCCTGTACTCTCCAGCTAATGGCACTGGAAGTAAGCCATCTTCCTTGTTTGTGTTTGTGTTTCTAGCAGGCATTATCATACAGTATTTTTTTATTTATGCATGAATATGATGCAATAATAATATTTAATCAAAGTAGAATAGGTCCTCAAAATTATATCTTGTCATCAGAACACAGGAAAATAGAAGGCTGTGTACCAGTTTTGATACCTGTTGCAATCCAGCTTCACAAAAACTACCTGGATCCTTTACTTTTCATATCTAGGAATCCAGCCCCTTTGCTGACAACTGTTTGCCTGCTCCACTGAACTTTCCAGGTGGGTCCACTCTCTTAGAGGAGTCTTTCCTAACATACTTTTCTGGAAGCTTTTTAAGGTGAGAGACCATTTTTCCATTTGGTAGCTGCTCCTCTCGTCTAACTGATAAGTCTTATCTTTTCCCCCTTTCTCATCTTCCTGAGGAAATGGGCCATACTCTCAAAATATTGTTGTGCATAGGCAGGCTATGATAACTCATCCATTCAGCCTTCTTGAAGGGCAGTGTCCCAGCTGTAGTACCTGTGCTATAATATGTGAGAGAAGAACAGAAAATTATACTGGACAAATACATTGCAACAGTGGTGACCTCCATATGAATGGAAAATGCTATAATTGTAAAATATGGTTATAGTTGGAGGACCAATCAGCAGAATCCTCTCCATACATCTTTCGGTACTTTTGTCCCATTGCTGTCTTGTGTTACCACAGAAAAATGTTTCTCTTGCCATACTCCATGGCAAGGTGGTCTGGTGCTAAAATAGGGACTTACATGCCATCGATCACCCCCCTGCAGTTTGGGAATCCCACTGCTACAAAATTATCCACTATGTCCTGCACATCACAAAGACAATCCTGTGTAGTAGGAGTTGATTTAATGACCCTGCACATGCTGCCTGCAGTGAATTTCCTGACTCCGAACTGATTTCCAACTGACTGGCAGTGATCTGGCATTACAAGTTTCCACAGTACACGTGCCTCGCACTTCTCAGCTGTCAGAATGGCTCTCGTTTTACTGTCCCTGCCTGGGAAGGTTGGGGTGAGTTTGGTGACCAGACCCACGAATGTGGCCTTCTGCATCTGAAAGTTCAGCAGTCACTGCTCACCATACTACTGCTCATCATCCCACCTTGAGTCCAGAACCAGTGCTTGACCATCTGCAGCTGCTCCACGAATACTGGCAACAGCCTTGAATTATGTCTTTCTGTTTCCCACAGCCATCTAGCCATCAAGGAACCATCATTTTCACTGCAGCTCCTCTTGTGGTTTTGCTCGGGTGCCCTGTGCTTGCAATGCTCATGACAATAGTACTGAGCTGCCCATGCTGCTGCCAGAGTGGTGAGCAGCGAGAATGGATATGTGGGTTTGAGGGACTTTGAACAGACAAGAACTCTAAGCTTCTCTGGGTCCATGCTAGCCTTGTAATGGTGTGTGCGAGGCTAAGAAAAAGTGGCACAAAAAAGCTTTTTCCTGTTGGTTTTCACAGGGAGGGTGGAGGGAGTGCAATGCACTCTGGGACGCTAACATCACACACCCACAACCAGAAACTGGGACCAAAACCCAGAATGCCAGGGGGCAGCAGGAACTGCAGGACAGGAGCCCACAATGCATTGCTGACACAGTCAAACCTAGCAAAGTTAATGGGGACGCACTCCATCAACCTTCTGATCAGGTGTGGACAGGCACCCTAATTTTTACAGAACCAAGTGGTATAAAGTCGACTTTAATAAATTCCACTTACTCTGAGATGGGGCTGAACCAATGGGAAGTTGAACCCTGGCTTCTAATCATCCCTGCACAACTCATTTCAGTCTCCTGAAGCATTGAGAAACTTCCAAAACCATTCTGTGCCAGCTGGTATTGAGTTGAACACTGGGGTGGTAGCCTGGAGGGTATTTTATTGCTGTCTGCATCAGTACCAGTGCACTCCTTGTGAAAATGCACATCATCAACACAAGAAGTGTAGTGAATATATGCACAAGCAATTGTAATAACTGGTAGCTGGATGGTGATGTAATTTAGGTCAACAGAGTTTTGTAGCATAGCTATGACTTGAGAAAGAGTTGCAAAGTAGGTTTCTGTTCATCTTCAGAGGCATCTGTGATAGGGTTGGTTCCGATGCAATTCCCTGTTCTAGCTGGAGGGATTGTCATTCCCACTTATTTTTCTACTAGAATAATTTAAAGCTCTGCTTCATCCTCTTCCGTTCTGTGATTCATTGCTTGCCGTTTTCTATTAGTGATGAATGTGTGAATAAAGATGTGCAACTGAGTAAGAAATGTCTGACCTGATAATTTTCTTTGTTAGCAGCTTCTCTTCTAATTCATCCAACTCTGGTACACTGGTAAATTAGCAGAATACAGATTAATTTTTCCCTAATTGGAGGCTTAAATGTATAGTTGTCTTAAAGTTAGTTAATACATTATATCAAGTTGTTATCTGAATGCTAATAATGGGTTGCTGAAGCTTTGGAATAACTCTTCTGGTGGCCTGAGCTGAGAGTGGGGCTTAAGCATAGAGCCTCAGCTACAAGGTTGGACTTCCAAATTTCATTGATAGGGGCATTATCCTATTAGTACTGAGTAAGGAGGGAAACTTGGTAATAACTTTCTCATTCAATCAGATAAAAGCCATGTTTTAACTAACTGGCTAGCTTCAAAAGCTGAACTTTGTTTGATGTTCAGAAGACTCTGTGGTCTTCAGTATGCACAGAAAGAGAAACTTTAACTTCTGTTTGTTCAGACCCTGCAGGTAATTACATTTATTTCAATTGAGATTGAAGTCTACAGGCTAGTTTCAATTCAGATTTGCCTTTTCAAAGGGATTCCTGCGTAAATACCAGCTCTTTGTCATTAGTCTCATGTACTACCAAAGCCATGGTTTGGTAACGTTAACAAAGTGCTCAGGTCAGATTGGATCAGATCAGCCTGAGCAGCCGTCACCAGCTCTCTTTCCCCCTTGTCAGGGGAATCACCTGCCCCTGCTGCAGCAGCATCTGCTGGGGCTGAGCTGGGGAAGTGCTGTGCTCCACCAGCTGACCAGCCCTTTAAGAGGGAGATCCCCTGCCCACCCCCACCATGGCAGCAGCTGCTGGGCCTGAGCTGGTGTCCACACCCCCACTCGACTTGTGCCAATTTTGACTTACGCCAGGTTTCCCAGGAACATAATTCCTGCACAAATTGTTGTGTATTGTTTATATGATCTTCTTTGTTTAGTTGCAGCAACAAGGCTTGCAAACAAAAAAAAAAGGTGGGGGCGGGATGCTATTTTGATTTTTACTTGTAACTTGAAACTTTTGTGTACCTCTCTTTGCTATCTAGTTATATATATGTTTAATGAGTTGACAATTATTTATGTACTTGAACAGAAACAGTGAGGGATTTGCTGTATTTGGAACTGAAGCAGATATTTTATTCACGTAATCTTTATGAATTTTATATTAAATACTTGATTGACTCCACGGTGCCAATTACAGTAGAACTTCAGATTTATGAATATCTTGGGAATGGAGGTTGTTCATAACTTTGAAATGTTCATAACTCTGAACAAAACGGCTGTTCTTTCCAAAGTATATAGTTGAACACTGACTTAATACAGCTCTGAAACTTTACTATGTGTAAGGAAAATGCAGCTTTTAACCATCTAAATTTAAATGAAACTAGCCTAGAAACTGTCTTCTTACCTGCCAAATCTTTTTTTTTCAAACTTCCCCTTTTTTTAGCAGTTTACATTTAACACAGTACTGTATTCGCACTTTTTTTTCTTTTGCTGAGTTACTGCACATTTCCAGTTGCAAATGAGGTGTGTGGTTGAGTAGTTAGTCTGTAACTCTGGGGTTCTGCAGTATAACCAGTTTTGGTGGTAGCTTCCACAAGGTGACACCTCCAGTTAATTTTTACAAAGGTCATTGATCTGATTTCAGAAAAGATTATGTTTAATGTTATTGCTGTTGAGCCTGACTTATTTTAACCACCAACCTGCAGATGAAAGGCCAGATCTGTCTTTCTTTTGCCACCAAGGTCTTAGCTGTTATTAGTGTAATTGTGATTTTATGATGTATTTATACTATTAAAATAGGACTACACAGTGCCAACTACAGGGTACTATCACTCTTAAGATCCAGGCCTGAAAAATTATTTATCCAAAGTTAAAGCCTTATCATAGGCTTTTTTGTCCAAAACTGGCCAATCCAGTTCTATGTACAAGCACCTCACCTTAAAAATTTAGCTAATATCCTTCAAGGAGGAGAAAGACTTTAAAAATAAAAACAAAGCCACAAGGATTCCAGGAACAAGCAGTTACAGCATATGAATTCAGCAGTGGGGAGAATTTGGAAACACTTGAGATTCAGGGACCCTCTTTCAAATGAGGTAACTTTAATAAAGCATATCTTTTTTAAGATTTCCTAAGATGCCTTTCACTGTTGATATTTCAGTACTATACAAAAACTAAGGATGCTTTGAGGATTTAATTCAAAGCTTACCGATGGCTTTTGGAAACTTTCTATTTGCTTCAGTGGTCTCTGGATCAGTCCAGAGAATGCCCTACTGATGACAATATTGTCATATCCTCTTTCATTTTCTATGTACTTGTTTGGCTGGTTCTCTTCTTATCTTCTTTATTGTCTTTAGTCTCACCAGTTGTGGATTGGCTCTGGCAGGATGGTATTATCAGGGTTAGGTCTCATCAAAGAGGTGTGTTTTTAAATCTAAAACTCAACATGGTCAAGATGTAGTTCCAAGTGATTGACTTGGGAAGGGTGTTCCACACGTGCCTCTGCCTCTGAAAGTAATCTGCCTTTGCAGCTTGAATTGGTCCAAACTAAGCAAAATGTGGAATAAACCATCAAAATATTTTAGGCAACAGCATTGGTTAGATCAGTGAGGTTCTTGTGGCAAAGAGGGAAGCGTCAAACATGCTGCTGTGAACCATTAACTATTCTCTGTAGTTATCCAGCCAGTTATGCACCCACCTTATAGTAGCCTCATCTAAGTTGTATTTGCCTAGTTTATTGATAAGGAGATTGTGTGAGACTGTATCAAATTCTTTACGAAAGACAAGGTACACCACATTCACCACTTCTCCCTTATCCACAATACTTGTTATCCCATCTAAGAAAGCTATCAGATTGGTTTGACATGATTTGTTCTTTATAAATCCAGGCTGGCTATCACCTTATTTTCTTCCAGATGTTTGCAGATGAATTATTTAACCACTTACTCCATTATCTTTCCTGGCACAAAAGTTAATCTGACTGGTCTGTAGTTTACTGGGTTGTTCTCATTTCCCTTTTTACAGATGGGAACTATATTTTTGCCCTTTTCCAATCTTCTGGAATATTTCCCAATTTCCATGACTTTCCAGAGATGATAGGTAAAAACTCAGATACCTCCTCTACCAGCTCCTTCAGTATTCTAGATGCATTTCATCAGGCCCTGGTAACTTGTAGACGTCTAACTATTCTGAGTAATTTTTAACTTGTTCTTTTTTTTATTTTATATGTTCATCCCCTTCTCACTAGCATTCACTGTGTTAGGCATTCCTTCATCATCAGACTTCTTTGTTTCTAATCTAACACAGAGACTCTCAATGTGTCTGTCTCCTACGTCCACCTCCACCTCAGTTCAGGTGTGTATATATTTAATATATAAGGCAACTCCTCCTTGTTTACCCCTCCTGTCCTTCCTGAGTAAACTGTACCCTTCTATGCCAATATCCCAATCGTGTGTATTGTCCCACCAAGTCTTTTTGATACCAAGTATGTCTTAGTTGTTTTTATTTATTAGTACTTCAAGTTCTTCTTGCTTATTACCCATACTTCTTACACTTGTATATACGCATCTAAGATAATGATTTGATTTTCCTCCTGGTTCTGCCTAGACCCTCCTTGTTCTCTGTTATTATAGACCATGTTCCTTCCCATTTCCGACCCAACTCCCAGGTCTCCATGTCATCCCTTCTGGCCTGGCAGAAATGTGACACAACCCATTTACCTCACGGAGGACCAACATACATACAGGATTTCCCTGACATAGTAATTTCATAAAACCAGCCAAAATTCAGAAGTGGTACAGATCGAATTCCCAGTTTGTCACACAAAGTCTGACTGAATTGTAGTGACTGACCTTTCTGGCTTTTGCTCCTAATTATATAGAATGGAGATGTCTGACAGGCTGTTTCCAGCTTTAAAAATCAACCTTTTTGCTATCAATCATTATCTGCAAAATTGAATCCTTTACACTGCTCTGTCCACCAGTAACTTTGTTTCTCTGTCACCAACATCGTGGTATGTGCTGTATGTCGCTAAAACGACACAATCAGCTTTGTCTTGGCACTTGCCCTCACCTTTTGTTTTCACTACAATTACTGAATTGTTAGATCACTGTGCCCCTAGAGAGTCTGATAAGCCCTTCCCTGTTTGAGAACATCTTTGCTAGCACAATACTCAGAAGATTCTGAGATACCTCTGTAGCTCCTCCTCTCCCTTTTGGGTGTGTGGATAATATTTTAACATGGAGGAGTCGATAGATGTTTCTTTATACTTTTAAGAAATTATAGAATCATGCATGTTAGAGATTAGATTGGCTCATTCCCCTGTAAATGTGGGATGTAATTCTTTGGCACAGGATCTGAGTAAATTGAGAATAAACCTGTTTTTGGAAAATAACTTGAATGCTCTGATCCTTAAGCTGGAAACTATGATGCACGTTGTGTCCTCTTACTCCCATAAATAGCCCTGCTGAAGTCAATGGTGCAACTCATATGATTAAATTTAAGCACATGTGTAACTGTTAGTTGCATCTAGTTCACAATTCCAGACTTACCAAGTCTCACTCTTTTGTGAAGGGTGAATTTTAAGGGTGTTTCACTTCCCCTGTCCCCAAATTGGAGAATTCTGTGGTAAGTTTTCAGAGATATACAGGAGAAAGCTTTAATTTTCTTTTTAAAATAGCTGTTCACAGTGCCCTAGCATGAGATACCATGTCAGATATATGCTGGGCTCATTTAACAAATAAGGCATCACAGTCTTTACCCTAATGAATACACAGTCTCATTAGCAAGTGATGCTCACAATGTCTGAATTTTCTGGGAAGGGCTGGACTGCACTATAACATCACATTTATTATTTTAACAATGCTTGAATAGGGGTTTGTTTTTTGATTAAGAGACAAAACGATTTACTAGTTCCCACCCAGCACAAACTGTTCCTCTGCACCAGTCCAACACCTGCCAACTTTCACTCACATTAACAATAGTAATCAGCGATGACTCAAAACTGAAGCCTGTTATCCTCAGCAACACGCAGATTTCAGTGGTTTGGAGAAGAAGAATCCGAGTTCTGCTTTAGTAAAACCGAAGTCTCAAGCTTCATGTATTCAGCAAATTGAAACTCACCCTTTTGCCTATCAATTGGCCAGACATGAATCCTTGCTCCCAAGCACTCCGTTATTTCTCTACGAGGGGGAACCCTGGACCCTCACTTTCCTATCCATCAGGGGGATTCCTGCAACCAGTGGCCTCCCTTCCTTTTCCGGAGGGCCCCTGAGAGGACTTCCCACACTTTAACTGGCCTCTTGCCTTCTCCCTGTAGGGAATCTGCCCTCCCAACCCCCCTTCTCCTGTCCCTATGGGCGATCTCTGTCCCCTCCTACGCCCCCTCCCTATCTCCTGTGGGGAATCCCCTGTCCCTGTGCTGGGGATGCCCAGCCCTATCACTTCCTTCCCCCTCCCTGTGGGGGATCCCCACCGCCTAACCGTCCCCATCCTGCCTCCCTGAGGGAGGTCCCCACTCCCATCGCCCCATGGGGGACCCCGCCCCCCAACCGCCCCTTCTCTCGCGGGGGAGGACTCCGCCCCCCTACCAGTCTCGTGGGGGGGGGGGAGGAATCCCCGCCCCTGCCCCTCTCCGGTAGGTGGGGGGAATCCCGCGCCCCAGCGGCCTGTCCGGCTCCTCCCGGCCCCGGCTCTTTCCGGTGCCCTCCCCCTGCCCGGACTGCCACATCCTCCGCTGACATCAGCCCGCGCCGCCATATTGGAGGAGAAGCCGCGGCCGCTGCCTGCTCGGTTGCTCCTACTGCGGGGGGGACCCGGCCCGTCTCTCCCGGCCGAGCCCTCCCTCATGCGGCCCCCCGGCCGGCCGCAGCCCCGGCGCGGCTAGCGAGAGCCCAGCACCCCGGCCCAGTCCCCACGCCGGGCTTTCTCCCGCCCGCCCGCCGGAGCCATGACTTCCCTGACCCAGCGCAGCTCGGGCCTGGTGCAGCGCCGCACCGAGGCCTCCCGCAGCGCCGCCGCCGCCGACAAGGAGCGGGTGGCCGGGGGCGGCCCCGAGGAGGAGGGCCGCCGCGACGAGCAGGGCGACGACGAGAAGGGCGACTCCAAGGAAACGCGGCTCACCCTGATGGAGGAGGTGCTGCTGCTGGGCCTCAAGGACCGAGAGGTGCGGAGCGGGGCGGACGCGGGTGGGCCGGGGGAGCTGGGACCTGGCGGGGGGGGGGCTAAGATCTTGCGGGGCAAAGGCCTGGCGAGTGGGGGGGAGGTACACTGGGGAGACTGGGGTCATGGGGGGCTCGAGGATCTGAGGTGGGGGCTGGTACACGGGGGGGAATAAAGGCCTGGCGGGGGGCGGGGTTGGTACATGAGCAGGCGATGGGGGACAGGGACCTGTGGCTGGGATCTTGGCGGGGGCAAAGGCCTGGCCAGGGGAGACAAGGACCTGGTGGTGGGGGGAAGATATCCTGGGGGGACCGGGATTTAGGGGGCAGTCAAGGACCTGATGGGTGGGGGTGGCTCTGTCTTGGGTGGGGGGCAAAGGCCTGGTGAGTGGGGAGGGCCTGTCAGGTGGGGAAGTGCTGTTTGAGTGGGCAGTGGGGGCAAGTCCTTCTGGCTGGGACCTTGGGGGGTGGGGGACAAGAGCCTGACCAGTGGATGTGCGGGACTGGATCTCGTGATGGGTTCTGGGACCTAGTGCCTGGGGAGCCTGGGATGGTTTTGGGGGCGGCAGAGGCCTGGCAGGTGGGTGGAACCTGGAGTCTGGGGAGGTTAAGGGCCTACTGGGAGGGGGAGGGAATGAAACAGGTAGCAGGGACAAGGATCTGGTGGCTGTGGATGCAGTGGTTTGAGCAGGGGGCAAGAAGTGGGGGCTTAGATCTTGGGAGAGGAGCCTCAGATTTGCTGGGGGGGAGATTAGGGAGAGAGCCCAGGACCCCATTGTATGTGGGGGCGGTGGATGGGAGAGAATGCGTAGCTTAGGTCCTGGCTGGCAGGTGGATAGAAGGCTGGGGTTTTAGGGCATATGGTGGGAGAGCTAGGATTTGGGGCAGTAACCAAGAATCTGGTGAGGGGAAGGCTAGGATGTGTGGTAAAGGAAAAAACTTAGGATCTTGTAGCAGGGGCTGGAATGCCTTTGTCTGTTGTCTTTGAGAGGAGTAGTGATTCTGGGGAGGAGAGGGCTTGGGTGAATGTAAGCAGGATGGGGACTTTGGGTTTAGGGATAAAGGCAGAGACCTTGTTGGTGGGTGGTCAGGAGTCCATATACTATGGGTTACTAGGCCAGAACTGTGACATTATACCCACCCTCTCAAAGCTCATTTGGTTTCTGGTGTATGGGAGAATGTCTCCATTCCATGTATTTGGTTTCATGCAATAAGATGGAATTTTGTTGGGTTGGGTGCTAAATTAATTAGATTGCCAGTTTGGAGATGTAGGTGTGGTCATACATACATTTTGCTTGAAACAGTTCTTGACCGTAATCAGTTCTAGTCTGCTGTACCTCTTTAAAATACCAGAAGATATGTTTCTGACAAAAAGGGGCTTCAGACACTAGGAATGGGGTAAATGCATTAATCGCAGTAGTGTGCAGTTTTATATTGTTTCTTTAATTTAAAATTTGAAATTTATTTTTAGTTATGTTTGCAATGTGATTATAGAAGTGTCTGGTTCATTTCTACCAACATCTTTTCTTTTTCTTTTTGTTTCTTTTCGTTTTGTTTCGTTTCTTTTCAGGGGACAAAGAGGTTTAAATAGCATTAACGAAAATAAATCCCTGTAGGAACAATCCTACAAAAGGGGATGGATTAATATAGTACACATTATATATGAATGCTGGTCTTTCATTCAGGTTTGATGTCACCTTTAAACTTGAAGTTCTGATCTGCTTTTCAGGCAAACTAGCAAATGCAGACAGCTGTGCAACATCTGTTGTCCAGCAGGACCATGGATTTTGCAGGCTCAGAGTCCGGGGGCTGGAAAGTGGAAGGTGCCAGCCACACCAGCAGCAGGAGCCTAGGGAAGAGCAAGCTGGTCTGACAGCAAGCGGGGGGCAACAGCAGCCAGGGATCCCAGGCCACGAGAAGGAGCAGGGCATGGGCTGGTAAGCTGGCCTCCCATCGGGGTAGCAGCAGCTTATCGCCAGGGCCAGACAGGAGGCTGCAGCCCAGGGAAACTGCAGTCAGAGCTGTGCAGAAAGGTGCAGGCCAGGGAGCAATGTCTCATCCACAGGGCTGGGTGGGAAACCATGGCCCTGGGAAGCGATGTCTGGGTCTGGGCCTTGGTGGGAAACTGCAGCTGGGGAGGGGTGCCTGGGGAGTCTGCAGGAGGGGAGAAGGGGTTGGGAAGCCATGGCAAGGAGCCCAGGAGCAGGGGCTGAGACCAGCAGGGAGCAGAATCGACCACATCTGCTCCAGCAAAATCCCTGGTCCCAGACCCTTGACATCCTGAGGGTGCCAGACTAGAGAGGTTGAACCTGAACTGTTAAATTGTATGTGTTCATTAATAAAGTCTGATGTGAGAGGAGACTGCTTTCATTATGTTTGTACGACTTTTGTTGCACAACATCTAAAATTAAGTAATCTAATAATGGTTAGATTGAGAAGCAGCTGGTATAACTGACACATTGTTAAAAACAGGTATATGAATAGTGTCTTTTATTAGATCCCTGTTTCCTGTCTCTTGTGTGATACTTACTGTTTTAGTCCCTGTTCTTGTAATTGGATCTGCTTGGGTCGGACTTTGCACTTTTATGAAGTCCCAATAAGGTCATGAGCCCTCACACGGACCACCTTTGTGAATCTGATGGCAGGTATCACGACTTTATGCCCTGGTTCTGTGTACATTTGCACATTCTTAACTTTACACACCAGAGTAGTCCCACTGAAGTAAGGGTAAGCCTGTGCTTGAAGGCTTTACAGGATTGGGCCTTAGATTGTAAGCTCTTTTTATTCGGTACTGTCTGTATGTGTGTGTGAGAGAGAGAGAGAATAGCAGTTAACACTTCTTGGGTGTTCCCAGAATACAAATGATCAATAATTGAATTTGGCCTCACAATTCCTTTTGAACAGAATGGTAGTTAGGTGTAACAAAACTGTTTTGTCTTTCTAATAACTTCACGTCCCACAAGAGACTCTTAAGGACAAGGGCAAAAGCAATATGCAGTTATTAAGGTTTGTTACGTTTCATGGAGGTAAGGTGTTTTGTGTCTGTTTTGCTGTTCTGTAAAAGTTTCTGTCTTCAGACCACTTTCAGGGGATACTGCCAATTTAAAATTACATATCTTTGAAAATATTTTACCTTCCATTGCTACAAGTAACCCTTATGTCAGTAAGCAAAAATTGTTTTCTCTTTTTTCAACTAGTCTACTTTGTGCATTTGGCAGCAATTTTTATGGAGGGTCAGTTTAGCTCTTTCTCTCCCTGTGGTTGATTTCATATGTTATTTGTGTAGGTCTTTCTCAGAGTAACAGTCTAGAAAAAAAATTAAAACTGGGAAAGTGTTATGAAACCACAGAAAGTGGTTGGGAGACTTAGGAGCAGGCATAGTACCCAAAACTACTTTAGACACACTTTGAAAATTGACTGAATTTCAAACTGAGTCCTATGTGCTTACTATTGTGAAATGCAATCAACGTCAAACAAAGTACTTGAGTGTTGAATTCTGAAGTTTTTTGTGGCTAGCGTAGCTTTATTCAACTAATATCACATGTTCTCCTAAAAGTTCTAGCTACCTGTCAGGAAAAATTGGTTCAAAATTTAATATTCATGTCTTAGCTAAATCAATAGCTCTATTGTTTCTTTTCTTTGAAAACTTGAGAGCATGTTGGAAAGAGTCTAGAAAGATATATGTTAATATTCTGTAAATATAATTTAATATAATCCAAACTCACCTAAACTGCGTACAGAAGGGACCCTGTTGAAATGGATGCAATTTGTAATTTAAATATGTGGTGAGACTTTACTTCTAAAACAACTTTTTGGAAAAGGTTCAACTAGCAATCCAGACCTTGGAATTTTACACCACTAAATACGTCTAATGCATTGTAGCTTTCTTTGTGGACCCAGTCAAAAGAGAGGCACAACTTTAATTAAATCATAGCAGAACTCTCCATTGGTACCTGCTGTGTGTAAATGCTCTGTACTTGGTCAGTAACACTTGGTACATCCTTGGTATGGAGAAATTTGCTTCTTTTAAAAAGGAAAAATACTTTATTTTAACCACTTGCATTTTCTGCGTGCGGTATACCCATGTCCAGAAAAGTCTGTTGGTCTTTGATTTTTACATGTGATATTGTTCATACAGTCTGAGTTCATTTTTATTTATTTTTTATTTTGTTTTATCCGCATGTACACAGTCATTCTGGATTTTAATAACAAAATAGCTTACAGAAAAATAGTTAAAGTATGCACACATCCATGTCTCATGCATATTGTATTATAAAATATCTCGTTACTGAGGTCCATGTAGGCAAAATACTGACTTACACAGGTTTACATGTTACTTTCATGTGTGTAAGCAATTTTCCATAGAAATATTATCTTTGAGTAACAAACTTCACTGTGACATTCTAGATAAAAATTAAATATTAAAAATTTTTGTACTGTGGATTTTGGAGAGACGGGATATAACTTTTGTATGGAAGACAAAAGAACTGGCAAAATGATGGCCAAAAGAATAATACATGTTTATGATCATTTTTGAGGATTTGTGGGTCTGTAGCATACACAGAACGTTCAGGATCATATTTTTGATTACTACAACAGTGCTAAATTGCTGCATGGTAGTTTTCCATTATGTGTGCATAATTGTCCAGAAATGGTGGATACAGTCAGTAGACACGATCTCTTTCAAGTGCGTGTTATGAAATAGCAATGCATCTGAAGATATCTGAAATAGTTAGTGTAGCTTGAACACTGTATGAGACTGAAATATTCTAAGTCTCTGAGATTTCAATTATTAGCAGCTTTGCATGCTACTGGGACAGTGGAGACTAATGTTAACGGGCAGATGGGTGTCCTTGGGGGAATATTTAATGTATTGGAACACAGTGCATAATTAGGATTCTTTAGGCATCATCACATCTTCAGGAAATTCTGAATTCCTCTGGAAACCCTTCAGAAGTTAAGCCCTAAAAAGAAAGCCCAGTTCACTCAAACATTTTAAAGCAGTTGATTAAAGGAATTGCATATTCCAGAGTGTTTTAGTTTGCTTTCATTTCCCATTTTTAGTTTTTGTGCTTAACGAGTACTTTACTTTTGCTTTTGTAAGTCCAAAGTTTTCTTGATGCTGTGATTGATAAATTGATAAATGATAAATTTTTGATTAACAGAATTACTGTTTAATAAGTAGCTGGCTGTTGCGCATGAACATACAAACTGATAATGATGATGGACCAAAATAACTCCGCTAGCCTTACAAATATTTCGCAACTCTGATAATCTAATTTCCAACTCATGCCGTATTCATTCTTTTCCTCTAGCTTTGCTTTCAATTTTTGTGCCTATTCCTTAAATACAGGGTCTACAGTAATCCCTCAATTTAAATCAAAATTTGCATAAATGGGGCTGGGGGCTTAGGGAGATGCCCAGAATTCCCCCAGCTCGGTGAAATCGGGGAGCAGCAGCACTCTGCCGCCATTCCAGCTGCCCACTTTCATTGGCTGGGAGAAGGAGTGTGGCTGCTGGCTCTAGCTGGGAGAAACTGCTCTGTAGGCAGTTGTGTGCCTTCTGGGCTGGGGTGTGTTGGTGTGTGTGTTTGTTTTTCGATTTGCACTTAACTTGCGTTAATGCTAGTTAAGTGCAAATCAAAATTGCACTTCTTGAGGGTTCACTGTATTTGAATTTATTTAGACAGTTATGGTCATCTAATATAGTACAAGCTTCTGTGACACAGAGGTGTTCTTTTTGAAATAGGATGATGATGGCCTGTTACAGCAGTAGATGAGAAATCACTGAAATATTTTTATTTTACTATATTATGCTGTAAGATGGTGCTTATGAAAGGAACAGTTTGAGGGTTATCCTTTGATGGGCTTACTAAAGCACTTAAGGAAGTTAGAGAAATAAATATAGGGAGGATAGGAAAGTTTGTTTTTATAAAAGTGTAACTTAAAAGAGTACTATAGACCAGTTTGTTCTGAACAGCTCTTGGCTGTCTTTTATACAGTCTTTCACTTTGGGGTCAGTCCCTTTGAAGACTACCAGCTAGTGAACTGGCTGCTTTCCGTAGTAGTTACTTGCTTTTTTTTTTTCCTTAAGTCCTCCTCCTAAAAAAAGCAAATCTTTTCAATCATAGCAATATGTACAAATGTTCCCGCAGTCTTTACAGATGTGCTATAGCTGATGTATTTGGAAAAATGACAAATCATGAAACAAGCCTCTGTGGGTCCTCAGTTTTATTTTCATAGTGTAAATAATTGATATACTAAATACAGATACAGTATTTTAGCTGATTCCCAACTGAAATAAAAAATATTCTGTGGTACTTACTATTATATATTGCAGTCTGCAATTTAGATAAATATAGTAATTTTACTGTAGGCTACAACTGTGAATTTGTCTTGGCACATGCGTACCAAGAATTTTAATCAGGAATTTGTGTAACTTAGGCAGCACTTGACATTTCTTTACTCTTTATGGGCTAGAGACTGGACTGTAATTTACAGAAGAAAAGTGATGTTAGGTAAGGGGTCTGCAACCAAAATAGCAAGAAGAGCCTTTTTTTTAAATTCACTTACAAAATCAATACTTCAAAAGCTGCAATGCATGTGAATACGAGACAGTCCTTAATCATAACGTCAAACCATACTTTTTGTAGCTCCTATTTTAAGAACAGCATGCACACAATGATTTGTAATGGTTATAAAGTTTTGTTTCTTTCACCCCTGGTTTGGTGAGCAAATGAGGACAAGGAAGACACTACACCTGGGGATAGGTTTTGACGCAGGCAGGAGCAATGTTTGCATCAACCCTCTGTGCCTCCCACCTCTCCCTCCCCATTCCTGGGCTTTACCCACCTCATCCGCCAAATCCATCCCCTATCCTCAAGATTTACCTCCCATTCCACAAACCTTCACCCCCGTCCCCATCCCCAGGTTTAACTCCTCTTCTAGTCCTTGAAATTACAGGAAGGATGATCCTGGATATAGGTATCTTTCACCCATATTAATAGTTCTTGTCCTTGCAGAAATAGTATTGAGTATTCTTTTTAAAATTTAATTAATTTTTCTTCCTCCTGTGCCTCTTGTGCATAAGGATTAATGAGTTCTTTTATTAATATGTAATATTTCTTGGATAAGAAGTTTTTCCATACAAACCTGTATTTACATACGTAGCATGTAGAATGTTTTTCATTACAGGATAATTTTGATTTATGCGATTTTGACTTTTGTGTTACTTGGAGTAACGTGAGTCGAAATCAGCAAGTGGTTTTAAGGGAACCAGCAAATCTACTCTTATTGAGCTCCACCTGCCATCTCCAGCCCTCAGCTCCTGCATCTGGAGGAATCTGGGGAGCAGCTGTGCTGCCTGGTCAGTCTGCCCCCCCCCCCCCCCCCCGCCACTTGCAGGAGCCAAGAAACTCCCCTCCACTTGCAGGAGCCAGGAAACTGACCAGCACTGCTGCACTGGTCAGTTTCCTGGCTCTAACAGGTAGGCAGCTGGGAGCTTGGTGCAGTAGCACCATGCAGTTTCCGGCTCCCCGCTACTCACAGAAGCTGGGAAACTGACCAGCACTGCTGCGCCTGGCTCTGGGCGCTCTGCTGCTCATGGGAGCAGGGAGCCAGGCGCAGCCAGGACAAGGATCCCTCCCCACTTACGTGAATTTTGTCTTACGTGTGGTTGCTCAGGCATGCAATCTACCTGTAAGTCAGGGGGTTACTTGTACATAAGTTGGACCATTAAGATTAAAAATAAGTATCTAGCAATCTGTTTTCCCTCCTCCAGCCCTAGGTGTTAAACACCTGCTGCTTCAGTGGACATTAATAGCATTTATCTATATTAAACAGTTTTGCAAATCAAGCTGGTAGGTTCTTTTCTTCTTTCTCTTCGATATTTATTTTAGTAACTTTGTCATCAGCCCTGTAGTAGACATTGGCTTTTCAACCAGTGTCACAATCTGCTTAGATGCAATTCAGGCACTAAAATAGTAACCTGTGTGGACAACTTTAGCTATGAACTGAGGTGGCCTCTATATAACAGCCAGCGTTCACTATTCTGTTATGTTCTTAGTGCTGGGTTGTGTAAGAATGATTTTACAATGTACTTTCAACCTGACTTTCTGTGCTGTTAGTGGTACTCAGTCTTTCATTATCCTACAATCTTAACTGTGGAGATTTCCATTCTTGTGAAAGGCATCTGAGGGCAGACTGGATCTCTTTGACTTGGCAGGGTTCTGAAGCTGCCCCCTTTACACCTCACCCAGATTTCTCTGTCTTCGAAGCAGCACAAACTATAGGCTACTGATCTCTGGTGACGGCGGTAACTTAATTTTTGAGGGAACCTGCAAATCTACTCTTAATTGAGCTTTGGGCTAAAAGTTTTGCTCAGCACTTTCCTGTCTTGCACCTGTGCCAAAGGAGGCAAGGAAAGAGAAAATTCAGAAATGTTTGCTCAGCCTGTCACAAAGAATCTACAGCAGCAAATGAGAAGTCTGTACTCTGGGGAAGATCTTATTTCCCCAATTCCCAGCTAGCGTGTGGTTAGTGACAGCACCAGGGTGTCTTAGTGGGTTCCAGTGAAACATTGTCTTTCTGGAGAAACTGGTAAACTGTATCAGTCACACCCCTTTTCTTCTCCTCCTGTGCCTTACCCCCTCCAACTTGGGGACTTAGCCCATCCCTTCCAGTGGAGAAACCCTGTTTCTTTTATCCCTGTATGTAGCCTCAAGGTCTGATTCCCAGGTAGATGGCTGCGTGAAGGATCCAATTCTCAAATGCCTTGGAGAAAAGGGAATAAAATGACACACATTGTGTGAATCTGATTTCTTCTCTCCACAGTTCACTAGAGAATCTGGGACTGGAATTGATGATAACCCTGAGCTCTGGGTTTGACTTTGGCTTGAACAAGTCAGAGAGAGATTAAATTAAAAACTGACTTTCTTGTAATAAGAAACACAGATAGATATTCAGAAGCAAGAAAAGGCCAAACAAATTGTTTTGATGTAGTTCAACTTGACGAAGTAGAAGTTTCCCAGTGGTATCAAGGAACAAGAAACTCACTTTCCTCCGTGCGTCTCACTTTTGAAAGAAGGAGATCCTTACCCTGAGGATCCAAAGCGGAGGTGTCAAAGAGAGACAGTCATCTGAAACAGAATGTTTTTGCCTTAAGTATGAGTAGCGTATTTTCCTCTGTGTAGATGTGGTAAATGTAGAATCTGAGGTCCAGGACTCCTGTAGATTGTACTCACTGTCAAAGCCCTAAGGCAGCATTTCCCAAACTAATATGGCCATGGACTGCTTTGGGGGTTGGAGCATATTGATGGAACACATACATTCTGGTCCCAGGGAGGGGCATGTGTGTAGGTGTGTGTTTCATACCAAAAACTAGCTGCATATAATACTCAAAAGTTGATTTAAGAGTTAAGTTTTATTAGAAGTCTTTGTAAAATAAAAGAACAAAAAAAAAAGAGAGAGAAAATTATCTGAATGAACAACTAATGTCCTTCCTGATAGGAAGACTGTTAGCAACACTATAATTGAGTATAAAAATTAAAAATGAAGTAGAAGCCCAAAGTAAAACATCATTATAACAGCCAAAAAAGTATGATTAGTGTTGTCCTTTTGTGCAGAAATAGAAAGGATACTATTGTTCAAAAAAAGACTGTCCTGCCTTAAAGCTTAAATTTTTTTAAATGAAAAAGAAACGCAGAACAAGTTAGGTATAGAAAAATATTTTTAAATTGTGTATTTTTATAAATTTATTTTTACAGAAAACTACTGGAAGATAAACCTAAGTAACATTTGACAGTTTTTTAATGAGAAGAGTATTTTTCATCTCTGTTTTGGCACACATAGTAACTGTACTATTATGAATGTGTTATAAATATTAATACACCTACAATCTAAATACTATTCAAATACCTTAGTATTTTTGATACACACATAATTTCTTATATAAATATTTTAGAAGAAATATCTCTAGCATCAAATTTTTTCACAGAACACCTGTTGATGTTGTGTGGAACACCAGTGACCCACAGAACAAAGTTTGGGAAACACTGCCCTAAGGATATGTTTTCTGATCAAGGTACCAACCACTTCCTGAGTCCAAGACTGTAACTCCATTGGTAGGCAAGTTTTTACCTAACGAATCCATCAGCTCATGGGAATAAGGGGACTTCGAAGTAGGCGGGGTCCTTTCGAAAAGGAGCCCCGTCTGGAAGAGCCGCGCGGCGGCGAGGCGCGTCAATTTTGAAGTGCCGCGGCCGCCCGCATGCTAATGAAGCGCTGAATATGCATTTCAGCGCTTCATTAGTAAACTTCGAAATGGCCATTTGCGTGGCCATTTCGAAGTTTGGGGCTAGTGTAGACACGGCCCATGAGTATTAAAATAGCCTATTATAAGGTGCAGTTACAGCGCAACTTTAAAGGTCCTTTTATGCCATCAATATTATCATGGTTCTAGTTGTGGGTAACTCACCAGAATGCTGTGAGGGCGTATAGCTGCTGAATCCTGTGTGTTCTAGCATCATCAACTAATCCTTGACCTTTACCAAGTGACTTTTTATTGCTAGGCCACCTCTGTTTGTATAAACCAGGTCATCTAGGTAAAAGTCAGCATATTGTAGAGTGACCTTCCAAAATTAATGAGAAGTCTTGTGGTACTTTATAGACGAACAGATTTTTTGGAGCATAAGTTTTTGTGGGCAGAGACCCTCTTCATCAGATACACAGGACTTGTCGTTTTTGCAGATACAGACTAACATGGCTACCTCTCTGATACTTCTAAAATTAGACCTTTGTCACCAGCCTTTGGAATTTCAAATTAAACATGGAGAGAACATGACAACAGAAAAGGTGAAAGATCCATTATCCAAAATGGAGTCTGTAGTTTGAAGCCAATACAAGTTTTCTTCTATATGGGGGCTTGGGCCACCCCTCTTTTGATATATGTTCTATCGATTGTTTCAAATGCATCATCCTTATTAAGATTTATCCTGGCTTGGACAGAGCAGGGGGTGGTTTCCTTAAAGAAGAAGCGAATTTATAGAACTTCTGGGAAGTTTGTTTACCTTTATTTTTGCACTCCTAATATTTTTCTCTAAGGAAATGTTGACTTGCAACATGTTGGACATAAATTTCCATTGAATCACAAAGAGAGTGTGTTAGAGGCTGATGTTTCAGAAATACATAATTTGTTGTGACACTTTTATTGTAATCAATTTACTGATTTAATCTTCTTTTCCTCAGAGAAATGGATTTTTGTGCTGTGAACATCATACAATTAAGATAGTGAGGTGTGTGTGTTGGGATACAGGGAAGGGCAGACAAAATCTTATTCTCACATGGTAGTTGAGTTTTTGAGCCACTCAGTCCTTTTACTGATACTACAGATTACTTCTGAGAAGCTGCAGAATGAAGTTGTCTCAGGTGTCATATATAATTGAAGGATCTGTTACAAATGAAAATAGGTTTACTTTATAGCACAGCTAAATAGCTGCATTAATAAGAAAGTATTACCTTACATTACAGCACTAGAACAGTGGTGTCCAAGAGAAATTTAACTAATCAGCACAGCCGTCCCTGTCCATACGCCTCGGGCCAAGCACACCATGAGATTACTGACTTGAAGCCATGCCATGCCATGCGAGCCGCCTGGAGCTGAAGCCCACCAGGGCTGCCACCACACATTTCCCCCACCATGTGGTGGGGTGCATGCATGGAGGGGCACCCCACGTGTGACTCTCTTGAGCTACATTTCACCATGCTACACTGCCCCATTCACCACAATGGGGAGCATATTGGACACAGGGGCGCAAGAATTATTGTTCTGGAAAGCTTGGGGGAGAGTGTTTCCTTATCCTCTAGTAAGGACAAAAGTTCTCATCTGTCCCTCTAGGAAACAAGAGGAAACATTATTTAAGAAGGTGGGATGTTTTTAGGTAAAAATTTAGGAAAGAAAAGTTTCCCGTTTGTTCTTGGTTGAAATTCTTTGGTGTGTATTGTGTAGGAGGTTTGATTAAAATGATCATGGTTGTGTCATTTGGCCTTAATGAACAGGAATCTTATTTCATCTGTACATATAGGACCCAAAGAGCCTCTTACTTTGACCACCTCAGCCATCTAAGAAAATGATCTTTGTGAGATCTTAGAGAGAGGTTTGAGTAAAAAATGAAGCCTGGGTTAAAGTCCTGAGTATGGTGGTGGTGGTCACAATGATCAGGATGGCATGTAGCAGGACATGTTAGAGAGGAAGGTGGGGAGCTCTGTGTTGGCTATGTTTATTTTGATTTGATGGTTAGACATCCACGAAATGTCAGAGAGAGAGAGCCACTAAGATTGTAATGTGAACAGAGATAAGGTACAGAGGAGGGGACAGGACAAGGACCAAGCCCTGTGGAACCTCAGTAAAGTGGTGGGAGGAAGAGGGAGTGGAAAAGGGATCCTCTCAGGTCATTGGAGTAGGAGGAGAACCAGGAGAGGACAGCCATAGAAGCCAAGGGAGGACACGATTTTAAGAAGGGGAGCGTTGCCAGTCAAATCAAAGGCAGCTCATATGTCAAGAAGGATGAAGAGAGACTACTGATTCTGTGTTTTTGCCAGGAAAAAGTCATTAGAAAACTTCAGCAAAATGAGTATGAGCGAACAGCAGAAGCCAGATTGGAGAAGTCTGACAGAGTCTGTAGAAGAGTGGCTGTTAAGTACAGAGATGAATGGGACCAGGGATATGCAGGTTGTACCTCCCTGATCTAGCACTCTGGGGACCTGAGTGGTCCTAAATGAGGGAATTTGCCAGACTAGGGAAGGTCAGGCCTCAGGGCTTGCCTGGGGGGCCACCCTTCCTGGCCATACAGTTCCCAGAGGAGGCTCTTCTTGGGCTGCTGGTGAGTCCTCTCACACCAGCCCAGCTCTAGGCCACTGTGGGGCTGCCAGTGAGAATTCCCAGCTGGGCTGCCCACCAAACTCCCCATCCCCTGCTGGGATCCCCCTGTGAGGCTACCAGCAGAGCTCCCCAGCCCCACCCAGCTCCTCACCACCACAGGGCTAATAGTGGGGATTCCTGTCCCTGGCCAGGCTCCCTGATGGATTCCCAAGACCCTGCTGAGCTTCCCCAGTGGGGCTGCAGGCAGGACTCCCCAGCTCCACTTGTCTCCCTGCCGGCAGAGATCCCTGCCTGGCGCCTCCAGCCCCAGCTGTGCTCCCTGCAACAGGGCTGTCAGTGGGGTGGAACTTGCTGCAGTGGGGCTCTCTGATCCATCCAGGTGTGTGCAAGGGAGTTCAGGAGATGGTATGAATTTACTGTGGGAAGTGAAAGGGTTAAAAGAGGAAAACAGATGAGAAACTTCTGGCAGGGGAAGGGGTGAAGATCATGTTATATTAATTTTCTGTTCGTTTAGGGACAGCAGTAGGGTGGCTAATGAAAATGAGGATATGAAAGTAGCAAGTCAGACTACTCAGTGGGACTAAATTGGGGGCCTGGGTAATCTCCATCCAAGAATGTTCAAGTAATTAACACACGAAATTGCAAGCCTTAGCAAGAACTCTTTATGAATCTGTAAATTTGGGGATTGTACTCTGCAACTGGAGAGTGGCTAATAATGGTCCTGTTCTTAAGAAAGGTAGAAAAGGTGATCCAGGAAACTACAGGCCTGTACGTTTTACTTCATTTGTGTGGAAGGTCTTAGAACATTTGGAAATAGAAAGCATCAAGGTAAGAGAGGCAGACCCCACAGAGAATGGATAGATGATGATGCAGACTGAGAACAATGGAAAGGAATAGTGAGAGAGGCATCAGACACCAATGGGCGCTGAGCCCATGGTTGATGAAGATGGTGACGAGGTAAGACTGGATTTACATTGCTACAGGCAGCTATTTATAGCAATTAATGTATATTTTTCACCTTCACATGACCATAGGAACTTGTTGGCTTTTATTAGATGAGGATCTAGCACATTGTAATGTTAAAACAAAAAGCAGTCAAGTAGCACTTTAAAGACTAGCAAAATAATTTATTAGGTGAGCTTTCGTGGGACAGACCCACTTTTTCAGACCATAGCCGTCCCAGAATAGACTCAGTATTTAAGGCAAAGAGAACCAAAAACAGTAATCAAGGAGGACAAATCAGAAAAAAATGATCAAGGTGAGCAAATCAGAGAGTGGAGGGGTGGGAGGTGGAGGGAAGGTTAAGAATTAGATTGAGCCAAGTATGCAGATGAGCCCCTGTATTGACTCAGAAAATTCCCATCCCGGTTCAAACCACGTGTTAATGTGCCGAATTTGAATACAAAAGCCAGCTCGGCTGTTTCCCTTTCCAGAACAGTGTGATGATTCCTTTTCAGTAACACACATACCTTTAGGTCATTGACAGAATGCCCCATTCCATTAAAATGTTGACTAACTGGTTTGTGGATCTGGAGTGTTTTGATGTCTGTTTTGTGGCTATTAACCCTTTGTCTAAGGGAGTTAGAAGTCTGTCCAGTATACAAAGCATCTGGGCATTGTTGGCACATGATGGCATATATAATGTTAGTAGAGGAGCATGAGAAAGCGTCCGTGATTCTGTGAGTAACCTGGTTACGTCCAGTGATGGTGTTTCCAGAGAAGATATGTGGACAAAGCTGGCAGCGGGCTTTGTTGCAAGGAAAGGTTCCAGGACTGGTATTCCTGGGGTATAGACTGTGGCTGTTTGTGAAGATCCTCATAAGGTTGGGAGGTTGTCTGTAGGAGAGAACAGGCATGTCACCCAGGGCCTTCTGGAGCGTGGCATCCTGATTAAGGATAGGTTGTAGGTCTTGAATAATTCGTTGCAGTGGTTTGAGTTGGGGGCTGTAGGTGATGACCAGTGGTGTTCTGTTCTTGGCTTTTTTGGGCCTATCTTGGAGGAGCTGGTCTCTGGGTATTCGTCTGGCCCTGTCGATTTGTTTTTTTGCTTCTCCTGGTGGGTAATTCAGGCTTATGAATATTTGGTAAAGATCTTGTAGTTTTTGTTCTGTTAAGGTTATGTCTTCAGTACGGGAAGGATCAGTGCTACCAGTTCTGGAGTTTGATTTAGTGTGCTTGGTAGGAGCATGCTAAACCGAATTCACATGGCACACTATTGACTAGGAGCTGGAGCAGAAGCTCAAATTAAGGTACATTGACTCATAGTTGGAGTTGCGTATCTCCATTCAACCTTCCCCTTTAGTTTAGACCTGGCCTAAGTTATCCAAGAATAGAGCTGGGGCAGAATAGTCTCTCTAAGAAGATCCCAACTATCAAACTTCTTGCCAGAGGACATCCAGTTCAACTCAAGCCTACAGTGATCTTTCAAATGAAGTTCTTCCAGAAGATCTCTTCCAAAAAAAAAAAACTTCTTTTTAAAGAGTAAATCCACATACAGAAAACTGGATTGAAAGATCAATCCACTCTTTCAATAGCGAGTGTCCACACAGCCCCTGCTCTTTTGAAAGGACAGAATAGGGATCAAAAAATATGGTGCCATGAAGATTGCTCTTTTGAAAAAAGGTTCCACAGAGTGTCTACATGTGGGTTTTTGGTTTTTGGTTTTTGTTTTTTCTTCTCTCCAAAAGCAGCTTTTGAAAGAAGGTGCTCTTCCTGATCCAGGAGTGGAAGAGGGCTTTCAGAGGAAGCATCGCATTTTGCATATGGACACTCCGCTTGTACTTTCAAAACAAGGCCTGATTTTCTGGAAGGGCTAGCTAATGTGGATGCAGCCTAACTGTGTTCAGTTCAAAATGTGATGCTCATCTTTTCTATAAAGCCTTCCTCTTCCGAAGGGAGGATATAGCAACAGCTTTAAGGCTCCTCCCCTGCCCCACAACTTTATTGTATAGACTCAAGGTGGACACTTTCACTTTAATTGTCAGATTTTCAGAGATTCATCTGTTAGGGTGCTTTAGAAAATCGGCATTATAAAAATGAGAAACAACAAAAAAAAAAACACTATCTCATTACAAAATCTCTCTCTCCCTCTCCCCCGTCCCGGGTTTTCTCATAGAATTGTTTTCTAGTTTACGAGAAGCATCTGTCTCTTATATTCTGCTTTCACCGATCTACCTGGGCTGAGCTATTTCTGAACATGTTGTTAGGAAAACAGCAGTTCAGGCAGTCTGTTCCAATACAGGGAGCTTTTGTGTATCAGTGCATTACACTGCAAATGGAAGCAGACCATATAAATGAAGTTTTCCTAAACATATCAACAGATGGTGAGACTTATCTGCTAAGGAGTCAGAGTATTACACATCAACAAGAAATCCTTCAAAAACCAGAACTCAGAATTCATTATGTTGCAGCCTGCTATGAATAAATCCTGTAATCTGAGAAAGCAAGAAGTTATTGTTGTAAAGGTTATTTAGCAGAAACAAGAGCCATTTATAAAGCCACCTCTGAAGCCAAACTAAATGCAGCAAATTTGAAATTATTCCAGTTAAATTATGGGTAAAACCTATATTGTAAATATACTTCAATAATTTTTGCAACCTTTACACTGAGAAAAGCATAGTTATGAGAGTTAGTCTCTTTTCTGCACACAGTGCAGTTCTGAAGGATCAAAAAGCATTTCTGTTATTTCCCTTTTCTTCAGACTTTTCAGAGCATTATTCTTGGATTACTTTAAAAAAATATTCAAGTAAGCCATTTCCAGTAAAAGGATAACTGACAGATCCTCATCTCTCTGGAAGTAAAGATGTATTTTGGTCTGGATAATCAGTTACATGAAACACTGTACTATCCTTAAGATAACTGTTAACTATTGCACTTCACAGTAACATTATGATTTCTGCATAACTGATAGATTAATTTTTTAAACAAGACATTTTCCCTCAATTCAACTCCTGTAAATTCAGCCTGTGATCAGAGCTAACCAGGCTGCTAATTTGATTTCCATATTCTATATCTACTCCTTAAGGATATTTAGGTATTCTGAAAAATACTGCACTGCTGACAATGGACTCTCCAGCACCAAGGAATTTGGTAAGCCACTAGTACAGAGGGTCCCCAAAGTGTGGTGCGTGCCTCATTAGGGGCAAGAAGGAATAACCAGGTGGAGGATGGGAACAACACCTAGGTCCTCCCCATCCTCGTCTGTGTCTTTGGTTCCCAGCCCTGTGCCTGGCCCTGTCCCCAGCCTCAGTACAACTACACTCCTGGCCCTGAGCCAGCCCCCTTTGGCCTCTGGCTTCAGCTGTATTCACAGTCTGAGTCCAAGACCAGGAGCCCAGCTGCCAACCCCTACCACAATCTGTCTGCAGTTCTGCCCCCTCGCCTTAGCTCTGGTTGCAACCCCATTCCCATCTCGGTCCTCAGCCCTTGTCCTTATCACTGTCTGTCATTCTTCCCTGGAGCCATAGCTCTCCTCCCACCTGGCTCTGGGAGTGGTAGGGGTGCAGACAGAAGTAAAGTGGGGCATGGTCCTCAAAAATGAGGGAATTGCTGCGTTAGTGCATCTCAAACATTAAGCAACAGTTCAACTACAGATAGCATTTTAGCTAAATAATATGGCCAATATTATTTAAAAGCAGATGCCTAAAATTAACCTCCTAAGATTCTTTTTTAGGTGTCTGAAAGCTGAGTCTTCACCTACAGGCTTTTGTCAACATTACTGTGCAACACAGTCACCTAAGCAACACAGTTATACCAGCTTAGCTACCAGTAACCTGTGGGTTTCTCCTGACAGCATAGCTACAGCCTGATAGGGAGGTGGGAATACCTGGGCTGACAATGAGTCTCCCAACTCCATAGATAGTGTATTCACTAGGTGCTGCAGCAGTGTTGCTGTTGCACGGTACCGGTAGACAGGCCCTGGGTAAGTTACCTAATTTTCAAAAAGGCTCAGAACTTATAAACTCCCACTGCAGTCAGGAACATTTGAACATTCTGTACCAATACATTATATCTATCTCTAAACTTAGGAGCGTGATTCAAAAAAACAAAAAAGACAAATAGTTCAACTGCTAGCAGTTTTTGCAAAATTGGTTCCAGACACTGTCTCCAGGCCCAGCTTTTATATTTTGCTCTCTGCTTAAAACTGGGTGTTCCACTTAAACTTTAGCCATGTTGGTGGTCATTAGCTTAGAAATTAACATTTACAGCACCAGTTCGTGTCACTGTGTATAAAACATAAAAAACATCACTTCCAAATGTAATTTAATTAAAATTGCCACTTGAGTCTCCTGTAGCACATATTTCACGAGGGGTATGTAAACCTGACCCAAAATTGCAAAATCTGTGTGCAGCTTGCTGAGGTACTGTTTTAATAATCAAAAGTTTACAACGGGCAAGTTATATTTAGCTATTGCGTTGTCTTCACTAGGAAAATAGGTGCTTTTAAAATGCCAACTAATACACGATAACACTGCGGTATAGACAAGGCATTTTCAGTTTTAACTAAAAGTAAAACGTGGTGATTGCTTATGGTAAACCCATCTCAGTCCTAAAGTTTGCTTCAGTCAACTAACATGTTAAAGCGTGCCTTGTCTAAAGTGTAGTGATAGTTAATATGTTGAAAATATAACAAGCAGTCCTGTAGCAACTTAAAGACTAACCAGTTTATTAGATCATGAGCTTTTGTGGGTAAGACCCACTTCTTCAGGAGATTGGAGTAGGCAGTTAGAATCAAGGGTTTATATAACAAGGAGGGGGTGGGGGGTGTGCAAAGGAAGGAGGAGTTGGGGAGGGCATTACCTGACTAGTAGGATGAGGAGATGAAGCAAATTAAGGATGTGTCCCATTCCTGAGACTTTCAGGGCTGGTAAGGAAATTGCCCTTGTAATGCATAAGATAGTCAAAATCTCTGTTAAGGCCTAATTTAAATGTGTCAGATTTGCAAAGAAATTTCAAATATGCAGTTTGCCCAATTGTAGCCTTGAAGGCCATTTCTACATTGTATTCAGTTTCATTTAAGTTTCGTACGTAAAAGGAGAGTTTCTCTTGGTAAAGAATGAACCAAACTCAGAAGAACTCAATGAACCAAACTCAAATGAACTCAATTACCAAAGGCAGTTTAGAGCACATTGACTTTAATACAAGAAATAGATTTGAAAAATAGGCAATTATAAACTAAGTATTTTGTTTAGCTGTGTTATGAAAAGGTTGGCTGTTACTATGTAATGCCTTGTTTTCTGCAGAGCTTCAAGATATAAAAATCTTTTCTTGTGCCAGTACCCGTGTGATTTCCATATCATTAAGTGGTCTTGTACAATATGTGTAAAATTGTCCTCATTGTTAAATTGAAGTAATATGAGTCAAACTACAAAATAAAAAATGAGCACCTTAGTTTTTTTTTTAAACAGTAAAAGTTTACTGTTGGAATGATTGTAAACAAAGCAAGACCATATTGACTTCAGGACTCATTTTTTGTGATGCTTAGGTTGAGAGCTTTTTAAAGTAGTACTCTTTGGAAGAATAAAATAAAGAACACTTAAAAACAAATTGAAGGACTTGCTTGAAAATGATGAAAGATTATCCTGAAATTCTAATTACCAGATCAGAGGAATAAATCTTAAAGTCTGCATTTATTTGCTTTCATTGCTTTTTTTTGATCAATATTAAGGGAGGTAGTGGCTACATGTAGGCTTTTACCATAGAAGTTCTCAAGTAGTGGGTGATTTGTCTTGTCGTGTTCTAAGTGGATGCTTGCCAAAGTGTTCCTTATCTCAAGAAACTAGAAATTTTATGGATTTGAACATAAATGATTTTTACTGTCAAATCATTCAGAATGCAGCATCACAGATAGCATGCTTGCCGTATGCAGAAAAACAAGAAAAATTGTGCTGTTTTGCCTAGTTGTGACTACTTTGTCTCTTCCCTTTTTGGTTGGTAACCTTGAGTTTAGTTCCCCTCCCTCCCATAACCCTCATCCCATCTTGACTCCTCCCTTCCAGACCCTGCACTCCAAACCCTCCTGCACCTTCATCCCATCCAGACCCCACACCCCCATCCTGTTCCACCACCCCTCTCCAACACCCCCCAGTCACACCCCCACCCCTTCCCACTCCTGTATGCCCCTCCTGCTGGGTTGCCTAACCCCAGCCTACTCTTGCACCCTCCCTGCCACCCAGACCCTCCAATTTCCAGGCTGCTCCTGCACACACTCAATCAATCTCTCTCTCTCTGACACAACACTATAAGCCCACTCCTTGGCAGTCCCCTCCCATGCTGAGCCCCTCATTCCTCTCTCACACCAGCACCTAGAGGGATTCACAAAATGTCCTAGCGCACCCCCCACCCCCGGGCTAGTGTATGAGGGGCAAAGTTTCATTTTTTTGTTTTTCAATCAGGGCAACATCACTGAGGGTGGGGGGGGGTTGTTTTGTTTGGTTTTACGTTGCTTCTCACTTGTGTGGATCACTGACTGATTTGTTTATAGGTCAGTGGCCCCTGACCCAAACAAGGTTCTCCACCCCTGCTTTAAACATTATTATGCTTTGTGGAGGTATTTTTCCTATGCAGAATTCCAGCCAATCAGAGCAGTGGGATAAAGTCTCTGGACCACCCTGGCTGGGGGAACAGCAACAAGCTGTAGCAGCACTGTGCAGAGCTGCTTCCTGCCCCCTGCCCTCTGGGAGAACCTGTGGGCAGGATCCTGCCTGGCTTGTCTGATGTGGCCTGCGAGGCTTGGGGGCTCCCCATCCCACTGCGGGCTGGATGCTGGGGAGGGGAGTTATAAGCCTTAGGGTTCATACTGGGGCAAGCCACAGTCTGGATCCAGGCCGGGCATTCCCCATCCCTGCTTTATAGTCTGTATGGTGTTATCACTGATTTTTGTATCTTTGTTCTTCTGCTGGCACTGTCCCTTTACAGCTGCGCTTTGGCTTACAAATATTCCAAACCATTCACTTCTGTGTTGGAGCTGTGAAATAATGCTGGCAAGAATAGGTCAGATTTAATTTTATAAAACCGTAGTGAAATGCTAGATCACAGTGAAGGTAGTGGTGAAGAAAAGGTTCTGATTAGAACACATTTAGCATTTTGGGTGAGGAGACAGATGGGAACATTTATGGGAAAAGTCCTATTTATCTAGCTAAATGTTTAATATGTCCATTGCAGTGGTATTTGAGCACAGTTTTATGGAGATGTGCAGTTACTTCAATATATTGGTTTTTTGCTTTCAGAAATTGAAATGCTTTCATCAGGAGACAGGTTATCTAAAGGAAACATAATTTTTTTGTTCAAATGATGCTGTCAGATTCCTGTTATTGGTTGTGGGGTGACCCTGGTTTCCCAACCTCCTCTGCTCCCACTCTCCACAAAAAACCCTAAACTAAGCTAAACTGACTGCATTACCTTAAATAATGTTTGTTGTCAGCACATGTGGTTGTAAACAAGGGATTTTCTGCTCTGGGAACAAAAGTGGCCATATAAAATCTGTTGTCTCAGAAAACATATTACGACAGTGGTATTCAAAACAAAATTTAGCAGTTGTCCCACGCCGCCTCCTCTTCCCCCTCCCCCCCCCCCCCACAAGCCAGGCACCTGCTGCCCCCCAGGCCGGAACACCGCTCCGTGCGAACTGCTAGTGAGTTGTCAGAGCTGTCCTGCTGCCTCAAGCTGCCCTGTGCTGTGTGAGCCACCCCGCGACCCTGAGCAAGCTGCAGGAGGAGCCGTCTCTGCTGCCATGTGCTTGTCCCATCAACAAGCCACTTTGTCACACTACACTGTCCAATTTGCCACATGTCGCAAACAAGCAGCATATTGGACACTGCAGCATTAGGATTTCCAATTTCTATTGAAGAACTTCTGGGAGTGACAATGGACTGAAGATGCAGCCCACTAGAACTATTAACTACCACAAGTTACAGCGGGGTGGCCAGCCCGTGGCTCTCGAGCCACATGAGGCTCTTTGACCCTTTAAATGTGGCTCCTCCTCAGAGCCATGCGCTAGGAGTGCCATCTGCTGCTCTGCACACACGTCCCACCAGTTGATGGGAGAAACGCATGGCAGCGGCCCTGGGGTGGTGACAGTGGTTCTGGTGAGTCACTGGCATAGAGTTAGAGCAGGGGGGAAGGAAGGGGGAGAGCTGGGGTGCCTGGCTCAGGGGCAGGGGGGGCATTGAGTTAGAGACGGGGGGAGAGGTTGGGGCTCAGCAGGGTTAAGCCTGGGGCCAGGTGGGGAAGGTTGGGGCTCAGAGGGGTTAATCCTGGGGATGGGGGAGGATTTGTGGGATGAGGACAAAGCTTGGGGCTATAGGGCAGAATTTGGGGGCTGAGGCAGGTAAAAACTGGAGATGAGGGTAACAACTTTCTCACTGGTACAAATCACCATGTGCGCGCTGTTCTTAAAATGGGGTGACAAAAAGTACGGGTTGACGTAATTTATTGAGGACTGTCTCCTACTCATGTGCATTGTGGCTCTTGAAGGATTGATTTTTGTAACTGAATTTGAAAAATGGCTCTTCTCGGTGTTTCAGTTGCAGACCCCTGATCTATGTTTTTTCCTTTATTGGGGGTGGGCACGAGGTTATAGATTGGACCGTCTTGTTAACAGCCTAATATTACCTTATTTTAGTGTGGCTGGTGGAGATGCGACCCTGTATTTCCAAGCTTATGGCTGTTCCCGGTCTTTAGCCAAAGCCCTTAGCTTAAGAACAAGTCTTCAGACTGTCACAGTGACAGAAGGCACATACACATGAAGACTGTGATTTTAATTCTTTGTTTTTATACCCCTTTAGCTAGGTAAATGATCACAATACACCTACATTCTTAAAGTATAGGCTTTTGCAGGAATATCTGTATCCTAACAGTTCTCATCTCCTGACCAGTCATTTTCCTGTTACCTAAGCATAAAAGAAATTTCTACAATGCCCTTAAAACTATTAATACTAACATAAGACCCTTGGTGTGTTCAAAATTGCTACTAGTTCTGATGATTTAAATCCTCATTATTCTTAGAGTAGCTTAAGTGTGACGATGTGCAGTCATCAGTAGAACTTTATTTCTGTGGATACAGAAATGCTTGCTACTTCAAATTTGGGATATACAAGAAACCAGTTAACTGGTGGGCTTTAGCTGACCTTAACTGTTAACTCCAATTTCCCTCCCTGCCAAAAGCATGCCAGTGGGAGCAGCCCCAGCTATGCCGCTGCCGACCACAAGGAGGGACCTTGGTAGGCTAGTTAAATTATATAATTTTAATCCTTTAACTGGTAACTTTTTAAACAATATTTACATTCCTACTTTAAATTTTACATTGGTAAAACTTTTTTTAATGCAGAGACCAAGACTGTCTGTCATTGTTCTTTCTAACTTTTTTGTAAAACTGCCAACAAGAAGTCCTCAACTTGAAAAGTCAGAGACTTCTAACCAAAATGGTAATTAAATGCACTATGAAGTTCGGTGTGCCTGGAAGGGTGACTGTCTTGGTGTCTTTAAGAATTCAGGATGTCTCAGCTCTTAAACCTTTGCAGTGTGCATCAGGTGGATGACTGATGATGATTTTTAATTTATTTTTGCTCCATGCTTTTGTAAAGGTCAGTTCAGTCACAGAGGATGTGGCCCATTATCAGCAGCTAATGTGGAGGTGTGAACATCAAGAGAGGAGAGAATGGGAGTGGCTGGACAATCACAAAAGCAGTTTCTTCTCTCTTGATGTTCACACCTCCATGTTAGCTATTGATAATGAGCCACATCCTCCATGACTGAATCAACCATGTCAACTCTGGCCCTCCTCTTGACTGGGATTCCCTCCTTTTCATGAGCCTATAAATTCAGATTCTCCTCTGGAACCTGCACTCATGCATCAGACGAAGCGAGTCTTTGCCCACGAAAGCTTATGCTCCAAAATATCTGTTCATCTATAAGGTACCACAAGACTTCTTGTTTTTGAAGACACAGACTAACTTGGCTACCCATCTGATAATTATTAAATAAAGTGAAGTAGCCAAGGAATAGAAAAATAGAAACTTTTAACATGAGGGTTAGACCCTGCTAGAGAGGGGGAAAAGGCACCTCAGGCCAGCAGCCTGAGCTAGGGAAGCAGCTAGTGCACCAATGCAAGCGAAAGCACTGCAGTCAAGTAGCGAGAGTCGGCTGATCTGATTGCCATTGTGCTGGCAAGGTTTAAAAACAACCCTCCCAGTCAAGCACGGATGGGGGAGAGTGAGAGAGGTGGTGAAAGTGAGAGAGGTGGTGGAGTTTGGAGAGCTGTTGAGGACATAAGGTGAAGACAAAATAGGTAAGAGGTCCAGGGAGTGCTTGCAAAGAGTGCTCCCCTCCCACACTTAGGCTGACAGCCCTGGCTTTGGGAGGGGCGGAAAAGAGACTGACCAACCTCTCAGAGCAATAGAGGTGGTACTGCCTAAGCCCTTCAGTTGGAGGCAGAACCAGGGGACCAGAGCAGGACCACGGGGCACCTTGCCATATATGCCTCAATTTTTATAGCTCTTAGAGGAAGGAAAGTAAAAGTAGTAAGATTTTGGAAATTAAGCATAAAGTAGTCTGAATAAATGTCTTTGTGAATGTCTTTAAACAAAACATATACAAAAACAAATAGTCATTAAACTTGTGCTTTACAATCTTATAAATTTGTAGGATTCCTTGGTAAATATTTTTGAAGCACTGTCTATATATATGCCATTTTAGTTTCTGGGACTGAACGATGTTTTTGTTTCTTTATTGCTTGCTCACTTTCAGGGAGATTATTTAAGCTTGCTCTAAAGAAAGGAGCTGATCTTGTTTTCTCAGGAAGCTATCTTGATTATTACCTGAGTACTAGAGGCTGAAATAGCACAAGAGGTGCATGAATACAGATTACTGCCACCTCTGTTTTTGGTCTACATTAAGCTATCTTGGAACCTGAGTCTAGTTCTTAAAGAATCATACAAGCTGTAGAAACTGCCATCATATTTGGAGTTCCTTAACTTCCTCATAGGTGTTCTCAGAGAGCGGCAGTTAAATAAGCTCCTTAAGTCAGGGACTTTTTCATATAAGGTATGTAAAGCACTGTATACATGCTTCAAAAATAATGGCCATTATATTTTTATGTGAAATTATAGATAGAGAATTTTTGTGCGGTCTCCCTTATATATTTTAAACTGAATTCTGGCAAGTAAACGTCTGGATTCTTATAGAATCATATATAATTTGTAATCTTTCAGTACTTACGGATAAACATTGCTTGTAGTAGAACAATGCATATTCTATAGAGCCCAGCACTGGTGCTAGCAACAGAAGCCTTTGAGTAACTTCCAGCTTAAACTATGGCCTTCTCAGTGATAAACATGTTCATGTTAGAATTGCCTGCCATTGATACCAGTGTGGCTACTCTTCTGGGGGGGATCAAAGGTAAGAGCGCACTGTTATTTTTTGACACGTTAGTGAGGTTAAAACACTTTCAAACAGTGCCCTGCTTATCCTAAAGCATCCATGGTAGTTACCACCAGGAGAGCTACACTAATGATAGTGGTGAAACATGCTAGGAACACAGTCTGACATGGATGCAGCATGCACTAGAGAGGAAATAGAACAGGAAACTTTAGCAGGTATTTTCTTCCCTCTTTGTTATTCATAGCTGCAGTAGAGAAGAAGTGTCCCCTAATGCCCTGCTTGGTCAAGAGTGGCTCTGAACTGGAAGCAGCAGAGAGACTGCCACTGGCCAAGCAGAGTCTGGGTGGGGGTAGTCAGAGAAAGAGGCAAGGTGGGTGCAGAGCCCCAGGAGTACAGCTCCATGGGAGCTCACTGATCTCTGCGGCAGCCTGGTTGCACTCCCAGTCCCTGCTACCAGCTGCAGGGTTGCACTCCTGTCCCCTGGCAGTAGAGCTCTGCAGCCATCCTGCCTCTTCCCCCAGAGCATTCCTTGTCCCTGCACCCCACCCCCTACTCCCTTACCCCTCTCTCCCTTGCTTTTGGCTCACAGGAAGCTCTGAGAGGGTGCGGGGAGGAGTTGCTGAGTGGGAGCCAGATTTTTCCCTAAGAGCTTTTCCCAGGAGCACCCTGGACCACAGATGGTGCAGAGCTTCAGAAATTTGGACCATAGAGGTCAAACCTATATTTGATCCTGTCTTGGCACAGGCAGCTGATCCTCATGACTTACCAAGATTGCTTCCCGCCTTACCTTTCTATGATTCTAAAAGATGAGTAAATCAAGTACTTCTGGTGAAGGCTGGGAGAGTGGCAAGGATTAGTACTGTGTAATAGAGCTCAATGTGATCTGGGTTGAATTAAAATAATTGTTATAATAGTGACACTTATTCTCGTCCACTTTTACTCCACCCAGAGATTCGAGTTAACCGACTGTTGCTAAATGAGCCCTTCATGCACAAGTTTCTATTATCACGTGTGGTCTTTGCTGTGAACTCAGGTATGACCAGCACGTCTGTCTGAATTCCATCAAAAGCCAAATTAGTGTGGCAAGGTCAAAATGTCCAGATTGTTGTTAGTTTTAGTTATTTATTTATTAAATACTGTTCTTGGAGAGACTATTCATAGCACTGCAATTTGTGCTGTTTGGAACATGGTGTTCCTTAAGTTTTGAGTCAACTGTAAATTCTGTATGAATCGCTCATCAAGAACTAATTAAAAAAGGTGATTTTAAAGGTTTCTAGTCCTCTGGAGAGAGCATAGTTACTTTTGTTAAGACTAAAATCTTTTGAGTTGTCTTTCAAGATCACTTGATTGAAAACTGTTAAATGATTTCTTGCTTAACTAAAACACAGGAGAGTAGTTTTTTGAATTATTGATGAAGTTGAGAAGTTTATATTTGTGGATTAGTGTGGTAATGGTGAAATTAATTTCAATTGATGCAAAAATTAATTTTAATAAATAGAAACAATCAGTGTTTCTAAATAACAATTCTAGGTAAAACACTAGGACTTAAAAGTAAGGAAATATGGATAACCTCATAACTATTTAACTGCCCACATAATAAATACATTTTAATCAAATATAAGGAAAGGCATATTTCACTGTGGCACTTCCTTAACTCTGTTCAGTGGGTTTTATGTGTTAGATTCATTTCAGTATTTTTTTTCCAAAAGATGCCATTCTGTGACAAAAAACTAATCTGAAGTGTTTGAACAGGCCAATAATTCATCTTGTCTAGTATCCTCCTTCTAAGAGTGATTGGGACCATATGTTTCCAACCTTACAGTGGACATGTTAAGGAATAACCTGTCCATAAAAGAAGTTTCTTTCTAGCTCCTCTTATTAGTTAGTGGTTGGCATTTGCTCTTGAGCACGAGTTCTTTTTTCAAGATTAGCTGTTTGTTAAACTGTTCGTAATTACTGTGAGAATATTATATATTTAATTGGATACAATTTACATATACAACCTTAATGTACAGTAAAATCACAAATGTATGCATATGCACATTTTAAACTGGCATAGTGGTGTACATCAATGTATTTGATTCCAGAGTGATACAAAAGCTCATGCTTCATGGTTTAATCCAACCTGTTTTGGGGAGTAGCATGAGACCAGAGGAGACAGATTATTCCACTTCTGGCTATTAAGGAGTTTCTTGCACCTTTCCTTGAAACATTTGGTACTTGCAAGTGTTGATGACAGGATGCTGGACCAAGTGGACCATGGGTGTGATCTCATATGACTTTTTTCTTATATTTATTTGATCGTGATTTTCTTCTTAAGGGTTTTGTTTTGTCCTATGTTTTGTTGCTTTATGGAAAAATAATATTATGTCGTAGTGTTGACAGGTCTATAGTTAAAATTGAGGTTAGTTTTCCATCATATGCCAGAATTTCAACCGTTCCCTAAATTTTCAAAATCATTTTTCTTTGCCTTTAGAATAAATTACAAAATTATTCTGTCTTGAAAGTTGCTAAAATTTGATATTAATTTGAAATACCGTAAGTCAAAATACTTTAGACATAAGCAGTTTTCAAACTGTACGTATTCCTTTAAGTGGTATTGAAGTCATGACAATAACTCAGTCTGTGAGATGTACATAAAATTCACTGTGTCCCTAGCAGTTAGACAGAAAATTTCTTGGATTATTTCTTCCATTTTTCCTGCTTATGCAGAACTGTTTCCTAAACAGAATTGTATAAAGGTCACAGAACCCAAGATAATACTTCAGACTTGCTTTAGTCAATAAAATACCCTTAAATTGCTATCCTTGGGCATACAGTAGGCTTCAAAAATAGTTAACCAGTTTTTATTGAAAACCATGAAATGAATGACTAAGAAAATAATTGACAAATTAGTTTGGAAAACTACTTTATTCAGTGTACTCTTTTCAAGCAGAATGAAATGTTAATATAATTAGAATCTACCAAATTTGTGGCTGAGAAAATTGTGGCATGAGCTGTGAAATCTAGTCTTTTGTATACTTTTTACCTATACTACTGTCCCCTTACTTTTGTGGTGCCTTCAGAGCTAGGTACCCACCCAGCACCTCCCTCTTTCTGTCTGTCAAGTAATGCAGGCAGAGGGAAGAGTGGTGGCTCTTGGCCAGGTTCCCAGATGTTAAGGAGCGCTGGTGTCAGCAGCAGAGATGTAAGGATGGCAGTATTAGTTCCGGTCTATAGCTTTCCAGCTCTGAAGGTAATAAAAAGGTGAGGGTGACAGTATAGCAGTCTGTCAGGAATAGGCTTACAATCTCTCCTTTTGGGTCGGGCCCCTCAGTTAAAGAAACACTTCTGAGAAACCACGCATTTTTGCAGGTTGGTCATGACGTAAATAGAAATTTAGTGGATGTGTTACTTGGCTATTTATGCTGTGACCAACTCACAAAAAAGGTGATTTCTTTGTTTTAAGTATGTCCTTTCATTTGAGCTGGGATTATTTGTTACTGTATCAGTCTGAAAACCAGCACCGTTGGGGCTCGACATTCGCGGGGGTTCGGTGTTGAGAACCCTGCAACTGTTGAATTTCGTGAATAGCATTTTACCCTACGGGGGAGAGAGGAATCTTGACGGGGATCACCTGGCCCCATTGTGGCAGCAGTTGCTGAGGCTGAGCTGCTCCTTCCCTGCCATAGCAGGGCCAGGCAACACCCCTGTCAAAGGGGAGGAAAGGAAAGGCTCAGCCCCAGCAACCGCTGCTGTGGCAGAGCCAGGCAATCACCCTGTCAAGCGGGAGGTAAGGAGTGGCTCAGCTCCAGCAGCTGCTGCTGCTGTGGGACCAGGTGATCCCCCTGTCAAGTGGGGGTGGAGGGAGGAGCCGCGCAGCCCCAGCAGCTGTGGTGAGGCCAGGCGAGCCTCCTGCTCGCGATTAATTAAATTCGTGAATGTTAAAGTCGCAAATGTCGTGACCTTACTGTATTAGTCACTTATCCAGGCTTTCCTGTTCACAAACATAGATGTTATATTAACATTCCTCAGGAAGCATAGATGATGGCGATATTCAGCCAATAGTGTCTAAATTAGACAACAATTAAAAGGCTGATGTCTGAAAAAAAATTATTCCAAAAGGAATTTATTTTTGCTGTTTGTGAAGATGTTTAACATAGCACACGGAAGATACCTAAATAGCTGTTGTTTACTATAGTGTTTGTTTTAATTTTCTAATGCCTCACCACTCGTCAGAGATAGTGAGAAAATAATTAAGCAAATCTGGGATAGGTTCTCTTCCAGATTTTCTGTTCAGGTTGTCAGGTGAAAAATTAATTTTTCTAGGTCTGCAATGTTAGGGAGAAAAAAATTCACCTTTGCCTAAAATTCTGAGTTTTGACTAGAGAAGACAGCAAGCCTTTCTGTTTTCAGCTACAGATGAAAAACTTGCTTAAAGTTGTCTCTTCTTCTGCAGGGTTACACATCTTTTTGGAATGATTGTATTTCCTCTGGGTTGCGTGGCTGTATGTTAATTGAATTGGCATTGAGAGGACGTCTTCAACTGGAAGCATGTGGAATGAGGCGCAAAAGTCTCTTAACAAGAAAGGTAAGAGGAAGAGGCAAACAATCTTATTTTTTGTAGTATTAAAGTGATAGATTACAATCTGAAGAATGGGGGGGGGCGGCTTTTTCTGTAATGAGATATGTTACGTGATCATGGTCAGAGCTCAAATGTGCTGTACGTTATATTACTTCAGCACTGTCCCTACCCTGAAGAACTTTTAAAAGGAGCTAATGAATTTATGTTCATGACTTCAAAATATATAAACATTAGTTCCCCAGTTTAGTAAAATACTTAAGTATGTGCTTAATGTAACACATGATCAGTTTCACCAAAATCAATGGGACTCCTCATGAGCTCTTGAGTTAGGCATGTGCTTTTGTACCTTATTAAATCAGGGCTTTAATTAAGCTAAAAATCTCGGTCAGTCTTTAATCCATCACTTTGTACCTGGATTTTCCAGGTTTTATGTTAAAGTAACTTTTTATGACGATTCCTTCAATACTTAGGAATTACTAATCCTAGCAGTGTTAATGGATATTTATAAAATCGAGTTATTGAAAAGTGGTTAAATGTTGCCTTTTTGCTACAAAATAAATTTGCTTTTCCGGGCAGACTGCCCTGTCCGTCAGTGTTATCTTTTAGTCACCTTCTTAGAGCAGATTTTGAAAACTTTCCAAGCCTTCTTCTGACCTCGTCTACATCTGCAGAATTGGGCCTCTGTTCAGAAAGACACATCTGACCACTGTTAAGTCTAGTCCAGCAGTGTTTAGCCTTGATTAGTTTGCATAGAATGTCTCCCTCCTCTGCCTCCAAGCCTCATGCAGTTTCTTTGGTTTGTCAGACATTCAAGAATATTTGTAAAGGCTATATTTATTCTGGATCCTTTTCTTCCTAGAATTTTGTCCAGTGCTTTAAATGAGTCTAAAAGATGTATTATGTGAAACGAATCTGTGCACAAGTACAAATGGAAATAATAACCAAATAGCCATCTTTCACTTTATTTTGTTAATAGTGCATTAAAGAGAGAGAGAGAGAGAGAGAACTCGGAGTTAAAAGATGCTTCAGTCATAAGTATTCTGTTTTTCTAGTGTTTGCTGCTGTTGAAAGAATACTTTTTAGTTCCTGTATTTCCATCTTTCCGTATGTGGAAGACTTGACCTGAAAAGGATGCAGAAGTCATGCAGTGCTTAAGGAATAACATAGCTAAAAGCCCTACATGCTAGTACTTAAAATGTTCATTCTTTCATATCTCATACTTAAGGGAGCAATTTCCAGGTTGACCTACCTTTTTTTGGAAAAGCCATGCCTTCTTTTTCCATAAGAGTTGAGTCTTTAGCAACTATTTTCGTAAAAAGCATAAAATATCAGCAACCTCCTACTAAAAAGTGTGTAAGAACATCTTGAGGAAAGTGATTCATTTTGCACTTCCAAAAGACTTATACCTGGCAAAAGTATTTAAATCTTGAGGCCTAATGAAACAGAGGGGCTAGTGGATTCAGTTTGTCCATCTTATTTCGAAATGTAACAGATTAAAATCTGGAACAGTCCTCTCACCCCAGCCCACAGTCTGTACAGTTGTGGTGCAGCTGATGTGAAATTCTAGGGAGGAGTAAGGGGATCTGTCACTGCGTGCTATGTAACTTTGGGTGCCTTAAGGCTATGATGCTATGGCTAATAACTACGACAATAACAGCCAGCCCACAAGCCTAAACGCTTCATCCAGACTTCTACCAGCTTAGTGACATTTTGCAGGGTAACCCCACCATTCCTGAGTCTCCACACTCACACATTGTTCTGAATAGTAGCAGAGAGGAAGCCGTGCTAGTCTATACACTATCAAAACAAAAAGCAGTCAAGTAGCACTTTAAAGACTAGCAAAATAGTTTATTAGGTGAGCTTTTGTGGGACAGACCCACTTCTTCCGACCATAGCCGTCCCCGAACAGACTCAATATTTAAGGCACAGAGAACCAAAAACAGTAAGCAAGGAGGACAAATCAGAAAAAGATAATCAAGGTGAGCAAATCAGAGAGTGGAGGGATGGGGGGGAAGGTCAAGAATTAGATTGAGCCAAGTATGCAGACCAGCCCCTATAGTGACTCAGAAAGTTCCCATCATGATTTAAATCATGTGTTAATGTGCCGAATTTGAATATAAAAGCCAGCTCGGCTGTTTCCCTTTCCAGAACGGTGCAATAATTCCTTTTCAGTAACACACATACCTTTAAGTCATTGACAGAATGCCTCATTCCATTAAAATGTTGACTAACTGGTTTGTGGATCTGGAGTGTTTTGATGTCTGTTTTGTGCCCATTGACCCTTTGTCTAAGGGAGTTAGAAGTCTGTCCAATATACAAAGCATCTGGGCATTGTTGGCACATGATGGCATATATGATGTTAGTAGAGGAGCATGAGAAAGTGCCCGTGATTCTGTGAGTAACCTGGTTAGGTCCAGTGATGGTATTTCCAGAGAAGATATGTGGACAAAGCTGGCAGCGGGCTTTGTTGCAAGGAAAGGTTCCAAGACTGGTGTTCCTGGGGTATAGACTGTGGCTGTTAGTGAGGATCCTCATGAGGTTGGGAGGTTGTCTGTAGGAGAGAACAGGCATGTCACCCAGGGCCTTCTGGAGTGTAGCATCCTGATTAAGGATAGGTTGTAGGTCTTCAATAATTCGTTGCAGTGGTCTGAGTTAGGGGCTGTAGGTGATGACCAGTGGTGTTCTGTTCTTGGCTTTTTTGGGCCGATCTTAGAGTAGCTGGTCTCTGGGTATTCGTCTGGCCCTGTCGATTTTGTTTTTTTATTTCTCCTGGTGGGTAATTCAGGCTTATGAATATTTGGTAAAGTTCTTGTAGTTTTTGGTCTCTGTCAGTTGGATCAGAGCAAATGCGATTGTACCTAAGAGCTTGACTGTAAACAATGGATCTAGTCACGTGTGCAGGATGGAAACTAGAAGGGTGTAAATAAGTATAGCGATCAGTAGGTTTTCGGTACAGTGTGGTACTGATCAGGCCACTAACACTAACAGACTAACAAAATAATTTATTAGGTGATGAGCTTTTGTGGTACAGACCCACTTCTTCAGACCATAGCCATACCAGAACAGACTCAATATTTAAGGCATAGAGAACCAAAAATAGTAATCAAGGTTGACAAATCAGAAAAAAAATTATCAAGGTGAGCAAATCAGAGAGCAGAGGGGCGGGAAGCCGGGGGGAGTCAAGAATTAGATTAAGCCAAATATTGAGTCTGTTCTGGTATGGCTATGGTCTGAAGAAGTGGGTCTGTCCCACAAAAGCTCATCACCTAAGAAATTATTTTGTTAGTCTTTAAAGTGCTACTGGACTGCTTTTTGTGTTGATAGTATATAGACTAGCACGGCTTTCTCTCTGTTACTTTTCTAATATTAGCTATCTGTTGCCTCTGAGCAGTTTCCTAGCATCCTGCCAAGTCCTAAAGGAGGATCCAGTATTTACAGATAGCTCCCCACCTGATACTGTCCATGAGTTCTAAGCACAGTATTTGGACCCAGCTGTTCCAGACCTGACTATTTTGGGCCATAGACATAAAAATTCTTGATTTGCCTGATGTGCTCTGAGGATTGGTCAACTTTAAAGCACTTTGAAAATGAAAACTTTTGTGTAAGTTTTACTGATATTGAATAATATGGCTTTTTTTTCCATAATGCCACTGGAATTTTGAGGAGATTCCAAGAAATCTGCATTTAAAATTGTCCTTTGAGAATGTGTCTCATAGATCTGTTGCATGAAATTGTTGCTATTGTTTAAATACACTAAAAATGAGTAATGCAATTCTTCTGCATGATGCCTTTAATATAGGATATGAAATGAGAAATGGGCTACATGTTTTTTGCATTTTATGTTAAAAAAAAAATTGTCACCAGATGGCAGCAAATCTTTCCATTTGCAACCGAAAGAGCATGAGTTGCAGCTGGTGGAAGACTACAAAGAAACTTTGAATAAGTTACCTGCTGAAATGTCAGTTCTAAAAGTTGAAGTGCAGTAAAGCTAAATAACAAAGGTTACTTTGGGTCAGTGGTGGACGAAGTTCTTTTCCCCCAAAACATTAATTTTCTGTTGCCCACATGCAGGGTTGCCAGATTCTGTTGGCGCCTATCTGTTTAGGTTTTTTCCCTGATTATACTAAAGTGAGACACACAAAAAGCAAGGGCATGTGAAGTGAGGTGTGTGTTGATTGCACACAACATTGTGGCTATGTCCTATTCCAGGGATTTGTCAGCAGACGTTTGTGTTGGACGATATTTGACGACAAAACTTCTGTTGACAGAGTGGCCAGGTAGCCTGGCGCTTTCTCAACAAAACTACCACCCAGAACAACCACAGCCAGGGTTGCAGGTCACTCCTTCCTTCCTGGAGTTCGTGCTAGAGCCCTGCAGAGAGAGCTGCTTAAAGGGACCCCTCTGCACAGCCAGTCTCTGACCCTGCTATGAGCTTGCCTACCCCGATGTGGCACAGCAGAGCTCTCCCAGCACCTGCTGTGCTTGCCCTGCATTAGGGGACGACATAACCTGTCCCTGGGTGCCATGCCACCAGAGTTGCCCCATGGCCCATGATGGCTCCACACTGATCTGCTGCTGCTGAACTGAGGGTGAGCCAAAGAGCACCTTTGGGGATATCCCCTTGGGTGTGAGACCTCCCCACCCACCCACACGGTGTGCAGGCGGCTCTGGAGGCACTGCACCAGTTCTGACTGGTGGGACCAGCTCGTCATGAAGTAGTGGGATGACCAGCAGTGACTCCAGATATTTTGCATGTGGAAGGTCACCTTGCTGAAGCTCTGCACTTGGGTTGCCCCTGCTCTCCAGGGACAGGACACACAGCTGCAGCCTGCATCCCTGTGGAGAAGAGGGTTACAATCACCCTCTGGAAGCTCTCACCCCCCAACAGATACTGGTCAGTGGGCAACCAGTTCGGCATGGGGGAAGTCTACCATTGGGGTCCTCCTCATGGAAGTAATGCAGTTTTGGGCAGCTGTCCCATCATGGGGGTGGGGACATCCCGCCAAACGGGGACCCTCAGGAAGCAGGGTCGGGGGGTGTGAGGGATGGGGTTGGAGTGGGGGGAAGTCCCACCTGGGGGACCATGCCATTACGCCCTCACACAGCCTTGCATCTGGGGGCGTGGCCTCATGGTGGGGTGCCTGGAGAGCTTCAGGGAAGAGGAGGGGTTCACCCCCGTCCTGGGGCCCGGGTACTCCCTCCCTCAGTCCCTGTTGTGTGTGTTCAGTTTCCCTGACCCCGACAGTCTAACTGCCAAGGGGAGTGTCCAGCCAGAGGGGTCCCCTCATGGGTGGTGGGTGGGCCAGGAGCAGCCTTGTCCTCCCCGGGGCCCACACACACACCTATGGCTTGTGGCGCTGCCCACGGAAGCGGGTGGTGCCTCACACCTGCAGGCATGTCCATGTGCCAGGTGCTGCACTCCTTGGTATGTCTGGGGTCAGGCCAGCACCCTCCCTCCTTCCCCCTGGGGCTTGAGGCTTGCCTGGCCTCCTTTAAGCCTGGCAGCAACATGCTTCCCGTGCGTGAGGGGTGTGTGCTGGGTCTGGGTGGCACATACTGCCACTGCACATGGTTCCATGTGCTGGGTCTGCAAAGTGAGGTCCTAGCCAAGTGAGGCTTGCAGCACACCCCGTCTGCGCCCTCCTCCCATGCTCTGGGGGGCGTGACCCATGGGATACTCACTGGAGGGACCCTTGCCCACTTCCTGGGAGGTGGCCTGGCTGCCTGGGGCCAGTCCAGGGTGATGACCAGGCTGCTGCCCTCCAAGTCTGGCTCCAGTGGCTCCTGCTGCTGTGAGGAGGGGCAGGCTCAAGCCCAGTAGTGAGGCTCAGGCCAGGGGGTGATGTGTCTCCCCTCTCCAGGTTGGTATGCTCCTCCCTGTAGTAGGGGCATGTTGGTGGTCCTGCCCCTGAGCGTTGGGCAGCATCCTGGCCCCACATGTACCCCTGGCAGAGCTCTATTACTTTCACCCTGACTTGCTCCAGGGTGCAGCAGGGGTGGCCACGTTCAGCCAGGGTGGTGACCATGCAGCCATAAGTCTCTATGTTCTGGCATTTGGCCCTGGGGCTTGCAGAGTTTCCTTCTTGGCCCAGAGATCTAGGAGGGCCTCAATCTCTGGGCTGCACCAGGACAGGTGCGCCTCTTGGAGACTTGGGGAGGGTCCTGGGAGCCCTGCGGCTGCTCCTGGGGCAGGTCTCATGCTTCCTCCTGCTCTGCCATGGGGACAACACTGACTAGAAAGGTGTGGCTGTGGTGAGGGTGGTTTCACGCCAGATGGTAGCTCTGTTGCTCACACACTTTCAGCTTCTTGCCATGGTGTTCCTGGGCTGCCACAGCTTTAAGAAGTGCCAGAGACAGGAACCATAGAGTGCCGCATGCTGTGAACAAGGTGTCTGCCAGGGCACCTGGGTGGCCTACTGGAGGCCTTTTCTGTCGACAGAACCCCACTGGAATGTCCAGACCAGCGTTTTGTCAACTGGTCCCTGTTAACAGCGGCGTTCTTCATGCCAAGCGGGGTACAGATATCGACAAAAGCGCTGCGTGCTTTTGACTTACTCTTGACAGAACACACTTCACAATCTGGACGCTCTGCGGGTTTTGTTGACAAAATAGCCATTTTGTCGACAAAACCCTGCGTGTGAGAACTGTGTGCTCCTTCCGCGTCCAAGCAAATGTCTGCTATGGTTTATAAGCAAATCCTGCAAATTCTACGCAAGCAAGCACAGGTATCAAGACTGCCCTGTCCCAGGAGACTTTGTTAGGACAGTTTGTTAGACTTTGTTAGGCCCACTCACTTGCCTAGGTTGCCCAGTGCTGGTTTAGAAGGGCTGACTAATGAGGGATTCTTTCTGCATAATGTTGCAAATACTGTTCTTTACTTTGAAAAGTCTGTCTATAAATGACTCTACTAAAAAGTACTGGTAATTTTTGACCAGTAGAAGTACAAACTGAAAGTCACAGGATAAGGTGAGACGATGTTTTAAATAAAGCTGTACTGCAGGTTCTTCAGACAGAGGAAATTGTTTGGGTTTATAAATTGGATTTAAATTATTTCACCGAGAACGTTCCTGACCAAGATGTAATGCGCAGCATTGAGAATTGCTGAACCAAATGTAATCGTGTTGTGTCATATTAAGAGGCATTTTCCATTTTTTATCCCACACGTTTCAGGTGTATAAAATAGGATGAAAATATGGAGGGTAGATGTAACTTTTTCTTTTACTTGTCATCAGGTGATGTGCAAATCAGATGCTCCAACAGGGGATGTTCTGCTTGATGAAGCTCTGAAGCACATTAAGGAAACACAGCCTCCTGAAACTGTACAGAACTGGATTGAACTGCTTAGTGGTAAGATATTGACGTAGAATTTTAATGTGTTTAAAAAGATAATTCTCATTGACTGTTGTCCCTGGATTAGGGAAATGTTGTCAGCTTTTTGGCAAAGTGACTGATCCTTGGTATGTCGTAGCACAGATCGGAATGTGGCCAGTAGGACAATACAAATAGCTGTTGGTATTGGCTTAATTAGATAGAAGGGATCCAGATGTAATATTTGGGGGTACTATTTGCCTGGTATGTCAGATTTTGAGGACTATTAAGCCAAAATATTTGGGACCAAAATATGTCCTCCAAGACATGGCAGTTGTTGCCAATAGCACAAGCCTTCTTCAACAAGATGTGAGAGCCTTTCCATTCATGTGGAAGGAGGAATAGTTTCAGTTTAGGTTACTTTTTTCTAGGAGTTTACTGTTCACGTCCTCCAGAGATCTTGGCCACCTCCTCCAGTGAAGAAGTGATGAGGACCTGATACTTCAAATTTAAAACATATAAATTGGCAATTTTATAAATTAAAACAAGCCTACACCTTTCTTTACATTTGCTTAAGAATTCATCATTCACAGAAGCTTATAAATTACTTTGAAATTTGACTAATCAGAATAGTCCTAATCTCCTCAGAATGAAGGATGCCAATTGATTTATTTGGTCACAATTGCCTCGATTTTAATATCACTGTAAACTTCACTGCCTCATTGCTTACCTCGTTTTCCTGATCGTTTACAAGTATGTTGGACAGTAGTGGTTCCAGCACAGATCCTTGGGGGATCCCACTGCTGTTACCTGATGTACCTGTTATTTTGGGATGTGCTCATTTATTAGGGTTACTGTTACCATCGGGGGGGGAAAAAGAGGTGATAATTATCAGTGTGCTGCTTGAGTTACTTGTGTTCTCATATGGGCTATGTCTGCACGTGCCCCAAACTTCGAAACGGCCACGCAAATGGCCATTTCGAAGTTTACTAATGAAGCGCTGAAATGCATATTCAGTGCTTCATTAGCATGCGGGCGGCCGCGGCACTTCAAAATTGACGCGCCTCGCCGCCGCGCGTCTCGTCCAGACGGGGCTCCTTTTCGAAAGGACGCCACCTACTTCGAAGTCCCCTTATTCCCATCAGCTCATAGGAATAAGGGGACTTCGAAGTAGGCGGCGTCCTTTCAAAACGGAGCCCCGTCTGGACGAGACGTGTGGCGGTGAGGCGCGTCAATTTTGAAGTGCCGCGGCCGCCCGCATGCTAATGAAGCACTGAATATGCATTTCAGCGCTTCATTAGTAAACTTCGAAAGGGCCATTTGCGTGGCCGTTTCGAAGTTTGGGGCATGTGTAGACACGGCCATGGAGCTTTTTTTCTCTCTTCTGCCAGTTTCCTCCCAATGGAGCTACCCTCCAATGTCTGGGTTCCCCAGGTGTGGGTTCTTTCCAGCTTAGAATCCAATACCTCGCTCTCTCTCTCTCACCTACCCACCCACACACACCACCCAAAAGCATGCCTGAGAGGACTGGTTAGATCAGCACTCAACAGCTGATCCCTGATGTGTCCCAGGTCTCAGCAGGCTGAGTTGCACAGCAGTGCTGAGTTGTGGCCCTCATGTGCCTTTGGGCTCAATGGACTGGGCTGAAACAGCTCTTTAAGATGCCACTCTCATATGTCCCCAGCTTCAGCACCTCCATACGCCTACTGTCACACCTCAACTGATCTGCTAGTAACCCACATGTTGAGCAAACCCCACAGGCTTTTTGGGCACTACAGGGATCTTCAGCTTAGATACATGGCATGTTATTGCAGAGTGAGAGGGGGAAGCCAAAACAATACCCCCAAGGGATGCCAGAGGGGGGGAAGGTGAAGGGAGAAGCAACCAGCTTAACTATGAAAGTTATTTATTTGCAGGTAGTAGCTATACAAGGGAACAAGGGGAGTCAAGGAAACAAAACAGTTACAATATTAAATCTAACTTAAATCTGAGCACAGCTTGAAAACCATAACTGATCACATAAGGCTGGGTCAGGAGGCTATACTGAGAGAGAGACTCTCACCACTCTATGAAGCTTGAACTGATTAGGGTTCCCAGATGGTAGTGGTGGTCCAGAGTGTTGGAGACAGGCAGAGCAGAGTCCCCAGCACAATCAATATGGAGAAGATGAAATCCCTGTGGAACTGGTGCAGAGTTTAGATCCACGCATTAGAACACTTTACTTGGGCACGTGTAAGGGTTTTTGTAGGGGAAAAGTCAGTGGTTCAAGAAGGAACACTGGGTTTGTTTATGGGTAAACAGATGGTTCAAAGAAGTATTCTAAAGTTGTTGTGTTTAGGCTAGACAATAGAAACTGATTATTTCTGGATCTGAGTGCTGTTTTTTTGCGGGAGCTCATAATGCAGGTAAGCAGTTTCAGTATTTTGGATATCAGTAGAGGATTTTGTTTTTACTGAAATTTGGTCTGATAATTACTGATCTGAGCATGGGCAGGCATGGGTTAATTAGCATGTGAAGAGATTTCTCATCAGGCCGTGCCTCCCTGTGTTCTGTATCCCAGAATTCAGTGCAGTTTGTGTTTTTGTCCATTGTGTACACTAATGAAGCTGTCTTCTCTCCCATCTCCGATGCGGATGAGGCTAGAGATGGTTCCTTAATCCAGACACCGTTGTTGGTGGATTTAGGCATGTCCCCCTCTGCCCATGTGTATTGTCTTTTGTTCAAGCTAAGACCCCAGGTGGGGTGGTTGTCTTCCATTAGTGTTAAGCCCTTGTTCCCAAAAACACAGAGCTGGTAGATAACACTGCTTGCCCTCTCCATTGTGAAAAGTTACCGTTTATTCCTACCCTTTGTTTTCTGTCTTTTAACTAGTCACTCTTATCCCATGACTGCTAACTTTGCTTAAGAGCCTTGTGTAGGGACCTTGCCAGACTTTCTGAAAGTCCAACTAAACTCAGTGTTTCCTGTGGCTCACCCTTGTCCGCATGCTTATTGACAACATCAAAGAATTCTGAAACGTCAATGAGGTGTGATTTCCTTTTACAAAAGTCATGTTCACCCTCCCTCAACATGTTGTATTCATCTACATATCTCATAATCCCGTTTTTTGCCATAGTTTCATCCAATTTTTGTTGTATGGAAATTGATCTTTCTAGTCTGTAATTGCCAGGATCACCTCAAGCTTTTTTTACAAGTTGGAATCGCATTAGCTATCCTCCAGTCATCTAGGAAAGAGGCTGATTTAAGTGATAGGTTAGTTTATTTTCCGAGTTCCTTTGGACCTCAAGTGAATACCATTTGATCCTCGGTACTTATTACTGTTAAATTTACTAGTTTGCTCCAAAATCTCCTCACATGACACCTGATTCTGGAACAGTCCTTCAGATTTGTTCCTAAAAAAAATGGCTTATATGTGGGAATCTCTCTCATCCTCTGCTTTGAAGACTCATCAAAGAATTAATGTAGCTTCTCTGCAATGACCTTATTTTCCTTGAGTGCTCCTTTAGCATCTTGATTGTCCAGTGGCGGTATTTTGTTTGGCAGGCTTTCTGCTTTCGATGTTGTGCTTTTTTTTTTTTTGGTTTGGTTTTTTTTGTTGTTTTTTACTGTGAGGTTTTTCTTTTCTTTTGCTAGTAGCTTTTCTAACTTGTTTTTTGGCCTGCCTAGTTTTATGCTCAGACACTTGACTTTCCACAGTTTATGCTTTTTTGTTTTCTTCTTTGACTTCTGATTTTTAAAGTATATTTTTGCCTGTGCCTGTTTTTCTGTGCTTAGGAACAATGGCAGTCTTTTGATTTTCTTACTTTTTTTTTTTTTTAATTTGAGGTGTGCATTTCATCTGAGCTTCTATTGTGATGTTTTAAAAATAGTTTCCATGCAGCTTGCAGGCATTTTAGTCTTGTGACTGTTCCTTTTAATTTCTGCTTAACTACTGTGCTGCATTTCTTTCCCTCCCCCACCCCAAAAAAAATGTTAAATTTAATTACATTATGGCTTTTTTTATCGAAGCAGGTTAGCTATATTTACCTCTTGGACCAGAACTTGTCTCATACGTAAGAATAAAAAAAAGCTTTGTAGCTTTTTCAGCTCCCAGTTGGTTTCTTAATTTTGAATGAAATAGTCCGTGTCAAGACAATATTCTCTTTGCGCTGGCTGCTAGCAAATTGAAATGAAAAGTAAGGCAAAAGCTTCTCTGCACAGCAAAAACTAAAAGTACTTATATTTGTAAAACATTTGCTCTATTATAAAGACTAAAAATACTACTTATTGCACTACATAATGTTGTCACATATTTTTAAAACTTGAATGGACCTTAAACATTATTTTCTCCATGATTGTGTGTGTTAATTAAAAATCAGCAGTCTCCAGCTTAATAAAATTTGAGCAGGGCTTATTGATGCATCATATTTTGTTTTTTAAAATTATTTTACTAAATTATAGTAAAATTTTGCCTTGACATATTGTTGTCAGAATTTCAGTTTAAAACAGATAGATGTTGAACAAAGAAAAATGTATTTATATTTAATGTATTTGATTTTATTAATCTATTTTTTATCCTTCCTGTTTGTCTGTTACGTCACACAGAATGCAAATTAAATGCAGCTGTTCTTAAATGGATTGCAGCTGTTGAACAGTACAGAGCAACACTGTCTAGTTTAGAAAAAGGGTGGAGAAAATTACTGTGTTCCGTGGTAAATATAACATGACTTCAGTCCAGGCAGAGTAAAGTTATGGCACTAAAATCACTGTTCCCGTTAGATTTTTTCCCCTCCCTTGTGTGGGTGAACAAATAATTTAATCAATAGTTAGATCAGAATGGAGTCTAATTCCCTCCTTTTCTTACGAGTATATACCTTCCTTCCTTCACTCATTTTCTTTTTACTGATTCACTTTTTCTCTTGTGTCATTTCATACCTCACGTGCATTATCGCTGTCCAGAGCCAGATTAACTCTTCTAGAGACCTGGGGCGATTGGATTTTGTGGGACCACCCCCAGGCTCTGCGGTATGGCCAAAAATAAGGTATTCAGAATGTGGGAGGGAGCTCAAGGCTGGGGCAGAGATTGGGCTGGAGAGGGTGTGTTTTAGGGATGGGCTTGGGCTGGAGGGCATGGAGTGCAGGAGGGGGTTCCAAGCTGGGGCCCAGGGGTTTGGAGTGTGGGAGTGGGTTCAGGGCAGGAGTGGGGGTGGGAATTTAATGTTGGTGGGCAGGGGGCTCAGGACTGGGACATTGTTGAGATGCAGGGAACTTACCTGGGGTGGCACAGGCCACCGGGGACGGGGGAGAAGGGAGGAGCAGGTGACTCTGTGCACTGCCCTGAACTCATCTGCAGGCACCACCCCTGCAGTTCCCACTGGAAATGATTCCTGGCCAATGGGAGCTGTGGGGGGCGGAGCCTGCAGGCAAGGAAAATGCAGCTGCTGGTGGTTGCAGCTCCAGTCCTGTGAGGGGGACAGCAGAGTGCAGATCTGCATCTTCTCCCCCCACACCCACAAAAAGATCAGCTTTTTTGGTGGCCCATAGATCTTTTTGCAGGGCCCCCTTTAGCCCAGGGCCCTGGGCTACAGCGCCTACTCTAAAGCCCCTTTCTTAATCTGGCCCTATCACTGTCACTAGTCTTTCCTTCTCTTGTTTCCTGTGCTTGAATTAGGGGACAGGAAAAGAAAGAAGCGGCAAAACAGCTTTATGTTTCAGTGGGAATTCTGGTTAATAGCCCTTTAATCTTGCAAATATTTCTACAGGTGGTAAAAACATTTGCTTTTCTTATCCAAAATACAGTGTCCATATTAGCACACTTCCCTTTTTCTCACGCTAGCATATTAGGTCAGTACTGATTCAAAGGTCACATAACGTGTCACCTATGCGCTGGGTATTCCTCTAGGTTTCATCCATATTTTGACATGATGAGCTTTCAGTTTAAGGTGGCATGGCTGAAAGCTGTATCAGTACTCTTTTTATGCTTTTATTTGGTAGATAGTTTTGGGTAGGATTGGGGGCTCACTGGTTTAGAGAACTATTTTGAAGAACAGTACACTCATCCCTCACTATACGAGCACAATTGGTTCCTAACTTTTTGCTTGTAGGCGAAAACTTGTAAGAGGGACACTAAATTCCTACTAGAATACGTGTAAAAGTCTCTGATTGGTTCCACATGCTTGGAGTGGCAGCAGGTGGCGCTGCTTTTGAAAGGTAAGTGAACCTGGGATTTGGGGGGGGTTAAAGGCTGGGGGCAGTTTGCGGACGTGAGTAGGAGGGAGGGTTAAAACATTGTGGAGGGTTGGATCTACGGGGAGAGGCGGGGGGGCAGGGTTCAGGCTGCTGCAGGTTGGGTCTGCGGGGCTGGCAGGGGGTTTAAGGCAGCAATGGTTTAGGTGCGTCGGGGCAGCGATGGGTTTAAGTTGCGGCGGTTCGGGTGTGTGTGTGGGGGGCCGGGTTAAGTTTCAGTGGTTCATGTGCCCAGAGCCAGCGGGGGGTTTAAGTTTCAGCAGTTCAGGTGCATGGGGCTGGTGCGGGGCTTTATGTTTTGGCGGTTTGGGTGCGCGGGGCCAGCAGGGAGCTTTAAGTTTCGGTGGTTTGGGTGCGCGGGATGGGTGGGGGGTTTACATTTTGGTGATTTGGTTGCACGTGGCTGGTGGGGGGATTTCAGTTTTAGTAGTTGAGGTGCACGGGGCTGGCGGGAGGTTTGTTTCAGCGGTTCGGGTGCATGGGGTTGGTGGGGGGTTTACATTTTGGTGATGCAGGTGCGCGGGGCCGGCAGGAGGGTTTAAGTTTTGGCAGTTTAGTGTCAGAGGGGCCAGCAGGGGGGGGGTCCGGCTGCAGCAGGTTGGAGCCGCGGGGAGGGGGTAAATCTCGTATTAGCGGGGAGAGTTCACTTGTCCAGTGGAAAAAAAGGTAGGTGTATGTGTCCCTCGTTTAAGCGAGTACTCGTAAATAAAGTACTCTTTTCACCAGGGATAAGCGTATTTGGATTTTTAAATAGACTTAACACAGTTTTTTTTTTTAGTGTTTTGGCTGAAGAGTTTTCCTGGGAAAATGCCAATCTAATCTTAAATTAGTGCAATGTAAAGTCTGAGACAGAGATTCTACTTAAGAGGGTTGCTTATGAGATCTTTCAGAGAGAACTATGCTTGATCTGCAAATTAGAAAATTTTGAGGCCACATTTAACAAGCAGGCATGGTTCTAAAGTGATCCATAGGGAAAACAGCCTACAGAATATGCACCACGCTTATGTCAGAAGACCTAGTGCTTCTGAAAATGCTGCAAATATGCCTGTATCTCTAGTAGTGCTGTTTTGTGTAGTTTAAGGGCTTGGACACAAGGTGTCACCAAACTGTGAACTGAAATGTGAACTGAAGGAGGCAGATGGGTGGGGGATGTTAAGTGTCTCTTCCACCCCATACACCCCTCCTTCAGTTCATGTATTTGATTTTTCAATTTTTAGTGCAAATTTTTTGGACCTCTGTACTATGTATCTGGGTCTGGACTGGAATCCTATAGATCTGAAGAAGTGGGTTTGTCCCACAAAAGCTCATCACCTAATAAATCATTTTGTTAGTTTTTAATGTGCTACATGACTGCTGTTTCATTTTGTTTGAATACAGGCTAACACATCTACGTCTCTGTTACTACAGAACTACATCTGAGTAGTACAGACACCCAAAAGAGCAAGGAAACAAGTAACTCATATTCTCTGTTTATTTTCTCTTACCATGATCCATTATTTAGGCACTGTTTCAGGACCCACTTGAGGAAACCATATTGAATCAGGCAGGGCTAGTACAGAGCCCTGTGTCATCCACTAGGTAATAATGTGCATGCTGAAGGAGTCACATTCACAGAATCTTTGAGTCACACTATAAAGGTTTAGTCAAGTTTTGATTACAAAAGCAGTTTACTGCATATGCATGTGCAACACTCTGTGCTTCCTTGATATGTTCTGAAGGAGCTACACCACTCCCGATAATTTAAACATTTTAGAGAGAGAGAGTGTGTGGGGGGAGGTGTTTACAAAATGGTGTTTTCAGAGGCCTGTAACTTGTCCCATGAAAATATTTGTCATAGAAATGTATGAAACCACTTACAAAGAGAGCCGTTTCTGGCCAACTTTTTAACTTTCATTTCCTTGCTGGCTTTTCAAAATAATTTTTTTTATATATATAAAAAATCAGGGAAATGTCTGGGGGTTTTTTTTTCTTTCATTCTTTCAAAAATTCAGCTTCAATAGACTAGATATAAAATTTAAGAAGATTACGTGGGATTAAAAACAAGTGTTAAATTGAAATGGTTGGAAGTCTTAGCTATAGCAGTAGCCAATGCTGTAAAACTCCACACTTATTTACATGGATTTACCTGAAAAATTTAAGTGTTTTACTTTACCTTAATTTTTTGTTTCCCTTTAGCAATGTGTTTGGAAATGTCTTTCCTTATTTTGTGTTACCATCATAATTTTCTTCAGGCATTGCAAGAAGACTTATTAGAAGGTGATGGGCGCCATTAGCTCAGATTTGTCTATACACAGGAAAATAGATATAAACATAACCAGTTGCAACCATGAAAAGCATATCTGGGATAAGAATCAGCATTAGTACAAGTTTGTGGCAGAAAGAATGGCACTGGCAGAAAATAACAATTTCCCAGCCTTTTCAAGTATCAGTGCTGGACAAGTGGGAAAGATTATAAAAGCTCTTTGTTTACTGAGAATTATTTTTATTCATTGTTTTCCTCTTCTCCACTTTCCCTGGCTTCCTTATAAAGTGACAACAAATATATAGTTGCAAGCTGTGATTACTTTGTTACATTTCACCTTCAGTAGAGTGAAAATGAGCCAACTATATGTTTGATGTGAGTTTGAGCACTCAGAAGTTGTTTGGGGAGGCATTCTTATATTTCATTTGCCTAATCCTGTATTTGCTGGCCAGAGGTTAGAAGAGAGCTACCAGTGTGTGGCATCTTTCTGCATAAAGTCTTTGTGTTCATTAAAGCCTTTATATCTGCATTACAGAAAAAAGTAAGAAATTGTCCACGGCGAGGTCAGAGCTAAACCTTGATTAACAGTTGGTCTTTATCTGTTTTTAGGTGAGACATGGAATCCGTTAAAATTGCACTACCAGTTACGAAACGTGCGTGAACGTTTAGCTAAAAACCTAGTGGAAAAAGGTGTATTGACAACAGAGAAACAGAACTTCCTTCTTTTTGACATGACTACCCACCCTCTCACCAACAACAATATCAAACAGCGCCTCATCAAGAAAGTTCAAGAAGCAGTTCTTGACAAATGGGTGAATGACCCTCACCGCATGGACAAGCGCTTGCTGGCCCTCATTTACTTAGCCCATGCTTCAGATGTCCTTGAGAACGCTTTTGCTCCACTACTGGATGAGCAGTATGATTTAGCCTCAAAGAGAGTGCGGCAGCTTCTGGATTTAGACCCTGAAGTCGAATGTCTAAAGGCCAACACAAATGAGGTCCTGTGGGCTGTTGTAGCGGCTTTCACAAAATAACTGCAATCATATTGAAGTGTTCTTCTTCTCTCTCCTTTATGTAAACCAGTTGTTTCTCTTCTATTGACTATTCATGTTTTCTGTAATTTGTACCTTCTCACATGATGAATCAGCTCTTGTTTCACAGGAATGATAGGTGTTGTATTTCCCTTCCCTTTGTGTATCTGTATATGGATTCTGCTGGTACAAGAGACCTTCCCGTTTAAAAAATAATTGCTGCCATATTGGCATTCCATTTCCTATTAAATTACAGTTAACTTGAAATTCTTAGTTTAATTCATTTTTCACTCTTTGGTTGCTGGAATGGTTTAACTTGGAAAGCACCTCAAAAAAGAAATGTGCATGCAGAGTTGGTTGGATCACCGAGTCTCAGCTGATGCAGATGTGTACACATCAGTAGCATCCTGTTGTGCAGTCCACACAGAAGTCACAAAAGGCCTTTTCAGTCACCAAAGTTAAATACTAGTGTCTGTCAGGACATTTGAAGTATAGACGTTGGCTCAAATGTTATTCACAAAATTGTTTTAAATTTAGAATAGCCATTAAACATCTTCATAAATAGTTAATGTAAAACACCCCACAGTTTTTACCTCTTTGGTAAATCTCTTGGGTACTTATATTTTGTTATATTAAACTCTGAATTACAAGGCTAGTGTAGAAAGGTCCAGTTGTTTCACAAAACAGTTTTGGGATGGGATACATTCCTTTATATTCTGTATATAGTTTGAACTGTATATTAACAGCCCCCCATCTTTGCATTTTTCAAGATTTAATTAGTTGTACACCTGTGCCCCTTACTTGCTTTCAGCCATTGTCATGTGATGAAAAGACAGGCCTCTTACAAAGAGCATGTGTGTGAACTCTGTTCCTAATGTCTGTGGAGCTGTACCATCCAGGAACAACTCAGCCTATGCATTGCCTTTTATACTTGTTGTGTGGAGAGGAGATCAGTTGCTGTCACTGTTTGTTTATATTATTTCTGTATGGAAGAGGCTTGTGACCAGTACAGATCTTGAGTGCAGTTTTTAATTTTGTTTGTACACAAGTTAATGTTTGTCTCTTAAATGTCATAATCTACTTACACTTAAAAAATCAAATGTCAAACCTAGGAGGTCTTGCATGTAAACAGTTAGCAAGTAATGACTACAGCGCAGATGAGTAAGAGTTCTGTAATGGGAAGCTCTACTATGTTAATTATTTTATATACAATTATGTTGATTAGCACAATGTAAAAATATAAACTTTGGCTTTTTAAAGTTTATTACCTCTTTACCACTGCTTATCTGCCACTGGTTTCACAGTGTAAATATTATGCATTGAGCAAATTAAACTTTTTTTTTTCTCATAACATGCATACTAATATTGGGGCTTACAGGTGTTTAGAAACTTTTTGGTTAACATTCAGAGCAAAAATACTAAGTGGTGTATAACTGTAGAATTGAAGTTTAAGGGATCCCTAATCTGTATACTAGCTTTTTACCTACAGTAAATAAACTATGATCTTGAAAGTGCCTGAAACAGAGCAAGCATGTCATTTGTATTTTGTGTTGAAAGTTTTAGATGATATCCCATTTGTTGGAGATTTCTTCTCATGTTCTGAATGAAATATAGAATTGTTATTGCCACTGTTGGTGTCTTCTCTGTTCTGCAGATTTGGGTGACCAGTGTGAGACAGTCTAAGCCTGTGTAATAGGGAGCAGTTAAGTGTTACTGGTGGACCTCTTCCACTTAGGGCCAGGCTGAAAAGTAATGCTCTCAAACAGGGCCTCCAGTTTTATACCCACAGTTGACTTTGGATCACTGATAGCTGATTTTTCAAATACAGTCAAGTAATTGTCTAATGACCTCAATTCATGGCATCTGTAATTTGTACGAAATTAATTGAACCTGGTATTTTAAAATGTAGCCCTAAATGTTTAATAGCACCTTTGCAGCTTCTAAGTGCTGTTTAGAGAATTTTCATGTATTAAAAGCATGTTGTAAGATGTTGCAAACTCAAAATGGCTTACACAGGTGCGTGTAACCAAACAAAACTGATGTACTTTTAGAGATAGTTTGAGGAGAATTTATAGACAGGGGGCAGTGAGTGGGGAGGAGAGCAAGAATTTAAAAATTACACTTCTTTCAGCTCACGAGACCACTGTAGTAAGAAAATTTACTCTCATTTTTTTGTTTGGCAGCACTTTGCCCAAATCGGTTTCACTGTTTTTAATTGTTCTCCATGCTACCTTCCCCCACCTAAAAGATTGTCAATTTCCTTTGTGTTTCTTTAGGGGAAAGAGTAACTGCAAAATCACAAAAATATATGGTGTGTTCAGGAGCAACTGTAGTGTCTAACGCTACTTGTAGTCAGTGTTCCAAAAACAAGGGATGTTTCAAGTTGACAAGGTGCCTTTAAATATCTTTCCAGCATCACTTACATCATCATTTCTCTGCTCTTGTTTTGATATGCTGCTCTAATAAGAAAATAAAGCCAGTTTTTCTTTCACAGAAAGTAATGATGTGTCATGCACAAGACTACCAGTAAGGTGATAATGAAAAATTGGGCAGCCGCATTTTATCTTATCCAAATGCTGTAGGAATACTTCGGTGATATGTCTAATACAAATCAAGCCTCATGGATTTTTTTGCCAAACCTGAACCTTTACAATAAAGATAAGGTGCTGCATTACAGGACTGGTTTGTCTAACATTCCTGCCTTTTACCGCTAGCTCAGACAGATTTTTGGGGAAACTGAAAAGGCTCACCATGCGTCACTGCTCTATTTAGCACCTTATACAGCTCTCATTGTTGCAAGTACTACAGCTCACTTAATTCTGGACTGGAGACCTGTTTTAGAACAGCTTAGGTTACTGCATGTCCCCACACTGGTTAGGACCTAGCAGATGATTCACTTTGAGGGGTATAGCATTAACAACAGTGATACCTTCAGAGATGCTAGATAGCTTTGAGTGTTCATTCTTTACAACTAAATTTGTGGTTGTTCATATGAAAAATTAACTCTAGGTATTATGTTCAGACCTGATACTTACTCATCAGCTTTTGAAATTAAAGATCTTTGTGGTTTTGGACATGCATCACATTTGTAGTTTTTTTCCTACATCTAGGTATGTAGCTGTAACGAGAGTATTCCCCTCATTTGTTAGTGAAGGCAGCATATCAAAAGGACTGGTTTGCCACCAGTTGAAGGCAGCACAAATTCAGTCCTCAGAATGAAAGGCAGTTAAATACTCATGTTCTTCTTCGAGTGTCCCCATGGGTGCTCCACAATAGGTGACGGGCTTGCCCGGCGCCGCAGATCGGATCTTCCAAACAGTTTCTGCCGGACCGCGCATGCGCCGGCGCGCGCCGCTCCCTTGCGCGCTCCTGGCCATGTGCGCGATCCGGTCCCCGCCAGTTCCTCTTAACCGCCGTTGGCTGCAGACGGAATCCGACTAGGCTAAGGCCAAATAGCGTATTCAACGACTTTATCTGTTTTTCTTTAAAGTTTTTTCAGGTACTTAGGCTACTACAAGTTAGCCGGTTGTTATTTTGTAAAAAAAAAAAAAAAAAACAAACAACAACAAACAAGCTACGAGAGGGACAGCTCAGTCCAGTCCCAGTAACAAGCGCCAGAGGCCAGGAGCTAGGGCCATCAGCCCTCCTGCTGAGGCAGGCCATCGGACGGGGAAAACGGCACAAAGAAGGTGCTAAGTACCCACTTAAAAACTCAAAGACTCACCAACAATGTCCTCTTCAGGCTTTAAAAAATGTGAGTCCTGCCGAGAGGCGATGCCAGTGTCCGATGGGCACAGTCTATGCATAAGGTACCTGGGGGAGTCCCATGTGGCACAGAAATGCGCCTTCTGTGCTAAATTAACAACCAGAGCACGGAGGGACAGGGAGATGCGGATTAAAATGCTGCTTCTTGATAAGGCCCTCCAGCCAGACGTGCCGGAGCGGCCGCAGCAGGAGGGACCCTCCGGGGCCCTTAAAAGGAAAGCTGCCTCCCTCACTCCATCAGCGCACAAACGGAGGAAAGTTTCTCCAGCCCGATCCCTGCCGGCAGCAACAGTGAGCGGGATGGGAGGAGCAAGCAGCCCCCAGCCGCAGCAACAGCTGATCGGCGGCAGCACGGAGAGCCACGTGGCAGCGGCTCAGCCTCCGATAATCAGCCAGCCGCCCCGCACCGCAGGCAGGGCGGCGGCTAAGTAAGCGCCGGTACCGGCGGCACCGCAGACAGCGGCACCGACCCCCAGGGAACCGGCGGTGCAGAGCGCGCAGGCACGTAGCCTGCAGGCGCAGAAGGACACCGCACGTGCAGCACCGCCTTCGAGTGTGCCTAGCACAGTGCCGACGGGGCCGGGATCCCCCGCGCGTCAGGGGGCGGAGTTACCTCCTCCAGGGAGGGGGAAGGCTGTACACAAGAGGAGGCATTGCAGCCCCTCTCCGGACAGGGCTGTGGAGCTGCTTTCTCACAGCCCTCCGCTCATGTTGCAGACTCCAACCAGAAGGCAGGGGTCCCCCCTAGCCTACCCGGAGCCCCCTTCTCCATTTTTACAACCAGCCTCACTATGGCTGGCGCACCACCTTCACCCTTCCTGGGATTTGAACCGCTGGACTATTATGCGAAATCGCTCTCTCCAGTGTCTCGACGATCTCCCTCCCCCAGACGCAGAGGGTACGCACCAAGGGAATGGTCAAGGTCACCTTCCCAGGAACAGTGCCTCTACTGCCATGGTCGCCCCTACCACGTGGGGCATGGACACCATCGGCAATCTACTAGGAAAAGATCCCCACACACTACCTCGTACCCCCGAGGGCAATTGCGATCGGGGACAGAGACTCAAGCATCTCAGGGGGGACTGGTCATGGAACCCCGAGATTTTCCCTCGCAAACCTCCAGCGAGAGGGTGTACCATCACCAGCAGGAACCGGAAGGGTCCAGAGAGACGTACCCCAGCGGTTCCTCGCTCTCCTCCCCGGACGAGGCCACGGCCCTGGGGGACGTCCATCCTACGGACGATCTCAAACAGTTTCAGGAGCTGTTTAAGAGGGTGGCCTTCACGCAAGGCATCCAGACAGCAGAGGTGCAAGAGAAACACCATAAGCTCCTCAAAAATTTGAGACCTCCGGCCTCCTCCAGAGTAGCAATACCGCTTGATGAAGCGATCTTAGAGTCCGCCACTACGATATGGCAGACCCCTGCAACTATTCCGCCTGTCCAAAAGAGAGCGGATAAGAAATACTTCGTGCCGGCGAAGGGCATGGAGTTCCTGTTTAGCCACCCACAGCCAAACTCCTTGGTGGTGGAGTCCTCGCAACAAAGATTAAAAACATCTCAATTTAAAACAGGGGGAACAGACAAAGATGCCAAGAAGCTAGAGCTGTTCGGCAGAAAGGTCTACTCCTCCTCCACTTTAACGTTGCGAATGGCAAATTACGCAGCGCACTTGGTGAACCATAATTTTGACAACTATTCCAGGTTAACCTCCCTCATGGACTCGCTTCCAGAGGACAAAAAGCCAGTCCTCAAGGCCATAGTGCAAGAAGGCTACGCGGCTGCGAGGATGGGAGTTCAGATTGCTTTGGACGTTGCGGACACAGCAGCATGTTCCACAGCAACTGCAGTGGTGATGCGACGGGAGTCCTGGCTCCAGACCTCGGGTATACCGAGAGATCTGCAGGCGAAGATAGTTGACCTTCCCTTCGACTCGCAGAAGCTGTTTGCTGAATCAACTGACTCGGTCCTTCATTCCAGTAAAGATTCAAAAGCCACACTCAGGACCCTGGGGATTTACACCCCTCCATACACAAAGAAAAGGTACTACCCTCAGCAAAGGCGGTACCAGTATCAGCAACAGCGCCCCCAGTATCACAGGGGTTACGAGCAAGGGCGACATCAACAGCACCAGCAATACAGAACTCCCAGGCGACGCTCACAACAGGGCCGTGCGTCCTCGGGGCGGGGCCAAAGGCCACAAGTTTGACATACAGATCCAGGGCTGCGCCATCACTACCATCGCACAAGGTCATCCGAAGCGGCTATTTCACCATCGCCTCCGACCATTCTACGACCAGTGGCAAAGGATCACCACAGACAAATGGGTGCTGGAGATCATAGCCACGGGGTACGCCATCCCCTTCCAGTCGCTCCCACCGTCGCGACCTCCACCCAAGCCCCACCTCCAGGAGGCCTCCCATGTAGCCAGGCTCAGGCAGGAGGTGGCCCATCTCGTGCTCATAGGGGCGGTGGAAAGGGTGCCGGAGCAACTGCAAGGAAAAGGGTTCTACTCCCGGTATTTCCTAACGGAGAAAAAGACAGGAGGCTGGAGGCCCATCTTAGACCTTCGCGGCCTCAACAGGTATCTGCGCAAGCAACGTTTTCGGATGATCACGATTGCCTCCATCCTTACAGCACTGGACGATGGAGACTGGTTCGCAGCCCTCGATTTACAAGACGCGTACTTCCACATAACCATCCATCCGGCTCACCGGCGATTTCTCCGGTTCATGGTAGGCAACGAACACTTCCAATACAAGGTCCTACCGTTTGGCCTCTCCTCGGCCCCCAGAGTCTTCACCAAGACCTTGGCAGTGGTGTCAGCCTACCTGCACAGACAGGGGGTATTTATTTTCCCGTATCTGGATGACTGCCTGCTCAAAGGGGCCTCGAAAGGGGAGGTTCTGCGCATGATACGCGTCACAGCAAACACGTTCTCCTCACTTGGCCTGGTTATCAATCTGGCAAAATCAAAAATAGACCCCACACAGGACATAGAGTTCATAGGGGCTCGCATAAACTCGGTCACGGTGAGAGTATACCTACCAGAGGCTCGCTTTCGAGCCATCGGTTCCCTCGTGCAAGTCATCACCTTCAGCCCTACGGTGCCGGTCTTGACGTGCTTGCAGCTGCTGGGCCACATGGCAGCGGCGACGTTTGTGGTGCAGAACGCCAGGTTGCACATGCGCAGCATGCAGCACTGGCTGGCGAGTGTATACAAACCGGCAGTACACACCGTTCAGAGGGTGGTGTCGCCCACAGCCGGGGTGCGCAAATCCCTGCAATGGTGGGTAAACCCCAGGAACTTGCTAACAGGGGTACCCTTCCACCAGCTGCAAATATCGGTTTTTCTCACTACAGATGCCTCCCTCATAGGGTGGGGAGCGCACATGGGCGAAGAGGTGACTCAAGGACTGTGGTCACCCACGGAGCAGTCACTACACATCAATGTACTAGAGCTCAGAGCAGTGTTCAACGCCTGCAAACACTTTCGAGACCACATACAAGGCAAAGTCGTCGGGATCAGTACAGTCAATACCTCCACCATGTTTTATATAAACAGGCAAGGAGGAGCTCGATCCCGTGCCTTATGCGCGGAAGCAATCCGCTTATGGAACTGGTGCATCGCCCACGATATAATATTGAAAGCCTCATACTTACCGGGTGCGCACAACGTGAAGGCAGACCAGCTGAGCAGGCGTTTTGCGCTCACACACGAGTGGCAGATCCGTCCCGATCTGCTACGGCCGATTTTCCACGCATGGGGGTTTCCCCAAATAGATCTGTTTGCCACTCAGCACAACAAGCAGTGCCCACGATTCTGCTCCAGAGCAGGACTGGGCTGGGGGTCCCTGGGGGACGCGTTCGCGATCCCGTGGGGGGGCCCCTTGCTTTATGCGTTTCCTCCCACAGTGCTGATCCACAAAGTTTTGCAAAAAGCCAGGAGGGAAAGGGCCCGGATGATCCTGATAGTCCCAACGTGGGATCGCCAACAATGGTTCCCCCTACTCCTGCGCATGTCGGACCGTCCACCAATGCCTCTTCCGGTGGCGCCGGATCTGCTCACGCAAGCCCAGGGGTCCATAGTGCATCCGCACCCCCACAGCCTGCGACTGCAAGCGTGGTTAATCCATGGCTCAGCTCCTTAGAGAGCACATGCACAGTGGAAGTGCAGCAAGTCCTAGAAAGTAGCAGGAGGACTTCCACTAGGAAGACCTACAAACAAAAATGGACTCGCTTCACGGCTTGGTGTTCTACCAAACAGCTGGCCCCCCTTTCGGTGCCTATACCTACAATTCTAGAGTATTTACTGGACCTCAAGAGAGGAGGACTCTCGCTATCCTCGTTAAAGGTCCACCTTGCCGCCATCTCGGCGTTCAGACATGAGGAGGAAGGGCACACGGTGTTCACCCACCCTATGGTTACCAGGTTCCTCAAAGGGTTGGTAAACCTCTACCCCCCTCGGAAACCGATTCCACCTTCATGGAACGTGGACCTGGTGCTTACCACACTGATGGGACCACCGTTTGAGCCCTTGGCCACGGTTCCCCTCCGCCTCCTTACAATAAAGACAACCTTTCTTCTTGCAATTACGTCAGCTCGTAGAGTGAGCGAGCTCGCGGCAGTCATGGCAATGCCACCCTGCACTGTTTTTTCCAAAGAGGCGGTAACCATACGGCTGCATCCAGCCTTTGTTCCCGAAGTTTCTTCTGAGTTTCACATCAACGAACCGATTGTTCTACCCTCGTTTTATCCAAAGCCTCATAACTCCAACGAGGAGGCGCACCTACACCTCCTGGACGTGAGGAGGGCGCTAGCCTTATACATAGACAGGACCAAGTCCTTCCGGAAAACGGATAGACTCCTAGTCTCCCTCGCTCCCAAATCGAAAGGAGAGGGTCTCTCCTCGCAGAGAATCTCGAAGCACATTGTATCCTGCATAAAACTGTGCTACGAGCTCAAAAAGACTCCTTTACCGGCCACTCCCAGGGCTCATTCCACCAGGGCGGTGGCGGCATCAACAGCCTTTTTCAAGGGCGTTGCGTTGAAAGACATTTGCAGAGCGGCGACCTGGTCATCCTACGACACCTTCGCCAAACATTACGCCCTTCACAGGGTATTCCAAGAGGATACCCGTCTCTCTGCAGCGGTCCTCTCGGGGACAAGCTGCACATAATCCGATTACCCACCTCCTATCTTGGGTTACTGCTGGGTAGTCACCTGTTGTGGAGCACCCACGGGGACACTCAAAGAAGAAAGAGAAGTTACTCACCGTAGTAACGGTGGTTCTTCGAGATGTGTCCCCGTGGGTGCTCCACTACCCGCCCATCCTCCCCGCTTCGGATCTCTGTTAGTGTTTTGCAGGGGCACCCGAGGCGGTTGGTCGAGGAACTGGCGGGGACCGGATCGCGCACATGGCCAGGAGCGCGCAAGGGAGCGGCGCGCGCCGGCGCATGCGCGGTCCGGCAGAAACTGCTTGGAAGATCCGATCTGCGGCGCCGGGCAAGCCCGTCACCTATTGTGGAGCACCCACGGGGACACATCTCGAAGAATCACCGTTACTACGGTGAGTAACTTCTCTTTTCTTCTTCAAGGAGTGTCCCTGTGCATGCTCCACCGCAGGTGTTTTGGTGCCACAGTGTGCCTGGTCAAGATTTTACTAGCAGTGGCTTTGACAGCTAGCTCACACATATGCGTTGTGCTACATGCGCTAGATGGCTAATGCACATTTAAATTGATAAAAATGAAAATATTAACTATTCATCAAAGTTATTAAAAGAAAATGCCAGCAAGCCTATTGACACAGCAGTTTACATTATATTTGTAACAAACTGACTTGGCAGGTGATGGGTAGAGGACTAGTTCTGTCCCAGTCAGGTTTTGTGCTGCTCTACTTCCTCAGATTTCTCTCCCTGGTGAATCCACCTCTCCTCAGCCCAGGAGATGGGGGAATATTATGTAGATGGGAAGAGAAAGAAAGGGAATGCTGAGCATCCCTGCTCACTAATTCTTACACAGATTTGTTTGCATGTAGGTTCATGCAGAAGGTGACTGACTTAACAGCTTATGAAAGTTTCAGGCATCCAAGAAAACCCCACATGACTTGGGTGATCATGTGCACTTAAAGTAAGAGCTTATGAATCTGTGTCCCCTTGACACAGTCGCTGGAATTTGTTCAAGTCAAACAGCCATGAAATAACTTGCAATAACAATCACTTTTGGATTCAAGTTTGTTTGGTTCATTTGCAAACAGGAAATGGGGCTAAATTCACTTAGTGAATGAATTGCTAGCTGCAAAATTTGCCTGACATAAAGCATTAGCTATTGCTTGCAGCAACTCTAGGGTTACTTACATTTTTCTCTGATTGCACCTGTGGCATTCAGTGAAGTAAATCTGGAATCACTTCTGGAGTCTCTGCTATGACAGAGAGAACATATTATACAGGGTACTTACATGGCTCATTGATAATAGCCACCTACCTTCTCTCCAAATCTTTCTTCCTGGGGGAGGAAGGAAAGTGCTCCTGATTACATCAATCTGGCAATTTTTTTCCCTGCAATGTTTAACCATTCAGACCCTGGGAACTTTCTGTTAAGAGGTCATTTAGCGGATGGTCAGGAAAATGACAGCATTGCCAAGGGTGATCTGTGAACAGCAGGTACCTGCAGCACATTTTCATTTACCTTATTGGTGCAGTGGAGGAAAGAAGGAAGCCAGAGAATGTTAAGTGGACCCCAGTGAATTCCGTCATAACTGAAGTGAATCTTCTGTCAGGGTAGCTCAGATGGAAAAAGAAGGGAAGAGCAGGTTTGAGGTCATCCTACAGCCAGACATTTTCAGGTTATGTTCATCAATTGCATGAAGGAGTGTTCAGAACCGTGCTGAACGTTTGTCCCTTGGATTTATGCTAATGAATGGGGTCAGGGCCTTTTCTGTGCTGCATTCTTTGTTGTACCATCAAATGACTGCTTGCACTCAGCCATGCCTGCACAGTGGCCTCTCAAAAACCACTCACACCAGGAAAATAGGCCACTTGAAAATTTCGAGAGGCTATCCTGCAGCATTAGAGCAGGGAAATTTGTCTTGACAGGACACAGCCTTGTCAAAGCTGCCCTTGAATCCTCTCTCCTTGTGGCCCTGCAAAACCCCAGTTGTTGAAAGCCCTGCCCTGTCACACCAGCAAGAATAAGCAGGGCTTCCTGCTGTTGATTAATGCCACCGGGGAAGAGATGGAGAGAAGAAAATGGCAAGTTTTCCATGGTCAAAGAAAGTTGTGCAGAGCAGAGATTCATGGCTTGGGCCATGATTCCTAATGCAGTTACTTCAATGGCTCTTGTGGTATGTAGGTTGAGGAAATGGCAGACTGCGAGCGGAATGTTTTACTCTTAGCTTATGTGGCTTAAAGCAGGAAGAACAGTGTCCAGCAAAATGTTCTGCCCTATCAGCAGTGGCCAGAATCATACAACTGCAGAAAAATGGTGCAATTGTTTCCAGGGGACACCCCAGCGATCGAGTTTAGAGTTCAAATATTGGATCACCGGCTGCACCGAAGGATCAGGTAATACCATCACAGCTGTAAGGGTGTGGAACATACCTGGTACAAGGGAATGCTATTAGCATATCAGGTCTATCATCTCATGCATTACAAGGCTCTTACCTGAACACTGAGCCCCAAACTGCATGCCACATTTGTATGCAGTGTCCGGCTTTACTGCTCAAGACAGATGCCAGATGAATGGCCGGCAAGGGTCGTTATGGTGATGTAGACACACGTTCAGCGAGAAGAGGACTAAAAGCACCAATCTCACTTCAAAGAGGCAGTTGAGAAACTGTGTGGGAACTTCTGGCCACCTTCAGCATGAGCTAGGTTCAAATTGAAGCCCTGTTGATGGAAAGAGGGCCCTCTATCTCATGACCAATGTCTGGTATGGTTTTTCTTGCTACTCCTGTAAACCTTTAGAGGTGAGTAGGTCCATTAGTAGTGTTTTATGACTGCCCTACTGACGTGAACCAGTCTTATCGTGAAGTGTGGCATCAAACGTGTTAAAAGGAAGCCTGGAAAAGCACAAACTTGCAGTATATTTCCTGGAAATAAAAAGCCTACCAAATTTGCATATCATCTTTGACATTTTGAGTAAATTCTGCCACTCTCTGCCAGGGGTGCAAGGCATATTTTTACCCCAGTGATATATTTACCTCTCACAGCAAGTGGAAATGGAAAAGAAACGAGAAGTGTGTGGCTATATTTAAGACTATATCAGGGATACAAGCTGCCTCCACAAGGCAATTTATTTCTTGTCCTGGCCTCTCTTCACTGTGTCAGGCTATCCAGGTAGCTGTAGTTTTTAACAGGATCATCAACACAGTGCTTTTCATTTTCTATTCCGTTTGTAACTCCAGATTTTTTTTTTTTCCTTCTGGCAGCTCACTAGCTAAAACCAATACACAAAAGCCACGTCTACACGTGCACGCTACTTTGAAGTAGCGGCACTAACTTCGAAATAGCGCCCGTCACAGCTACACGCATCGGGCGCTATTTCGAAGTTAACTTCGACGTTAGGCGGCGAGACGTTGAAGTCACTATCCTCATCAGGAGATGGGGATAGCGCCCTACTTATGTCGAAGTAGGGACCGTGTAGTAGTTGCACGTCCCGCAACTTCGAAATTGCAGGGTCCTCCATGGCGGCCATCAGCTGAGGGGTTGAGAGACGCTCTCTCCAGCCCCTCAGCTCAATGGTGGCCGCGTGGAGCGGCCCCTTAAAGGTCCCCTCCCGCTCCCTTCCTGTGCAGGAAGCTGAGGGAACGTGCAGGCAGCAGCTCAGACACGCGGCCAGCCTGCACATCCCTCAGCAGCCACAGGAGGCACAGGACCATCAATGGCCGCCCGGCAGCCCCCCCAGTGCCCCCAGGGGACCCCCCCCAAGGGGAGCCAGGGCAGCCAGCCCAGCCAGGCGGGCAGCCAGGCTGGCAAGCGGCAGCGGGGCCCCTCCTGGACGGAGGCTGAGGTGCGGGACCTGCTGGGGCTCTGGAGCGAGGAGGAGGTGCTCCAGGTAATGGGGAGCAAGAGGCGGAACGCAGATGCGTTCGCTCGGCTGGCCGAGGGCCTGGCCGCCCGGGGTCACCCTGCCCACACTCCTGATCACATCAGGAGTAAGGTGAAGGAGCTGTGGCAGGGTTACACCCGGGCCCAGGATGCGGCTGGACTATCTGGGGCCGCCCCCGTCACTTGCCCCTTTTACAGGGAGCTCAGGGACATCCTGGGCCCCCGGCACACTTCCTCCCTTCCGGCCACCCTTGATACCTCGGCCGACGAGCCCCAGCAGGCCCTGCAGCCGGAGTCTGCCCCGGAGGTAAGCCCCGCACCCTGGGGGCCCCCCCCCGAGCCCACCCCCGGGCCATCACGGGGGGAGGAGGAGGAGGAGGGGGGCTCCTCCTCCGCAGAATCCGGGCTGCAGATCCTCTTCCTGCCATCCCGGAGCAGCAGCCGGGCCTCCGCCCCCCGGGGAAGTCCGGACCGTGGGAGTGGACCGACAGGTACGTACCCCGCTCTGGTCTACACCCCCGGGGTTGAGGGGCAGAGGTAATAGATATGTGTCCAGGGCCCCCCACATGCTCACATGGCCATGGCCCCAAGGACAGCAGGGCCATGTCCTGCACAGCAGTGCATCAGCCCCTGCCCCCCCCCCACCCCGCACAACAGTGCCATGCCCCATCCCCGGGGCAGGGGGGAGCGGAACCTCAAGGGGCCCCCGAGAGGAGGGGGTGGGACACCCTGCAGCAGCAGCAGCATGTGATGGAGTGGGGGGAGTGCAAAAGGGAGACTCAGGCTAGATATGAGCAACAAGAGCCGAATAGCTCCCAGGGGCAAAGGATGATCCTGGGGCTACAGCTGGCAGGTGACACCTCTGCCCTGAACAAACAGGAGGGAGGAGCCGAGCTGGCTGGGAATCGGGGCGGGGGGAGGGCGGGGGCCGCAGGTAGAGGCTAGGGGAAGGGAGAGCTGGAAGGCAGCCAGCCTGAGGAGGGGGAAAGCTGCATCCCAGAAGGGCACCCCTTGGGGGTCTTCTCCCCAGGATGGGTTGGAAGGACTGTCTCTTCTGACAGCTGGTGCTGTCACTCCTGGGAGAAACTGGGCATCTGTGGCCTAAGAAACCTCTCCTGTCAGACCCTGTGGAGTGAAGTGAGAGTCACTCCCACCAGGGGACGGGGTGCAGTGCAGGGGGACCCCTGAACCCCATCCATCACAGCAGCATCTCCCGGGGACGGGGATGGGGAACCTGCAGCACAGGGCTGGGGGAACAAAGGCCACGGCTCAGGGCCCACACTAACGCCTGTCTCCATTCTTCTCCCCCCCGGCCTCCTGTGTCCCGCAGCTGCACCATTGGAAGGACCGGAAGAGAGCGCCGGCGAGGCATCAGTGGTCCCGGAGACCCCTCCGGGGCCATCGCTCCAGGCAAGCCCCTCGGCCGAGGACCGACCAGCCCCACGGCGGGCTAGATGGCGGACCCCGCACCACCACCAGCCGACGGCGACGGAACCCCAGCTGCTGGCCATCCACCGTCGGCAGCTGGAGGTGGCGGAGCAGCGCCTGCGGGTGGAGCAACGTCGCCTCGACCTGCAGAAGCGGGCGCTGGCCTGGCGCCAAGAGGCATGGGGGGCCTACATGGACACTTTCAACCGTCTTGTGGACTACCTGGCCCCCCATGCCGCGCCGGCCGCCGCAGCGCCCACCCTGACTGCTCCACCCGCCGCACCACCAGCTGCTCTGCTCGTCGCCGTCCCGTCCGCCGTCGCCCTGCCATCCACCAGTGAGGGCAGGATCGCCGAGGGACCCCTGGAGCCAGCTGAGACTCGCCGGGCATATCTTCCGGTCCGCTCCACCCCCAGCCAGCCCCGGACAGGGCTGCGGCCGCGGCGGGCCTCCCGGCCGCCCACCCCCAGTGCCGGACTTTAGGGGCGTGGGGTCCGGGACGTGCCCCCCCCCCTTGTATATAGTTGATTTTTAAAAAAGGACAATGATGGACAGTTTTAGTTCTCTTTTTTTGTGCCCCCCTTGCCCCGCCCCCCCCCATGTAAATAGTTCTCCCCTTTATCATCCCTGGTTTTCTTTTTAGTGAACAAACTTTTTTATTACTATTGTTTTATTTGTACACATTACTTTTGTTACACACATCTTGTATATAGTTTGTTCTTGTTTTAATTATAGTTCCAAAAAAACAAAGTTCTCAAAGAAAAACCAGTTAAATTTTAGCCACAAGTGCGTGCTGTCTTTTGTCCAGGAAAAGTCGGGGGCGGGGGTGCGGTTGGGTGCTCCGTGGTGTGGGCGTAGGGGCAGGGAGTGTGGTGGAGGAAGGCGGGGGGCGGTGGGGGACCTTGCAGAGTTCACGCTGTGGCCTCATCATCAAAGTGGGCCCGCAGGGCCTCCCGGACCCGAGTCCCTTCGGGGTCCACCTGGCGACTGGGGGCAGCGGGTGGCTGGACGTCGGCCCTGCCGGCCTTCACAGCCCAGCCCTGAAAAAAGGCCTCCCCCTTGCTCTCCACCAGATTGTGCAGGGCGCAGCAGGCACCCACAATCTGGGGGATGTTGGTGGGGCCCGCATCCAGGCGGGTGAGGAGACATCTCCAGCACCCTTTGAGGCGGCCAAATGTGCGCTCCACCACCTGGCGCACGTGGTTCAGGCGCTGGTTGAAGCGCTCCTGGCTAGCGGAGAGATGGCCCGTGTACGGGTGCATGAGCCAGTGCTGGAGGGGGTATGCCGCATCTGTGATGATGCAGAGGGGCATGGTGGTGTCCCCCAGAGGGATCTCCCGCTAGGGGATGTAGGTCCCCGCCTCCAGCCGGCGGCACAGGCCCAAGTTCCGGAAAACCTGGGCGTCGTGGGTGCTGCCAGGCCAGCCCACATAAATGTCCTGGAACCGGCCCCGGCTGTCCACCAAGGCCTGCAGGACCACTGAGTGGTAGCCCTTCCGGTTTATGTAGCGTCCTCCACTGTGTTGCGGGGCACGGATGGGAATGTGAGACCCATCCAGAGCCCTGAAGCAATTGGCGAAGCCCAGCGTGGCAAAGCCGGCGATGGTGGGATCTGGGTCCCCCAGCCTCATGAGCCTGTGCAGGAGCATGGCGTTGATGGCACGCACAACCTGCAGGGAAAGAACATGGGAGACCACCAATGAGGGGTGAGCTGGGAGTGCGGGGCCCTGCCCCGCCCTGCCCTGCCCAGGCCCCCCTCCCCTCCCCACTTCTGCCCTGCCCTTCTCTGCCCTGCCCTGCCCGGGCCCTCCTCCCCTGCCCTCCCCCCCTCCCCCCGTGGGTCCTCTTACCTCCATGAGGACAGCCCCGACGGTGGCCTTGCCGACACCAAACTGCTGGCCCACGGATCGGTAGCTGTCGGGAGTGGCCAGCTTCCAGACAGCGATGCCGACCCGTTTCTCCACAGGGAGGGCACGTCACATGGTGGTGTCCTGGTGCCTGAGTGCGGGGGTGAGCCACTGGCACAGCTCCATAAATGTCTGCCGGCTCATCCTGAAGTTCCTGAGCCAGCGGTCGTCATCCCACTCCTCAAGCACCAGCCGCTCCCACCAGTCAGTGCTGGTGGGGTAGCTCCAGAGGCGGTGACGTGTGAGGCGGGGGGGGGGCGGGGTTCGGGGTGCTGAACGGTTGGGGCTTGAGTCCTGCTCCCCTGCAGGCTGCTCCTCCTCCTCCGGTGTGGCAAGGAGGTGCTCAGCTGCCTCCCGCATGGCATGGAGCAGGGCAAGCCCTGCTCCTGCCAGGAGGGCTGGATGGACCTCTGGCTGCTGCTGCTGCTGCTGGGGGTCCATGACTGCGTTGCCCGAGGTCTGTGTGCCTGTGGCTCTTCAGACCGCGTGCTGTGCAGGCTGAGTGTGTCTGGGAGGGGCCCTTTAAGGGAGCGGCTAGCTGTTGCCCCGGAAGCGCTAGTCTGCCCTGTGACCCTGTCTGCACCTGTGCCTAGCATCCCTATTCTGATGTGTGCTACTTTGGCATGTAGACGTTCCCTCGCAGCGCCTATTTCGATGTGGTGCTGCGCAACGTCGACGTTGCCAGCCCTGGAGGACGTGTAGACGTTATTCATCGAAATAGCCTATTTCGATGTCGCTACATCGAAATAAGCTACTTCGATGTAGCGTTCATGTGTAGACTTAGCTAAGGTGTCTCAGGCGCTGTTGGGCTTTCAAAGGGAGAGGACAAGGTTAATGTCAGCTGAGAAGCAAACCAGCAGTGCTTCTAAAGACTAATCAGCCGTCGGTGTCCCCACAAGTAGAAAAATTAACCTCCACCATTGCTCGTGAAGAAACAGAAAGGGAGCTAAAGAAGCCCAATTGAAAGCTGTTTGGTACGCAGTCAGTTCCTTGCTGATATTGTGGTTACCAACCTCCTCCACACCTTACCTCCCACGCACAAAAGAAACCCTCAATAAAAGCCATTACATTTACCATTTAATACTGGCTTGCGAATCTCTGTCCTCTCCCACTAGCCAGGAGTCTGCTTTGGCTGTGAGCATCCTTTACGAAGAGCATCAAAACGCTTCAGTGAGAAAAGGCAAGTTTCGAGGTTGGTTTTGCATACTAGCATAACTGTCCTACACTTGCTATTAGCATATGGGAGCACAATTGCTGGGTTTGCTGCATCAAAGCTGGAAGGAAGCCGGATAGAACCAGAGAGTTGGAAGAGTGACATTAAAGCTTCAGGGTCTGAAATCAATAGGACAACAGCAGCAGTGATGTCATGGTGACATGGCTGGTGGCCGGTGCTAGCTTCTCCAGTACATTGTCAGGCTCCCAAGAGGCCTGGCCAGCTCAAGCTGCTGCCAGGGCTTCACTGCTGTTTTTATGTGAGCCACTGGGATCAATGCTAGCCCTGGTACATCTACCCACGCTGCAGTCACACCTCTGACTGCAGCATAGAAACCCCTGCACTGGTGTTTAGCCTCGGTAAGTGATCATGGTTTTCTAGTCAACTTTTGGCCCTGAAAGTTCCCCTCATAAAATAATGCTAGTGCATGTGGCACAATGCACTGCTCAACCTTCTCTCTGGATCATGGAGGGAGAGCTGTTGGGCTGATACTAGCCATCTGCAAAGAAAACCCCACACTGAATATTAATGCCCCCTCGCTCAGGACCGTGCTAAAGAGCTTGTAGCTAAAGCAGCTGGTGGAAACAAATTACAGTTAGATAGTGATTACAGTTACCTACCCTGCATGCTTTGTGGAATGGCAAAAATGGTAAATATTAATATAGCCACATCCGAATGGGTCTCTCTGCTTTCACCAACATTTATAAAGATTGAGTAAATCTCTCAGTCTTATTTCAGAGCACACAGCTGTACTAAGCAGTCTGCACCAGGGCACTTGATAAATAGTTTAATTTTGTTACGCTAAGCAATGGTGTGTTGTTTTAATCTTGCTAGTGATTTTTTTTTTACTGACACTGATCTAAAATACAGTATGAATACAAGAAATATAATTATTCCATGGATTTAAGACCAAAAGGGACCATTAGATTAAATTGTTTGACTTCCTGCAGACTACAGAGAATTGAATTTTATTCCATTACCTCTCAATAATTGAGCTCCATAATTAATGTTGACATTTTTAAGTCTGGCATTCAGTCTTGATCTGAAGATTTCAAGAGATGGACTATCCACCACTTTCTGGTTAATCTCTTAAAAATGTGTGACTTATTTCAAATTTCAATTTGTCTGGCTTCAACTTTCCCCACTGGTGGTGGTGGTGGTGGTCTGTGTTTTTGATTAGATTACAGATCCCTTTTGTATTTTCTGCCTGTGAAGACACTTCTAAAATGTAATCAAGTCACCTTTCAGTCTTCTAGTTGATCAGGGTTTACTAATTGTCTGTTTAAGGGCTTGTCTACACAGGAAAGGGCTTGTCTATACCACTACCAGCCCATGTGTGACATTCAACTAGTTGTTATACTCTTCTCTCTGCTATCCGTTAAGCTGTGGTGGTAGAGAGACTGTCTCCTTGCCCTCAGCGTTACACTGGCGGCTGGTGTAAAGTAGGAGTCAGTGCAAGGCAAACAGTTCTCAGTTTCTGGTGGGTGGGTGACAGGGCCACGGGCAGGTGTGTGAAATTGGTCACTGGCTTTTCAAAACCAGAAGTTATTCAGTTCAGACCCCCATGCAGACATTGTCCAGTTGCATCAGACTTTGAGACAGTCATTTTGAAATCGCTTTGGCCTGCAATCACATTTGTATTGGATAATTATTTTTAATTTAAAATAAAAGCTGCCTGTTAGCTGACATGTTTTTTTTAAGTTAGTTACAAAGTAAATGGATCCCTTAAATGAAGACATGAATGCTCATCAGTGCCTATTCTAGACCATAAGTAGGTCACAAGCTGCTGAAGTGGTAAGTGATGTAACACCCAAGCAAATCGAAAGAGACAACCACTAACCCATATGTTAAAAATTCTCCTTTATGCTTTCTCACAGACATTTCAGCCATAAAAAATTAAAGTGAGGCACTTATGGCTGTAGAGAACGGCTCCTTACTTCAGTGCCTCATTATTGTACTGGCATTAACATGTATGTCACCTCATTATGGTGCACCAGGGATGCAGAATACATGTAACAGCAATTAAGAGTGATGGGAATTAGGAGGATAAATGTCTGTGAGAAAGCAGCAGCCTCTAGCTTCTGCTATGCTAGGAGAAAATCCCGCCAACAGTATTTAAAAACCCAGTTGCCCTTTTCACAGAGCCCAGATAAGAATAGATGATGCAAAATGAAACAAAACCCCACGCAACAACCACCTGACATTGCTGAAACATGGCATCTGTGCTGACTACTAGCAAGTTGGGGAGACATCTGTTAATTAGATGGGACTTATTGTAATATAAATAGGTTGTGTGACCACAAGTACTTACCAAATACTTTTTTTTTTTTGTGTTCCAAATTACTTATGGCAGTGCACTGACTTGCCTACTATCACTGCTTGTATGCCATAGCATCTAAGAGCACAAGTGCTTCCACTCTAGAATGGAGCGGTGTTTCCTTCAGACAAGCAACCCCCAAAAAGAGATGCTACTGCAAGGAATGAAGGGGCTCCTTTAGCTCCAGGGGACTTTGTGGTGCAGCAGCTCTCCAGTTCTATTGTGCCTGTAGAAGGTCTGGACAAAGTGGAATAAAATAATATAAAAGTATAAAAGAATAAAAAAGTATAGGTATGAATTACATATATGTGAATTATATGTGCAGCCCGACTGTCACCTAATCATTAGCGCTGAACTCCTGTGGTGTGCTGGAGGTGTGTTGTGTCTGACTGGAGAAGTGTCATGGGTGGCGGATGAAGGCCCAACTGGGGAAGGCGAGCCTCACTCCTGCCTCTTCTGCCCCAAAGCCAGGCTCCTTCAGCAGCCTCCCACCTCCAACCCTGCTCTCTGTGGAGCCAAGCCTGGTCCAACCTCAGCTCAATTCTTCCTGGCCATCTGGAAATGGGCTGCTGCACTGCGGCCTCAGCCCTCTCAGGCAGTCAGGTAGTGTAGGCAGTTTTAAGAAGGCAATGCCCTCCTTTGCCTACATTACCTGCAGCCATGGGAGATGTATGCATGCAGTGTTGTAGCAATGTTGGTCCCAGGATAGCAGATTATCAAGGTGGATGAGAGGATATTTTTATTGGACCAGCTTCTACTGATGGAAGAAACAAACTTTTCTGTTACACAGAGCTCTTCAGGAGTATGTAGATCTAGTCAGTAGTAGACTTTTCCTACATTGCTATTAGCCTTGGCATCTGTAGTGCACTCACTTGCCCATGGTGAATTCTGAAATGTTGCTGTGTTACTGAGGGAAGAACAGCCTGCTTTTATTTTATTCACTTACTTACTCATAGAGGGCAGGTTTTGGCACAGGCCTCCAACTCCAATTAGGTTTTCCTACTTGGTTTGGCCATAGGCTTCCTCTGTAACTTTCGAACAGTTTCTTGTTTTCACTCTTGCTCCTGGACCTGCAATACAAGTAAATATTGTTTGGGTTTTTTTTTTTTTAATTCTTTATAACATAGACTATAACTGTTTCATGGCTCATAACCAAGGAGTGAATTATTAAACACCAAAATTTAAAACACACGTACCCTTGGTAGACAAGTTATATTAATGTCACAAGAATGTATAACTACTTATATTTGCATAAAAGTCATGTGCATTATTCTGGTAGCAAGAGGGATTAAGCAATGTTTTTAACCCAAATAATTTGTACTTCTTTATATGGATGTTTTCCCACTAATATTTTTTCAAGCCTCAAATGAAATATGCTATGATGCCACACACAACTGCCTCTGTGCAAATACAGTGCCTCAAACTCAAATCAACTCACTTTAAGATTTAAACCCATACCAGACGGCGTGAATAGTTAATGCACAGGCCAGCGAAATAGAAAGTGGCATCTCACTGTCATAAGCTTGTGACTAGCTTGAAACTGGAAGCAATTCTTTGGTACCAACAGAGGGTTTTGTTTTGTTTTTTCCATTCCCCCCCTTTGACAGTCATTACTTGTCAACTATGCTTTTATGAGGAAATGTGAAAGTTTTGTGATAAAACTCCTGGAGTCACTGGTCTCCAAATACAAAATGGCCTCAATGTATAGTAAGTGTAGTCATATCTGATGGGTGGTAAGTATGCTAAGGATATGACCATGCAGGTGTTTAGATTCCTTTCCCTGGAATATTGCTCAGCTTTTTTGTGTGTTTGCTGACAAAAGCACTGAATATTCACTGTGTTGCAATATATGCCTGAAATCCTTTGATAGCAGATTTTATCATTTAGATCTAATTTTAAATAAGAAAAAGAACAACTCAAGCCACAGATGACATTGAAGTAACCTCCAAGTTCTAGACCACATCATATCTAACAGCTTATCTGTGATATTTATAGAGCATTTTTCATTGTAATTAATGTAATCACCTATTGAATCACCGTAGCTATGGAAGCTTTTTGGCTAGCCTCTGATAGAACTAGAGACCTCAGCTGATCTTCACTTCTCCAAATCAAAAGCATTAATTATGCCTATCTCATTATTCATATAATGGAAGAAACTTATTTTTATTTTTGGAAAATGCTAGCCATAGGCGGCGGTTGGCTAGGGCTAGTACGGGCTCAGATGCCTCCCCAAATCCATCTCTGCTTAGTCCTTTTCTCACCTGCCCCACTGCCACATGCACAACTCTGAAGGAGAAGCCTCATGTCTGGCAGTGCAAGAACCAGAAAACAGGAGTGGGGCAGTATGGGAGCAGGGCAGGTAGAGCTAGAGTCCTCAGTCCCAGTAGGCATCCTAGCTCCTGAGCCATGCTTCTGGGAAAGTTGAGGAAGGCTCCTGCAGATGGGAAGGCTCAGGTGCTACACCTGGAACAAGTCACTAGGAAGCGAAGCCCCAGCAGCTAAGTGGGAAAGACATATCCAAGTGGAGATCCCAGGGGTTCCCAAGGAAATGGGATGGATGCAGAGCACAGAGTCAAGTCCCAGTGGTGGAGATTGGGATGAGGTGCCCATCTGAAAAGCTAGATGCACACAAATCCATGGATCTTGATTTAATCCATCCAAGGGTACTGAGGGAATTGGCCTTTGGCTAGCATCTTAGAAAACTTGTGGTGATTGGGAGGGGTCCCAGATGATTGGAAAAAGGCAAATGTAGTGCCCATCTTTAAAAAAGAAAAGGAGGACAATCCAGGGAACTATCGACCAGTCAGCATTACCTCAGTCCCCAGAAAACATCATGGAGGGATCCTCTAGGCATCCATTTTGAAGTACTTGGAAGAGGGGAAAGTGAACAAGAGTAGTCAACATGGATGCACCACATCATGCCTGACCAATCTGATTAGCTTCTATGATAAGGTAACTGGCGGTGTGGACATGGGTAAGTCAATGGATGTCATATATCTTGACTTTAGCAAAGCTTTTTGTACAGTTTCCCCACAACATTTTTGCCCATAAGTGAAGGAAGTATGGATTGGATACATGGACAGTAAGTTGGATAGAAAGCTAGCTAGACAGCAGCTGTGTCTACACCACAAAAAGAGCTTTGAAGTTGCTAAAGTCGAAGTAGGGTATGTGTAGATGCTCTACTTTGAAATACAACGTTGAAGTAAGCAACTTCAAAGTAGAGCATCTACACACATCCTACATCAAAGTTAAGCCTCAAAGTAGGGCACTACGCCATTCCCAGGACTGAAGTAATGACTTTGAAGTTGGGTGCTGTACTTTGAAGATAACTTAGAAGTAAGGGAAAGTGTGTGTAGACTCTCTGCTGGCTACTTCAACTTAGTGCCCAACTTTGAAGTTAACTTTGAGGTTAGTTCCTACTGTAGACAAACCCAGTCAGGCCCAACAGGTCAGTGGTCAATTCCAGGTGGAGTGCCCCAAGGACTGGTTCTAGGGCTGGTATTGTTCAACAGCTTTATTAATGACCTGGATGATGGGATGGATTGCACCCTCAGCAAATTTGTGGATGACACTAAACTAGGGGAGTGGTAGATACGTTGGAGGGTAGGGAAAAGGTCCAGAATGACCTAGATAAATTGGAGGATGGACCAAAAGAAATCTGATGAGGTTAAACAAGGACAAGTGGAGAGTCCTGCACTTGGGATGGCAGAATCCCAAGCATTGTTACTGAGGACCAACTGGCTAAGTAGCAGTGCAGCAGAAAAGGATGTGGCGATTACAGTGGATGAGAGTCAGGATATAAGTCAGGGGCCACACCTACACTTTCATTCCTTTTTCGAAAGAGGTATGCAAATGCAGAAAATTGAAAATGCAAATAAGGTATAAATTTGCATATTTAGCACCTTGTTTGCATATTCTAATTTCAAAAGAGCATCTTTCAAAAGAAGCAAGCCAATATAGATGCTGCTCTTTGGAAACTAAACCTCATCTTCGAAAGAATCCTTCTTCCCATTAAACAAATATGCAAATTTACACCTAATTTGCATTTTCAATTTACCTCATTTGCATACCTCTTTCGAAAGAGGAATGCAAGTGTAGCCACACCCAGGCTGGCCGTTTCTACACAGGCCACTTCTGAAGCCCACCCTATGCTAATACACAGAGCAAAAGATGCTAATGAGGTGCAGATGCAAATTCCCCATGTCTCATTAGCATAATATCACGTGATTTGGAGTGTGGAAGACCATTCTTCTGGATTCCAAAATGCCGTGTAGAAGCGCAGCATTGGGGCGGGGGGGGAGGGCTTCCAAAAGGAAGTCCTTCTGGAGGCCCCTTCTTCCTGAAAATTTTTGGGAAGAAGGGGCCGCTGGAAGAAGCACATCCTTCTGGAAGCGCCCCCCCCCCCCCCTCCCCCCGTGCTGCACTTCTACACGGCGTTTTGGAGGCCAGAAGAATGGTCTTCCAGACTCCAAATCACATGATGTTATGCTAATGCGGCATGGGGACTTTGCAGCCACGCCTCATGAGCATCTTTTGCTCCATGTATTAGCACATCACTTCCAAAGGAAGTGTCCTATGTGGAAACGGACGCTGTGTCTACACCAGCATTCCTCTTTCGAAAGTGGTATACAAACGAGGCAAATCGAAATGCAAATGAGATGCAAATTTGCATATTTGACCCTCATTTGCATATTCTTATTGTGAAATAGCTTCTTTTGAAAGAAGAAAACCAGTGTAGACGCTGCTTTTTCGAAAGTAAACCCCATCTTCGAAAGAATCCTTCTTCCCTTTTTTTAAATGAGAAGAAGGCTTCTTTCAAAGATGGGGTTTACTTTCAAAAGAGCAGTGTCTACGCTGGTTTTCGTCTTTCAAAAGAAGCTATTTTGAAATAAGAATATGCAAATGAGGTGCCAGATATGCAAATTTGTGTCTCATTTGCATTTTGATTTGTCTCATTTGCATACCTCTTTTGAAAGAGGAAAACAAGTGCAGATACAGCCTCAATGTGCTCTTATAGCTAAGAAGGCTAACAGCATATTGGGACGCATTAGGAGAAGCATTTCCAGCAGCTCTAGAGGAGTTGTTATTCCCCTCCATTTGGCACTGGTGAGGCCACATCTGGAGTATTGTGTCCAGTTCTGGGCTCTGCAGTATAGAAAGGATGTGGATGCATTGGAGCGAGTTCAGCGGAGGACAATGAAAATGATTAGGGCCTGGAGCACATGACCCATAAGGAAAAGCTAAGGGATTTGGGATTATCTAGTTTGAAGAAGAGATGAGTGAAGAGTAATTTGATAGCAGCCTTCAACTTCCTGAAAGGGGGCTCTAAAGAGGATGGAGAGAGACTGTTCTCAGTAGTGACAGCTGGAAGAACAAGGAGCAATGGTCTGAAATTACAGAGGGAGAGATGTAGGTTGGATATTAAGAAAAACTGTTTCACCAGAAGGGTGGTGAAGTACTGGAATGCTTTACCTAGAGAGGTGGTGGACTCTCCATCCCTAGAGGTTTTTAAGTCCTGGCTTGATAAAGTCCTGACTGGGATGATTTAGCTGGGTTGATCCTGCTTTAGGCCGGGGGCTGGACTAGATGACCTCCTGAGGTCCCTTCCAGCCCTAGGATACTATGATTCTATCCTGGGACAGGTGAGAGTCCTGAGGAAAAGGGGTTCTAATGGGTTTGCCGGGGGTGGGGGGGTGGGGGGGGAGGAGGGAAGTCCTGGAAGAATGGGGGTGGAGGTGGGAAGCAGAGGTGGAAAGACAACAAGAAGTCCTGTGGCACCTGATGGATTAACAGATTTATTGGAGCATAAGCTTTCTTGGGCAAAGACCCACTTCATCACTTGGAAGGAAGGTCTCTGGGGGGATTCTGAGGGGGTTGATGGGAATGCGAATCTCAGGGAATGAGGAGAGATTCTGTGGTGATGGAGCAGGAAAGAACCAGAGAAACTGGGAAGCCCAACAGGAGAGGAGAGAGGGTAGCCTGCGTGCCTCCCCCGCCCCTGCTCCATCCACTAGTACCACGAAGGGAGCAGTCCCCACATGTGAGCAGATGCACATATAAAGTGGTGCTGTGACAGTCTCCTCTAAGGGGCCAGAGTAGGGAGTCAAGCCCAGGACAGGCACTGTTACAGGAGGTTGAGCACAGGGCAGGCTGATGCTCTCCCCCAGCAAAAAATATTTTCACTGATCACTTAGGATGCTACCCCTGATATGCACTAAGTGCAACTGATTGGTTGAAAGCTAAGTAAAATGACTGAGGTCCGCTGAAGAAAGAAACTTTACAAATTGAGTTGCTTTTCCATACGCAGTGGTCTGAAACAAGCAGCATATCAAATTTCAGAATTCTAATTCGTGAGCGCTTAGAAATTATTGGTTCATCAACCAAGTACCTGCTAAACACAGCTGTGTACCTTAGTGATCAAATAGTGTATGCCCCACTGCCCCCCCACCCCCGAGCCCTGTGTGCAATGTCAGACCAGCTCAGGAATGGGTGAACTGCCAATCCAGCTGCCCACTAGTGTCCTGACTGATGTTCCCTCTAATTTTTTACTTCCATGTGCAGAATAATTTTTGTTACATGCACCAACACATGTGTGGATGTGCACCACCAAATAGACACATGCTGCTTCCACTTGAGATGACTGACAGGCCAGGTACTTACTTAAGAAACCAATTAAATGAGCAAGCATCGTAACCACATCTTTATACCTCCATGGCCTGCACCACTCATTTGAGCACTTCCACTGCTGCAAAAAGCTGGCCAGGAAAGGACAGATTATTCAGCACCAGCACAAGAGGGCATGTTGGACTAGGGAACAGAAGAATGCTGTATGAATGAATCAAACCCAAAATGTTAACTGACTGATTCAAAACTAGAGCTATTGCCTTTTCCACAGACATTTTTTGGTATTTGTAAGATATGATGGACTGGAAGTGGCAAACTTTCCATAAAGTCATCTAAAAATAATTTCCTTTGGGAGGACAGACAATGCCCATACAGGAGAAATTGCCTTCATACCATCAGAATAAAGATTATTGCCCTTTGAAAAACCACAGATGCACCTGATCTAGTATAATGAGCAATCAACTACATGGGAAACATGGTCCTGCACTGGAAGATGCTTGATGTTATTGTTTTTTGAGGATACTACCAAATACTAATTTAGCCATACATATCTTTATTAAATTCAAAGGTTGTAAGGTATTTATACGGGTGCTTCAAGCATGCATTAAATGTCTAAGCAAACGTTGCACTTGTAATAACAATATATGACTCAGGTACTTGCAAGAGAAGTAGATCTGGGGTGCTCATGCTCATGTTATCTGGCTCCAACTTAGACAGGCAGATTATAATAATGAACCCTCTAAGAGCTCACATTTTGATTCTCTTTAACAAACAGGTGATATAATTACCAATTGCTGAATGTAGATAAGAATCATTATAGAGAGGAAGCTGTGCTAGTCTATACACTATCAAAACAAAAAGCAGTCAAGTAGCACTTTAAAGACTAGCAAAATTGCTTATTAGGTGAGCTTTTGTGGGACAGACCCACTTCTTCAGACCATAGCCAGACCAGAACAGACTCAATATTTAAGGCACAGAGAACCAAAAACAGTAAGCAAGGAGGACAAATCAGAAAAAGATAATCAAGGTGAGCAAATCAGAGAGTGGAGGGGTGGGGGGAAAGGTCAAGAATTAGACTGAGCCAAGTATGCAGACGAGCCCCTATAGTGACTCAGAAAGTGAGTCTGTTCTGGTCTGGCTATGGTCTGAAGAAGTGGGTCTGTCCTCACCTAATAAACTATTTTGCTAGTCTTTAAAGTGCTACTTGACTGCTTTTTGTTTGGTAGATAAGAATCAGTTTGGGTTTGACCCATTGCCCAACCTTGAGTAGACATGATTTTACAACTGGGCCCCCTTCTTAATGATAACATTGGTATGTTAAAGGCACATTGTAAAATACCTGATCTTTGCTGGAAGTGTTTGTAACCATCTCCTATAATTTACAGGTGCCTTTTCCCAGAAGTTTTCTTTTTCAACTTCTCATTAATCACATTTCAGGCTTAGCATTCTCCCTAAAACTTGTTTGCTAGATGCCACTTGCCTCCTAACATTTCAACCTATTTTTCAAGGCCTTATTACATTTTTTACAATCTTTTTAAAGCCTTTTCATGGCTGTTAAACCCCTTTATTTTACTTATTTTACACAACATATGCATTTTCCTTCTTTCCTACACTTTGGCTGTGTCTACACTACAAAAAATAGCTTCAAAATTGCTTGCTTCAAAGTACAACTTCAAAGCTGAGTATCTACACACACCCTACTTTGAAGTTGGAGTAAGGACTTCAAAGTTGGGTTCCAGAGTAAGAGAAAATGTGTGTAGACTCTCTTCTGTCTACTTCAAAGTTAGTTCCTAGTGTTGATGCACCCCTTGTGACTGAAATACAAGTCTATACACCCACAAACCGTACAGAAGAGTATTTATAAACCTAGTTTACACATTTAACTTAAAGCAGAGATCCCCCAAGCTCATAATGGAGGACTGTAATGTCAAGAATGAGTGATAAGTGATAGGGATAGTTATAAGGTGGACTGGGAGAACATCATGGGGAAAGAAGAATAGGATTAAGAAATAAGGCATATGATCAATTGCTTCAGCTCTGCACTAGCAACAAGCACCACACTTCAGCACATGCTTCACATAATGCTTTATGCAAAATGTGGAATGTAACCTGTCACTGGAAAGCTTGTAATCTGCTGAATGCCTATATCCTATTTGTGTGTAAGTATCATTCCTGTATTTCAAGTTAAAAATACAAAGTATAAACCTGTTTATATATCTAGATGTGCTAATGAAGGCCATTAATAGCACTCAAGGAATTAAATGGCCTAGTACTCAAGACAATGATCTGTGCATAGTCTTGTTTGTTCTATAAGCCTGGCCTATGGTTAGTCCTGTCAAGACATGTGGCCAGGTCACCTGATACTGGAACCCATTTTGAGTGTAGTAATTTTCCACGGGGGTATGGAAACTGAATGCAAAGGATTCCCAACTTGATCAAAATCTACTTATAAGCAGGAAACTAAACAATAGGGGCAATTGCCAGACACCAAGAATGAGATGACAGCTGGAATCTTCTAAGACTGAAAAAGGAGGGAAGGATCAGCCCCAAGCTAGGGGACTGCCTACCTTGTAAGAAAAGATTATTAGAAGTACTGTTAGAGTAAGAAATTACATGTAACAAGTTTCTTAGAGAATTAAGCTTAGATGATGTGTTTTGTTTTATTTTTAGTAACTTACTTTGATCTGTCTGTCAACACTCACAACCTGATAAATCCTGCTTTTTAAGTTTAATACAATCAGTTTTGTTTACCATTAAACCCAGTGTAAATAATTACGTGGAGTGGGGAGGAAGTAGCTGTGGATAATGCTCTTTCATTGATGAAGGGAATGAATAACTTAAGAGCATCTTCTGTTTAAAGCTTTTGTGCAGAGTAAGACAGACATCTAGGATTCTGATCCCACTGGGGCTGTACGCCTGGATGTTGTGTCAAGTCCCTGTGACTGAGCCGTTCCAGAGCTCAGCTGCTCTTGGTTTCTGGGTTGTGACTCCAACTCTGTGCCTTTCTTGGGGGAGACCAGAGCTTCTGGCTCAGCAGAAAAGGATAGTGGGATGCCCCAGAGGGCAGGTAGGTATGGTCAGCTCATCAGATGACAGTCTCAAGGGGATCTCTGTGGCCCAGCCTATCACAGGTACTACAGAAAACATGACTGATCTTAGTAAGATAACATTATAGAACGAGCACATGAGACGGCATGGACTATAGAAATGCAGGCTGAGATCTTTTGGCTGCAATCACTATAGTCAGAATCAGACTTGCTATGCGAAAATTTGGAAGAAAAAAGGTGAAAATTGAAGCTTTGAAAAATACAGACACTGTGATCACCTTTCAGTCCACATTCAGTCGCTGCTTTGGCCCCTCTCTTGGACCTAAAGGACACAACAATAGAACAACTCTCGGTGGAGATGAAAGACATCATTCATCACACAAGCAAGGAGACATTGAGGTTGTATCCAAAAAGTCAAAACTGAGTGTCATCAGAGATTGAAAACCTTCACTTCAACATGATCAACTTCAAGTGACATCACAGCTCTGGTGCTACAATAACTATATGAAAGAAGAAGTGATAGGCATACACTGACTCTGCTGTCCTCCCACACCCCAGGAAAGCCTGGAGGCCAGCAGCGGAGACCAGCAACATTGGTCTCTCCTGGTCTGGCAAATTCCTTCCTTTGGGACCCATGAGGTCCTAAGGGTACCGGCCCAGGGAAGTCCAACCTGTATGTAAAACAAACTGATGGCACACTTTCTAGAGACTAACCTCAACTAATAAGGCACTCCTGATCTTCTACAAGAAAGTCATCATCCACCACCACCATTATAAATGAGTCCTGGACTTCCTGGAATAACAGGAGTGTCTGCCACCTGGACAGTGTTGTAGTGCCTGGTTCTACTCAGCAACAGCATGACTGACCCACCAGGTTTCCTAATATCTCCATCAACCTGCGTGTGTCCTTTGTGCAGACAAGTGCTTGGCTAGTTTGCAAGAAAGAGATTTTACAGAGTACAAACTGCCAGCACAAAAGGACATACCATCCAGTGCAAATGGGAAAAGCTTTTCTACTGACCACATGTCTAGAAATTACGCTGCTTGCAAACTGTCCAGCATGCCTCCAATACTGCACCACTCTGTCCACAGCTGACAAAGCTTATGGATGGGAGTGGACACCAGTCCAGAGTGACTGTGCTGCATTGGCACTCACAGTGATAGCTTGTGGGCAATCTTCTTTTGTAGTGTCACGCAAGAGGGATGAAAAGGCAGCCTTTTGCATGCAGGCTCCTCTTCCCAGCAAAGCCAGAACTATTCTGTAGGGAATGGCGAAGTTTGCACTTGTCAATACCTCCAGCCCTTCGTTTGAGGCCATCCTCTCAGATTGTGCACTGGCCATTAAGTGGTAAAATAGCTGAGGCAAAAGCCATTAGTGTTAGACATAAGAGAGCCTCTTCTTGCAGCTCTTTCACTTAGACTCCTTTAATATTGGAATAGCTACTGGGGTTCTTGTTCCTTCGCTCCAAGCAAATTAAACCAAAATCCGACTCGTTCCTTTATTAGAACAGACAGGTGCATCGTTTGTCTGGAGACTTATTTTACCGGTCTCTGACCAATTATTAATAGAAACAATCTAATGTGCCTAGCTCACTTCCATGTGTGAATTCATCAGAGTGGAGAACATCCGTGACTGTGTCACAGCTAATTCTGCCCGTCAGCTGAATCAGTACATCTTAAGCCACATCTCAGGTTCTTCCGTTGCTAGTATTTGAGTTATCAGATGTTCATTTTCTGCCTTCTGACTGCTTAATGTCAGTGTAATGTTCAGTCTAGTGAACCCTTTTAGTATTTGACATTTTTCAGGTCCCAGAAGTTTTCACCTATATTATTTCAAGAGAGATGTTTTTTCTGTTATAAACACTGGAGGCTTTAAGAGTAGTGAGCACAGTTTAATCTTCTGAGTCTTTCTTTCTCGGGCTGTCTACCAGGACTTCTACTGATTTATCTGATGTATCGATGTTTTGGATATTTTATGCTCCATACAATACATTTGTGTCTCGGTTACACAGAAAAGATTTTCACTTAGCGGTAACAGCTCTTATTTTCAATATTTTGGATTTGACAAGAACAATTCAGTTCCACACATAACTTTAATGAGCTGATTCATTTGAAGAGCTCTACCCCCCAGATATTTTGTGACTAGAAAAATCACATTTTTTACTTAAATATGGAAATGGATCATATTTCATTTGAAAATGTCTGATGCGTCAAGATCTTAGGGTATATTGACTCTGAAGGAAAAAACAACAGCACTAACCTAACACCTAACGCCTCCATCAACATGCGTGCACCCCTTTAAAGACACATGCCTGTCTGGTTTGCAAGAAAAAGAGTTTACAGAGTACAGTCTGCCAGTGCAAAGGGATATACCATCCAGGGCTCATGGAGGAAGCTTTTCTACTGACCACTTGTCTAGAAATTACATTGCTGATAGACTGCCCAGTATGCATTTCAGAGTCCTGGTCCATTGACTCAGATTTGCGGGGTTCAGGCTGCTGCATTAGTAATTTCGATGTAGCCCTGTAAATATGAGTCATGTGACCCAGGCTGTGCAACTCAGTCCCGGGGGTTTTTCTTTACAGGATTACTGGTCAGAGAGTTGTCGCTGCCTCCCAAGTTGCTATCTCACATATTCTGATAACTCAAAAGTTGAATTGGGAAACTTTTTGCATTCCTCAGTTTGGATTTTGTTGGTTTCTGGATCTTTTCACAAATGAATACATATGAGTGATAGAAAAGGAAATAATAGACGCTTGACTAGGAAGGTAAAAGGCATCTAAAGCTGGCATCCTGCAAAGTACAGTGGAAATTTGAAAACAAAGTGATTGTACTTTGGACTGATGAAAACAATCAGCTGTTTAAATTATCTCCTGTTGAATCATGACTATTCACACTGATAATTTTATGTTTATAATTCAGCATGAAAATGGGTGACTACAGAAGAAATAGTGCTGTGGGGGGGAACCTATAGATTTAAGTTCGAACAGTTTCTGCACCATAGCAGAGATAGCTGAGTAGTATTATAAGTAGGTGGGATAGCTCAGTGGTTTGTGCCTTGGCCTGCTAGATGCAGGGTTTTAAGTTAAATCCTTGAGGGGGGGGCATTTAAAGATCTGGGGCAAATAGATGTGGGGGGGAAGGATGGTGCTCAGCCCTGTCAGTGGGCTGCACTTGATGACTTCCTGAGGGGTCTCTTCCAGCTCAATGAGATGTATATCTCTATATAATAGACTTCATGAGTTGTTTTGCAATGGTGCTAAGTAGCTAAAATTTCTGTTTTTTCCCTTCTCAATGACTGTACCCTTAAGATCTCCAAGCTCCTCAGAAACCCACAAGAGCTAAGGATGTACTGTGTTGTTATTCTGAGGGCTAACAGAGGCTGGGGATCAAAAGGACTGTGCTGTAGGAAGGAACAGCTGACCTGTCAGGTTAGGTTTCTTAACTTGTAACCGAATGGGCAAACCCTACCAGAGCCTGAGGCTGGAGATAGGGTGATCTCTAGTAAGCTTCTGGCATGCATGAGGGATCTTTAATAGGATTTCTCTCTAATCCTTTAACTGTGAGAATCAATGCAGTTTGCCGCACAAAGGTTGGTCAGTGACTGAAGTATAATGTTACAGCTGCTGGAGAGAGGAGTGATTATTAGCAAAATAGGCTGGTCTCTCAAACATTTAATTTCCACATGCAGATTGGTTGCTTGTGCAGGTTTTGTGCTTGCAATAATTGTGGGAGCAAACTGAGAGTCTGTTTCTGAAAATTCAGCTGCATCATATCATCAGCATATTTACTTAAAAGGCAACACTTTTATGTGGGGAAATTTGACTCATCATAAAAGAAAAGGACTAATTGAGTAGACAAAGGCAGGGGGATGATAAGATGAGCAGATATTCCTAGTAATAATATCTTAGCTGAAAATGCACCTTTAATTTGAAAGGATCTCCAAGCATTTCAGAAACCACTTCACCTCTGAAATACAGCTATCTCTGGGATAGAGGGTAGGAGCATGGCTGATAAACATTGCAGAGCACACTATAGGAACAGCATATGTGCCACCTGCGCCAGGACAAACCTTACTCTTCTGGAAAATAACATACAATGTTTAGGTCCATATTTTTGTAAAATGAGGCTGAAGCTACATGCAAAGTTTCATGCCTAATATAATTGTATATGGACTCCTAATATACTGCATTTTTTTTACATTTAGGGTCAAATTCAATCATGGTGTAGAATTGATCCATGATGTCTTTAAACAGTGGAATCCAAATGACTTCTGATCTTACTTAAATGTGTGGAAGAGACTCATCTGAGAACGGCAATGTGTGTGAATTTCAAAAAATAATTCAGAGAGGTGTTTATCCTTTGGGACCTTGATGGTAAACATTTATGTGATGCATTCCTAGTTTCCTGAAACACTTTGACAATGTTTATAAATTGAATTTGGTCTGTTGGTGGCAACATTTAGGCAGTGTAGATAATTTGCAGGAAATTATTAATTTAACAATGGCATATAGAGCCAACTTCCGGTAAACATACCCAAGTATCCTATCTATTCACTTCATAGTGTAGATCCAGAAGACAAGCATATATTTGGACTGTTCAGTGTGTTTACACTAGATAATGAATTATGCTTCCATGATGCATGCTTAGACTAAATGATTCTTAATGCTTATCCACTTTGTGCTCTTTGAGAAATCCACTGCACCTGGGGAACTTTACATCACAGAAAAGGACTGAAGTGAGTCCATGAAGACACATGAGGACAGACATGAAATTATAACTAGATTGCTAGAATTGCTGTGTTAGCTTATTATCTATTGCTCCTATCGTAGAGAGCAATTGCAAACTCTTTCCTCACACTCCCTCCTGTTGGGAGCTTCCTGCCTTTATAATCACTACCCAGGCCCTTCCACCCTGATCAGAGCTTTGTCTCTAAGTGATGCTCCCTCATGCAGCCAGGTACCTAATTAGCCTCTCAGCCCACATTATCCAATTGGTCACCTGTATGGGGTACACACACCAGCACACACGAGGTTTGCAAAACCTTAGTTGTGATTTATGCGGCAGTCTGGCTGGCTGCCTTTTAGGCAAGCTGAGCTCAGCGTCATCCCTCTGCCCTGCTCAAGCAGCTTGGTGGTAACTAGTGATCCCAACGGGGTATGATGGAGCTTAATTAAAATGACTGTGCTTGCAATCAGAATGACCAGAGGGAAGACCAATTAAATAGAGCTGACCTCAGTCAGGTGAGAAGAGTTCTTTGTGACAGAACTAAGAAGGGTGCCTGGTATGGGGAAGGCTTAGTATGTTGAGGGAGTGGGTCAGGCTAAGTTCACATTGGGTGGAGTAGGTGGGGGAGAGTCCTTAGACAGGACTTGAAGGGAAGAGAGAGATCCCTGAGATCAGCTGGTGTTGCTGGGGAAGGGTGGTTGTAGGGGAATTATGTCACAGATGCCTGTTCGTGCCAAGTGGCAAAGGGTTCACCAGGCTTACCTAGCAACTCCTGACAAAGTCTCTCTGCCCAACACAGGGTTTTCATGGTGTCATGAATGAATGCCTGTTAAATCCAGAGGCTGTGTTTACACCTGCATTCCTCTTTTGAAAGAGGTATGCAAATGAAGGAAATGAAAATGCAAAGGAGGTATACATTTGCATAGTGGACACCTCATTTGCATATTTTTATTTCAAAAGAGCTTCTTTCGAAAGAAGAAAACCTGTGTAGATGCTGCTCTTTTGAAAGTAAACCCCATCTTCGAAAGAATCCTTCTTCCCTTTTTTTATGTGAAGAAAGATTCTTCTGAAGATGGGGTTTACTTTCTAAAGAGCAGCATCTACACTGCTTTTCTTCTTTTGAAAGAAGCTATGTTGAAATAAGAAAATGCAAATAAGGTGTCAGATATGCAACTCTGCATCTCATTTTCAATTTCCCTCATTTGCATACCTCTTTTGAAAGAGGAATGCAAATGTAGGCACAGCGGTGGTTTCTACACATGCCGCTTTCACTGAAAGTGGCATGCTAATAAATGGGCTGAAATATGCTAATGAGTACATATGTAAATTCCCAGTGCCTCATTAGCATAAGGTCACATGGAGTCCAGAAGACCATCTTCTGGACTCCAAATCATGTGACCTAATGCTAATGAGGTGCTGGGAATTTACATATGCACCTCATTAGCATATTTCAGGCCATTTATTAGCATGCCACTGTTGGAGAAAGTGGCATGTGTAGAAGCAGCCAGCCAGAGGTAGCAGATTCTGTGTTGACAAGCAGTCAGGTGAGCCAATGAGAAGACAGAGGGGGATTTTTGAATTGAAGCAGTTAGCTGCTGGGGAAGTTTCTTGTGTGGGCTGGAGGGAAGAGCTGCAGAGATAGTTTGTCTGAACCAGGCTTGAAGGATTTCAATAAAAAGTAGATCTGGGCATATAGATATGTAAGTAGAAAATAAATGTTTAGTTGGATTGATCAGATAATTTTTTTTTTTTTATTTTGGGTTTGGTGTGACACTTCTCAGGCTGGCTCATGTACCTTCTGTGCACTGTAACTTTTAAACTGAATCCTAGGGAAGTAATTTCTCTGTGCTTTCATCTACCTTTTCCTTTAGTTGCTCTGTAACACCTAGCAATCATGTTTGTTTTGTCACTCACACCTTTTTGCTTTGTTAATAAACCACCTTTTTCAGGTAACGATTTGGTATCCATGTCCTAGAGAAGGGTCTGTGTGTATGCATGCCTAAGGCTGGAAGGGCAGCTTTCAAAGATTACAGTATTTCTTTCATTTGTTTTCACGCTCTCTCCTAAGGCATGGTTAAAAGCCTGGAGTTACCCCACCGGGAGACATCTCAAATATATCTTTCTGGGCTCTAAAGAGGGGCTTTCTCACCTGGGTGGTGGTAGCTACCTCCCAAGGTCAGGTAGTCTGTGACCTTGGCAAGCTTTTAAGCAGAACCTATTGAGGCAAAGTAATGTTAAGGTCTCTTGGAGGCCCCCCGCTTCTGCACTTGGAGTTTCAGGGTGAAGAACAGCCTTGACGTATGGTGTTTATCCATAAAGGATGCAGAAAGTTTGTACTTTTACTCATTGCCATAATCATGGTGAGATGTGTCTGCCTGATGTTTAAGGACTAACTGAGCTAATTTAAAAAATTGTCCTTATGCTCTTGAAGTAAAAGTGAGTCAGCAGGGAATAATATTTCTCCGTGATATCCCATTCAAGCAGCAAGGAATTGTCAATTCTGTGTGGCCAGACAATTAATTGATGATCTAAACCTATTGTATCTGTATTTTTGTAGAACTGCCCCTGATCTCTTTCCTAGTGAAGTTAATGGCCAAATTTGCATGACCTGCCTATTATTTCGTGCCAGTATTGAAATGAAATTCTATGGAATCTCATACCAGCTTGCCCATAGAACTAGCAAAGGTGTTTTGTGATTAGAATCATTACCAGAATAATAATCCCCATGACTCTGTTAATGTTGTGATTCTGTTTTGAAAACATATAATGGGCTTGCAAATGACTGAATGGAAACAAGTTGCTGAAGCTGTTGTCCTTGCTGACCAGGCTGGGATTAAGCAGAAAACTTCTTTTTTTGCTACATTGTTGTGTTGGTTAATGTGATTTACACTTTTATATTATAGCAGGTCAACAATGTGCGCATTAAGCGGTTTCTGTGCTAACACATGCATCTCCTTTGGGATTTGAAATACAGCATAAAAGGGTCAGAAGCAATTTAAGGGACTGTGGCCAATCTATTGCTTAATGAAAGCAATCCTTTAAGGAAGATGATGCAGGATTGTATTATCATTCCTCTGTGTGTGCATTCCTAAGAAGCTGCTTAAAAGTTGGGGGGTTATCTTGTAGAAGAGGTTGTCCAAAAGGGATGGTAGTCTCTTTTTATAGGCATGACTGTATTAGATCTGGAGAATGTTTATGTAGAGTCAAATGACATAGCCAGAACAACAGAATCTGTGCCAAATTACATATAACCTCAAAGTACAAATATCCTTTTGCTGAAATACAAATGGCTTTTTGGTCTTTGATTTGGATGTATTCTTAAAGTATTGGAATATTTGAATTTACCTTTTTTCCCCTAGGTGAAGCTGGAAGCAGCTTTGAGCTTTTGAGTTTACATTTAAGACTGGATAATATGAAGATGCCTTTTTGTTAGTTTTTGACTTTTATATTGATAAAACTTCAGTGGCCAATTAGTAGCATTATTATATATGATGGTACATTGAAAAAGCTGTTTAGATTTGCCTTTTTCCCCCCCGTTCTGAAAAATATGAGCAAACAGTTGATTTATTTCTCAGCAGACTAATATGTTCCCCCTTGTTTTCCAGGAATTACCTGTGTGCATTGATTTTAGTTGAAAAGTTTGCTAATCTGAATGTAAGGGTAGAAGCTTAGTCTTGAGACTCATGCTGAGCTAAGAGCAGCAAAGGTTGCCAGACAACTCATGGGTTAAAATGCTAGACCTTACTGCTTAATTTTCTGAAAAAGAAAGCAGACATTATAATCAAATCATCTCTAGGGCCCGAACAAAGTCATGGCCATGAAAAACACATCATGGACCATGAAATCTGGCTTCCTCCTGTGAAATCTGGTCGTTTGTGTGCTTGTGCTACTCAGAGTTCATGGGGGAGACCCCCATTTCTCAAATGGGGGGTCCTGACTCAAAGGGGAGTTGCAGGGAGTCACAGTATGCTATCCTTGATTCTGCACTACCTTCACAACTGGGTGGCCACAGAGCAGCTGCTGTTGGATGGGCACCCAGCTTTGAAGGCTGTGCCCTACCAGCAGAGGCACAGAAATAAGGGGTGGCAGTACCATTCCATGCCTGCCTGGCTACTGCTGGTGGCAGCTCTCCTTTCAGACTCGGGATCCTGACCAATAGTCACCAGTGTCCAGCTCTGAAGTCACTTCTGCTTCCAGCAACAGTACACAAGTAAGGACAGCAATATGGCAAGGTTACACATAACCTTGTGACACCCTGGCCCAACTCCTTTTTGGATAAGGATCCCTACAATTAAAAACAGTGACATCTTACATTCAAATAACAAATAATGAAATTTATTTTTAAAACCTATATGACTGTAATATTGCTAAATACAGTGGGTGTGGCAGGGCTCTAACAATCCCCCTCAAGGGATTAGGAGGTACAATTGCTAAAAAGGGGTGAAGACTCAAAGGTAATAACTTTTTTTCCCCTCTTTGTAACACAGAAAAGGGGTCAAGTTGGGTTAGGGTGCCAATGTGTTTTCTTTTAATTTGAACATTCCTCTAGGGTGCTGGAAAGCATCAGCATCATCTTAGTGCATTAGAATCTGGAAATGAAGTGGAGAAGAAATAAAACAAAACCATCTTCCCTTTCATAGGCCGTGTCTACACTAGACCCAAACTTCAAAATGGCCACGCAAATGGCCATTTCGAAGTTTACTAATGAAGCACTGAAATGCATATTCAGCGCTTCATTAGCATGCGGGTGGCCACGGCACTTGGAAATTGACGTGCCTTGCTGCGGCGCAGCTCATCCCGACGGGGCTCCTTTTCGAAAGGACCCCGCCTACTTCGAAGTCCCCTTATTCCCATGGGCTGACTTCAGTGATGGCAGATGATAGGAGGAGCAATGGTCTCAAGTTGTGATGAGGGAGGTCTAGGTTGGATATTAGGAAAACTATTTCACTAGGAGGGTGGTGAAGCTTGTGAACAGGTTACCTAGACAGATGGAGGAATTTCCCTCCCTAGAAGTTTTTAAATCCCTGCTTGACAAACCCCTGGCTGGGATGATTGAGTTGGGATTGGTCCTGCTTTGAGCAGGTGTTTGGGCTTGACCTCCTGAGGTCTCTTCCAATCTTAAGACTCTATGGCTATGTCTACACTAGTCCAAAACCCATGGGAATAAGGGGACTTTGAAGTAGGCGGGGTCCTTTCGAAAAGGAGCCCCGTCGGGATGAGCTGCGCGGCGGCAAGGTGCATCAATTTCCAAGTGCCGCGGCCGCCCGCATGCTAACGAAGCGCTGAATATGCAATTCAGTGCTTCATTAGTAAACTTCGAAATGGCCATTTGCGTGGCCATTTCAAAGTTTGGGACTAGTGTAGATGTAGCCATAGAGTCTTAAGATTGGAAGAGCCCTCAGGAGGTCAAGCAAAACCACCTGCTCAAAGCAGGACCAATCCCAACTCAATCATCCCAGCCAGGGGTTTGTCAAGCAGGGATTTAAAAACTTCTAGGGAGGGAAATTCCTCCATCTGTCTAGGTTAACCTGTTCACAAGCTTCACCACCCTCTTAGTGAAATAGTTTTCCAAATATCCAACCTAGACCTCCCTCATCACAACTTGAGACCATTGCTCCTCCTATCATCTGCCATCACTGAAATCAGCCCATCTCCATCCTCTTTGTAACCCTCCCCACCATTCCTTCTGGTAGATGAAGGCTGCTATCAAAGGTCCCTACCTTCCTCCCCAGCCTTTATTATAGGCAACAGGGCCTTTTCCCTGTCTGAACTAAGCCAAGTGCAAAACCCAAAGAGCAAAAATCATGTTAGTATTTAAATGTTTGTTTTCCAGCTAAACTCTCCTGCATCTTCCTCTGTTCTAAAAACAACCTAAGAGTCATTTACACTAATGTAATCTTCTCTAAATAGCTGGCTTGGGCTGGAGGGTGAGGTGGATGATTAAGGAGAGCAAAGCAGCATTTTGGACAGGACTTATACAAATCTGAGAAGGCCTGAAAATGCAAAGAACTGCTGAGCATGCAGGGTGGGTGCCAGAGCCTTGGAGGCACTGTGTGGTAACCCTTTCTGCCTGATAGCAAGGATTCAAAGGGGATTAACATACTCTCCTCCTTTTTATCACTCTGTGACAGTCCTCCTAAGCAGTCACTAAAAGGGGAGTGGGTGGATTAACTCATGCGTGACTGTGGCTACAGCTTTGGGTTTGCCTCTGTGTTATCTTGCACTGGATTAACTCTGTCTGGCAGCCTTGAATTCAGGAGTGCCTGGCTCCTGCTGACTTTGATGGCAGGTACATTAGGCCTGAGGGATATTGTAAACCCCCGGCTGGTGAGCTCAATCCTTGAGGGGGCCCGTCTGGGGCAGGTTAGTTTTAAAAGTCAGGGCTAGGCCCTGCTGTGAGAGCAGGGGCCTGGGCTCAACGACCTCTTAAGGTCCCTTCCGGTTCTGAGGTATGTATATATAGTGCAAGCTACAAGGCACGGGGCCGCCAGGTGGGTTACATAGCTGCCCCGAGGGCAAAGAGCTGTGTGGGTGTTGGGGTGGGGGGAATGGAAGGCTGCAGGGCCTGCTCGCAGGTTCCCCCTTGTCTCCGCTACAGACGCAAGGGCAACACCACCCCCTGCTGCCAGGGCGGGAAGAGCTCCCTGCCAATCAAGCAGGGGACTCCCCGCCCACTCACGTCACTCAAAAGGGAATCCCCGCCTAGGCGGTCACTGGGGCGCAGGGGAATCCCCGCCTCCGGCGGCGTGCCAGAGGGTCGAGGCTGCCCGCCGCCGGGAGGGGGCGCTGTGGGGAGCCTCTATCTGGCCGCGGCGCTGCCCGGAGCTAAGCGGGGAGCAGCAGCTCCCTCCCCGTCCCGTCCCAGCTTGCGCTGCAGGCGACTGGGGGCTCGTAGGGAGCAGGAGCCGCCCCCCCCCCCCGCCTGCTGCAGCGGGACCCCAGGGGGGCTCTGCTGTCCGCCCCGGCAGGGCGGGGTGCTGGCGGAGGGGGAGAAATCTCCGCCTGCTACTGAGGCGAACCGAGCTTGCCGCGCCCCGGATTCCTGCCCTCGGGGCCGGGCGGAACGAGGAGCCAGGAGCCCCCGGTCAGCCCCGCCCCTCTGAGGTCGGCGGCCGCTGCCCGCTGCCTTGGCCCCGCACTCGGGAGCCGGGCTACGGACCCAGCCGCCCAGGGGCGAACTTCAGCTGCCGGGACCTGTCGCCGCTGGCTGGGGGGATATAAATAGCCGCTGGCGCTGAGCCGGGCGCCTGGGCCGCGCATTAAGGGGCTGGAGCCGGAGCGAGCGAAGCTCCTCGGCCCAGCGGGAGACTCTCGCCCGCCCGGGGCAGGGGCCCTGCCAGCCTGCGAGAGCAGGTGGGGGGAGACCCCGCAGCCCTCCGGGCTAGCGCCCGCTCCCACCGCGGGAGCCCCGCCTCCCTCGCCCGCCGGCGAGAGAAGACCCACCCCCGAGGTTGGGCTAAGAGTGCACCGCTCCGCCCGCTGCCCGCCGGATCTCCAGCACCATAGGACCGGCCGGAGGAGCCCGCAGCCGCCGCCTCGGGCTGGCCATCGCAGCCGGTGGCTGGAGGTGAGTGCATCGCGACTTGGTTTGTTCCTCCAGGGTCAGTCTGGGCAGAAATGAGCCCAGCCGCTTCTCTAACAGTGGGAGGCGGCAGAGAAATCCAGCGTTAACAGCCCTGCCATCAGTGGGGGCTGAAGTTAAGGCAGTGAAGTGACTCCCTCCCCGTAGCTTTGTTCCTTTCCTCTAATCATCCAGCCACTTCTTAGTTCCATAGAAATCCCGCCCCCCGACCCACCACTTGCTAAGTACGTGAGGTGTTTGCTGTGGTCAGCCACTTCCAGACTTTTGTGTGATCCCACCCTTTCTAATTTCTGTGGAAATCACTGCCTGCAGCGCTATCTGTAGTGGGAACAAAGGGGGTAACCCTTCTGCATCTAACAGGACAAAACTTAGTAACGTAGAAGTAGTGAGTGTAGTAAGGGAGAATTTAACAAGGTGCCCCTTCATTGGTTGGAAATCTTGAACCCCGTAAGGTAACGAAGATACCGAAGCTGGAGTACATCTCCATTACGGGGAAGATGAACCCTGCTATGGTCAACCTTCGAGAGTTTGATTTAACGCACCTAGTAGGGCTGCACTAAATCGAACTTTTGGGGCATCTGCATCAGCATTGGTATTCCTGCCCAGTTACAAGTAAGAGATGTCTATAGGAGCTCATGCTCCTATTTGTTTCCCTTAGTGGAGACAGCACAGAAGTACAGATGAAGGTACTGTCAACATTAGCTATGTAATGTATCTGGAATTGAGTTCCTTAATTTGGCCTACCCCCGTACTGTAGACCGCTCACCAGTGTCCTTTGGCTTCCTGCCTGGTTACAAGTGCCTGCAATGTCAGTCGCATGTTGTTGCAGTAGATCATAAATGCATTCACAGATGGCACCAGACACCACCCTCTGCTTTGAGGATTTGCATTAATTTCTCCTGTGTTGTGGATTTTAATTCATTTAAAAATTACCTCGATGACTGTCCTTCAGTGGAATGGAATCGGGGGGGATATTAGCAAGCAGGAAACTGGTTGTATTTTTTTAAAGCAATAATTCCCCTTATGCAGCAATCTAATAAAGTCTGACAGCATGAAACATCTGGCAGATTTCTTTTTTTAATTGCCAGAAAGTACTTTGGGTCATTACATACACTTGTTTGCACAAACCAGGCTTTGATATATACAGTGGTGTAAGTAGCCCTAGAGGAATTAAAAAACCACAACAAAAGGAGGACTGACCTTAAAACCTACTGAAATGGAAAAGCTCAGTTTTATATGCATTGGTTCTTTTTCAGCTACCTGAAGAACTCTGTTCCTCTCTTTCGATAGTACCGTCTGTAGAAAGCTCCTGTTTACCCTTTGAAGTGCAGTATAGAACAATTGTTCTGTAGCTTTTGAGCTCAGGAGGACCCATGTGTGACATCTGATAGTAGGTGTAATCACCATGCCACACAGATTTGGGCTGGCCAGCTCCCTGTCAGCATGGCAGAGGGGCAGCTGTGCCTAACCTGAGAAATGCTGGGATCCTGAGTATGCAACTCCTGGAGTGGGGTGTTGAGCCAAGCCAGCCTTGTGGGACCGAAGCCACTGCTAAGGTTTTTGTATGGGATTGGCTTTCTGTTACCTGAGTCTCTTTCCCCCCATGTGCTCTGTCCCCCAGGCCTTCCATGCAATGCTCTACACATTCTGATGATCCAGTTTTAGGTCTTGCTCTTTAGAATAAAGTAGGATATAACCCCATCCTTAACTTCACCAGGTCTGCCTATCTGTGCTGTTCTATGGACAGTAAGATCTCTTCTTATGGCAAGACATCAGTACGTTACTGGGTACACGAATTTCCCTGCATATGCTGCCATCTATTGCATCTTAATTACCGCTTATTTGCAGCGTGAGATTATGCACAGTGGTTCTTTGGAGGTGGAGCACAGCGGTGATGTAGCTCGTGAGGAACTGGCCAAAAGCCACCTTTCCTGACAATTGCATGCCCTCTTGTGTGTGGTCTCTGTGGGGACTGAAGTGACGCCTGACCTCATTCAGTTGAGGTGTTGAGTAAGTTACAGCAGCACAGGACTGGCTACCTCTGGGTGGCCGTGCAACCTGGCATTGGCAAGATTGTGCTGTTGTTTCTTCCTCTTCCCCTCTCCCTCATGTAACCTAGTCCTGCCGTCCCCTTATGCTGGGGTTTATGTGGGGGCACCTTATGACTGTCCTACCCAGTTTCTGCACTGGTGGAATTCTCTTCAGTTCTGCTACGCCTGATAGCCGATGGGAGAATCCTTCCCAAAGTTTCACTACAAAAATAATCTTCTGACAACCAGAATGCGCAAGTGTGTTTAGGAGGCACGTATGGTCTCTAGTGCTTGGAGCAAAGGTGGTCCAAGTTTTGCGTTGGTGTTTAGTCAATCACTGATGGTTAAAAATCATATGAAAAGGTTAATTAAGGTGAGTCTTTCTAGCTTAAAAGACTCGTAATGGCTCCTGTATGAATTTTTGCAAAATATCTGGTTTTTGTGTCCCTTTTCTTGGCCCTCAAAATTGCAGGGAAGTTATAAAGATGGGTAGACAAGTGCTGACTCAAGCAAAAAGAAGCTTTTGAGGGCAGTGGGAATGAATTGTGACAAAATTGCCATATCTTCTGACTGTGAAGTGGTTTGTGAGGAGGGGAAGAACAGATTTTCACTGTGAACCTGAGAAACCAGCAATGAAAGCTATCCGAATTTGGAAATATTGCTCATCCTGCATTTTTCATCAGCTTGCTCCTAAGGGATCATACACGTACGTTTTTGCAGAACAGTCAACTGAGGAACGTAGGTCAAGTGACTCTGTAAAGTGTATATGGATGTTTGGAAAGCCCTGATCTCTGAGGTGGTAGAACTGTGTTTCCTTCAGTAGCCCACAGCGTGTCTTCCATACTGTTTCAAAGGTCTTTAGCTAAAATAGGAGATTATTCTAGCTAAATAATTGGTAGGAAAGCAAAGTCCCTAGTTCACTAGGGCCCAATGAAAAGTTACTTTGCAGCTGGGTTTTATCTGCATGTCTGTGGCACTGCAGCCAGCATCTCCCTATCTCTCCCCGCCAGTCTTGTATAGTTGAGAAGGATGATGGCAAAATGGAGTTGCACAAGCCTCCGGGCAGGTGAGCAACTGCCCAGTCACCTCAGGATCCTGTTTGAAAGACAGAATGGAGCAACTCAGACAGGATGTTGGCCCCGCACAGGTCTGCAGGACACTTTTGAAGCCCTACTTTTTCTCCTTTGTTTAGCTTTAAAATGTCAACTGACTTATCTTCAAAAATCAAAGTAAATTAACATTTCTGAATAAGTAATTTTGCCTTTTGTTACCATGTAAATGATCCCTGATCTCAAATGCACTTCATATCTTTAAAAGTCGGCTGAGGTGCTGCGAATGTTAACCATTTAGTGTGGAAAATGGTCTTATGCTGCTGACATACTGCTAGAACACCTCAGTTCTAAACTTGTCAAGTACAAGAGGATTTTTGTTCTGCATTTTCTGTCTACAGTACATGTCTAACATCCTCATCCCAAAGGATGCCAAAGCCTTCCACAAACTGTCTGATATATTTAATAGACAACTGATGAAGACATCATTAAGAAGATTAAAATGGTAAAAGTTTGGAAATGCAAAAAGTGAAGGCTGCAACAGCAGTATGAACTTGGCTTCGCTACACATCCTGTGCCTTTTAATGGCATAAATCTTATGATATAAACAGGAATAGGTGGACAGCTTAACATAACTGGCAAAACAGGAACAGAGAACTGTATATATGTGCAGTGTGGCTGAGTCCACATGCAATAGTTGGCTTTTATGCATAATCGGAAACATGATACTTCCAATCACACAGTGCTCCCTACTGTTAATCTGGAAAATATCTTTGGTATGACTCAATGTTGCAAAGAGGGTGGCTGTATTAGCCTGTAGCTTCACAAAAAACAAGCGGTACTATAGCTTCTTATTGAGTAACACATTTGAGTAATGAGCTTTCATGGGTGAGACCCACTTCTGTATCTGAAGAAGTGGGTTTTACCCACAAAAGTTCATTACCTAATAAACGTGTTTAGTTTTTAAGGTGCTGCAGGACTGTTTGTTTCAGATAAATGTGTTACTTAGTGGTTCCTGAGGCACACTGGGGTTGCTTATGAGTTTGTTATCCCAGAACTGTTGTTGGTGAGAGGAGTGAAATCCTAATAAAAGGTGCTACCACTTCAATTACACTAGCTACCAAGTAATATTGCCCACTGAGAGAGGTAGCAGTTCTTTAACTCAATGCTAAGCAGAACATAAGCAGAAAAGATGCTGCACTTCTGTCACTATAACTGGGAATAGACCACACCAACATATTATAATTTTAGAAAATAAAATATTTGATGTTAACAGATTTCATTGAATCTCTAAAGTGTTTAAGGCCTCATTATGATGAAAAGTTGAGTGCCCTCCACTATTTCCCCAGAAGTCAGAGGCATCTTGCAGGATTGTGCTGAGGATGCTCAGGCTGAGAAGGGCTGGTGTAATTAATGCATTTTACAGAATAAATCAGAACTGATGCTATGCCAGCTAAAGCATTTTTGACCTACAGAACTAAGGAGGAATTCACCACTGACCCTTCCCCCCCTCCTGGCTAACCAGTTAAATTTAGCATTGTGCCCAGCAGTTAAGCAAACATGGGCTCTCTTGAGGTGAGACACTGTGAGCATTCCAGGGTGTAGCCGCCTGCAGTGACAGCCCTGTTTCACTGACTCCTGTATGTTTCAATTCAGGAAGCATTTCAGACACTCAGCTGATTTTAACTGTAGTTATCTTCTGATTGATGTCTTGTAAGCTGTCTACTTACCAATGATGATGACTGACATGGGGGAAAAGAGAATAAGGGCCACCACATCAATCACTGAGAACAAATGATGTCCACACAGAGGATTCCATCCTAGAAACAGCTTTCTTCCTCTATATCTGTGATCCAGATGTTTCTGTCCATTCCAAGGTGTGGAGGTCATTAAACTGGGTCTTCATCCATGATTCCAGCAGTCTGCAGATACTGATTGAGGTTTCTGGGTACAACCATACTAGAAATCTGTAGACATAGTTTGGCTATGAAAACAGCATATTGCAGCCCTATGTATCTAGTCCTAGTCCGTCATAGGAATATAGATGGCATTGAAAGGGTTCATCTTTATGCACTGAGCTGGAAATCATGGTGGTTAGGATGGTCTTGAGCCAACCTACATACATTATCTGTACAAACACATATATTCTCCAAGTACAGTCAGTATTGAATGAAGCAAGAACTCGGAGACCAAAAGTCGACTCCAGGCTACATCAAGATGGCCACTATTTCTTCCCTAAGACTTTCTTTAATGACTCAGGCTATCCTGCCCACAATTTCCTTATTATCTCATTATTTTGTCCTCCCAGGAAGCCTAGTTTCTGACACACTCATCTTGGTTTACTGAGTTCTGGTCCCATGCTTTTCTTGGTTGCTGAGCATGATCTTAACACCGTCCTTGAGATATGCGAGGAGGATTTTTTGTTTGGACTAATTCAGTTTTTGCGTCTCCTTTTTCCTGGCATCATTCTATTATAGGGTGTGTGACAGGTGATGAACTTCCTTTTTTTTTTTTTCAGTGAACTCAATTAGTACGCCTCTAATAAGAGAATCTCCATTTTAACTCCATTGTGGAACTCTTGTGAAAAGTGGCCATATTTAATCAAACTTGGTTTTTGAAATATGATTTTTTTTTTTTTTTTTTTTTAAAAAGATGAGGCACAAGCAGCACAGTTCTCTCACTTTCCTGAATTTCCCTCAGTTTACGCAGAGCAGAATATCTGTCATAAGATAGCAAGACTGCTGCAGTTACCTCACAGCACTGTCACTCAAGCTGCATCTACACTACAGGATAAATTCGAATTTATTAATATTGATTTTTGTAATTCTGGAATTTATAAGTTTGAATTTGACCATCCTCCCCTCTCCAGGTGCTCCTCACAAACTCAACTTATTGCTGCCACACTCAACTGGCAAGCGTTGACTGTAGCAGTAGTGCATCGTGGGAACCTATCCCACAGTTCCCCATAACATTCTGGGTATGTTCGCTGGTCTTTGAGATCATCTTCCCATATTGCATTTTTATCATTCCCCTCCCGTTCTAAGCAAACATCCATTTTTTCCCTTTTTGGAAGGAAGGGGAAGTAGGACATCCACAGAGATGGCAAAAAAAAAAAGTTCACAGAAATGTCTTTCTTCTGTAGCTGCATTCTCAACTGGCCATCCACTGAGTGTACCTCCACCTGCGATTGCATTCGATCCCTGGACGTAATACAGGGACCTTGGCTGTATTCTCAAAGTTAGAAGAAAGAGGATAGAAAAGTCTAGGAAGAAAAGATTTTTGATTTTTTTTTTTTTTTTTTTCCCCTTCACTACACAGATATTGCCAACATGGGCGGTGGAAATATCAAACCAGCACGTGTCTGCAATGTACAGCAAGTTCCAGCAAAGATTTTTGGTGGTGGTTGGGGGGTGGTGCGGTGGTCTGCAGGTGCAGAGCTGTTTGCAATGTTTGAAGAAGCTGAAGTAGTCTTCCCAGCCCCCCGGCTATCTGAGCTGCCGGGGGAGATTTCCCCCTCCCCAGCGACTGCAAGTCCCTGAGTGTCTTAGCCACCAGAAGAGACTCACCTCCCGCCCCCCACAATAGCAAGCCCGTGCTTGGGGCATGGGGGTGTTCAGTGGGGGGCCAGTTGAAGTGGTCCCCCTGACTATCTTAGTCAGTGGGGGTCCCCCCAGGTCTGCAAGATGCCAAATATCTTAGTTGCCAGGGGAAGACCTCCCCCTGCACCATCTGCAAGCCCCTGAATATCTTTCCCACTCTTGGAGCCCTAAATGTGTGCAAGCTAGGACATGGTGCTACCTGACAGCATGGTCAGCACTGAATGGCAGGCACGTTCTTTTGTTGGCGTGGGGGGCTACCCATGTGATATGGCTGAGAGCAGGAAAGACCCTGACTGTGTGGTGCCTGTGGGGGAGGGGATGTCCAAGCACAAATGTAAACCACCGAGAAGTTTCTCAGTATCTTATACAAGCATGAGCCCCACAACAGCCTTGTTGCCATGTGGTGTGCCAGGGCAGCAGCTGGTGCTCGGTGGCGCAGAAGAAAAAAGTGTAGAGACAGAACCATGAACTCCCTGCAAGGCCCATTTCTAGTGGGTTGATGCACTCATAGCGCTAATTGCAAAGAAAGAAAGGAAGAGACATTTCTCAGGTTTTCATACAAACATGAGCCCCAGCTGCAGGCTTGCTGCTCCCACTTTGAAATTCACATGGTCTTCCTGTTACCTAATTCTGGTGCACCCGCAGAGCAGAACACCGAGGGGCATTGTGGGTTACAAACAGGACATGTCTGGGGGCTAATAAATTCAATTTTAAGATGGGGCACTTTCACACTGGCCTTTCATTGAACTTCTGAATTTGAGCTCGACGCAATACCCCTCAGGTAATGGCAATGTTGTAATCTTGATATTACTGCTCCCAAAATCAAACTAATGGTATTTAAAGTGAAGACAGTCACATAGTAATATTGAGCTAACTGCCTTACATTCAAATTTATCTCATAGTGTATATGCAGCCTCAGTCAGGTCTAATCAGGGATGGCGGTACATTTGATGGCCACTGAACTTGACTTAAATAGTATGAGTGAAAGACTAAATGTCATCTGACATTTATGTAGGCTGAGTGTAGATTCCAGTTGAGACAAGTGGGACGGGTGTTTAATAATTTAAGGCAAAGCGAATGGTTAATATTTATGTTATGCTTGCACTAAATCCTTTCTTACCATGAAAGGGCTTGTCAGATCCAGGCCCCTGAAAGTGACTTCACCAACTATCCCTTGCTTCTCTGTGTTCCCAACTTGCAGTAATGTTGCTCAACTCTGTTGGCCACTCTAAGTAGTCCTCCAAGGGATGTCATTGTCATATTTGTGTATGTGAATAAACATGAAGCAGGCTTACAAAACCAAATATTAATTCCCCACTTGGGATCCTAGCAACACAGAAACTCTGAAACCTTTCCCAGGTCTTAATGCCCTTCTCAAAGAAATGCTACATCTTTTCCTCAACTCCATGGATCATTTTGTGTCTTTCCTCTCAACAATACATATGGCCCTCCCACCTTCATGCAACTGGAAACCACTACCCCTGTGGCTTGGGAATCAAGCAGGAAATAAACCTCACTACTATAGTGGAACTTGGACTATGGTGTGGAATTTGGATGATTTTCCAGTTCAGCAGTAACCCATATTCCCCTACGAGCATGGATTTCCTGACTTGTACAGAACAACCTAGTCCTCACTCCCTTCACTCATCTGCCTACACTGCAGGAGAAAATCTGACACTGTGCATTTAATTTCCCTCCTCAGACCCTTCTGGAACACACAAACAGGAAAAAAAAAATCGGTGGAGTCAGCCACCCCTGCATCAGGTGTGGGGCCATGTTTGAAGCAAGAGTTGCATCGTGGCCCACTGCTCCGCCATTCATTTTGTGCTAGCCAGAGGGTTTAATTCTGTGCTGTGGAAACCCCCACATTGTGAATGCTGTGAATCCTAGCCCCAGGAGCACTGGGATAGAAAAGACCTTCTGAGTCATCCCATCTATCTCTGCTAATAAAACTGTACATCTGTAATCTGCTTTTCAGTATTTCTAGGGGTGGCTCTGTTCTATTGTCAATAATCTCACAGGAATCCGTGTAAGAGTCTGGGTCTATGAATGTCACACCTTGATGCCCAGAGCAATCGTGGCTAAAGAATAGATTACCTCGTCAACAGAGACTCTGATTCCTGTTTGTTGATTAGTTAGGTGCATCCACCCAGAGACCTTACTACTATACTGTTCACTATTTTATACCTACACTTGCTTCTTGGTCCATAGTAAATGGATAATTGATAGTAGTAATCACTGAAGCAGAGCAAAGCATATTTGCATTGGGTAGTTAGGCTAATTTTGGCTTGATCCATATGAAGGCAGATGGAATGCTCCAGTTTATAACAGGGCAGAGTTACTGCTTCACCAGTTCATGCAATTCTCCCAAGCATTTCAAGTAACTCAGATGAGAGAGAGGGGAAACATAGCAATGACATGGCCGAGTGAACTGGAGTTCAGGCTTTGTTTGTTAGTCATAAGCTGCAAAATTCCTGGATGGGTCTGTGATGCATCTGGAATCACACTTCAAAATGTGGCTGTCAGACATGGTAACTCGCGTTCAGGGAAAACAACCGCATAAAACCACCATGCAACTGATATTGTCTTATTTCCAGTTGTTTCTTAATAGGTGCTCTTATTCTCCACAGGAAGAGCTGATGAAAAACTGAGGGTGACAGAAAAAAACCTTTCACTGAAATACTGTACTTGTTATTTAGGGACCTTATTTGAACCCAGCATACTGGTAAAGGATTATTGCCCTTTCACTAACGTGGGAAAGGAGGGCTCATTTATTAAGTGCTTTGAGATTCTTCACAGATAATCTCCAGAGGACCAAAACTTCTATTAGTGGAATGGTATGACACAGCCTTAATAATTTTTATGGTTTCCCTTTAATGCTTGGTTGGGTATATTCCTGCCCCAATATATGGGTAAGGGAATTTAAATCCTATTGTCATTAATGGCATTTATTTATCTACACAAGGCACAACTAGAACCCAGGGAGTAGTAGCTGCATTAGCATTTGAATGGTGTAAGCAGATTTATCTGTTTTCTGGTTTGGATATCAATACTAGCAGACCTTGATGAATTTAATGTTATCTACTTTATAATAACTGTAAAATATAGTACTCTGCACATTCTGTTAGAGAAGCTGCCAATTTAATGATCTCTAATTTATATTCTTTTCAGTGGAGAACTTACTCTTTGTAAGCTGTGGAGACCACTCCTGTAATTTGTTTCAAGTTGTTTGTTAAAATATTGAATTGATGGGACCCTTCACAAACTCTTAAAGAATTTGAAGGTGAACTATGTGAAACTACTTTTAGTGTTTTTAAAAAAAGCTGAACTGATGTCCTTGCTTTGAGGATGATTGGTGCAGTGTTTCAGTTGTCGATCTCTCCCTGAATGTTTCTCTAATGCTTTTCATTCTGCCAGTGTAGTATGCGGATTTTCTAACTTTGTTAAATTGGGAATTTGTTTGCTTTTTTTGCTAGACACCTCAGGCTCTTGTAAGCAGGCTGATGTTCATTTGCTTTAAAAATTACTGTTTTTTCTGGGCATCAAATTATTGGTGTTGCCAGCTGCATGGGGTGTAGCAAGTTGCTGAAACATCAAATAATTGTCTCTCCAAAATTAATGTTAGCAAGGACACCCTGGCAGCTATTATGGCAGTAGACTCCGGGAGCTTCAGTCACGGGGTCTGGCTCGGCTGTGTTCAGTGCTGTACAGCAGAGAGTAAAAAGCCCATCTCTGTTCTAAAGAGCTTCTAACTGCCTCTTCGGAGAAGGCTGTGGCCATTCCCTTTGGCTGCTGTTGACATCGCTGGCTCAGTTTATTCTCCCCCACTTGAGGGAAACCTTTCTTAACTTCTGGGGCACGTGGCTGTCACTTATTCCTTCTCACTATAAGCAGTCAAACACCATTTACAGTTTCATGTAAGCAGTGTTGTTTCTCTCTCTCTCTCATCAAGGGGAAAAAAAAAAGTAATATAGTGTTTCCATGCTAGCTCTCTCCAGGGAGAGACTACACAAAGACTCACAAGACATTGGTAGGAATAACCTTTTGTGACAGAGCATATGTCCGTTTCTTGAGGTTTCCTTTCTCTCTGTCATTGAAAGCTGCCTGAGAGGGTGAATTCATCTCTTATCCTGAATTCTGTTAGCCAAATTCAGAGGTGGTGTGTAAAGTGACATAACTAATGTAAATGTGCAGTGATCCTGCTAGCCCTGTTTGGTTTTACTTGGTAATGTGTAAGGGAGTTGTGCTGGGAGACAGAAGATGACACACATTGGCTGCTTCTTGCTTGCTTTCTGCTGCTTTCTAGTCTCTGAGTGTGAGAGAGAGAAGCCCTGTGTTACAGTGACATGCATGCAGTGTCTTCAGGGACTGTCTACTACATCTAGGGAAAGAGTGACTGCAACTCCTCCAGGAACTGAAAACAATTGGTGAGGGAGGGAGTACTTAGTGCAAAATCTCAAGGCTGGTTGTGTAGATGCCCAGGCTTTTATAGCTGTACCTTCTGGAAAGAAGGGCAGTGAGTGGTTTTGCCCATTTCAGGAGGCCCTACAGCTGAGAGTTTGGGGGTATAAAAGCTGAGTTTTGGACAAACTTGAGGACTTTTAATTTTGATTCAGCAAATAAACATGACCTTTTATCCAAGGAGTGGCCCAACCCTATGGATGGGTTGGAAAATCTGGAACTTGACAGGGTCTCCTTGGGACTGATGGTGGTGGACTTTGGGAACTATTGGTAAAGTGTTTTAGATCCTGTTTTCTATTGTGTGTGTATTTTTTTTGTATTTTTTTTTTGTCTCTAAATGTACTCTGCTTTGAAAGAGCTATGTGTTTTTATAGCCAAACACTGCACTTGTCCTTGGAGAGAAAGCAAAGAGCAGACCTGCTTGTGGATAATCATAGCAAAGCCCAAGAAGACTTCAATCCAATCTTCCAGGTCCCTGCCCAGAGAGATGTGATGGTTAGAAAGCTGAGACGGATAAAGGCATTACTTGAGCAAACTATGGAGGGGGCGTATAGGAGCAGTTTACATCAGTAATAGGTGGGAGACTGAGAGGATTGATTTGGCACCCTGTGCTACAATTTTGCAATAGGCAGGCAGGATGCTATAACAGTAGATGTTAAATTGCAGGAGCTGGGCTGAAGTTAGTTTCAAAAACAGGGGTTAAATGCAGTTGCAGGAAGGGTGCTTGCCTCAGTAATACTCCAGAGTTGTCCAGGAAACCTGAATGTGTTTTTTTCCCTCTCCCTCTGTATTGCTGTGAGTAAAACTAGTGAAAGCAGGGGAAACTGACTATATATCTGGTGCACCAAAGTGGTGCCAATAGCCCAAGAAATGGAGAGGGGGACACAGCCCTGAAAAATGCATTTCTCTTCTCTGGTTTGCACGAGTAGTAAATAGACTTGGTGATCACTCGATAACGAGTAGGACATCATCATGTCACCATCCTATTTGTGAGTCTGTGGATGGCTGATCACCCTGATTCTGGAGCCGCGGCTCTTATCAGAGAAGGGGCAGGAGTTTCTGCCTGTTGGAGGGACACAGGGCAGTTTTTGATGCCCTTTTTTTCTTCTCTGCCTTTCCTCATCTTCAGTGTGGCGGAATCTCTCAAACCGCATCAAACCCTCACAGATTACTGTTCTCCACCGAGGATGGTCTTGGGCAAGGTTCTCCCAAGCGTCGACAATGATACTGCACTTTTTCATGTGTGCCTTCCTCCAACTCAGAAAACAGAATCTGCTTTGGGAGGCTTTGATGAGACATCTGAACCATGTGACCAGTCCAACAAAGTTGTTGATGAATGATAATGGTTTTAATGCTGGTCATGTTCAACTCTTTAATGCTAGTGCTTGTGAGCCTGTCCTCCAGAGAGATATTTAGAATTCTCCTGAGGCAGAGTTGATGACATTGTTCAAGAGCCTTCAAATGATGCTTGTATGTTGTCCAGACTTCACATGCATACAGTAACTTTGGAACAGCCACTGCACGATAAAAAAGGAGCTTTGTGTTGGGATAGATGTCCTGGTTCTCAAAGATCCTTTGTGTCAGGCAGGCGAAAGCAGAGCTTGCACAGCTCAGATGATGCTGGATTTCTGCATCAATGTTGACTTTTGCGGAAAGATGACTTCCAAGGTATGGGAAGTGCACCATGTTTTCTAGCAGTTTTCCATTGACTTCAGCAGAAGGTACATGAGATTGTCCGGTCGCCAAGGGGTGGTGGAGCACCTTGGACTTTTTAATGTTCAGTGTGAGGCCAAGATTCTTGCCTTCTTCAGTGAAGGCACTCCAGATGGTCTGAAGGGCTGCAGGAGAACAGATGATAACATGGTTGCTGCTCTTGTACTGGAGCTCCATGATCGAGGTTGTGGATATCTTGCTTTGAGCCTTCAGTCTCCTGAGATTGAAAAGTCTCCTGTTCATTGTCTATAGACAATCTTCATGCCATCTGGAAGCTTGCCATCAATGAGGTGAAGGGTCGTGGGGCAATGATGCAGTCTTGTTTGACTCCCATTTTAACCTCAAAGGGGTCACTTTGGGATCTGTTGTTTGCTCAAGTAAATGATTAAAATCTTTGAAACAGAAGTGATTCCCCCCCGCCCTTTGAATGATGTATCTTTTTATAAAAAGAAACACATTAAAAATATTTCCACAGATGCTTTAGACAAATGCTGCTCACAGTTAGACTAGTGTGCCTGCACTGAGTAAATGGGCAAAATCTGGCACAAAGAAAAAGTAATTTAAAATTGAGATGCTTAGATTAATATGAATTAAGATAAGAAAGGGTCCCAGAAGCCAAGAGAAGTGAGTGCACATTCACACTCCATTTTCAATTTAAGTATTAATTTTTAAGTGGTACAATTCCCAGTTTTCCCTCTTGTCTTCATTTTCTCTGTTCTGGAAGTTCACTTTGTTTCTTTGACATTCCTTGTGCTGTTGAGAGCACAGTGTACAGTGTTTGGGCAGATGTACAGTGCAATGCGGACTTCTGCACACACCTTGACTGTGAATGCTCAGTTTGTATCCTAAAATGAAAGATCAGATTCTCTTATATGCACATATAATACGACACATCTGCAAGATGCAAAAGCTTTTCATTCTATCCCTGGTGAGCCCACGTGCATAAGTATTAAAGTAAAGCTGCATTACTTTTATGCTGCTATGAAATGAAGTTGCCTTTAGTCACCCTCATTTGCTTTGGCAGGACAGAAGTGTGAAAAGGCCATCAGGATGGGTACAGAAGGGAAGAAAGGGAAGATTATTTCTATTGTGTTTGTACCATGTGATCAGGTCCCGCATATGCTAACACACATAACAAAATAGATGGTTACTGCCTTGAAAACCTTGCAATCTAGGGGTACAAACAAGAGAAAATAGCTGGACACAGAAGGCAGATGTGGCAAGTCCACGGTAACAGTGAGATTATTCTGCTCACCATGACAGGCAGCGGAGGTATACTGTGGCTGCTGCTTGCTAAGTTCTCTGTAGGTATAGCATCAGAGGAGAGCTTTTAAGGAGGGATTTGAAGCTGTTTCTGTGACATTTTCTGAATTGGAGCTGTTTCTGTGACATTTCTCCCAAGCATCCTAATGTCCTAGAAGAGAGTGCCTGGTGCTTACTAGAAAATTGGAGAAATGGTTGATCTCAACTGGTGTCACTGAGTGAGTGAAGGCAAGAGTCCACATCTCAATAGCACGTAAGAGATGAGAACCATGGCAGGGTTGGGTTGTGCAGGCCTTGGTGAAGATGAGGTTTGTGCTTGACGTGGTAGAGAAGGGAGAACAACTGGGACTGAGATGGCTGAATCCGTGAGCCAGCAAAATGATCTTTGCAGCAGCATTTTGAAGGGTGGTAAGTCCGGCAATATGGCATTTGTTGAGTCCAGAGAGGAGGATGTTGCGGTAGTCAAGGTGTGAGATGATGAGACCCTGGTTGAGAGTTTTAACTGCGTGGATTTAATTGTAAAAGGTGAATGATTTTCTGCAAGGGGGAAGTAGGATAGGTTAGAGCAATGGCTCTCACAACAAATATTTTGGTGGCCTCAGAGTGCAGCCACCAACTCTTGCCGGTGGCCATTCTGACAATTTTTCCTAAAATGCTTCAGGAAAAAAAAAATGCTCGTGTGTCCAAATCATAGTAGTTTATTTCTGACGGGTTTTTGCGGACTCCATAATGAATATACAGTTGTCTCTTCATTACTGGATGTAAACAAAATAGAAACACAAATAAGATGCTTTGCATATTCTTGCCTCTTTGTTGTTTGCTTTTTAGGCTTGCTAGGGAAGAACTCTGCTTTCTGTGAAAGGCAGTATTTATAAGTTTTGTAAATATCACTTTTCACCACAGCAGGTTTATTTGTTAGCTGGCAGGAAGTGGAAAGTGCTTTTAGCAAACATGAAAGTCACTCTTCACAGCAGACTTACTCCAGCCCTGGCAAAGCAGAGAGACAAGTTAAGCCTTTGATGGGGATGTGGGTAGGGAGGAGTGCAGGTCTGAGGGTGATGGGGTGGATGGATGAAGAAATGGGAAAGACTGAGGGGACGAGGGTGATGAGAAATGGTGGACCCAAATCACTGTGATCAAGTCCTGTAGCCAGGGTACAGAGTCATGGAGTCCTGTTGCCAGGGGACGGAGCCTGCCACTGCTCAGCCAAAGCCTGGAGACCCAGGCTGGAGCATGCTGCTGTGTGGCCTTGAACCCAACCAGCCATGGAGGGTGAAGAACTCACACCCTCTGTCTGCTCCTCTGGAATTTGTGGTGGCCCCAGAGGACAGGGCTGCTGTTTTATCCCCTGCCAGTTGCTGCCCAGGAGACTGTTGCATCGGGATAAGCTCCTAGTGGGGCCACATCTGAGAAATGCTGGCTTAGTTACCATGTAATGGGACCGATTTACAGAGATGATCCTAAAACCGGAATCTGTGGCCAGGCTTTGAGTAGATGTCAGTGCCTGCATTTTGGGTTCCTGGTGATAGCAAAGTACTTGAGCTTTGCTTATGTGGTTTGTGCTGTCAGCAGAACCACAAATGACATCATATCCCAGGACTGTTCAGTTGCCTGCTCACTCTGGATTTGATTTGAACGGCTCTTATTTTGTTGTGTCTGCCAATGTGAAGTTAAAGAAATTGGTAGCTTGTCCTCGTTTAACAGAAGAGTTCCCTGGGGGAAGCCTAAGCCCTTGATTTGTATTGTTTAACACCAGATATAATTTAAAGACAATTTTATGTAAAATTTTCAGGGCTTTTGTAACTCTGTTCTTGCATCCTAGCTTGATTTACAATGCAAATGTAATATAATTGAATGTATAATTTAACATCTGCTGGTGTCCCCTTTCACATGTACTGTACAGTGTCTGCTCTTCTTCATCAGTGAGGCACCTAACTTCTGTGTTCAAGTTTCTTTCACTGGTGTCTCAGGGGAATGTGGAGGGAAATCTTTCAATTTTAGCCTACCTTTTGTGGCTGGGATTTGTTTTTGATTTAACAAACAGAGGTGAGACGCTATAGAACAAAAACATAGGGAACTATTCACCTCCATGATTTTGAAAGATAAATTTAAAGTTCCTGATCCTCCAAGCTTTTAAGCCATTCTCATAGAGTAGTTTTATTGAAGGCAAAATATTACATGTTTCTCTGTGGGTTCCCCCCCCTTCCAGCCCGCATTCCAGAGCAAAAAAATCTTGTTTAGAAAACACTAATGTGTCCATTTCATGACCTGCTTAAAGAATAAATGGGATTTAAAATGAATGAGTGCAGGAATATTTAGCAATTTTGGTAGCCAGACATTTGTTGTAAGGAATAGTTTTGAGGTTTTTGTGAAATTAATGATCTGTGTAGAAATTAAGGCTTTATAAACCTCTCATTGCCCACAACTAAAGAAAATAAATCCAGCATTTGCATATTTTTCATTATCACCAGCACACTTTTTTTTTTCCCACCCCCCCGCCCCAATTAAAAAAAAAAAAGAGGAGCTGATACTCAGCCAGCTCCCTGCCAGTCATCCCCAGCCAATCCCATGGCTGGGGTTGCTGAGGTGCTGGTACTCGGTACTGGCACAGAAAAAGCACCGATTATCAGAATATGCCTGTCATAAATCTCCAAAAGGAGTATCAAAGATTAGTTATTGGTTTTAATCAGCTAGACAGAATTATCACTGGGAATGTTTTCATGGTTCTAAGGCAGGGACTTGCCTGTAAGAGTAGGTCTTCAGTGAATATTCCTTGGTGTATTTGCTAATGTGAATCAGCACTTTGATAAGTGTATATGTAAAGGAACGCTGCCAGCAGGCCACTTAGTGTGATGACCTGGATGGAGGTGGTGGGGGACCGAGAGGCTAAGTTTTGTAGCGTGGGAGCATGGATGGGATAGGAAGGCAGTACTGGAGAGCAGACACTTTTTCCAGCAAGGTGTCATGCTCCATGGACCATTGTTTAGCAAAATAAGTCAATTCATGGCGAAGAAGCCAAATAGCTGTTCTTCTAAAAACTTACTCTGCATAGGCTGTTCTGTAGAAGACTCCCTTTGTGAGCCTTCAGGAGTGTCACATTTGAGTTTGCAAGTCTGGTTGCTGCTTATGATTTTATTGTGAGTCTTGTTTAAAACTAAACACCATCTTAAGCTGTGGAACTGCTGAAGTATGTCTACAATCAACAAAGACTCTGCAAGACTCTGTCCTTTATAGGTGACAAGTCTGAGGAACTGTCCCAGACTGAAGTATCATTAGAGGAGGTTTTGGAACTAATTGATAAGCTAAACAGTCACAAGTCTCCGGGACCGGATGGTATTCACCCAAGGGTTCTGAAAGAACTCAGATGTGAAATTGTGGAACTATTAACGGTGGTTGGTAACCTATCCTTTAAATCAGCTTTGGTACCCAATGATTGGAAGACAGCTAATATAACACCAATATTTTAAAAGGGCTCTAAAGCAGACCCTAGCAATTATAGACTGGTAAGTCTAACATCAGTACCGGGCAAATTAGTAGAAACAATAGTAAAGAATAAAATTGTCAGACACGTAGAGGAACATGATTTGTTGAGCAAAAGTCAACATGGTTTCTGTAAAGGGAAGTCGTGTCTTACTAATCTACTAGAGTTCTTTGAATGGGTTAACAAGCATGCGGACAGGGGGGATCCAGTAGATATAGTATACTTAGATTTCCAGAAAGCCTTTGACACGGTTACTCACCAAAGGCTCTTATGTAAATTAGGTGGTCATGGGATAGGAGGAAAGATCCTTTCATGGATTGGGAACTGGTTAAAAGACAGGAAACAAAGGGTAGGAATAAATGGTAAATTTTCACAATGGAAGCGGGTAACTAGTGGCATTCCCCAAGGGTCAGTCTTGGGACCAATCTTGTTCAACTGATTCGTCAATGATCTAGAGAAAGGGGTACACAGTGAGGTGGCAAAGTTTGCAGATGACACCAAACTGTTCAGGATAGTCAAAACCAAAGCAGGCTGTGAAGAACTTCAAAAAGATATCAGCAAACTGAGCGATTGGGCAGCAAAATGGCAAATGAAATTTAATGTGGGTAAGAGTAAGGTAATGCACATTGGGAAAAATAACCTCAATTATACATACAATATGATGGGGGCAAATTTAGCTACAACAGATCAGGAAAGGGATCTTTAGAATTATAGTGGATAGTTCTCTGAAAACATCCACGCAGTGTGCAGCAGCAGTCAGTAAAGCAAATAGGATGTGAGGAATAATTAAAAAAGGGATAGAAAATAAGACGAATAATATCTTACTTCCCCTGTATAAAACAATGGTACGCCCACATCTTGAGTACTGCATGCAGATGTGGTCTCCTCACCTGAAAAAAGGTATATTGGCATTAGAAAAAGTTCAGAAAAGGGCAACTAAAATGATTAAGGGTTTGGAATGGGTCCCGTATGAGGAGAGGCTAGAGAGACTGGGACTTTTCAGTCTAGAAAAGAGGAGACTGAGGGGCGATATGATAGAGGTATATAAAATCCTGAATGGTGTAGAGAAAGTGAATACAGAGAAGTTATTTACTTGTTCCCATAATATAAGAACTAGAGGACACCAAATGAAATTAATGGGTAGCAGGTTTAAAACTAATAAAAGACAGTGGTGGTTTTTTGTTTTTTTTTTTTTTTCACTCAGCGCACAGTCAACCTGTGGATCTCCTTACCAGAGGACGCTGTGAAGGCCAGGACTCTAACAGAGTTTAAATATTTGGAGGTTAGGTCCATAGATGGCTATTAGTAAGGGGTAAGGTGTGGTGCCTAGCCTTTTGTCAAAGGCGGGAGACGAATGGCAGGAGACAAATTGCTTAATCATTGTCTTCGGTTCACCTCCTCTGGGGCACCTGGCATTGGCTACTGTCAGAAGACAGGATACTGGGCAAGATGGACCTTTGGTCTGACCCAGTATGGCCGTTCTTATGTTAAGTAAAGTGACTGCCAACTAGAGGGTGGCCAGAATTTTTTAATTTTCCGATGATGGTGTCCCAGATTTTAATGACTTTGCATGAAACATTCGTTTCTAGTGGTTACGATTGTGCACGCAGTTGTAAGCACACTTGACCAAATCCCTGCATGGATACAAAATTGATATCTGCAAACATGATCTGTGGATATCTGCATCTACGTTCTCAGAGCTGCAAATCTGTGGATGTCCACAAATTTGCAGGGTGCGATGCACGAGCTTGCATTTAACTGCGTATATGGCACACCCAATTGTAGCATTGTTTTAATATTGTATTTACATAACTTTTCCAATTTACAAAGCATAACAAGGAAAGGTTAGCCATATGGAAGCCTCTTACGTCTTAAGATAGTCCCTCTGCTTGTTAGAGATGCAGATTTCTAGTACAGAAACATTTTTCTTCCCTCAAAGGTATGATCTGCTGCTGCTTGTCACTTGTATTTTCATGGGTATTGCTATATATTGGCATTTTTCTTTGCTACTGGTGTCTGTTGCTTATAAACCTTAAAGCCTAAAATTTGCATAGTGTCACCTAGACTCTTCATTTTTATTGGCCTCTCACAGGATTAGAATGCTTAGAATGCTGACTTAAGTTTAGTAACTGTAGATAATCACAATGTGCAGAAATTGATGAGAAGACGCTTTCAGATACAATTTGAACCTCTCTAGTCCAGCACCCTTGGGACCTGACTTGGTGCAGAGCAAGAGAATTTGCTAGAACCTGGCAAGTCAATACTGTTTTGCAGCATTGCCAACATTTCCACTGCTTACTGGGTTCTTATGAAGATATTTAGGGGTAAGTTACAGCTAAATAATAGCACAGAAAACTGAAAGACAGGACTGATGGTTGTAAACAAACTTTATGGGCCCACAGGAAACTTGCCCACACAGAAGTGGCCATTCATCTAACTAAATTCATGCCAGACCACAGATGTTGCCGGACGAGAGTGCCAGACTAGAGAGGTTCAGCCTGTGTTTATACTCCCAATCTGCTAATTTAATTAAAGGTTTTCTTATTCTGTGTTCCTTGGGTTGACAGCCTTCTTTCTATGCAGTTTTTCTAGTTTGGTTTTTGGTGTATGGTATTTAAGTTTATCTGGCAAATTTCACTGTTGACTTTAATTTTCAGACCGTGTTTGTGTAGAGTGAATCTTTGGAAAGCTTCAACCCACCTCAGTTTAATACTACTTAATTTGCAGCTGTAGTGCCACAAAGGCTTGTGGAGTCACCTGGTCTGATTGGACCTGCTGGTAGTATACCTAGTGAGGAGCAGTGACCAGGTGAGTGCAACCTCTCCTACTTCATATGCATGATGATGGGAGGGTGATGGAAAATGCTAAGCCAGTGGGCAGTGAGGTGCCTTTGTATGTGGGACCTGGGGGACTGGAGCAAGACAGAAGAGAAGTATTTCCTTTGTAGCTAGTGAGTGTAAAAAGCCATACTCTGAGCTGGATCCACAGATTAATTGTCGTGCCTGACGCTGAGGTTTTTTGCCATGATTTCTATATATTAGAAACAAACACTTTTATGCAAAAGCTCTGAGTGCCCTGACTGTAATTACACTTACAATAATAATCACCCAGCAACATAAGTACTACCAGAAAGGGACTCCACCAGCCAACATCTTCAAATAATCAAGGGGAGACGATTGACTTCAATGAGCCAACAAATAAAAAGTGTTTCAGAAAACACACTTGCCCACAGTCTTACTCTCATATGTGGCTTATCGTGGGTCGATACGGAGTTGTGGCTGTACGGTGTCAGGATGCAGCTGTTGCAGTGTGATGTCAGGATGGAACATCCTGAGTCTATTTTGTGACCTTGCTGTGAGGCTGTTCAGTGGTGGCTGTAGATTTAGGGTCTCTGGGGTCACAGCTGAAACAAGGAGAATCCTTGAAGTCACTTATAGCAGTCAACAGTCACTGAAATGTTGCAGCAGGAAAATATGGCTTGAATTTTCTTTTGGTAATGGCCCCTCAGTCTTAAACTTTGATCTCTCCAGAGAGCACAGATGCTGTTTCAAAGTGGACACTCTGCATTTTTGCACCTCCTGGAAAATGTACAATTCATAACAGAAAACACTTTCTTTCTGAGGGCAGGTCTATGCTAAAGTGGAAGCACGGGGTGATGCATGAAGGGTGCACAGGGAGCCACATGCAACCTCAGTGTGGGAGAGGGTGGGGCATGGATGGAGCAGGGGCAGGAGGGGCAGGGGCATGGATAGGGATGGGGTGGCAGGGAGAAGGGGCTGGGAGGGAAAGGGCTTGGGGCATGGGTGGAGTGGGGGCAAGGCAGGGACATGTGGCCAATGCCCCCCATAATCCCTGCACTGGGCGCCTCTGAACAGAAGGTCAAATTAAGGTGTGCAACTCCAGCTATGGGAGGTCAATGGGGGCATTCGCGCCTGTCGACTTCCCTTACTCCTAGTGAGTGGCAGGAGTACTGATGTGGGTGCCCTGTGAGTTCGATTTAACATACCCCTTGTAGGAGTGCTAAGGAAGCTCTGGAAAATTGATAAAAGCAACTCTCCAGAAATGTAGATGTAGTTTGACAAGTAACTGTTTGTTTGTTTGTTCCTTCACTTAATTTTTTTTATGAGCCAATTATGGTCTATTTTATTTTATTTTGGTTTACATCTAACTGCTTTTGGGCCCTGCTTCAATTTTCTTTCTTCCTTTCTCTCTTGGAAGATATCTTCCATGTTTCTCCTGCTGAGCTTGCTCATTATGTTGTCGTCAGCAGGCAGCACTCATTATTGCAGGGAGAGAAACTTCTGTTTCATGTATTACAGTGAAAAATTTAATAAAGGGCTGGCTGGGAAGAAATCCTTTCCTCTGCCATAACAAACCTAGCTCACAGCCTAAGGGAAGGAGAAAATTCTAGTCTATGGGGGATGTGGCCCTTTTAAAATTTGTTATCTTAAACCACTTGGGCAGATTAAAAATGAATGGTGTTTTGCATGCCTTTCAAAAACTAGGATTTCCACTTTTTAGACTGTTCAACACATTAATCTTTAATTGCAATATTCATGACATTCTGGCTGCTAAAATGGTATTGACGCTTCTAGAGGTAAGGGAAGGCAAACTGGTCATTGGAGTGATGTGGATGTAAAGACATATCTTGTGCCGTGCCAGGGCTAAGAATTCTGTCAGAACTCTAAGGTGGGGAGCCAGGCTGTCCCGTGGAAGATAGCAATTAACTCTAGCCTAGGTGCTCTGCAAGTTATTTGTCCTTGAGTTCTTGCTGGTCTTCAGACTACATGGCTCCCTTCCCTTCTCCAACCTCTGAAATTGGTGCCTCTCTTCCTTTTGGGGAAGCAAGTGCCACTTCCTTCTGGTGTCAAAAGGCTAGAGTCTACCCCCCACCCCCAGGGCAACTGACACGGCACTCCTGTTGTCTTTTGGGGAAGCAAGGCTGAGCAAGTTGAGCAAAAGGGGGTCGGGAGAACATCTGCTGTAGAACCAGGAAGAAAAACTAGATTGAGTCAGAAATGTTCTAACGTGACGGGAGAATACTGTGTGTTTTTTAAAAAGTAGACCAAGATTGGTCAATGACTGTTCAGCAAACATGAGCTCGGTGTCACTGGCCATCCTAGAACTCTCTCAACCTTTGTTCTTCCATCAGTTTATTCACTTAGGTAGACTTCCTGAAGTAAGCATCATTTGTAAAGTTCAGTGTCAGTTTGGTAGCTTGCCCATCTTCCCCTCATTGTTCACTGCAAACTGATATGCTTGAGCAGTTTGCTGCCACTAAAGACCTGCTGGGCTGCTGTCGGTTGTGAAGTTTAACTTGTGCAATTCACACCTCATTACCTTCAGTTAGCCTAAGCCCTGAAAGGAGGGACCAAAAATGAGCACCCCAAGTGGCAGGGCAGAAGGTAAGGCTGCATGCGTGCACTCCTCCTCTTTTCCCTTCACCATCCTAGTGTGCCAATATATGGGGCAAGAGCTACCTGTGTCTTTGTGTCTAACGAGTATCTTTCTGCTTCCTTGTATCCCCTTCTTTGTGTGATCTACTATTCTGTATACCTTGGGAACCTTTCCTTTGGCAGGCAAATGAGCAGCTCCACTGGTGACTCTGGTGCTCTCTACCACCTTTGATGGGTTGGATCACGGAGGTCCCTTTGGGGCTGTTACTCGCTGTGCTCATCATGCTACTTATCCCACGTATCTACCCTCTTGTTCCCTGTTCTGCTGGGCCAGAAGCTCTGGTCTCCACCAGTAGAGAGACAATATTAGGGTAACAGTACGCTGCACAGCAACACAGACACTGAGTCAGCTCTGCTTTGGGAGGGCTCAGCTATAGGGCCGTTGATGACCCTCCCCCGCCACCAGAAACACACACAAGGGACCAAAAACTGCAAATTAATCTTACTTTGTTTAAAAGTTTTACAGAGAGAGAGCTCATAAGGTTAGCTCTTGTCAATGAAAGAGAGAGATGCAGAGCTGTGGCTCCCACCCTCCCATGTAACAGTTACTGGGCTTAATAAAATACTTTCACGTACAAAAAATAGGATTTAAGTCATTGCAAGTGAAAACAGACAGATCAAAGTAAGTTACTAAGGGAAAATAAACAAAACGCCAGTTAAGCCTAATATGCTAAAACTTGTTGCATGCAAATTCTTACCCTAACAATAGGTCTAATAATCTTTTTCACAAGTCAGGCAGCTTCCTAGTTTGGCCCTGATCCTTCCCCCCCGTTCAGTCTTTGATGTTTCCAATAGGCATCTTGGGTGGTGACTGGGGGTTTTCTGGCCACCCCCTCACTGTTTTGGTTTCCTACCTTTTATATCCCTTTTGCCCAAGATGGGGACTTTTGTGTTCAGTTCAAATTTGGTTCCAGGATCAGGTGGCCTGGCCACATATCTCTGTGGAATCATCCACAACTTGAGTTTACAGGAGTAAAAAGTCATTCACAGATCACTGGTTTGAGTACTGAGCCATTCTGTTTTTAGAGTATCACTAATGGCCCTCATTAGCTCATTTAGAATAATAAACCGATTCACACTTTGTTTCTAACTTCACATGCAAGAATGATGCATATACAGGCATGCAATCTACTGAATGTGTATATTCTAACATTAAAATCGGTATGTCACATGATGCATTTTTGCGTAAAGTGTCTTTAAGTTGTGCATATTCGTAAGCCAATTTTCATGACCCCGGGAATGATGGGAGGAGGCATGACACCACTATGGGAATGATTTAAACAAATGTAGTGTTTGTGAAATGTACTAGAGTGACAGTTCTGAAGACTCAACTTCCCTGTAGTCCCACAGAGCATGTATGACACTGGACAGCTCTCCCAGTGTGACTCAAACCTGGCCTCTGTCCAAGGCAAAGATTAGATCCAATCTATCCTGTATCAGAACTGGCTAAAGGAGTAGGAGCTGCTGTAGTGCAGCATCACTACACTGAGTGCATCTGAGATTGGGTGCCAAGAAAAGTGGGACCGCAACAGCAATTGTGAGCCAAATTCTTGATAATTCTGTTATGGCTCTTCTGTTGTGCCTTACTATTGGCTGAAAACATACTGGTGGCTATTACTATAGATTAAAAAAATAGAAACAGTCTCTTTATATTGAATGATTTACAATGGAAAAGAGTGACACAAAATAAAGATGCATCAGAGCACCAGGCTGGGGAACAATGTGGATTAGGATTTAATTGTCATTGGTTTGTTTCTCATGTGGATCACAGAAGTACATCTTTATGAGGCAGTTGAATGTAAAGAAGGCCATAGCTTGATGAAACTTAATGGGATGTGTATTGTAGAGAGTGAGGAGTGTGTTTGCCATTTGTGCAGGCAGTACAGCCAAGGCAACTCCTCATGAGCCTGACTCAGAGTATCTACATGAATGTTTAACTTGAGCCACACAAGCAGTGTCATGGAGCCCAATGAAACTACTCGTGAGTTTAAAGCTGGGGTGGGCAACAGCCAGCCTGTGGACCACCTCAGGCAATGAGCAGCCAGCTGCTGCTTTAGGTGGCTTCCTGCTCCATGCAGCTCTGTGCTCTGAACTCAAGGGGGAAGCTTTGTGCCCTGCATCTTCCCACCCCCACCAAAATCTCTCGGCTCCCATTGGCCAGAAACTGGCCAATGGGAACTGAGAGGTTTTGCTGGGGTGATGGTTCAGCACATGAAGCCTCCCCCTCTCCTTTGGCCTCTGGAACAGACAGCCACATGGAGCAGGCAGCAGTTTTCAACTATCCAGGGCTGCCTTGCCTCAGGGTCCTGCAGGGCTGCTGGCCAGGAGCCACCCAACTAAGTCTCCCAGCCAGAGCCTGCCTCTGGCACCCCAGACCCTCTGCCTCCCAACTCCTGTCCCCTGCTCTAAATAATGCAAACCCTCTGGCCCTCCTCCTGCACCCATACCCCTTCCCAGCCCCAGGTCACATCCCTCTCCAGCCCCTAGGTTACAGCCCAAACCCCTGCACACACTCCTGCATCCCAGGTCACAACTGCCTCCTTCACCCCAACTTCCTCCTATACCCTGCACCTCCAATCCCTTACCCCAAGTTCCCTTTTGCACCCAGCCTCCATCCCAGCCCCAGCACCTCCTCCATTAACATCCTGGAAGAGTGCAGCCCTTGGCCACTTACCAATTTCTTGGGTTGCCCACCCCAGTTCAAAGTTAGTCATGTGCTCCTATAACTTTCTGAGCTAGGGCCTGAAGCACTAAGGACCTGATCCAGGGGTCCTTGAAATCCATGGAAGAACTTGCATTACCTCAGCAGACTTTTTGATCTGGCCCTAAATTGGTTTAACCCTTAGGATTACCCAGTGCCTTTTTTTGTAAAAACAGAGGTACCGGTACTCAGTACCGGCAAGTACCGGCACATAAAAAGCCCTGGGATTACCATATTGATATCAGCAGAACACAATATTGCATTCTTAGGAACAGGAAAAAATATTGGACCTTACCACAGTAAGGGTAAAATCACAGAAAAGGGTTTCTTTAGAGTGTGTTTTTTTTAAAACAAAAAAAAACAAAAAAAAACAAAACACCTTGTAATTCTTAGGACCCTAATATCATGCCCTAAAATTATCTTTTGCTTCTTTGTATCACTCATCTGCATTAATAACTTCATAACAAAACTAAGAACAATCTGTGTTTTCTTTAATGTCAGTAGTGCCTTCTGGAGAGGACTGCAGTTTCCAGTTAGCATAAGGAAATGTGTTGGTGAGTGCAGCATTAATTAGTTTCAGACCTGCAGTTTTCTCAGTTCCAACAATGTATTTGAGACAATAGTATGTGTCTCAGTTCTGCATATCCAGAGACAACTATGCAGAGCCATTGCTCCTGAAGAGAAAGCAACCTCTGAATCAGTAGGTGGGCAGCCTTGGCTCTGCAGGGAAGGTCTAGAAATTGAGTTATTGATTAGCTTTTTTTAAAAAAAAAAAAAAAAAAAAAAAAAAAAGGCAAGTTCTTAGAATTTAAACTCCAAAGCTAACAAGCGGCATACTTCAGACTGTGGAATTACCAGTAGTCAGCTTTAAGAGTTGCAAAGCAAAATGTAAGCATGTTGAAAGTCACAAAAGAAAGAGGGGCTCAAAGGTCTGAACAAATGGCTGCAGTCCTGAGTTACGATGTTCTGCTGCAGATCAAGTCCGTTTATGTATTTTTGTGGCCTGGATTTAAAGGATTAAAGGGTTTAAGCTTTTTACGCACACTCTCTCAAATAATGACTGTGTTTTATGCACTAGGAAACAAAAAATTCTAAATTTGTTATATAAATAAGATCTCATAGGGTGATTCCCTCATGTAAAATTCAGCCTTAGAGTTGAAAACACAGTAGTCTAGCCAGTGGGTTTCAATCTGTTCTGTGCCAAGACTCCTGTCATCTAGCTGGGAACCCCATCTTAGCAACATGGGAAGGGCAAGGTGGTCATCACCCACTACATGGCTGTTTGCAACCCCATCCGAGGGACTGTGGTCCTCAAGATGAGAATCTGTGAGTTAACAGGACATATTAGCATTAAAAAGAAGCAAACTTGTCTGAGCTATTACTGTTGTGATCTGGAAACCTTCTCCATGTCAATCAAGCATATGGCAACCAGTTATAGCATTTTTAGCGCCTTCTGCCCCAATCACATCTCCTAAGCCAGTCTCCTTGTTTGACAGCTCACAGTGTAACATGTGAGCAAGTGGGAGCAGCAGTGGTTTTACTGGGAATTTGGATGCTGGGTAGCAATTGTCAATTGTATAGGACCCGTTTTTAGTGGCATAGTGTAGACATAGCACCTAAAAGTTAGGTCTACACTATGCCAATATAGCGCAGACACTGGCTACAGTGATGGAAAGGGTTTTCCTTTGCTATAGTAAATCCATGCTTTGAAAGGTGGTCATTAGAACTCTTCCATTGACCTTTAAGATCTTCATCAGGATACGGGTTGGCTTAACTATGTCTCTCAGCGGTATAAATCTCTTACATATCTGAGAAATGAAGCTAGGTCAATCTAAGGTTTAGATATAGATAAGGTCTAACGGCTATTAGCTTGGCCTATGTCTTACTGACTTACGCTCCTAAAGGACTTACTCCCGAAAGCTTCCTCCATTCTATCTTTGCCTTCCCTGAAACTCCTTTGGACCTGCTCCTCTACTAGAAAGCTAAGCTTTCAGAAGCTCTCAATTTAGGAAAGCTATGAGCATGTTTACACTACTGCATAAGCCCGACTATGTGAGCATGAATAACAATGTGCACAAGTGCTTGTGAGAGGAGGTTGTGGGTGCAAACTAAAAGGTTCATATTTCATATTAATAATATCCCCTCTGAAGAGTTACAGCACAGCACTTGGGTACATACTGTTAGTCACACCGCCGCTGAACTACTGGGCTGTGTAGACAAGACCTGTGTGTCTTGAGATGGGAAGTCTAAGATCCAAAGCGTGCCAAAAAGCTGGCTTGCTTATTTACTCTTACTGTTACATTCATGCCTTCACTAGGAGAGAACAAGGGTGGCTGACTTGGGTGAAGCTGAAGCATGGCAGCGGATAAACAAGAAAATTGCTTTTTATATCCCAAACTAGATTGCTAAAGCACATCAATAGCTGCAACTGTATAAACCAGACTGAGAAAGTGGTTTGTAACAGTTTATTTGTTTTTGCCTCTTTCTTTTGACAAATGGTCTGAACGTATCAAAGCCTTCTTGCTTTTTTTGTTCTTTAAACTTCTGTGAATAATTCTTGATATATAAATTGTTCATGAACAGTTCAATACAACTCTATGGCTGTGTCTTCACTACAAATATAACTTTGAAGTTTCTTACTTTGAAGTAACAGACTTGGAAGTTGAGCATCTACACACACCCTACTTCAAATTGAGCTTTGAAGTAGGACGCTACTCTGTTTCGGGGAATGGAGTAAGGACTTTGAAGTTGGGACTTATGTGTGTAGACTCTCTGCAGACTACTTGGAAGTAGCACCTCACTTCGAAGTTAGCTCTTAGAGTAGATGCATCCTTTGATACTCCAAGCTGTTTTGGTTGACCATTAGGTCGCATGGCATATTTCTGATTCTTGACTGATGAATGTAACACTGCAAGTCAGGTGGGAATACGCTGAACTACAAATCTGAAATTTTGCTTTTTAGAAGCATTCTGTATCATTTGCTGGTTGGTGATGACTGTTAAATGATCTTGCTAAACTATCTGAATAAAAATCAAACCCTAGAAAGTGTAAATGCAGTCAGTCAATTCATTTTAAAACGAGTGAATAATAATGAAAACTCTTCAGTGTATTTGCTCAACTATGAAATAAACTATCTCAGTATCAAACTAAAAATCAACCATTTTATTTGACGTTCTTTTTGTTAGAATGAATTATTGATGGTTTTGACTTAAAACTTGTGTTTGGATAAATAGTCTTGTACTATCTTTATGTGGGCATAGCTCTCTCTGTTACCCATCACAGCAGCAGTTAGATGCTGTACATGTAATTTCTATACTTAGCCTCTGTCTGCAAGAAGTATTCTCTCCACCCAACCCTTGTTCCTCTGACTTCTTTAGGGGATATTTTCTTTGGACACCAGTCTTGGGAGAAGTGTGGCTTGCCGTGAGATCAGAAATCAGGACCAGAGTGTGGCTTGCTTAATGGGTGGCCCCACAGACCACCTGGTAAAATTCTATGCCTTAACAGTGTGGCTAAGGTGTGTCACTGATAATTTCTGAGGAATCTCCTCCATTCCCAGTGACTTGACTCCACTAGGGATTTTTGCCTGATCAAGGATCAGATGGTAAAAAATGCATAAAATGTAGTTGCAGAAGAGGGATTATTTCACAGGGCCAAATATCTATTACAGTGTACCATCTGTTAGTGGTTCCCCTGACTGAGTGCACTCACCTGTTCCAAGTGCCAGCAAAATATTACTTCCCCAGAAGCTCCTCTGTGTTGATTGCACTGGCCTACATAATGCCTATTGGAAATGTTGCCCCTCCCTGTGTCCCCAGTAGACATCCTTTGGCTGCTATCAGGAGGCTTCACAGTTTCTAAAACATCTTGGCTCTCCCAGTCTAAATCTTAAAATACATGATTGACATACTGTTGTTTCCAAAAGACTGTTGTCATCTGCATAACCCACCAACACGAACCCATGTCAAAGAGCTCCTATATTTCACGTGTATATTTAAATCAAAAGAACGGAGGTAGGGGAGAGGGAAATACAGCTTTCTCCTTTTGGGTTTCTCACTTCTTTTTGCTTAAGGGTAAGAGTTTCAAAACAACCCAGGTGAGTTAAGTGCACAAATCCTACTGACTTTCTTTGAGACTTGAGCACCTAAATCACTTTGGCTGTTCTGAAATTTTTGTCTTCTGCAGTGATTAGCTTAGAACGGAAGAAGTGAGATTAAAATACACAGTGCTGCACACACGCGAGCACAAATATTAACACATCAAATATTGATTTTTCCAGAAGGGGGAAAAACAAGTTTAAACCATTGGTTAGTATAAATCTTTAATAAATCAGTCCATTGAATTGTCACTTACACAAATCCTCTTCCTACTGTAGTGCTTTGTAAGCATGGGGATAGTACAATGTTCTGTTGAAAACCTCATCAGTACGATTGCTAGCAAGCCCTTGTTATCCAGGGGACGTCTGTCATGTAGCTTTAGTTCCCTTGAGACAGATGTTTGCTGTACTGAGAGAGTGTCTCTGAGGACTGTATGGTGAGCACACAGCTTTAGTTTGAATGTTTATGATCAGCTGATGTGCTCACTCAGTCTTTGTTTATAAAGGAGATTGCTGAGAACTAGCTTACAAAACACAAAGGGACTACAGGGGGCTACTGAAAGAGATGTTGCTGCATGGCAAAAGCACATCTAAATTTGTTTTCCATCTACCTTAAATTGTAATAATTAAAAGGACACTCTCTTCCCCCTCCCCCATTCCGTACTGTCATGCTGGAAGAGAGGCGTATACAGCTGGGCTGAAAGGTCTGCAGAAAGAATAGGAGACAGCTGTACAGCATGCACTCTTTCCATGAATGGAAGCCTCACTGAGTAAACATGACAGGTACAGGGCCCTCTGGTTTGTTTTTCTGGGAGTGTGGAAAGAGGAAGTGGCCTTCATAGTCTCCAGTTTGAAGGGGAAAATATCAGCATGGACGTTACTGCCACAAAGAAAAGCCACTTGCCCATAGTAATGGCTTTCCCAGAGAGAGAGCCCTTGGCAGGTGGGGTTGAAGAGTCAGCGGGCACTATGGGTATGAATCGATGAAAACCTCCAGGAATTAAAAAAGACAACACCAGAAGACCTAGTGCTCTCCATCCTGCTGTAAACAAGTCTGAGCCTCACCTGGATGTTTAGGGGGAAGAAAATCCTAGTCGAGGCCTGAATGGTATGGAGGTGGCATTCTCTCTCCACACCCCTTCACCCTTGCTGCAAGAGGAGACCCTAATGGACACCTCCCTCCCACCCGTTCCTATGAGTTACAGAGTACGTCTTCAATAAAATCACCAACCCTGCTGCTGAGGCTTGGCAGCCTGGCCCCAACCCATCCATAGTTTTCAGAGGTTCACGGCTTCCCTATAAAACCGAAACAATTTGTGGCTCCCTGCCTTCAAATCAGTCTTAAGAAACTCTTTAGAGCTTTTGGTGGGGGCAGGGGGAGACTCTTAAAATGTCTCACTTGGGGGTGGCAACAAGGAGGTCTTTGGGAGAACCACTAACGCATCCTCTCCTAAAGCTTCTTGTTGGGGGGGACAGATAATCCTGTTTTGGGTTCATTGGGATCTATTTGTGTGTCATAAAGATGTCAGTGGGTGTCTGGCTCTGAGGGCTCTGTTTCACTTGTGGAGTGCCTTCTATGGCTTGCAGTGGGGTGTTGAGATTGGGGACCTCTGGAGATCTTTAGACTTATTACGTGTGTTGACTGTCTGAAGTAAGCAGGAGGGGTTATATGCACCTCATTCTACTACTCCCTCTCAATCCGCTTCCTTTTTCCTCCCCCCTCCTTTATTACAGACTGTATTTTTTTTTCTCTCTCTCTTCTTTTCTTAGGTCTTGTTTAACTGCTTTCTGGTGCAAATTGTCCATCAGTGTTACTGATTTAAGACCTGAGCCATTCATATGTCCTGATAGCAACCAATTACAACTTGGCCACGGGCACTAGAGCAAGCACCTCCTAGAAGACTGGTCATTTCTCTTCTGCTTTCCTCATACCTGCTGCCTGGTGGCAAAAGACTTTTCATTTTTGACTACTGAGTTCTCCACCCCTTTTATATTTTTTGGGTATCACAGTTGGGATTCCCTCATCTGACTCTCTCCTCTGATTTTTGTAAAAAGGTGTGGTTAAGGTTTGGACTTATTTTGCCTATTTTACAACTGGTTTTACTTGTGTGGTCACAAAATAGGCCTTGTAACAAACTCCTGTTGCACCGGTAACTGTGGAGTGGCTGCCACTACTTTACGCTGGGGATGAGGTGAGCTGCGCTCCTTTGGGGGTGTGGAGCGGGAGCTGTGTGGATGGACTGCAGGTTCCACAGAAGCCTCAAGGCTTGGGACTGTCTGAGTCGCCAAGTGAGTTACCCGATGGAATATTTCAAGCAGGTCTCCCCCCCCCCCCACACACCCCCCAACCTTCTCCTGGCTAAACTCCTGGAAATTGAGCTTCCAAGGGTGGTGCCTGTGTTTGTCATGTCTCAGCGGGTGCTTGAGAGTGAGCCTGTTGCTGATTTAGGGCTCCTTTCTCCTCAGCACAGGAGGCAATAACTTGTCGTCTTTGACGTGGGAGCCCCCACTTGCCTTTTCATTGGAGAGTCAGTGTATCTAACCTGCAGCGCTCCCTGGGGATGAGCCATGCAGATGTGAACGCTGCTCCTTTATCCCTAAGCCCTGCATTGCTGCTCTGCTGAGGGGTGTGCGCTGGGAAGAATTCTGCAGAAGGACTGCCTTGACCCCTGCTGGCTGCTCATAGAGGGACTCAGTTGGCCCTGAAGCTGGTGCGGAGGGTTTTGTGACGGTGGGTCAGAGGAGGGGCAACTGAGCCAAACTTATGTGGCTCTAGTGCAGAGGGCACAGGAGGGCAGCACTGCAGCCCTCCATCCTTCTCTTTTGAGGAAGGGGCATGGGTGTGAATTCTAGCTTGTTCAGTCCTGGTGGAGGTTGCTATATAAAACTGTACTTCCCAGGCTTGGCACTGGGAGCAGTGCATAGATAACTACTCTAAATGAGAATCCAACCATGCAAAGCACAGCCAGGTGGAAAGTGACAGAGATTTCAAAGCTGCTTGTAAAAGTCACTTTGATTTCTAGCCAAGAACACTATCTGTCCATCCGTCTTCTCGCTTACTGCTTTTCTTCAGAAGAATTGCAACTGCGCTGCACTCGGCAGCAACGACTTTTCCCTTGCTCCCCCGGTCCTTATCTAGTTTTCCTGTTTCCTGAGGCAAGCAGGGCGCTCATGGAAAAAGAGTGCCAGTAGCACTGGTCGAGTTAGAAATTGTGTGGGTAAGTTCTTTGCAAGTTTTCCCACCCTGAGTATGTTTTTTTTGTCTTGGCGCTCTAGCACAGCGCTTGCTAATGGGGGTTGAGCTGTGCCAGAATGTCTGGTGGTTTTGTGATGTGTATGGACAGGAATGGGAATAGACCACCAACCTCACTTTCTCTTAAGAGCTCTCCAGGATGTCAGCCAGCCATGAAGGCAAGTGCAGTAACCCTTACCAACACACATGGTATTCATCCTTTTGCATGTATTTATAGACAAGGAGAGCCTTTCTCCTGCTGACGACATTTTAACATGTTGGAAGTAGGGCAGAGAAATAAGTAAAAGTCTAGGGGAGATAACTAGTGCTACCTACTCTCCACATACTGAGTAGGTGTGTCCCTCTTTTGTTTTTAAACAGGTTGGCACAGATGGGTCCATCATTTGCATCTGACCTTTTATATTTTATCTGGTTTGAGGTATTGAGCGTAGAAACGCTTACATAAAGTTTCTCACATAAGCAAGTATTTTGCAGGATTGGGTCCTCAGACTGTAAAATGATTGGGCCAGTGTAGTGTTTGTGCGTACAGCACTGCACACAGTGATACTGCTCAGAAAGATTATTCCAGCAGAGGTAAAGTGCCACTTCATTTAGAAACAGATGGTTGAATAATTATGGCAGAGCATGTTCATATGAACAAAGATAGAGTATATTCTAATCCTCTTTCTTACTGTTTTTGAGAACAGTCTGTTAGTTTGTCTCTGGATTTTTACTTCCCAGCCTCCAAAAAAAACAGCTACTGCCAGTGAACAGATTTTATACATTTTTGTATGTGAACTTTTTTGTATTTGTGCTGGTGTGGATAGAGTTCAAAGAGTCTTGTATTATATAATATGTGGCTGAACGCCCTCCCCTACAGCCAGGCACCTCCAGCTCCCTGCTCTAACTTAGCCTCCCTTTCCTCCCTCAGAGCCAGGCTGCCCCCAAGCCTCTCCCTCTTCCCACTCTAACATGAGGCCAGCAACTCATTGTAAGAATAAAAGTGGACATCTCCAGGACTCGCCAGTCCAGTAAAGTAGACTCCCAAAGTCCATTTAATAGCTTATTAAACAAGTTCGGTGTTTTGTTGTATACACACTAGCATATATTTACAGAGCATTAAGGGGGTAACAGTCCATAGAAAGGATCACCACAAAAATTTGTTCTGATAAAAGTGAGATAATGAATCTACCACAGGTTTCTCCAAGTGTGAGCTGAAGATCTTTGCTCTGCCTTCTGCAATATGAACACTGAGCAGGGGGTACCTGTAAAGAACCCGAACTCCCCCTACTAAAGTAACACTTCACTTAGTGCACAATTCTTCCCCTATGCAAAGGATGCAAGAGACTGAATCAAAGTTGGCAGATGTTAGTGATGTCTCTTGCTGCGTTACTGGAAGGTGCTCAGACACTCCAGTGATGAGGGCAGTATAAGAACCTATATAGAACAGGTAGCCTAGACCGGGGTGGCCAACCTGCCGCTCTTGAACTGCATGCAGCTCTTTGAATCATTAAATGCAGCTCTTCTTCAGAGCTGTGCGCCAGGAGTGCCATCTGCTGCTCCATGCATGTGCCCCAGTGCTTTACTGGAGAAGCAAGTGGCGGCAGCCGCTCTGGTAAGTTGCCGGCACCAAGTTAGAGTGAGTGGGGTGGGGGCTCTGGGTGCCTGGCTCTGGGGGAGGGGTGGAGGATTGGGTTGGAGCGGGAGGCTGGGAGGTGCCTCGCTCTGAGGGAGGGCTCTGAGCCATGTATTATATTTATCAGTCTAGTGATAGGTATAGCTATATCAATAGATAAAAGTAAATACATAATATGTGGGTCTTTGCATTCTATCCTTGTGCCTCTTTGTGCTCTCTCCGGGACAATTTGTCCCGAACTGGTTGGCCACCCCTGGGCTAGAGAAGACTAGGAAGTTCAAAGCTGAAAGGAAGTGAATTGTTGATGATCCAAATTTAACCTACCATTCACTATTCTTTTCCACTTCTTATAATCTATGGATAAAGCCCATCCTACTGTAATTCTTCAGCCCCCCCCACCCCCCAAATGCTTTCTTTTTTTTATCTGCCTCAAAGCTTAGGCTATGTCTAAACTTCAGGCTTCTGTTGGGAGACCAGAGGCCACGTTGGGAGCATTCTGCTGACATCCTTCTCTTTCTCATTCCACAAGGAAGAAGGGATTCCTCAGCATGGGGGGAAGGAGGGATTCTTGACATTTGGCCCTGTGTGGACTGGCCAAATCTTGTGAAAGTCTCTCCTGACACAGCTATTGGCAAGAGATACGCAAATGCAGTGCGACGTTTGCGAATGTTTTTGCCAACAGTTCTCGGCAATCTAGACAAAGCCTCAAGCAAGAGTGCTATCTTCCATACAGTAATAAAAGCAGACATCTCCATGGCGCAGTGCTCTTGCTGACACTCAGGTGTTGGCAAAAAATATGAAGTACACAGAAAAGGGCAAGATAAGGACAAACATGGTGCCTTGACTTTATATTGTGGTTACTTCTTGGAAACTTTCCAACATGAAGGGGATAACAAAATCTGGCTCAGTGTTGTTCTTCCAGTCTGGGTGCCAAACTAATGTGGTGTAAGGTGTATGGGTCACACTTCTCTGGCCTTCCTGCTTTACCTCCAATTCACATCCAGTCCTTCCTCAGTTTCTTGATGCAGAAGAAGGGCAAGATCAAACATCCCAGCTCAGAGGCGCACCATCCATGGGTTGGCTTTTGGACAGGCATCAACCCAAGAGCATTCTTGGTCTGCAGCCATATAAACCAAGCATAAGAGCAGAGAAGATTCCGTTAGGAATTGTTATTCAGCCAAACAGAAGCATTTCCCCTTCTAGATGCAGCAGAAATACACATCTAAGTCAGTTGGAAATCCCCTTATTTTGGACATTCTTCCTTCTCTTAAAATATCTGGGCTATCCCTCGGTTCCATTTAAGTCCATCCAGGAATAATCAGTGTGTCATCCACAATCAGATGGTTATTCAGTTTTCACTCACCCATTGATTTAACAGTTTCCTGAAGGTCTAATGAGAACCTTCCTGTCAGTAAGGAAACAACTCCTCATGGGGTTTGAAACCTTGTACTTTTCTCACTTAGTGAGCTTTTCTTCGAATCACTAGCTGCATGTTCCATGTCTCACTTATCAATGAAAGTTGCATTCCTTGTGGTGATCACTTCACCCAGAAGGGTTAAGTGAACTTGAAGCACTAATGGAAGATCTGTCATATGCTATATTCCACACAGTTTTAGGATTACATTACTCTGAGAGTAAATTTTCAGTTTTGGAGCACCTCATAAACTAGTCAGCTCGGTTGCATGTGCATCCGAAGAGGAGAGGAGACATTCTCTTGAAGTGCAATGTGCTTTGACCTTAACCTACATAGGACAAAACCAGCCAGAAAATCACCTAGTCTGTTTCTTGCAGTTGTAGAATGAATCTGTCATTTGGCTATATCCTTCTAGATGATCCATAAAGGGATCTTGAGGTGTAGTCTCTTTGATTATCAGTTGTCGCATCTTCCTACTCTTCAGGTTATGGGCTAATTCTACATGAACTTAAGCAGCCTTGGTCACATTGCTTTGGGAAATACGTGACATGTTCAGGGCAGCTATGTGGAGTTCATGAGACACTCTGCTCACACATCCTTTGGAGCTGTGCTCATCCAAGAAGCTCTGCCACCTGTCTGCTTGCACTTTCTTCCTACTTGTCCTGCCTGTCAGTCCCCACTGTGGAATATGCACAGGAAAAGTTACTGACATCATGGTAACTGGAAGTTCTTCAAGATGTGATTCCTTTGTCTGTATTCCACTATCCACCCTCCTTTCCTGGTGCTTCAGGTCATAACCGGATTCATGGTAGCGAAGGAGCTGGAGAGGAGGTTGGTCTGCTCCATCCTCATCCTAAGTGGCCTAACAGACACTACAAGAATTCTCCAACTCAAGGTGGATGGAGCACACCCATCCAGTAGAATACACATCTCTTGAGGAACCTTCAGTTACTAAAAGTTAAGTAACCTTCTCTTTTATTTTCCCCCCTCTTCCCAGATGCTCTTCAATATAATGAAGTAAAATCTAATTTTACATTTCATACTCTCAGCCAAATTGATCATTAGTACAATTTCATTAAGGCAAAGGTATGCAGTCAATGGAATAATTCATGGGAAGAATTTGGCCCCAAACCATTTTACATAGTAACTAGCAAATTAGGTACGACTCGGACATGGGAACTAACGTACTGCAGCCATCTTGTTATCAATAACCAATGGTGCCCAGTCTTGGGCAGTAGAAACTTCTTCACCAATGGAAGAAATATTCGGCGGAACTTTGGGGCCATTTTCATGCTCTTTTTTTAAAAGGTGTCAAACATTCTACCTTTGATATTCAGCCAAGACTTTGGACTTACCTCTGCAGTAACCATACTGTTAGAATTGCTTTTCAGTGTCAGTGATGAGTGGGAGTTGTGGTGTTGAACTTCAACACACAGCCTTCTGCTCCAGAGGTGAGAGTGTACCTATGATGACCCTACAATGCCACATGGTTTAATTCATGTGAAATATTTCCCTGGATTACACAATGATATGAATGCATTATGGCTTAGTGCAGCTAGATTGAACAAATATTTTGAACTGGAAATGAAATAACAAGAACTTAGTGATCATAGAATTGGAAGGTTTTCTCCTCCCCTGCAACAATGATGTAATTATTGGATCCCTCCCAGTCTGACAACTATGTTCTGCTGGAGCTATCAAAGGAGCTCTCGACTGCTGTGTAGTAAATGCAGCATGGCAGCTTTCCACAGCGCAATGAAAAAGCAAATCCAGTAAATGAGGAAACAACCATTAAGAGGAACTCCTGATTTCATTCTTTGTGTCTGCTCGCTGCTTGATGCGACAGTGTGGGTGTTTTTCACTAATAATTGGCCAGCGTTCATGTTCTGTAAGTCTGAAATGTTTGTTAATCTTGATTCTATAACTAGTTGTATATTTGAGTCTTAAAGGGACCCCACTTTAGTTTCCAGTGATGAGCTTTCATGCAGTTATTTGGATTTTTTCCTTTTTGCATGGGGGTGAGAGGAGGAACCGAAAAACAAAGACTTTAGGAGTAAATTATAATTCTCTGAGAACCTTTGTGATTGCAGGGAATCCTATTCTTGCCTGTTTGATCTGGAGAGGTGCTTTGCACCTTTTTTTGGCTCTCACTAACTTCAGGATCATGGCGATTTGCGGGAACTAGCTGAATAAGTGTTGCCAAGTACAAACTTTTCTTGAAGAAATGTTAAAAAAACAAACGGATTAATCCTATATCTGCATAAAAGGCTTTAGAAAAGCAAAAAGCAGCCTGTTGAAACACAGTACGAAACCACAAAATGGGAGATGATCCCGTTATGGTGCTAGTGCAGTGGTGTCCAATAGTAATTCAAGGATCAGCACGTTTTTGTGGCTGTCATCCTTCTGCATTAGCCACAGCCGCCCTTCCAGATAATCGCCTTTCCCTCAGCCAGGCACCCCCAGGTCTCCCCACCACGATAACTGAATGTCCTCCACCTCCCGCAGAGACAGACACCTCGCCCATCTCCCCACATGGCGACCCATCAGAGCCAGCACATTGGTGTTGTGTGGGGGCCCGAGCCGTCCAATGGCTGGAGCCACTAGAAACACATCTACTGCTGCTGCCATGTGCTTGTGGGGTACATGCATGGAACGGGGCAGAGGGCATTCTCTGTGTGCAGCTCTGAGGAGGCTCATATAAAGGCTCCAGGAGCTGCAATGAGGCTCCAGAGCTGGAATTGCCACACTGTGGTGTCCTGTTTGCCACATGTGGCAAGGGGTGCACGCATTGGACACCATGGTGCTGGTGCAGGCTAGCCGAAGCATGAGGCCATTGCTCTTGTGCATCCTGAGCTATATAAAATGGCAACTCACCATTTTTCTTCTGCAAGGATATCTTGTGGCAAACCTGTTCAGCCCAGTTTTCATCACATCAACTTCCACCACGAAACGTTTTGTACCGCTCGAAGTGTAAAAGGATTAAATGGAGAGAAACAATTTTTGTGACTTCTGCTGTTAAGAACAGAGCTGATCATCTGTCTGCAGCCTTGCATCTGCAGGTGGTCACTGACAGCTTTCAATAGAAGGGTCTGCCTTTTTAGAACCCTTAGACGGTTTCTGCAAGCAGATAAAATTAAATTAAGCTTGACAAACCATCTTCATGTTGAAGGGAAGAGATGTTCTTCATATGTCTGGTTCTGAGTTTGAATATAGGATTTTGGAGAAAATACTTTCCTCATGAAGAGTGCTAATTAAATTTATGACGACTTTGTTAAAAGTTTGGTGCATGCAAGTACTCAGTTGCATAAGGGGACATCTACACTGTGTAGACTACAGTGATATAGTTATGTTGCAAGAATACAGTAGTGAAAGCATTTTTCTGTGAGAGCAAGAACACAACCTCCCTGAGAGGCTATAGCTATTTTAATAGAGACAATCTTCCTCTGTGTGTGTGTGTGTGTGTGTGTGTGTACACACACCTACGTGGGGAGGGGGGAGATCAGCAAAGTTATGTTATAAGCTTTTATACTGATGTGACTATGGTGGCTTATCTCAGGCCTTGCATCCATTTTAAAATTTTCAGTAAAGAGGTGCAAGAGTATTATGGTGTAAACCTCAAACCTAGAGCAGTGGTTCACTGTCCCATGTAGTGTCATCTCAACTGCTTACACAGTGAAAGAATAAGTCTCCTCTATAGCCTTACCTGAGAGCCAGCTGACTTTTACCTCAAACTGCAGAGGCTCATGCACTAAGCTCCGGAGGTCTCGGGTTCAAGTCTGCTTGTGAGCGGTTGCAATGGTGTGTAACATGCTGGTGGAGGTGTGACAGAGAAGACTGACTGACTGACAAATGGAATCTCCTATTTCTTCTCAATAAATTTTAATACATAGATTGCTGCAGCATTGGTACCATGACAGACTATGTTGGCTGATATTTTCTCCCTGTTTGTTTATGGCCCCCCCACCCCGTCTGTCTCAATCAAGCTCATGCTTAGATTGTAAGCTCTGTGAGGCTCTCTTGTTTTGTACAGCACGTAGCATGACATGATCCTGGCCACCCTATTTTCTTTTCCCTCCAGGGGTGGGGTAAATTTTTTGTTCGCCAAGGCATGAAAAATATGCACCACCAATAGAGACACAGATGCTGTGGGCACTCTGCTAGTCAGCTGAACAGCATTTCCACCTCTCCAAGATGGATGCCCAAGTGCTTAACTTACAGGAAACCCTGATGCTGGTGCATAACTGGGCACGGTAGCAGTATAAGTAACATGCTAGTCCAGTGTTTCTCAACCTTTTTTTATAAAGTACCCCTCCCCTTTCTTTTTCTTCGTTTTTTAACGTACCCCTAGGCTTCTCTCAGATATGCCGAAGGGTACACACACCACTAGTTGAGAAACATGTTCCTATGGTAATTTTGAGGTCTTAACACAAATGCCGTCCAACCTGTCCAGATTACTGTGCCCTTCTCACGAGTCAGATTTGTTTTGCAGAGCACAGAGTTACACGTCACTTAAAAGCTACTTACTTACAAAAAACATGCAAAAGTATCACAGAAGACAACTGAAAACCTGCTGACTTTCTACCATCTCACTATCAAATAAATGAATAGAAACAGAAACATGGTATTTGCATTTCAGCGTGAGACATATGAAGCAGTAGAAACAAGTCATTGTCTGAATTAACTTTTCGATTGTACTGAGTTTACTGGGTTTTTTTATATAGCCTGTTGTAAAACTAGGTAAACATCTAGATGAGTTGATGTACCCCCTGGAAGACCTCAGAGTGCCCCCAAGCGTACATGTATTCCCGGTTGAGAAACACTGTTTTACTCCATATACGTAGATGGGCAGGCAGAAATGTTCCAAGCCTGCCAGAGGTAAGATGAGACTCTTACCTGCAGCTCATGCAAAACTTCAAGAACTCAACTTGTAACTGATTCTACTTGTTATTTTAGCTGGATGAGACTGTAGGTATGTGTTAAAGCTCATGAAGGCCTTATGCACAATGTAATGGAATACCTATTTTTGACTGGGGGGAGATGGGAGGATCCTGCTATGGAGGGGCATGAGGAGTGTGTGAGAGAGAGAGAGAGAGACCCACTCTGAAATAGGGAGCGAAGAGGTTGAGGGAGAGAACTTCTGCTGAGGGGGCACATCGAGGCTATGTCTGCTCTTGCACTCCTCTTTCGAAAGAGGCATGCAAATGAGGTACAGACTTACGTGTCTGGCACCTCATTTGCATACTTTTTTCAAAAGAAGAAAAAGCATCCTAGACGCGGCTCTTTCGCAAGTACACCCCATCTTCGAAAGATCCCTTCTTCCCATTAAAAAAGAGGGAAGAAGTGTTCTTTCGAAGATGGGGGTTTACTTTCGAAAGAGCCGCGTCTACACAGCTGTTTTTTCTTTTGAAAGACTAGGCAAATGCGGGGCCAGATATGTAAATCTGCACCTCATTTGCATTTCCAATTTCCCTCATTTGGGTGCCTCTTTCGAAAGAGGAATGCAAGTGTAGGCACCGCCTGAGGGAAGGGGAACCATGGAGTGGGCACACAGAGCCCTTACCTTGGGGGTCAGAAGGAGGGAAGGAAAGTGTGAATTGGGATACACTTAGTGCTATTGGCATGGGAGGACTCAGGAGCATGGGGTGAACAGAACTTCTGCTAGAGGGGAAGCTATGGGAGTTGCACGGAGGGTGGCACACAAGGAGCTTGTGGGGAGAATGGAGGATTACAAGGAGCCCTGGAGTACATGATGAGCTTGGCCTACACATGCTATGGAGTGAATGTGACACAATTAGTCTTTTAACACCATGTATGGATGAAGATCAAATAGGCGTTTTAAGTTTTTGTCTGATGCTTTCAGTTGGAGAGCATGTCTGTAGCAGAGTCACTAACCGGAGGTGGAAAGTGGAACTAATCAATCACAAACAACAAAGATTATCGTATCTGAGGAGTTAAAAAACTTACCTGTCATATTTTTAAACAGGATTTGTATTGAGCTTTTTAACCTTCATTCTGGTTTCTGTTCGTGGGCTCCCCGAAGCTGGAGGGGCAGGTACTCTGGAGAGCTAGACTTTTTTAGTCGGAGTTGGGATTTGTTTTTCCAGTCTGCCTGGCTCTAGATTTTCAAGTTAGTGAAATCCAGAAAATGATGTGGCCTGAAGTGTAGAGTTCATTCCAAATTTATCTAAAAAATATACATACTGGCACATGAGTGGATCATCAGAGGGCACTTGAGAAATCCTTGGAACTGATCACATCGGACTGAGAGCCATTCTGGAAAAGAGTGGCTTTTTTTTTTAACAAGGGGTGCAGACTTGAGGTTTTTGAAGCTGAAAAATGTCTGTGGGAAAACTAGGATCCCTTTTTCCTTGTTCATTGGTTTGGTAATCCGCTTCTCTGAAAAAAGCGATGTTGATCAATGTTGCCTGTAAGCTGAACACTTGGGTGGCCACCCAGAAAAGATTCAAATGCTGCTCAGGGCTCCCAGCTGTCAACATGTTTCTGCCAGTGGTCTACATCTGCACGTGCATTGATGCACATAAAATTTATTCTGCACATGGATGGAAAAATTAGAGGGAATGCTGAATTGTTGATTATTGCTTATTTGGCCAATATAAGTCAATAGTTTTGTAGCAGGTGATAGTGGCGTATGTATCATGTATCTGCAAATAGACCTGATGTGTAGCTGAAATTCATTTTGAAGCCTTAATTTTCCCCATCCCCTAATCTAAGTCTACACATTCTTCTCAAACACCAGTGTGTGTTGAGTTACAGCAGAGAAAGCTGGAGTTCATTTGCACGCTGACTTTTTGTGGCTTTCATCAAAACCTTCTGGATCTTAGAGAAATTACAGACGAGGTATCATTAGAGGTTTAGGGTTTGATTTCTGAAGGCATAGTTTTATTAACCTTTCCTTTGTTCCTGTCATTGCTTTGACTTTTTGGAAGAAACACCACCACAAGAGGGATTCAGCAGGGGTGGTCTGTAATTTGCATTCTTTGTTTAAAAGTGTCTATCCACCAAAAGGCTGCTAAACTGAGCAGAGTAACTATTTTTTAAACTGAGCTTTGGATTCACAAAAAGGGCAATAATGTCTGACTTTATTTCCGTTCAACATTCAGAATTTCACTTAGTGCCTATAAAAGTGACTTCATTCACTTTCAAGCTTTCTCATGTGGTGGGATGAACTAATGTCTCTGCCTCAGGGCTGAAACACTCTCTGGAACCACTCCTTCAGATCCCAGCAGCATCCACTCAACTTTTTATCCTTCCTAGGTAAGTAAAACAAAGTTCCAAGCAGCTAAGAGCTTAAGAGTCAAGATTCTGTCTGCTTGCCATGGACATGTATGATCTCATGGCAGTTTCATTAGACTAAGGGGTTTAAAGATCACTTATGGAAATCTGCGAACATGAATGTTTGATTTACCTCTGTGAAGATGCTTCATTTATTTCAAGCTGTTTGTTGATTAAAGGGCTAACATTTGGTAGCGTGTTGTCAGTTGCTGGCTTTTGTTTCCAGTATCTGTGTACAGGCAGCAGACATAAAGCGGTCTGGTTGGAAGTGCCTCTCTTTGTGTGTGTCATATCTGCAGCCATTACATAATAATGATGATGATAATATAGGGAACTGGGGGCAATTTAAAGTTTCTTTTGTAAGCTGTAGTTTGGTCATTGAAAAGTATATGCTGCACCAAGCACAAGTTATTGACCTCCTGTAGGACTCTGTTCAACAGATTTCAAATTAGTGAAGGGATGGCAAGGGAACTAAGTAGGTTACATCCCACACAGCCTGATGTTTCACAGCTAGTACATTCATGTGTTTATGGAGCAGTCCTGAACCAGGGATAAGATGCACTTGTTGTGAGGATAATCGCCGTGATCATCATCTTTTGCTCCAGCATGGAGTTGACTGAAGGATCGCTGCCATGTTACATACTTAAGACTTTATAGGGCTTTTCATCTTCAAGGGGGAAAAAACCTGAGCTAGCTAACCTTCACAATGCTTCTGGGCAGCATGTGTTTGTCGTGTTGGGAAACTGAGGCAAAATAGATCAGTCATTTGCTCAAGGCAAGAAAAGGTTTTGGTGTCAAAGCAGAGATTAGAGTGCAGCTAAGGACAGCAGGATCAGGCCTGATATCCGTGAACTCCAGGAGTATACTGTCAGTGGAGGACTAAAACAGTAATTGAGAAGTTTCCATAAATTAAACACAAACCCATCTAACTCATCCATCTTAAGAATGCATGTGTCACGTTCCCATCTGGAGCCCACATTTGGCACCACATCCATGCACTGGAGTATTACTTAGTGGGAATCTGAAAGGCTAAAATCAAATCTGAGAAATAAGTACCTCATCATAACAAACTGTGAGTGTGAATCAAGCCAGAGAATCCAGCCTGCACCTCAAAGCCTCTGGGACACTCGGCGGCATCATAGACTTTTTTTTCTCAACTTTCTGTAAATTGACTGGCTTCTGAACTCTGCTTTCAAACTATAGCTGCCTCTTTTGCTCAGTGAAGAGTTGTGAACTACAGCCTCACCTAGTACTACTGACTTGCACTGTACAATTATGTTCTCTTTATTAGAGCAGAGCAAATGGCAATTCCTCATCTCCTCCAACAATCAGCATTTCTTAGCTGCAGCACACACCTCTCTCTTGGCAAATCAATGTCTCCAACTGGCCTGTGGAGATATCAGCAAGCAGAGCAACACCGCTTTCCTGGAGCTCTTCCTGTAGTGGATCCCAAGCTGAGTGGCTTTGATTCCTTTCCCTAACCTCAGTAACTTCTAACTTTGCTAGTGCTCAGCTGTGTACTAGGCACTGTTCTGACATCTGCAATCCAGTCTGCTTAGCCAAGAAACTGTCATGGGTCCTCAGGTTTTGTTCTGTTCTTGTTTTTCTTCAGCTGATCTCTGATTTCTAAGGCCTTGTGTATGCTACACAATTAGGTTGGCATAAAGCAGCTAATTTTGACCGAATTATCAGTGTACATCAAGAACCTTGTTTCACTGATTTCAAGTGCCCTATGATACCATTATTCCACTCCCCTCCATGAGAGTTTTGTAAGGATTATGTTGGTGTAGTTAGGGCAATACAGTGTCTGTGTAGACACTGCCTTACTTTGGATGTTGGCTGTCACATGGGAGTGGTGAAATTTGACAAGAAGTCTGGACAGCTGCAGTCCAGCTGCCCCCTGGCTCCCCACTGTCAGATGGGAGGCTCTCTGCAAGCAGGCGAGGTGGCTGCCACCACTCCAACTACTTCCTGGGAGCACTGGAGCAGGGAGGCAAGAGCCTGGAAGGTAGCTGGGGGCCTGGTTGGGAGCTGAGAGCACTGGCTTTCAGCCCCCCACAATTCCTCTTTAGTCAGTGGAAGTGTTCCTGATGAGGACCCGTGCCACCAACAGCAGGAGGGTTGTGTGGATGTCAGCCATCTCAATAATTACTGCGTTGGCTGTAAATCAACCTAACAAGTCCATTTAAGTTTATAGTGTAGACATGCCTTAAGTCCAGATCATTTTGGGAGCCTTAATATTGGTGGCCTACCAATATTAAAAAAAAAAAAAAATTTTATAAAATAGGTACCCTTTACCACGTGGCAGCCCTGGGATGAGCATGTGCTGGCTGAGAAGAGTGCTGAATGAGTGGTGGTCTAGGCATTTTGTTTTCTTAGCTAAATGGACAAAAATGTTTTCTGTAAGCACAACTGGGGCAGCAGGCGGGGAGCATCATTTGGCAAAATCACATTTTTAGAAAGCTTCACTGTGCCAGAAATGTGTTTTTCCATAGTTCCTGAAAAGCACAGAGTTTATTAACAGTAAAGCAGTGTTCACCTCCACCCACGTCCCATTAAATCTGCTGAAAACTTGTTTGGGGGGGCGTCAGTGCTAGATGAGCTTTGCTTGCCTGGGAAATGGTGCTGAAAACATATTTTAGTGCAGGCTGGCCTGTGCCAAACTTGGGAAACTTCCGTGAGCCCTGGGCAAAAGCTGTCCCTAGCGGTGGTGAACAAGCAGTTGGAATGTCTTGTGGCATATCCACGTATACGATTGCTGGAAGTGAAGGTCAGCTGGTCAACTGTCAAGGGTGGCAGATTTGGCCTGGCCACCTGGCCGTTGTGATGGAGTGGTGGCTGAGCAGCCTTGCAACCCTGTGTGCCAGGGTCCAATGTCACTCTCTCAAATTTGGACTGACTACCTCTCCATCAGGACAGAGGCACAGTCAGGCTAAATCTGAGTAGCCCGGGGAGTGAACCGTGGGAGTTGCATAGGATAAAAGGTTGTGTTGGGTGGCTTGTGGTTGGAAAGTTGCAATGCACAATATGCCCTGCCTTGCTTTAAGTGGGTTCTTTTCAAACTGACCCAGTATTACATGCAATTCCCTTGCAGCATCCAGAGAACTCTGCTGGAGAGCAGGAAATCCTGCCCGCCATCCCTACTCTTTGACTTGGTGGAAGAATCTTTAACAGGGAGCACATAGCAATTCATCAAAGCCATCTCCAGTGCACCGTCAGTACTAATAGCATGTGTAACAATAGTTCCACGGTGTGCAGTGTATAAATGGCAGCATCATGCCTCTATCTCCTGTATGTAACAGGCTGGCCACTTGTTTTTTTTTTCCCCCCCATAGACTCCTTCCAGCCACTGTAATATCTGTCAGCTGGATCTGTACTGAGAAATTGTCACACACCGGCTCACCCTCACTCTTAAATCTCCTTTTTTTCAGGGGTTGAAAATCTCTGTCTCACTTGTGCAAATGGGATGTTTGTATTCCACAGCTGTTGAAAGAAAGTTCTGCTGACTCCTTGTTTCGTCTCCATTGACTTCAGAGCTGTGCGCTTTTACACCAGCTGAGGGTTTGGCCTTATAGGTTTTTTAAAAAAATTGTTCTTGTTCTTTCAAATACACGTTTATAAAAAGATGCAAAACCCACCAATGTTAGGCTAAAATCCTGCTCTTGGACTCAGTGAGCAGGTCTCTGCTCCCATATTTTCTTCTCCGTATGGACACAGCACGTCTCATTGATTTCAGTCACAAGGGGAGAGGGGAGAATTTTGGAATTGGCTTTCAGAATATGCTTTTTTCTAGTCTTCAGACAACATAATTTGGTGTAACTTTAACCATCCACCTTAGTGCTTCTTTTGCATGTGTACATGCACGGGCACACAGACAAATGCACGATGTTTGGAAAAGGTTGCCATTACATTGTAATTGCTTCAATCAACCTCTTCAACAGCAACTGGTATTTATGTGGTCTCCAGAGCTCAATCTGAACCAGATGGAAGGCTGTTTGGGCTGTGTGATGTGGTGTGGGGTATCCTGTCTTCAAATTACGCATGGCTGAAGCTAATTACAAGTTTAATGCTGGGCTACAGCCAGATTGATTGCTGCTTCAAGTTTTCTTTTTCTGGTTTCCCAGGGCACACCCTCTGGACAAACATACAAAATGTTGGCTTGCTGGTATGCAGTGGTCCAGCCTATAAAAGGCAGCTGCTCATTTATGTTGTTCTGTTTCCCCCCAACTGCCTATGACAGACCACCATCCTCGGCAGAGGGGACAAATCCAAAGATCCACTGCCTGGGTCTGGATTGTTTTCCTGAGAAGTCTCCCAGCCTTTGCAGAAGGTGGTGGTGAGTTGATTATTACTGTGTATCATTGTAGCAGCTCTGGTCAGTGTTGTCCATGTCTCCATCACCTAGATTATTGCAATGTGCTCTCCAAGGGGCGACACCTTAAAATTCTTCAGAGACTGACATTGGCACAGAAAGCAGCAGATGATGGATATGGAACAGTTCATGGGTTCTGGGACAGCACGGCATCTGTGCTCTGCAGTCTGCACTGGCTACCTACTTATTGATCTCCGGGGTGGATTTAAAGTCGTGGGTATGACTAGAGCTGAGTAAATGCTACTTTTGAATCAGTGGTCAAGCTTTTAAAAAAAAAAAAAAAAAAAGGTTGGTTTTAAACCTACACTGATTGTTTTAAATCCTGCCCCTGCCCTCCCCACAGCCAAACCATCTATTTTTCTGTTTTATGCCAATGGTTACACAAGGCTTTTGTTTTAAGAAGGCTGTTGGTGATTGTCACAGATTGACTGACTCCTTTGCAATATAGTGAATACAGTCCTCCTGTGGCTCACTCCACTTTCCTCCCCAGGCGGGTAAGGTTACTGCAGTCACATGACAGACAGCGAGGTCATATGGCTAATCAATTGCAGGCCTAGGCATGATATAGAAGACTCCAGAGAGCCAAAAGAGGGGAGAGTTGAGCAGGCAGCTGGAAAGATGCTGGCTTATCTTAGCGCCTCATAACCTGATGGGAACCTGATGAGACCCAGTTACAAGTATTGGGTCCCGACCAGGTGGGAAGCCAGTCAGACCTGCTCAGGTTGGATAAGCTGCTCTCCCCCCATAGGACAAGCTTCTTTACCCACCTTGGCTCTTTGCTGCTCGTGGAAGCAGCTGGCTGGGCACCATCCCATGGCCCTCCGGGGGAGTAAGAGGTTTCCGTGTGCTGCCTCCACCCAAGTGTTTGGCTCTGCTGCTGCCAGAGGGATGGGCCAGTTGCTTTGAGGAGCTGTCTGAGGTAAGCACACTGCCCCCCCACCCCCAGCCTTCCCTGCACTCCACTTCTCTGCCCCAGCCTGGTGAAAGTGAGTGAAGGTGGAGGAGAGCCAGTGACAGAGAAAAGGGGGATGGAGTGAGCAGGAGGCAGGGGCTTAGGGAAGGGGCAGGGCAAGGGAGTTTGTGTGATTAGACAGCTGGCAACCTTAGCTCCTGATGGCTGCCTCCGCCTCACTGTACTGTATGTGCTTCAGGAAAGCGACCGGGCCCTCTCGGGTTAAGGTAGTCTCTCATCCTCCAAGCTGTGGGTTTAATGCAGCAGCTGGGCCCCTCTTGTGCCAGTGGCTGCCACCTCACAGCATTGTGTGTGTGCTGCTGAGAGATCCTAGTGCCGCTTACTCTGTAGTGCCTGCACAATGACACAGGAGGCAGCCACTGGCGCGAGATGGGCAGCTGCTGACGTGCTGATCCCACAGGATCTGGCAGAGGAGAGATGGACCTGTAGGCATGAGGCAGCAGAGCTACTACCTCTGGTTTGTGTTGTGGGGTGGACTTAGCTGGACTGGAAAATGATTCTACCTTCTTGACTTAGATGAGATGAGCTTGAGTGCCATTCAGGTCTGGGTTGGGCCTGAATATGCCTCTAGCCTGCTCGCCCAAAAGGAAAGGACAGGACTAAAGGCACCAGTCTGTGTGCCTTTGGAAATTTCCCACCTGCTTTTTGTGCCTCTGAAAATCACACCCCTTTCTGTGAGAGCCTGGACGTTTTTTTTTCTTTAATTTGCTGCTTGGCTTTTGCCATTTTCTGTGGACCAGCTTGAATTCTGCCCTAGAAGTATCTCTCTCTCAACACAGACGCTCTCCAAAGGAGGAGTGGCTGATAGAGTGGAACAGCTGCTGTGTATATTCGGAGATGTGACGAGACTTAGTGAATTAGGTCATTCCTAATTAATTCTTTGTTTCCTAGTGCCTTAACACTTAAATTTACACCCATGCTGTGCTTCCTACTCTTTTTCCCCTCGTCAGCAATGACTTCCTGTTTTTTCACCCAAACGCCAGGACTTGGTCTAGCTTTGTTCACCGTCCAAAGTATTCTTTGCAACTCCATTCCAAGAGCATTCTCCCCTTTTCCCAAGATGTCCTGCCTGGTAACTTCTGCATGTCATTGATACCTGTCACTCACTGCCTCCTTTCAGTGCCACGGGGAGTTCTCCTGGATCATTTGCATCCATTCTGAAGTCTCAAGAAGTTCCCTCAGTTTCCTTGCCCAATATAGGTACTACAGTGTTCTTTCTTGAGACAGGAGACACCGGGGCTCACTAGCAGTATTATTTAGGCATAGGTAACAGTCCAGATTTGGGCAGAGGTGCAGTTGTCATCTTTGCACTCTGGTACCTTGGAAAGTACTTTAAGCTGCCCCAAATAGGTTGTTCAGGTTCCTGTTTGATGGGGAAATTCTCTGTTGGTTTTGAGCCAGCAAAACTTATTCTCTGCCACCCTTGCAGATGCCCTGCCATAGAGTCATGTAGTTGGGGTGGTGGTGGAAGCGGACATTCTGTGGCTGGTGCCACATTTCCCAAAGTAATTTGGCCATGGAACACTTTTGGGCTTGGAATATATTAACGGAACACATACCTGAAGGGTGCGTGTGCACCCATGTAGGGTTTCATATTGAAAAATTGCTACATGTAATGCTCCAAAGTTGATTTAAGATTTTAGCTTTTTAGATCTCTTATTTTATGAAGAACAAAAAATAAGAGAAAACCATGTGAATGAACAACTGATGTCCTTCTGATAGTATGAAAGTAAAGTACAAACCCAGAGCAAAACATCACTGTAAGAGTCGAAAGTAGGATAGGTAGTATTATTCTTTTGTACAAAAACAGAGAGGGCAATGTTGTTCAAAAAAAAAAACTGTCCTTACTTAAAGCTTAAAAAATACTTATGAAAGAGTCGCAAAACCAATTAGGTACGGAAAAATATTTTTAAATTTTGTTTTTATAAAATTTATTTATACAGAAAACAACTGGAAAGTAAATATAAGTAACATTTGACAGTTGTTTAATATGAAGAGGTTTTTGCATCATTTTGATCACAAATCTGCTTAATATTAGGATCCAACTCTACAGCATCAGGCACAGCATTACATGATTTCTCTGACTACAACTCATGCCTAAACAATCCAAATCATCTTGAATGGTTTCAGCATGAGACACATAATAACTATATCGTATTGTGAATGCATTTTAAATATTAATGTACCTACAATTTTAATACTATTTAAATATCTTAATATTTTTGTTACACATTTAATTTCATTTTTAATATTATAGACTGAAAAATGTTGCTAGCATCAAAATTTTTTTCACGGCACACCTATTCACATTGTGCGCAACCCCAATGTTCAGCGGAACACACTTTGGGAATTGATCCTCTAGGGCCTTGTCTGCACTCACCTTTATTGTTGGTCTACTTCAGCTACACAAATAGGAAATTCTTCTGATCCTGAAGGACCAGCTACTTCCCTAGGTCAATTTATACCTTGGAACTTACCCAAATAAGTATGCTGCGCCCATCATTTAAAATCTAAAGGGTAATTAATTAATAAAAAAAAAAAGAGGGAATTAGGTTGACAGTAAAATTTTGAAAGGAATCAAATTGCATAAACAAATTACGAAGTTCTTGGTGTGGGCTTGTAACAGAAATGACATATTCTGCTTACAACTCTCTGAAATACGTTCTTTGTTAGGATGGGTCCTTTCAGGCTTAGTTCATAGCAAACCTACTCCTGAAGTGATGAGCTGGAATGAAGGCAAATGGAGGAAACTCTAGGCTCCTTTTTATAAACTTGCCCATGTGGAGGGAATTCCATTATTCTCCCTGTGTGAAGGTAATGCACATTGGAACAGATATTTCAATCAGCCCTGCTCGCCCCACTTTCCCAGAAAGGTGTAGTCTGACCTCAAGCTGACCCTTAAATATATAAACAAGGAGAGCAGATGCATAATGGAGAGGAGAACAAAACATGGTGAGGGTTTGCTCAGCCATCAGGACTTGAATCAAATTGACATGCTTCATACAACAGAATTTTGCTCCTTTTAACAGGGTGGAAGGCCTTGGAGCACGTCCTGTCAAGCCTGTGTACCTGGCAATGCTTTCTCTTCCACTAAGCACCTTTCTAACTCTTATTTTATTATTAAAAATAAAATGTTCTTGCGGGTGGTGCCTCTGTTAATCTCTTCTTCCAAAGTAAGTGGTCTGTGTATAGAACAACTTGAACCTCCTGTGTTGTTCTAGCTTCTGTTTGTGTGATCCAAAGCTGGTCATTAGAACCTCTTGGGGCCTGTTGCTGACTCTCTGATTTATTAACCATGGAGAAGTCACTGAACAGCTTTGGAACTTAGTTTACCCCTAAAGAAAAGAACCCACAACATGATGAGGTTCCAAAAGGAACACTAACTTGGCTGCATTCCACAACCTGTGTATTTCAGTATATGTTTTCTGGTGTGTACACATTTAACACATGGCCAAAATAACAAGGAACGTTAAAAACAACATATGTGCAATATGGTTGAGTTAATGTTGCTGCCATGCCCTTAAGATCTGCATTTCTTTATTTCTCCTTTCTCCATTTTTTCCCCCTTAATTTTAGTTAGGGAGAGGGAAACAATTATTTACTCATGTTAGAATCTAAGTGATCAGCCCTGGGGTTTGAGCAGTGCTTGGGATTCCTCTGACCTAAGTACAGGACTCTGCACTTGTTGAATCGCATCGGACTTCTTTTGGGTCAATCTTCCAGTGTCTCTAGGGGTCTCTGGCTTTTATCCCCACCCTGCAGCATATTGACCTCTCCTAGTTAAGTGTTTTATCATCAGATTTGCTGATGGTGTAGTCCATCTTCTCACACCAGTCATTAATGAAGGCATTGAACAAAATTGGCCCCAGAACCAACCCTTGAGCTACTCCACTTGATACTAAGTATCGGAGGGGTAGCCGTGTTAGTCTGGATCTGTAACAGCAACGAAGGGTCCTGTGGCACCTTATAGACTAACAGAAAAGTTTTGAGCATGAGCTTTCGTGAGCACAGACTCACTCCAGCACCTGATGAAGTGAGTCTGTGCTCATGAAAGCTCATGCTCAAAACTTTTCTCTAAGTCTATAAGGTGCCACCGGACCCTTCATTGCTGTCCACTTGATACTGGCCACCAAGCAGACACAGAGCCATTCTAATAGCCGCTTGAGAGCAGAGCATATAGCCCTGTCCCTAACCATAGAGATGGTGAGGACAGTGATGTTACAAGAGGCCTCTGCTAAAATCTGTTATCTTTTTTCTCTACCCCTCCCCACCAAGTCATGGCACTGGTCCTCACTAGGGTTACAGTGTGCCCAAATTAAAATTCCAGCAGTTTTTGCTGCTGCCCTGTTCAAGTGAACTATGGTTATAATTTCCTGCCACCACAACACACGCCTAAAAAATTCCATTTCTCTCCCAACTCCCCTTTGCCACAACACAGCAATAATTGAAAGGATGTTATTCAAACTCCTCTCTCTTGCCAAAGAAAAATCCACTTCGACCAAACATGAAAAGTTATGAGCACACAAAATCAGAGGTTTATAATGCAAATTGATTGGCAACCTTCAACCTACTAGATGGTCCCAGTTACCAGCTGTAATAAGGCATTATTGTACCCCTTCTTTTGGAGCCTGTTGTGTCGTCTCATATAGTCATGTGGTTTTAATCTTATCTGGATTAATTAAGATTATATATGCTACAATCAGGTAATCTCCATTGTAATCTTAAAAAAAAAATTAATAGATGCTAAATCAATGCCTGACTCCAAAAAGCTGTGATCTTTTAAAGTCTGGTTCCAGATTTGACTTTCAGACCAATTCCTCATGTTTTTAATTCCATTTTGCTGTTTTGGGGTTTTAAAAAAAAAAAAAATCAGTTAAACAGGTTTTATTTCCCTCGCTTCACCTCAGTCACCTCTCTGTGCTGTAAACAACCAGAAAACAAACACTACTTTCAAAGCTCTGCTTATTCCTGCTGAATTTTTGGGTAGTGGAGCTCACATGAGGAAGTGCTATAAAATAAAGGTATCTATGCTGATTGCTGATGCATTTAATATATAGCAGGGTAAATGTTCAAAAGACTCATGAAACTGGAGGACGAAATAGTACCAGATGTTAAAGCTGGCATTACAAGTGGAGGAGACTGGGAAACTGGAGGCCCAGGGATGGAAATGCAGAATGATGGCTAAGAGACAAACTAAGAAGCCATAAAATAAGTTATCTGGGTCATTGCTCTTGAGCTGCAGGCGTGTTCAGTGAGCATTGCAATGAAATGCTGATTTTTAAACTGCTGTGAAAAGAAATTTTCATTTAAAATCTAACACAGTTTGCAGGTGGTGTGTGTGTGTTGGGGGGGGGTGCTTCTGTCTAGCCGCAAGAGGGAATCAAATGGGAATTTAAAGAGGAGTCTAAAATGAGATTGAAATAAATGTTTTTGTATTATATAAAAGTGTTTTTCAAGCAGTAGCAAAGACACAAGGATCATTCTATACCTGTTCTGAATATCTCACACTGCAGCATCCTGCATGTCACTGAGCCTCGGGTATTCTGCAGCACATTACATGGGCAAAGATGTCATTGATGGGCATGATGACATTTCTGTGACCAAAATTTATTCTCAAAGGAACAGGTGCACTAATGCCCTCTAAATATATTTGACGTTTCCTCCCATTGTCCTGGTTTTCTGAGATTGCTGCACAAATGAGCATCTGCAGTCTGAGGCCGAGATCTCGCAATTGACAATGCACATGCAGATGGCTGAGCTTTATGCAAGGCTCTGTATTCAGGCTGCAGCCCGCTCGGAGGGTGTCCAATACAAAACTGGGACCATATGATACAGCCACCCTCTAGCACAGCAACAGAAATATATAGCCCTGTTTCAGAGCCCTGATTTGTGTTTTGGCATAATAATAATATGGGCAGGTCTTTTTCTTCTTCCTACCCCAAAAAATTTAGAGGTGTTGATACTCAGCCAGGTCCCCACTCCCCACACTGGTGTTCCCACTGCTGGAGCTGCTGGTGGGACTCCAAACCCATCCAGCCCCCCACCATGGGGCTGCTGGGGACCGCCCCCACTTTGCAGCCAGGGTTCCCATGGCTGGGGATGCTGAGGTGCCAGTACTTAGTACCAGCACATACTGGCACAAAAAAAGCACTGGGTGTGGGGCTAGTGTGCGATGTGGCAATCTTTGGCTGGCACTTAGGCTGGTATTGTGTCACACTGGCCCTGTTCATGAGAAACAGGACTTTGCTTAAAACTTACAATGCTGTGTGGTAGAGTGAACCACACACAGAGTTGCGTGGGTTACAGTAGTGTTTTGGTGATGGAATGTGTCATGGCTGCTTGCTAATGAATGGAACGTTAAAACCTACATGTGTGTATTTAGCCCTAACATGGCTAAGAGAGCTTCAAGCACCTTCAGCTCATGTTATAGAGGCCCGTGCGTCTGGGAGCAGAAGTCTGACTTTTGTCTCTTCTTTTGACTGTAAGGTGTCAGTGTTCATGCAATTGCTGAAGTGGTTCTTCAGAAGAACCCGTCTCTTAGACTCTTCCTTTCACTATCTGTCCTTCTGCTTAGACTATTTCCAAACACTTAAGCTGCATCTACACGGCCCCACCCTTTCAAAAGGGGTATGCTAATGCAGCCGATTGAAAATGCAAATGCAGTCCAGATTTACAAATCAAACATTTGCATATGCTCATGTGATCACATTTCTGGAAGTGATTTTTCCGGGGAAAAATACCAGCCTTTAGATGGGGTTCCTTCAGGGAAAAAAAACCCATTTTCGAAAATCCCTTCTTCCTATTTTGTTTCAGGAAGAAGGGATCTCTTGAAAACTGGGCTGTTTTTCAAAGGAACCCTGTCTACATGGCTGTATTCCACCGCTACCCCCCCCCCCCCCCCGAAAAAGTCACTTCCACAAATGTGATTTCATGAGAGTTGTAAATCTGCACTTCATTTGTCTTTTCAATCGACTGCATTGCACGCCCCTTTTGAGCTTGCACAAAGCTCTACTTTAGGTCACTGACATTTAGTGGCACTGTGATTTGACTCTAAGGCTATGTCTACATTAGCTAAAAACTTCGAAATGGCCATGCAAATGGTCATTTCGAAGCTTACTAATGAAGCGCTGAAATACATATTCAGCATCTCATTAGCGTGCGGGCGGCTGCAGCACTTCGAAATTGACATGGCTCGTCCAGACAGGGCTCCTTTTTGAAAGGACCCCGGCTACTTTGAAGTCCCCTTTTTCCCATCTGCTCATAGGAATAAGGGGACTTCGAAGTAGGTGGGGTCCTTTAGAAAAGGAGCCCCGTCTGGACGAGCCGCATCAATTTCTAAGTGCCATGGCCGCCTGCATGCTAATGAGGCGCTGAATATGTATTTCAGTGCTTCATTAGTAAGCTTTGAAATGGCCATTTGCATGGCCATTTCGAAGTTTTTGGCTAGTGTAGACATGGCCTAAAAGCTTTAGTAAAAATACACACTGTTACCTGTCAGACACAGTTATACCTATCAGAGAGGTAGCAGAGTTATACTTATGAATCTGTCCCAACATGGAGGGTCTCCTCCATTGGCTCTGATGTGTAATCAGTTGGGAGAGTGGGTGGTGGTGTTCTTTTAGCTTTGAATGCTCAAAGCAGGAACTCTATTTTCTGACCCTGTATTTTCTCCTGGGCAGGTCACGCATCCATTGACTGCTGTTAAGATGCTAGCTGGCCTCTGTGCATGGATGAAAGAGCACTGTTTGTTAGGACATCCGATAAATAGTGTTTGTTCTTTCGTGGAAAATACAGTAATAACTATATATAGCTAATGGTGAGGAGAGGGAAGTAACCTGACACATGAAGGAAGGGTTAAAATTTACTGGTGAATGTTGCCATCCAATTCTTTATTAATCAAATTAGGAGTCTTTTAAATCCGGTCTTTTTCTTGGCATGGGAGAGACACACATATTGTTATTTATGGATTCTAATGGTTTTGGAAAGCTTTCCTAAAGGCAGTGCAAAAGCATATTGTGGCTATAATCCAAATTGTGTAGAATATATAATAAGATCAAGGCAATGGTGGTCTAGGAGGCTATGCAGCATGTTTTCTTAAAGAGTTTAACATGCTTGCGGTAATTAATAGCTGTTTCCTATGTAGGATTATTTTAAAGTAATTGTAGCCATGTTGCATCTGCATTTTAAAACTGTTTTTCTTTTGCACTTTAGGTACGTTTTTTTCTTAGATTGTTCATTCCTGCTGTTTTTTGTACATGTAAAATATACACATCTGGGAACGTTGTAAAAGGTCAGTTTTATAACTAAGTGCCTGGGGCTGTCACTTCTTATTACTTTTACAATGTAGAAATTTCTGCTACCCTCGCAATGTACCAAACTATCAAAAAGACATTTTGAGCACACAAATCTGAAGCTAAAATGTCAAAAACCTAACTATTGGACCAACTTCTTTCATAGCAACTGCTTATCACATACTAGATATAGATCCAGTAAAACATGAGCCCTCACGTGTGACATGTAAAAAGTCTAAAAGTCAAGCCAAGTCCTGGCTTGGATTATTAGGCCAAGCTTCCATTTATTCCACAGAGGTTCCCTGTCTGGATCAGTGGTAGCCTTAGTGTTTGGTGAGGTGTGCTTGGAAATAAGGCCAGTATATATTCTTAACCCTTGGCACAGATAGAAGAGACCTAGAAGAAGCAGGATGTGCTCATGGTCTCTTCTATATACTTCGGGCAAGTGATCCCCTTTTCTTAATTTTATTTCGCAATGTTAGAGGCGTTCAGCCCCAGAGTCACTTTAAACAAGTTTTAAAAACCATTTCTGGGGTTATGTCACTGTTTTTTGAGGAAAATTGAAGTAAATCCTGTACAAGGGAAGCTTTCCTGTTCTAAACTCCAAACACCTCTCTCTTTGCTGTGCCTTTCTTTTGGTAGCTCTTTCCAGGAATGACACTGTACCTGAGGCAGCAGACAAAGCACCTGAAACTGCTGAATTTTTATCTGCAAAGTCACCCAATGGGAAGGATTGATATCAGGTACCCTGTGAGAGCAGCTTGAGATATTTTGTCTGGTTATTTTGGGGGAGATGGGTGGTCAGAAAAACATTTTTGAGAACAAGACTGGTTTTCTGCCTTGCTCATTTTGTCCTACAACCAATTGTATTAAATGGTAGGAAAAAATAAAATGGTGGGTAAGCTTAGACGTCTGTTGCTGTCAGGAAAGTTTTTTGCTCTGTCCCACTTCAGAGCACTCCTCACAGCTGTGCAGAGAATTACTCTACTTAGCCCCAAAACACAGGAGTTCTATCCCCCAGGACTGGAGTAGAAGTAGTTATGAATAATTTGACTTGAAGTCAAGGTGGTGGTCAGTGGAGCAGGAAATGAGGAATGCTATTTTTAAACACTGAAGAACTTATCAAAGCAATAAGAGTTTTCATTGGACAAAAAGCTTTTTTGGGGGAGTGAGGGTGGGCTGTGATTTAAGGTAGCACCATTCATCCTGTGTGTGTTTTTTGAAAGGTCTGAAAGTGAATCTGCTTTAGGTGTCTTGGACACATCTGTGACAAGTGTTCTGATACAGATGAGCATTTAAATAACACATCCTGGAAGATAGCTGACCTAATGAGCAAGACAGCCCTATTTTGAAGGCAACCGTCATGGTTTAAAGTAGAGCAAACCAAAGAGCTAATTTCCACTTCTGGACCCAAGACAGAAAGAAACATGTTAATGCAAAGAAAGTTGACATTAAAAAGTTATGTGGGTATGAACAGAAATGAGGTCAGCTGCCTCAGAATAAGATTCAGATCCCTAAGGCTGGAAGAAGTCACTTTGATTTTTTCCAGTTCTTTGGGTTTCTTCACTGAGTATCTTGCTTAAGGGCTTCTCGGAGGATGCTAAGGCTGAAGCCAGCAGGTTCAGTTATAGAGACCCACTGTTTGTTTATTTTCCTTCTGAACTTAAGTCTGGAAAAAACACTTGGAAAAAGTGCACTAGTCACACTACTGGCCCATCAGGACACTTCTGCCCCTAGCAGATCAAAAGCTGAGTCACCTGACTTATTGAAAGGTTTTTGTCCTTAAATTTTACCATATTAAAAGTTGCACAAAACCTACAGAAAAGTTAGCATTTGTACCTTCAATGTGGTTTCAACTCTCTCTGCTGTCCAAGAGGCTGTTCCAGTTCCACACTGTTCCTCATTTTCAGCAGAGCTACAGCTGCCCAGTGAAGTTAAGTAGAAGATGTATTTGATTTTGGTATTTGCTCTAGTTAACTGAGAGATCACGGCTTCACATTTTGCAGGCATACATGTGCAATATGTAAAGCTGCCTGAGTATTTTAGACACCCACATCTTATTAAAATTAATGGGGATTTAGCATCCAAATCCTCTCCCTAGATTTGAAAATCCCATCCTAGGGCTTCAAAGCTTCTGTTGCTACTCAGATTGGTAGTATGACTTGGGCATGTATCCAGGACTTAACAAAACAAGTTCCAGACTTGGAACAGGGTATGTTTTTTAATTCCTGCCTAGTTAACGTGACCACAACATCCAAAAATGGTTGTGGTGGGCTGAGGGCAGGGGATCTAGTGACCTGTGTGGGTGGGTGGGAAGTTGGGAATTGTCCATTTGATTAAAAGTAAATTCCTCCCTGGTTATTACTTTGAAGGCATGTTTTCAATCCTTGGCTTGCAGCTTGCTGTTGAAAAGGGCTGCTTGCCTGGAGTTCTGCCTGCTCTTTTAAAGTGCAGAATTATAAAGAGCTCAGCTTTAATGCTTTCAGTGTAAAGATTTAAATTATTGGGCACAATACCAAATGTTTGTAGCACTGAAGATCTCAGTTTCAACATTTCTGCTTCTTCCCAGGCTAGAAATATTCAGGCAGAACTCTTAAGGATGTTTTCTACATACCTCTGTGGAATCCTCTGATGTAAATGGCAATGTGTGTGTGGCATGCGAAGGACTTTTGTGAAAGTGTTTTCATGAGTACCAAGAGGGGGTTCATTGGGCCGTCTTGTTGCATCTGTACAATGAGTTGTAAATGAGCTTTTCTCTGTAGCTAGCCTACCTGAGGCTAAATACCACCACTGTTCCATGTGGCTGCACATGGAATAAATTCATAGAGTGGCTGCCCATCAGGATTGGGGTTTCTTAATGGCCCATGTGAGGAAGCTTGGTATAGTACCTGCTCATCAATAATCCATCCAATCCTTTTCCATCATTGATTGGAAGAAATCTGCACATGTGCAGAATAATGTTTTTATGTCAGTGAGAGGTGTGAAGGTGCACCACCAGTAGAGGCAAACATCTAGCTGTGGATGCTCTGCTAATCAGTTGGACGGCATTTGAATCTCTCCTGAGCGGCTGCAAAAGCACACAGCTCACAGGGAATGCTGCTCTCAGTTCTCATTAGGGTGTTGTGAAAATGCATTCATTAATGTTTGTGAAGTACTCAGACACTGAGAGAGATAATTGAGTGCAGAAGAAGTGAATAGCTCTGACTTCAGAGAAGGGTTTGAGTAGTGTGCAACACACAATGCCTAGAGCCACACGTCAAACGGTGAGGATGACATAAAGTATCAAACAGTTTCTATCAGAATGTCCATGCTGTATGCTGCATGAATTGGCATCCTGTGGAAAAAATATGTAATTAAAGACTATATCATAAATGCATTATGTACAAGAGCTGCACTAAGACTGCACAGGCAAAGTTAGGTTCTGGCAGTTCTTAACTTTTGAGTGTTTAACTTTGCAGCCTTAATAATTCATTTGTATAGGTCATTAGATTTCAAATGTGTGTGGACTTTGTGTGTGAGCACATCTTTATTATGCATTCTCATGAAAGGGACACTTAATGTCCTATTGAACCTAAGTTTTCTGGAAAGAGGCACATGCAGATGAGGCATAAACAACATATTTTTAAATATTTAAGAGACTTTTTTTGCCACTGTGAGACTTGAGGGAACATGCAGATATTGATGTTCATATTCTAGAAAAATGTGCCATTTCAAAATTAGGACGCATACTTAAAACCAAACATTTTAGTTCTTGTTTTTGGCTAGCTGGAAAAGAAAGCAATGATAATTGTAGGGAAATAGAAATAAAACCCCTAGCAAAAATCTGATTATTTTCCCCCCCTTGTTTCTAAATGCTGCATTTATACTTTGGAAGCATGTGCAGCCTTATTTTCATCTTTCTCTTAACACATTAAAAACCTTGCTTGTGTCCTAATTTTTGTGAGGTCCATAGAAGTAAAATTAATATTTAATGTAAAATGAACAGTTTTAAAATGTTAATGGACAAATAGATTTTCACATTGCAGTAGGAACTGTGGACATGGCCCAGAACAATATCTGGATCCTCAGAAGACACTCTCTCTCATGCTGGAGTAGTCTGGCAGGATGTTAGAATCCAGCGGGGGAGTTAGCGCAGACATAACCCAGGAGGTTTAAAAAAAATCAATTGGAATGTTAAACATTTTAAAAAAGAATAGCTCTCCCCAGACTAATTTTAAAAATTCTGTTTTTTTTCCTATAGAAAATTCTTGATTTATACTGATTTATTTATTTATTTGTTTTAAACCTCTTTACTGTATCAGGGGAAAAAAATCAAGTGTGTTAGTTTTAGATTCAGTTTGACATCAGACTGTGGCCATTGGATGCCTCATACCTCTGTTATACACAATAGACCAAACTTATTGTGTAGACTGCATCTCCTGTGATACATCATGTTCTCCCCTGTGTTTTGAATGGCCTCAGTATATCATGGGAGTCACATACGCATAGGGCAGTGGAGGCCAAAATGTGGCTCTTGAGCCACATATGGCTCCTTTGCACTTGTATATGGCTCCTGGAGCCCTCCCCACCCTCTATTTATCACCTAGCAGACAGAGGATGGAGCTTCGGCTTGGGCTCCTACCCTGCAGCCGGGTGGTAGGGCTAGTGAGGACTGCTGCCTGTAAGGTGGGGAGAGGGCACAAATTAAAAGTTGAGTCCCCCCAGTCACTAGTCACACCCCCAGCACACTTCCCCTTTGCTCCTCCTTTCAACTCCCAGATGTTCGCTACTACCTCTCCCAGAAGAGCTAAGAGCTGGGCGCTGCAGGAAGGAGTCTCTCTGCTTTAGCTCCTTAGAATCATAAGTCTGGAAGAGACCTTGGGAGGTGGTTGAGTCTAACCCTCTGCTGAAATCAGGACCCCAACTAAACCATCCCAGCCAGGGCTTTGTCGAGCCTGGACTTAAAGACCTCTAGGGAAGGAGATTCTACCACCTCCCTAGGTAAGCCAGTGTTTCATCACTCTCTGAGTGAAATTGTTTTTTTTGTTGTTTTGTTTTGTTTTGTTTTTGTTTTTCAATATCCAACCTAGACCTCCGCCACTACAACCTGAGACCATTGCTGCTCCTCCTATCATGTGTCACTATCATCTGTCTGTACAGCCTTTCTGTGTCCTCTTTGGAACTCCCCTTTTAGATAGTTGAAGGCTGCTCTCAAATCCTCCTTCGCTCTTCTCTTCTTCCAACTAAACAAGTCCAAATCCCTCAGCTTCTCTGCACAAGTCCTGTGCTCCAGCCCCTAATCATTTTTGTTGCCCTCTCTGGTCTCTCTCCAGAGCCTCCTGATACTTTCTGTAATGGGGGCCCCAGAACTGGACCCAACTGATTCAAGGTATGGCCTCACCAGTGCCAAATAAAGGGGAGTAGTCACTTTCCAACCATCTGCCCTAGCCTGTAGCCCGACACCTGAAACCCTCATTTTTGTCCCTTACACCAGAGCCTGGGGAAGCATTGAGCTGTCCCAAACCATTCACTTTGTTACCCCAAATGTAAAGTGATATTTAGCCAATTATAATAAATATAATAGCAATGTTATTAGCTGGAGTAGACGTGCCCATGCCAGTAACCAGAAATATGAGGCTTTGAGTAGAATTTATGAGAGAAAAGACCTTGTGGGATCTTGCCTTTTGCTGTATCAATGCAGGAGTGTTCCCTGATGGGTGTGTCCTGTCTTCATCACTAGACCATGGATGCGAGGAGCCTATGGCCCATGGGCCAGATCTGGCCCCTGACTTACTCTTTTTGGTCTGTCCTATGTCCGCTTGCTCCACGCAGCAGGGCAGCCTACCACTCACACCCCAGACCTGGAGAAAGTGTCTTGGCACCCCCATGCTCTCCCCGTCTCTCCCATGGACTGGAGCATGAGCGTCAGCTTGCCCTGCTGTTGGCAGAACTCCTGAGCCTTGACATACCTCCACCTCTACCCCGACAGCACCTGAGAGGCTGGAGCATGTCTCTTCTTTTTTCTGAGGTGGGGGGAATCAGGTTGGCCCCCAGATGATTTTTTTTCTGTGGGTCAGTGCCCCCCTGCTGACAAGTATCCCCAACCCTGCACTAGATGGCGTTTTTCCTCTGGCATCTTCGTGTTTTTTCTTTCCATGTTTCCAGATAGCATTTCATAACGTGTATTATGTGCATGGAAACCTCTGGACGGGACTGAACAATCTACTGCAGCAACAGGCCGATTCTCTGTCCTGTCACTCTTGATAAGATTTGATACAAGAGAAACGTCCTCCCACTTTCCTACAAGTCTAGTTGGTTCAGTTCCACAGTATGTAACTGATGTCCTTTTCAATCTTTCTGTTAGGCTTATAGAAATGACATCTCCTCTTCCTCCCCCTTGCACAGTCATACCATGTTTGCAACTGTTTGGACAGAGCTCAGGCTTTTAATTAGATCCATATCTACTTGTCGCATAGTAGCTGCCAAGAGAGAGAAACATGGGACTCCTGAGGCAGTGAAGGTTGTATGAACACTGCCTGGCACTTGGTGGAAAGAATATTTTTGAGTCATGTTCCGGCGTACTTAGCTGCTGAACTGTCATTGCTTTCTTCCAAGTCCACAAGCTTTCCCTCTTGGACAGACCAGCTCTTTCTGCAGTTTGCAGAGCTCTAGTGTATTTACTCCCCCTCCTCCTCCTGAGTGAATCTTAAGTCATGTAACCAACATCTGCTTTTTTTTTTGATAACATCACTGAACTCCAGGGGCTCCGGCTTTTGCTGAAGGATGACTCCCACCTCTGCTAGAGGAAGGGGGGTGAGGAGTGAGCAGGACCCCTGAAGTTGGTAGATAACTTAGACTTTTTCTGTGAGTGTCAGTCATTACACAGATCCCAGATCTGGATGGAGAGGCACACAATGCAGCAGAGCCCGAACTGTTCTGTGGTGGTGTCCATTGACCTGCATGTGTCATCCACATGGCTGCATCTGAGGCCATAAGAGGCTGTCAGCCAGAGTGGGAACCTGTTCCTATGTGTTCTTGGTTCTGTTACCAGAACTCTTTGTCTGTTTCTAGTTTTGTGTGTTTTAGTTGCTCAAGTGTTTATAGTTGTACATAGTAAAGTTCTTAAGTTCATTAGCCTCTCCCATCAGGCTTCTTCACCCCCTCCCACTCCCTAGGGAGACTCCCCCTGCTTTCTGGGGATTATGTTCTGGGCAAGATGGCTTTTAAAAGCAGTGCTTCATGCCTGTGCTCCTTTTCTGTGAGCACTAGCAGAGTCTCTACTACCTCAGCAAAGCGTTTGTCACCCACTGTTCAATCTGCTGCTTGTTCCCACCTCAGACTTGGGAAGATAGAGAGTTTTCCCTCCACAGGGTTCTGCTGTAGGAAGCTATGTGCCTTTGTGAGCAGTGAGATCTAGTCCTGGCAATTCCTCTGGAGTGGTGACCATCACCACTGATGAAAGTCTTTCCATCTTCCTCCTGTGTGTGGGAACTCTTGGTACCATTGCAGCTGCTGAATCCTCACTGAAGGCATAAGCAGCACAGAGAGAGGCTCCCTAACAGGAATTGCTCCTAAATGCAGCGTTATCTCCCTGTGTCGGGCTGCATGAGAAATTGAGCAAACCTGTTTGCTGTAGCTCCCAAGAAGCCCCAGGTGAAACACTTCCATGAGCTACAGATACCACCTTCCTCCATGGCAACTGGTCTGTCTCCATCTTCACCTCCAGTACCTGGGCCCTTCTGGACCATCATACACAGGTCTGTCTGTGCCAGGCCACCTGTTACTGCTGATGCCCCCATACTTATGTTCCCTCCTGTGCTTCAGCCATCTGGATACTCTTCTGTTTCCCTTTCCAGCAGATGAACCTCTCAGTTTCAAGTGGAGTGTCCCAAGGATCAGTTCTAGGGCTGCTATTGTTCAACATTATCATCAGTGACCTGGATGAGGGGATGGATTGCACCCTCAGCAAATTTGTGGATGACACTAAGCTAGGGGGACAGGTAAATACATTGGGAGGGTAGGGATAGGGTCCAGAGTGAACTAGACAGATTGGAGGATTAGGTGAAAAGAAATCTGCTGAGATTCAACAAGGACAAGTGCAGAGTCCTGCACTTGGGTTGGAAGAATCCCAAGCATTTTTACAGGCTGGGGATCGACAGGCTAAGTAGTGATGCAGCAGAAATGGACCTGGAGATTGCAGTGGATGAGGTGGCGGGGATATGAGTCAACAATGTGCCCTTGTAGCCAAGAAGGGTATTGGCATATTGGGGTGCATTAGGTGATGCATTTCCAGCAGATCTAGAGAAGTTATTATTCCCCTCTATTCGGCACTGGTCAGGCCACATCTGGAATTCAGTATCAAGTTCTGGGCCCGCAGGACAGAAAGGGTGTGGGTGCATTGGAACAGGTCCAGCAGAGAGCAACAAAACTGTTTAGGGGGCAGGAGAGGCTGAGGGATCTGGGCTTATTTAGTTTGCAGAAGAGAAGAGTGAGGGGTGATTTGATAGCAGCCTTCAACTTCCTGAAGGGGAGTTCTAAAGAAGATGGAGAGAGGCTGTTTTCAGTTGTGATGGATGGCACAGCAAGAAGCAATGGTCTAAAGTTACAGAGGGAGAGGTGTAGGTTGGATAAAGGATAAACTGTTTCACCGGGGCTACGTCTACACATGCACGCTACATCGAAATAGGCTATTTCGATGAATAACGTCTACACGTCCTCCAGGGCTGGCAACATCGACGTTCAACTTCAACGTTGGGCAGCACCACATCGAAATAGGCACTGCGAGGGAACGTCTACACGCCAAAGTAGCACACGTGGAAATAAGGGTGCCAGGAACAGCTGCAGACAGGGTCACAGGGCGGACTCAACAGCAAGCCGCTCCCTTAAAGGGCCCCTCCCAGACACACTTGCACTAAACAGCACAAGATCCACAGAGCCGACAACTGGTTGCAGACCCTGTGCACGCAGCATGGATCCCCAGCTGCTGCAGCAGCAGCAGCCAGAAGCCCTGGGCTAAGGGCTGCTGCACACGGTGACCATAGAGCCCCGCAGGGGCTGGAGAGAGAGAGAGTCTCTCAACCCCTCAGCTGATGTCTTCCATGGTGGACCCCGCTATTTCGATGTGGCGGGACGCGGATCGGCTACATGTGCCCTACTTCGACGTTCAACTTCGAAGTAGGGCGCTATTCCCATTCCCTCATGGGGTTAGTGACTTCGACGTCTTGGCGCCTAACATCGATTTCAACTTCGAAATAGCGCCCAACACGTGTAGCTGTGACGGGCGCTATTTCGAAGTTGGCGCCGCTACTTCGAAGTAGCGTGCACGTGTAGACGCGGCCCAGGAGAGCGGCGAAGTACTGGAATATGTTACCTAGAGGTTTTTAAGTCCTGGCTTGACGAAGTCCTGGCTGGGATGATTTAGCTGGGTTGATCCTGCTTTTGGCAGGGGGATGGGTGTGGTGACCTCTTGAGGTCCCTTCCAGCCTAAGGAGTCTATGATTCCATGAACTCTTCTGCTGCTCCCAGAGCAGTGCACCTCTTCTCCCCGCTTGCCATCAGCTCCAGCTCTACTGAACCCGTTCTGTCATAGCTTGACTGGTTTTTCTGAGCCAGACTGGATGGAGTTGGATATGACTTTCCTACGCAGTGAGAGTGTTGTGGTTTCTCTCCGGTTATTGCAAATGTAAAGGTCACTCTTCCCCACTACCTACGGTCACAGTCTGGATCCCAAGCCATACCCTCCATGTCCTCCCGCATATGACCCTTCTCCTGAGCCATGATTCTGTTACCCTGGGATCTTGCTAATGCCCGAAGACCTATATGCTTGGCCCTACCTGGCCTCCTGAGAACCCTCACCAGAACCAAGGGGTACCACCTCTACTATCTTCCCCACCATCCCCTGGTAGTGCTTATCTAGGTGGCTCCTGGCTAGCAGCCTGACAGAAGCCTTGGGCAGGCTGCTGGCCTTCCATTTGCCTCACACACTGCTCCGAGCAGCTGACTGTGGGGGCCATGTGTTCACTGTGCATTGTCTGCCTCTGGGGTGGGTACTTTATGTACTGCCTCTATCAAAAGCATGGTCCATGGGAAACTGGCCAATGGGAGCAGTGAGATTGTGCTGGGGCGCTAAAAACCGATCTAACAGACATGTTTTAGGAATAATGAACTCAAACTGTCATGATGCAGTGGAATGGTTTTGGCATCCAGTTACTGTAGGGTGTTGAACATTTCTTTTACCATTTCCATTACCTAGGTTCTCCTTTAATGCACTGATTATTTTTTTCATATTTACCTTCCCACCTCCAGCTTCCACCAGTTTCTGCCATTCATTTTGGTCTTGTGCTGGTCTGTTCAGGCTTCCAAGTGTCAGGTTGCTGACTTTAGGCTCTTTATTCTGGGAAACATTTCTCTATGATGCCATTTTTTTTCTCTATCCAGATGGTTTCAATATTATCTTTTGACGTGAATATTGTGTTGGTGGTATCAAAGCATATCCTAAATATGTGCATAGTCATTGTCTTGCTATATGTCCTGCTTTGTATTGGTTTTCTCTACTTAGAATTTCTGGTATTGTAATAAACTCTTTCCAGTGAACTCTGAGCATCTTCTGCAGGCTTTTACTTTGGAATGATCTGCATTTATTATAATTTGCTCCATGACTCTGCTTCACAGATGAAGATAGGTTGCCAGTGTTAAAAATGTATTTTTGTATCACTAGCGATCATTCTGCTTTCCCAAAACTTTCTAAGTTTATGAAGGTTGTTTGCTGCTTTTGATATTCATTGCTTGACATCTCTCATGGCGTCCCATCATTTCACTCCCCAGTTACTTAATACTTCTGATGTTTCTCCATCTACTGTGATAGTTGCTTTTGGAACTTTGGTATCTATAGTTTCTATTCCATTTGCTGATGAACAAAGCAGCTTGTTTTGCTTTGTCTGCAGAAAGCTGGATCCTTTCTTTCATTAAAGCTGTGTGTTGTACATAACAGGACAATGTCACTAGCAAAAATAAGGTCACCCAATTGTTTTTTTTTTATCATTTGTACATAAAATTCCATGCTTGTCTTCTGCTGTTACTTTCCTTATGATACATGATACAATACCAATGCAAAAAGTACTGGGGATACAACATTCCTTTGCTTTACTCACATTGTCTCTGCAAATCATTATCTCATATTGTCATAATCAATGACTGTATGTTCAGCATTATCGTGCATGTCTTTGATTACTCTCGCTGGTATCCAGAGTAAATTTCTGAAGACAGTCTCTGTCAGAAGTTTTCAAGAAATCTGTAACATTTATCAGAAGAGGTGCTTCTACTCTGCTTTTGGGCCATGATATAACTGATGACCACAGTCTGGTCTACACATGATCTAAGTCATCTAAAGCCTATTTGCCCCTCTCTGTTGAAAATATGTTTATTTTTTATATGTTCCAGGATGGTGTTGGATATGATTTTCCTAGGCTATGAGAGTACTGTGATTTCTTTCCAGTTATTGCAGTTGTTAGGGTCATTCTTCTTTGGCAGTACTGCTGTGAGTCCTCTCTTCCCCTGTGTTGGGGTCTTCGCGTCTTTCCATAGTCTATTCAAAATCACAAGGGAGGTCTGGAGAGCTAGTTTGTCACTTGCTTTAAATATCTTTCCAGTAAGATCCTCTCCAGCTGTTTTCCCACTGTGAGTTTATTGATGCTTTTTCTACTTTTCCCCCCATTATAGTTGCTCTTACAACAATACCCAGCATTGGTGGAAGCTCACATATATTACCAGTAGTTTGCTTGGGCTTGGTCTTTTTAAAACAGCCTGAGTGTGGTCAGCTCATCTTGTCCTTTTGTTGTTGTTCTGCAATAACTCTTCCCAGTTACATCTTCGGTAGTGCCTCTGGCACTGTTAGTTTCATGTTAGCTGTTAGATTATCTTACACAAAGTGTAAAATCACCTCTTCAGCTACCATCCTCCAATCTTGATGCTCTCTGTCAGTATGAACTTTTTATCTCTTCTTGCGTTCCTTTTTACCTCTCTGTCTTCAGTCTGTATTCTTCTTGCCACTTGCATACCTCTTCACGTTGTTTAGCATTCCCAAGGCTATATGTACACGACCCAGAAGATCGACCCACTAAGGGTCAATCTTCTGAGGTTCAATTTCGCACATCTGGTAGGGATGCGCAAAATTGACCTATCGGGTCGATAATTGACCCCTGTACTACTTATGTCTTGAAACTCTCCTGTCGACTTTCTTCAGTGAGGATGGCCAGGTAAGTGGATTGCAGATAAGTTGATTTCAGCTATGCAATTGCCGTAGCTAGAATTGACTATCTACAATTAACTTACTTTCCCTAGTGTAGACATAACCTAAGCTTTTGCTTTATACTTCTCCTTTCCACTGCTGCCCAAATAGCATTACTAATTCATTCTTACCTTTTATAGGTTTAGTTATTAGGACTGCTCTTGCACAATCTAAGTAGCACTGTTGGTGATTCTCCCCTCCTCTCCCCCAGAGTATTATTTTATTTTTAATTTTCTTCAGTTAACTCCATTGAAACACTGAATTTGTTTTTCAGTTCAAACTGAAAAGTACTCCTTGTGTTTGAAGTCTTTTAATTGTGCACCAGTAACATGCAGTGTTCCTTTGACCTTCATTGTTTTTAACTTGAGCTTCAATTTAATGACAAAGATTATGGGCCATGCCCACATCTGCTCCCCTATATGTAGGCACACATCTGCCAGTGAGCTATGACATTCTGTAAGTGAAGACATGATCTGTCTGATTTTTGTAGTGCTATCTGAGAAGTTGCATGTCACTCTGAGTTTCTTTGAGGGAATATAGTTCCACCTATCCCAATGTTGTTCACCCTGCAAATATCTACTAATGAGTCACCATTTTGGTTCATGTCTAATCCCTGCTGCACTAACCCATTACTTTATCCAATCTGTCATTTCATTTCAAACCTTTATGTTCAAGTCCCACGTGGTTACTACAGTGTCCTGTTTTGGAACCTTGCGTGAGCAAATCCTGCAATGAAAGGCATCTTTTCCCTCATCTGGTTTTTGGTTGCTTGGTGCACAGCATTGTATAACTTCTAGCTCAGTTTCAGACTTTTTTTTTAAACTAACTATTCTTTCATTGTCTGAATCCTATTCAGTCAATGCCTGTACTGCTTCATTTAACACTGGTATTGCCAGACCAGCTTTGTCGGTAATCCACATTCTTGGAGTAATGATTGTCTTGTTTTTCAAAAGGGTAGTTCGTACAAACCTTATTCTTCTGTACTCTGTGTTCCAAGGACAACAAGATGGTATCTACCTGTTTCTTCAAGTTTTTAATGGTTTCATATTTTTTTCTCACATTCCAAAATCTGATTTTCATTTCTGCTCTGGCACTGAACAAGTGAAGCTTCTTTACAGATGTGACAGGTGTGAGTCACATGAAGATGATCACTGCCACAAGCCAATATGGTCGTGGTGTTCATTTCTGGAGTAAGTGTTTTGTTTTATTCAATGGGATTACTAGTCCCATTCACACCACTGCTCCTGATGAATTATTCAGAGCTGTCCACTGATTATTGTACGGTTTCTAATGAAAGCAGGGTGGCTGGCATTCAGAAACTTATTGGACTCAGCGGAAAACATATTACAAATCAATATAGCCTAACTGTAGGTCATGGTTGAATCACCTTGACATTTAAGGCAGTTGAGAAGAATTGTAGACGTCTGCTGTCGAAAGGCTTTCCACAGGGCAGGTTGGATAAAATGATTTTTTTAAAAAAATCTAATTTTTAAAAAGGGATTTTAAGCATTAAATATGTGTTTTATATTTATACACTGCTAGGTCTTCACTTTCTTCCTTCCTTTCTTTATAACCTTAAGCAACTCGAATGGATATTGTAGACATGTCTTTAATTTCACAATTGTTAATACAATTTCATAGGGCTTAGAACTGACCCCATGTGGGGCCCATTTGGAAAAACACACACTCAACATTTCCCCATTTATGTTACATTCAGAGACTTAAGGGTTAGGGAGTTTTTTATCCATTTGATGTGCGCCCTGTAAAATTCATACTGTTCTGGTCTTAGCCAAAATGTCTTGTGGGACCAAGTGAAATACTTTACAGAAATCTATTATATGAACAGTATTACCTGATCAACCAAACTTGTAATCTCCTGAAAAAATTGAGTTAACTACCCTTTAATCCTTTATTAATAAAGTCTTATGTCAGTTTCTCCTTTATGAGGCCTGGGATCAATGTCAGGCTGACAGACCGATAATTAACCATGTCATCTTGTTTATTCTCTACTCTTGTTAAAAGCTGGCACAACATGGCCTTTCTTTTAATGTTCTGGAACTCGCCAGTGCTCCAAGACTTTTCGAAAATCAGTGTTAATGGTTCAGTGAGCTCCTCAGCCAGCCCTTCAAAACCTCTTCTGAAAGACTCAGAAGAGTCTTTCTGCCTCTTTCTTTCCCATGTCCCATAGCCACCACTTACATGACACAATTAAAATATATACCATCCCATGCACCATATATATATATATATATATATATATGGAGGCGTTCACATAGCATCCCTGTAAACCCGCCACTAGGAACCCAGGGTACATGCATATGCATTCCAGTAAGACCAGTCCTGAATATTGAAAATGGTCACAGGCCAGACTTCACGCTGAGGGATGTTGGGGAAGATGGGAATCCTTCCTTTGTGTGTACAGCATGATTGGAAAGAGTACTTAATCAGGGTTAATAGACTTTTTAAAATAGCAGCAAAGATTCTGGGTTTAATTCACAGATATTTTAAAGGAATCCTAAAAACTACTATGAGAGTAGAAGGATTGACTGGCAATCTGTAGTAGAAACTATTGCCTCCGACTCCCAAAAGGTTGTACTTAAAATAATATGTAGTGGTCCAACATGACAGATGAAATAGGAAATAAATCCTTCATTTGACACCTGATGATAAGAGATGTTCCTGAAAGACCGGGCTCAGAGATCTGCCAAAAGTTTTGGGCATGCTCTAGGAGACACAATGTTTATAAACTCTTCCCTGTTACAAGAAGATGTCTGGTAGGTGTGAATCCTGCAGGTACTGTAGTTGTCACCTGTGGAGTCCTGCAATTCTGGAATGAAGTATTAAATGTTGCTAGACAGAAGAGTAAGCTAACATTCCAGCAAGTCAAACTTAGCTTCTACATGGGTATTTTACTCAAGCCACATACAGATGTTGCACTAGCCAAAAAAAGCTGCTTGGAGGCATTGGACTGAAGGCCATGATGTTGTACCACACCCAGCTATCGCTGGAATGTGAGAACCCTCCTTTATTTCTTTTTACTTCAAACTCAGAAGAAACCATAAACTTTTTCTAACCTCAGAAAGCAGGAACTGTTAGGAGTGTGTGTTGTCCTGGATTCGCTGGAAGGGTCAGGCAAGGAATTTTCTGTTTGCCACATAAGCTTTCTTGATAAGCCTTAGCTTGTACAGATGTTTGTACAACAAAAATTAATTTAGTCAGAACAGGGTGCAGGTTTTTTTTTCTAACTTTTGCCTTACTTACAGGCATTTCTGAAGTAGTATTTGGTGTTTTGCTTTCAAGAGGTGTCTTGCTTTCCCCCTGCATGCTCATAATGGTGTTTACATTTTCTTTAAACAAGGAAGTAAAACCTTCTGTTTCCTGAGTCTTTTTATCATTGTGCTATGAACTCTCAACATCCCTTATTCAGGCACCTAATTTAATTGTGTTAATTCCCACATGACTAAAACACACCGCTCCAAATGGGAAGGAAAGGAGGCAACTAGATTACTCAGATCACTGTAACAAGCCAAAATGCAGCAGAATCTCTTAAGCTACCCGTATAAATTGTTACTTCAAAAAGATGGTGTTTCCAGGCTGCCCTTCCAAGGTTCAATAGCACAGAACTCTAATGAAGTGGTATAGTGTTCAGCTTTTCATTATGTTTTTAAAACCTACTGCAGCACATTTATTTTTAAGTGAGGTATTGGTTCCACTGCAAGCTGCAGGGCGTGAGGCAGGAATTACTGATGAGGGTTCTACAGGCAACGTTGTCCAAGTGATCAGACTAGATAAATGGTGAGTTTACCACTATAATGTAAAGCAGTATGTGTCTAGGACTAAATAGCGAAATACATTTCTACGAAGCAGTCATCCTCAGCTGGAGTAAATTGTCATAGTCTTTGACTTCAGTAGAGCTAACACCAGCTGAGGATCTGAGCTATTGTTTTTATTGAGATACTCACTAAGGTCCCAATCCTGCAACTGGCTCCAAACTAATGAATGATTGCACCCACACAGAGTCTGGTTGCAATCAACCTAGCTGCATGGGGAAGCTCTCTGTTTGGGGCACGAAGCAGGAGCTGATAACAGTTGCATTTGAACACTTGCAATAGATTGCTAGTAAGTCACTTTTACCTAGGTTATGATCATATGAGATTGGAGGTGATTAATAGATTTTGGAAATATTTATGTGGAAGTCTATCTTGTTCCATCTGGCAACAATTTTCTTAGGTTTCATGATTACAGAGGTTAGTGATCATAGAATGCAGCTTGTTTTCCTTTGTGACCTTTCCACTAATGCTATAGAATTCCATCAGACAAGCTTCCAAGCACACTGTTTGCAATACTGAATCTGCAAGCTTTTCTTTTCTTGGTCTGTAGTATACATTCATTTTACAAATTTAGGTGCACCTTCTCCTTTAAGCATAGCATGTAAACATTACAACTTCACAACTTTTGGTTCATACTTCTGCTTTTCTGAATTCCTGAACCAGTATGGATCCAATTTCACATGTTACTTGCACTGGCTTTTCTTGTTTTATGAATAATGAATGTCTGATGTTTTTCCCACAGGAAGGTTTTGGCGGAAGTGAAAACATTTAAGAGCACTTGCAGATGTGAAGAAGCTTGATAATGTTTATACATTTTGAAAGGTCCCTTTTGAGGAAAAACTACTGTGTACATCAAATTCCCAAAGGGGATTATTAAGGAATGTCTACACTGCAGCTGGCTGTGTTCCTCCCAGTGCAAGCAGACAGATGTGCTAGCGCCACTCGAGTTAGTGCACTAAAAATAGCAGTGTAGCATCCGTGGCTGCTTGGAACCCCTGGGGCAGAGGTTGGCAACCAAAATAGCAAGAAGAGCCTTTTTTTTTTTTTTTTTTTTTTTTTTTGAATTCGGAAAGGAACTCTATAATTCAAGAGCCGCAATGCATGTGAATATGAGGTGGTCCTTTAATAAAGAACATCAAACCGTACTTTTTGTAACCCGTTTCAAGAACAGTGTAAATACAATCATTTATAATGCAATACATGTTTCCTGCGGGATGTTGACAAACTTTTTACATATTCTATTTCCTCATACTTTAGTGTGTGTCTGTATCACTTTCACCCTGACTTTCACTCCCAAACACACTCGCTCACTCTCTCTCTCTGGTGGATGTTGGGGGAGTTTTCCAATGTTTTGAGATCACGTATCACTTACTATTTAGATGAGAGTTGTTCATTGTTGGGCTTTTAGATGTTCTCAGTTTATCGAAAATAATCAGGAGGGTTGGTGGGGTTTTTTGTTTGTTTTTTACTTTTGCAATTATGCCATCGGGAGCCATGAAGAAGTGCTTAAAGAGCCATAGGCGGCTCCGGAGCCACAAGTCACAGACCCCTGCCCTGGGGAGGTATGCTGGGACAGCCAGTTTGAGCTGTTGCCCAGGACAACCTCTGGTTATGTGGCTAGTTTTAACACACTAGCTTGAACAGACCTAGTGTCTGAATGTCTACCCACTCTGCAAAGCATGTACCCAGCTGCAGTATAGATATCCCCTGAGCGATATAACACACTTCTTCAGAAATATTTTCTGGTAATGTTTGAAAATGTGAAATACAGCATTGCAGACGCTGGCGAGATACCGATAAATATTTATTGCAGTTTTACAGGTGGCTAGCTGACCAGCAAGAGCTGTTTGGTGTTCTGTACTCTTGAAAATTAGGCCACTTTTTTAAATGCCTACATATATGTAACCCTTCTGTCAGGTGCAGCCAGGGCTGGATTTAATATCTGGGGGGCTTCTTTCCATCTCTTTAATACAGAACTGACTTGAGCACCCACCCAGTAATCTGGGAAATTCATGCACCACCCCTGTGTGCTCTGGAGAGGCAATGCTTCCCCACTTGGAAGCACAGGGTCTGAGTGTAAATTTGGGAAAACAGTGCAAACAGAGTTCATAAATGTAAACCATGAGTCAATGCCAGACCAAAAGGAGGTTGGGCAGTGTCCTTGTCCTCTCAGGCTCTTAAGTTTAGCAACCTAAGTATCCTAAGTATCCCTTCACTGGCAAAATCCTTCACTGCAGCCCACTCACAGTCGCTGCTGTTGTCAGAGCAGACCCAAAGTTCAGAGGTACAGATGCAAAATTCACCTGCCATCCTGCGTGGGGGAGGCAAAGAGGTGTGCTACTCGCTTCACGCATCTCTTGCTGTTCACCTGCTCGCTGCTGTCTGCTGCACTGCTGGCTGTCAGGCCCCATCTGTGGCTATCTGCCTCATGGCTTGGTGTATATTCCATGAAAACTCTCAAAGCACGTTTGATCCCGTCTCATGTAGAAATGTTCCTGCTTAAATGGGCCTTTTTCTCACCGGCCTGCCCAGTTCTATGCAGTCTGTCTGAACTGTAGGGATTCGGAGTCCTCCAAGCCTATTTATACTGGTGTTTATAGATCCCAGTTAGTTACGGTAGCTGTCTCAAAGGAAGTTTGGAGGCTTGAGCAGATTTGACTTCTTCTGATTCTTGGTCAACATAAGGAAAGCATGGCTGGTAGAAGCCACTGGTGAAGGCTTTGTAAGGAAAGCGTCTGCCCTGGGATGGATTAGGAGCTTGATCCAGTGTCAGTGGAAAGTCTTGCATCAGTTTCATTGAACTGAGACCTTGATGACTTATAGTGCTCATCTGTCTAATTTTTATGGCTAAGCAGAATTTTTTAGCATCAGGGTGTTTCTTCTCTGCTCCAAATTTATTACTCCTGCTGAACCCTAACCGTAGATTCACTGAGGACTTCAGTAGAACCTTTCCTGTAGTGATAACCCCATCCTCTGAACTACTTCTGTGCTGAGCTCTTTTAAGAGTAATATGTTCATGAGTAAAAGCTCTTGAGATCTAGACTCTGTTGTGATATTGATTTGACTTGACTTTGTTCTCTGTGACAGGTGATGGCTGTCAGATGCCAACCAGAAATTAAAGGAATGAATGAAAACTCCATTTACTGATTGTTTGTTTGTTTTTCATTCCAATTTAAGGTCTGACTAACGTTCAGTCATCGTTCCAAAGGCTGAAGAGCAAGGAGATACTTTTAAGGAGAAATTGCAAATAGCTGAATATATAAAACCTAAAACCACTCTAATCTGACACAACTGGAGGAGTAGAAAGTAATAACCCTAGGTGCATTTTTTTTTCTGGTGTTTGAGGCTGGGTTTTGATGTGGCAGGGGTATAAATCCTAAATATGTTATCTGAATGCGTCATGTGCCTAAATCAGCTTTTTAAAATCGGTAGTGGGACATTTTTATGACCTTAATTATTTCTTTTTCCACACACAAGTATGTGGGGTTTGAGCGCTTTTAACATAGGGTTTGTTTGTTTGTTTTTTAACTGGCACCTGTGGAAGCAAAATCTCAATTTAGTCAGAAGAAGGAGAGAGGTGTGTGTAACCAGGATATCCAAGTATGCAGTGAGGCTCCTGTGGTAAAGTCTAAGCCTGGGGTCATCTAAAGAAATATTCTCCTCTTGAACGCCCCCACTCCTGGAGCCCATTCTTCCTGTTGCTTAGTCAGTCTGAGATCCAACTAAACAAGCAGCCAGCCCCACAGGTGCCATTAATTCATGTTAGCTTCTGGAGCAGAAAAGACAGAGACCCAGAGAGGGAGAGGCATGTGTGTTACTTCTGAAGCCATTAGTACCAGGGGGGAAAACATCCTCTTTGACTCAGGGTATATGTCTTCACTTGCCACGAGGGGTGTGATTCCCATACCGCCTAGCCACACTGAGGCAGAGCTAGCGCAGGGGTAGGACGGGTAGTTGTGGGAGGGAGCCCCAGCTAGCAATGCTCAATAGGTTCTCACAAGGTCCTGATTGCTTTGTACTCAACCCGTTTAGCCTGCACAGCTACTAGGTGCCGCCCTTGCTACAGCAGCTTCGCTGTTTTGAGCATGCTGCTCCTTGAAGGCTGGGAATCACGTACTGTCCAGCTCCATGTGTCCACAGACCCTTGGCAAGAACTGCCCATTGTGGGCGGGTATCTCTGTCTTTGAGGGAAAATCTGATGGGAGAGTTGTGAGTGGAAGTTGGTGATGATCAGATTCTCAGTGGCTGCAGGGTCTGTGGGTTAGATTCACTCTTAGGTCCATGCCCTCCTAGATCTCACCAGGCAGAAAATCAGCCCAGGGAGTGGCAGGTGTAGCAGTACAAAGGACCCAGAGGAGGAGCTTTTTAGGGGACCAAGGTATACAGACTGAACAGCGCTGGCTGAGCGGAGGATGTGACCCTGCTATAAACACATTGATGTTGTGTCTCCTTGATGACAACCTCCATCTGTGCACCAGTTGCATTTAAATCCCCCTGCCCCACATGGAGCCACCTCATCCTGTGGTGAGGGCAATGCCTACAGCCAGCCCTCTGAAAGCACTGGGCTCATTAGCTTCATTTTTGGAGAAAGGGAGAGGATTCTGTCCATTATGAATCAATGTGGGTTTGCTGGGTGGACAGCTTTGGGGCTCCTGCAGTGAGGGGTTTGGGGGGGCTATAAGATGGAATAATATGTAGCCTTTTAATCTCACACAGTTTTTAAAAACAGGAAGCAGCATCATTTAGACAGGGTGACCATCTGTCCTGTTTTTCCTGAGACAGTCCCTTATCTAACCTGTCTTGGAGGCAGCCCGACTTTTTTAAGGAAATGGGCAAATTGTCCTGTATTTTGCTGGGCTCCTGTTTTCTGGCACCTGGTGTCTCAGGGCAGCAGCCTCCGCAGCAGGTAGCTGCCCAATTCCCTGGTGCCCCATACCTTGGGGATGCAGCTCCTGCTGCGGAGAAGTTTGTCCTTGGGGCAGCTACCCTCCTCCCCAGTGTGGCAGCCCTTGCTGCCAGGGATCCCTGCCACAGGGCAGCTCATGCTGCCCTCCCTCCACCAGGAGGCTGCAGAGACCCTATTTTTGGCACCCTCCCAGGAGCTTGTGGAACCTCCATTCTCTTTCATCAGAAGCCTGCACAGCCCCCATCTCCAGTGCCTCACCATGGGGAAGTAGCCCCCATCGCCAAGGAGCCCAGACGTGGGATAGCAGCCGGAGGCTGGTATCCCACATGTGCCATAGGGCAACGTGGTCACCATACGTTTAGCCTGTCTGTTCAGTTGAGACTCTCGTTTATACCTTACTGTGTACAGGCAGCATACGAAGTGTCATGGCTTTTCCTTGGTGCCCATGCATGGGGCAGAGGAGGAGGGAAACATTGACCGTTCAACTTCTGAAGTTTAGTTAATTGACATTTTGCTTTTAAAGTATGCAACTAACATCACACTGCATGTGGTTATTTCGAGCCAGGTTGGGGGTTTAAACCACAGGTTAGAACATGTGGGCATGCAGCGAATGCCTCCGGAATCATTTGCAGTGCCTCGACCAGAACTTAAGGGTAAAGATGTATAACGGTGTCAGCAGTATGTACACTGTGCCTGCTCCATGAGGGAAGCCTTGTACCAGCACTAGGAGAGGAAAATAAGCCACAAGCATTTTGTACACAGGTCGTGGGTGTGAGAGAGTAAAACAGCCGTTTGGAGAATGTACTTCATACAGAAGCAGGTAGAAGGTGATAATGAATAAAAAGGGTGTCTCAAAATCCAGGGCACATCTCCTCTTTGGCTCAGTGTTCAGTTTGCCATTTTATCCTCAGTCAGATCTTTCTTATTCCAAAGAGGAATCGGCCCCCCCAGTTTGACACCTTTCTATTTTTGCTTTTGTGTATAATGGGTTGTAGCTGGTGGATGTGTTCAACTGATACATCAAACCCTGACTTTGTTGGGTATAGAATTGTTTCAGTCCTGTACAGGGGAGAGAGAGAGAGTTTTAAATAATCACATTACCAGCTGTACAGCAACCTCATTCGATCTGCATGATGCCAGCCCTGGCTCAGATCCTACAATAAGCTGCATGTGAGCAGACTCCTAATGTCTTTGCAGAACCGATAGCTTCTCCACTCCGCTGAGCTACTTGCAGCATGGTGGTTAAAATTAACATGTGGTGCTTGCTGCTTTTAGGTCACTGTCAGCTCTAACCAAATGAGAGCAAAAGTTAGATATTCACGTTCAGGCCAGAGGGGCCATGAGATTAGTCTATCCTTCTATACAATCTAAAACAAATTTGAACCCTTTGCATAGTTACTGAACATTGTACAATGATTGTATGGTCTGTTAGACATGAAACTTCACCTCCAGAGCACCACCCTGTGTTCCTGGGTTTTTTCAGCATAGTGCCCCCTTTAGCCATTCTGGTCCACAGTGATCTGTTGTGTCCTATGGCCTAGTCTGCCAGCCAGGTCCCTCGCTACTCAGTCTGTTCACCTGTGGGGTTGCCAAGTTTGGTTGGAGATATTTTGAAGGTTTTGTCAACATAACACAACCTTTCATGAAAGTCTGTCTTTAAATCCTGGAGACTCCTGGTCATGCCTGGAAGGTTGTTAACCCTGTTACCCTTCCAGGGTGTACAAAAATGTCCCAAAATAGTAAATATGAAATGTAATGGCCTTTGAGTCCATCTTTGTGCCCTCTTTCATTCTTTTAATGCCTGTGCAAGCACTCTTGGTCTGGCAGGGAACTAGGTAGGGGAATGCCGGCTGTCATTCTCTCCGGGGTTCCAGCCGAAGGACAAAGCTTTGGGTAGAAAGGGCATGTTTCGGTGATCCCTCTGCCATATTCCCAAGCTGCTGCTACCTACATCCCCCTTGTCAACATCTTCACCAGATGTTTGGGCTCTGCTGTTGCTGCTTCTGTGATTACTCACCACAGATCCTTAGCCAGAGATGAAGGTGCTTTCTCAAGGACTGCTCACAGATCTCTTCTGCACCAGCTGGGCTGGAATTTGTGTCTCTGGCCTCTTGTCTTGGAAGAGACAGCTGCGAACCTTTTGTCTGCTCTCTTTAGCTGAACACCCTCTGTAATTAGCCTCCCAAACTGCATGGATGAGCAGGCCAGCCTTGTCTCAGACTATGTCTACGCTGGCTGCAGAAGACTGACTGCTTAGGTTCGATCTTCTGGGACTCCGTGTCTCGCAAATGCAAAATGGTGTGTTCCAGGGTCAACATCAACCCCAGAACTCCTTGTGAGCTATAAGGATTAAGGAAGGTCGACAGGAGAAGAGCTCCCGTCAACCTTCCGCCATGAAGACTGCCACAGAATTCAACAGCTGCAAAGTTGATTTTTGGTACGCAATTGGCATACCAAAAATTGCGTCGTAGCTGTCGACCTTCCAGGTAAGTGTAGACATAGCCTCGGTGCCTGGCCTCCCAGGAAGGGTGTGTTCCCTGATGAGGAGTCTGGCCCCACTCACTCTGCTCGGCCTTTGAGGAAACAGGGCCTTTCTCCCAACCACTTCTTATACTGGGGACTGCTTCATCTCTGTCTCTGTCCGTCCTTAGGTTCTTGTTTGCTGGGCCTTTGGAAAGCCTTAGAGGGCCATGCCCAATGGTGGGGTAGACTGGGGCGACTGCTATGCAGTTCATAAGTGCAGGCCACCCTGTTCTCTCTCTTTGCCCATCTGTCCCTGCTCAGTTGTATGCAGTGGGGATGACAGTCATTGCGAGCCCTGGGGGCAAGATGAGGGAGGTCCCTGCGCTGCATTCCTGGAAGGAGCAGAGCCTCGGGCAGGAGGGGTGGGGCTGAGGGCAGCGAGCCCTCAGTGCGGCCTGGATCGTGGTGTTGGGGTCCCCTGCTCCCTCACAGCTGCACAAGGCAGTGGAGCAGTCCTGCTGTGGCACTTCAGAGGGGCCCAGAGCTCTGTTAAGCAGCAGTGGCGGCATCTGGACCTCTGGGCCCCTTTTGAAATGCCAGAGCTGGGACATCTGCCCTCTTTACCTGCTCTGTGTGGTCCCCCTCCCTAGTTCATGGGCCTGGGCCCCTGAGTGTTACTGAACACTCCTTGAAAAGCTTGGTGGAGGAAGTTGTATGTGATGGGAGTGGTTCACACTTATAACTTGAGGATCCACAGGATTATAGAGATCATTTGTGCCCATTTATTGGGTCTTATAATAACCCTGGGAAATGGGGTAAATAAGTATTACCTTGTACCTGTTTTACAAACATCAAGTCAGGCACATAGAGATTCATCCCTAACTTTACCCCCCATCTTGGGCTGAATCAGGGACACAATCTAAGGGCCTAGTTCTCCAGCCTTGACTCTGACCACCTCTGACCAGGAAAGCCGTTGGTTTGCAGTGGAGTTCTTTGCTTTTACTACGACCTATAGTGTTGCTCTTTTATTCTGAGATGCACTGTATCGGTGGTGGGCAACCTGCAGCCCATCAGGGTTCTCTGTGTGGCCCACGAAATGTTTTGTTTACCATTGCTCATGCGTAGGGCTGTCAGACTCTGCTGGTTTCTGTCCACGTAGTGGGTTTTTTTCCTGCCCATATTACTAAAATGACTCTTATAAAGCAAGGGTCCATGAGGTGAGTGAGGTGTGTGCTGACTGCAAACAATATTGACTGTGAGAGCCGTGTGCTCCCACCACTCCCAATCACAGCCCTGCTACAGCTCAGTCAGCACACCCCGCAAGTTCTAGGTACACAAGTACAGTGAGCAAAACTACGCTATGCCACGAGACTGTCTTGGTTCTGACGATCTTGTGGCCCACTAAATTAAAGAAGGAGGGCCACTCATATGGCCCACTCGCTCGTCTAAGTTGCCCATCACTGGATTATATTGTTGTTTATAGGGCATTGGGCTCCATCGGCAAGTCAGGCAGTAAGGATGACTAGAACTCTTCATAGATACAAAATTTGTACCTGCATCCTCATTGGTATCCACAAAAATGAGCCGTGGGTGTCCGCAGTGACAGCTGCAGATGTGGATACCTGCAGATGCAAAGCAGATATCCGCATGTTGCAGGGTTCTAGGTACAATTTGTATTTGCATCCACAAAAATGAGCTGTGGGTATCTGCATCCACATCCACGAATGTGGATATTTGCAAATATAAAGTGGATATCCACAGATTTTCAGGGCTCTAAGGATTACCCTTTATTCTCGTCCTAAAAAGGACAGGTGGTGCCCCCAAGTGGTAGACAAGAAAAAAATAAAAATGGTGTTTCTTGAGAAACTCTACCCTCTGCTCTTAGACAGCAGAATGGCATAATCTGGAAACTAAAAATTAAAGGGAGAACAAAACAGATTATGAAACACACATGCGTATTAGGAAAATTTTATGTCTAACAAGCATAGCAGCTGAGCAGCATTTTGGCTGGAGCAATGCCTATGATCATAATGCTTCTGTTTTTATCTTGCAGGCCAAGCAGGTGTTGAGTGGCTGTAGTGATGAACTGACAACATTAACTTGTGGAATGAATTCTCATTGGATAGCCGTGTCATTTGTAGCTGGCCAGCTGTAAAAGTAGTCCAGCAAGAATTCACTGACACTTCCTTCCTCCTCTTGCTCAGCTGTCCTCAGCAATTGTTTCAATGTTTTCATAAAAACGTCCTGTTAATCCTTTGCCAAACTGAACAGTTCAGCGCAGCTGCCCTGAGTGTTGGTTTCCCATGTGTGCACTCCCTCTCTGAACATGGCTGGGGGGCAGGCTGACAGATGCCAGGGCTCCGAAAGGAGGATCAGTGAAGCCCTGTATGGAGAACCTAGGAAGTCATCCTTCCCATGATGGGATCCTTGGGTGTCCACAATGCCCATCACTCAAGAGAATGCTATGCTCTTCCTCCCCATCCTGGATCAGTGGCTGCAAAACAGCCTGAGGGAGGAAGTGGAAGGGCCGGAGCAGAAGCTGTGTCAGTCTGCCATTGAGAAACTGCGGGAGTACATACAGCTGAATTTTTCCATGGCTGAGAGCAAATTGCAGCAGGGTGGCCCTGGCATGTTAGACATTGAAATCTGCACGCTCTACCTGACCAAAGAGATGGGCAAAAATGAGGCTCTTGGCTTAAGCTTTGGGAACATCCCTACTTTTGGAGACTACGGAGAGAAACGGAGAGGAGGGAAGAAGAGGAAAGAGCACAAAGGCCCAGTCCTTGATGTTGGCTGTATCTGGGTGACAGACTTAAAGAAAAACAGCCCGGCAGGGAAATGCGGGAAAGTGCGACTGAGGGATGAGATTCTTTCCCTGAATGGACAGTTAATGGTCGGCGTGGATGTTAGTGGGGCAAGGTAAGGGGCATAATGCTTACTGCGGATCTGTAGTGCATCAGGATTTCTGTATAAGGCAATGGATTCTTTTAATATTGGTCTGCTGGAGCCATCATTGTCAAACTGTTTCTGTTGGTGGTGACTCCTTTTTCACAGCTAGCCTCCGAGTGTGGTCTTCCCCCACCCCAAAATGAAAAGGCAGAGGGAAAATTTAGTTTAATGGGGCTTGAGGTTGTCAGCCCCATAAAACCAACCACTTACAACCCCTATGTAACCAGTTTGTAAGACCTGGTTTGAGAGCCACTGTGCTAGAGGCTGCAGAGGGTCTTCCCAGGACAGAATTAGCTTATTCTTCTGGTTGCTTGTGGCTAGTTTGGGGCAAGGGATGAGGCAGAGTCTCTTTGGTTAAGGTGGGGAAGTATACATGCAGTGCTGAAACTCCTTTTCCTAGAGGGCAGAGATTTTGTGCCCTCTAAAATGAGAAGTATTTACCTCCAGCAGTGGATGGTTTAGATCAAAGAGCAGCAACTCCCAGCACAGGTGCCAAGAGCGGCACATCAGCCAATTTTCATCAGCACACAAGGCAGGCGCTCAGCCCCGCCCCTCCTCTCCCATGCAGCCGGGAACTTGCTCAATGCCATGTTGCCTGTGGATTAACAAAAGATCAGCTGATGCTACCAAGCACCACCTAAACGGCAAAGCTTTGCATCCTCATTTATGTATTAATGAAGTTGTTGTAAGTAGGACTATTAGTGACTGTAAAAAGTATCACCGGCACTCAGACCATACCTAGAGGTCAAAAGGTCAAATTTCGGCACTTTGCTTTGGAAAGGTTGCTGACCCCTGGTTTATAATATGATGTCCATGTCAAACAAGTCACCTACTTAAGCTGAGGATCTGTGTTCCCCCCCCCCCACCTTTTTTTGTTTTTTCTGTGTGTGGCTCAGCATAGCTTCATTTACCTCCTATGAGGATGTGTCATTTTGTACCAGCAGAGGATCTGGTCCAGTAAGTAAAATCCCAAAGCAGGGAGTGGGGTTTGGGGGGGAAATGAATAGACTTGTTATTAGTAATGTCATTGGAGCTGGTGGGAAAGAGTAAGTATTTTCACATTGGGGGAAAATATCACAGCACCAGCCGGAAAATGTATTGTTTTCACCATGTTACCAAATATGTATTTTTGCAAGCATGAAGACCAGGCACCAACCTCAGGCATGATCCTGTAAAGTGTTGAGTGCATTCTGCTGCCATTAGATGATGAAAGTCTTCACTTCCTTCTGGCCTGTCTACAATTTTGGGGAATCTGTCATCATTGTAATTTGATCTCAGCTGCTAATTTGTGAGCTTGAGCAAGTGTCATGAATTTACAGAGCCTGGGTTATAACCCAGCCTGTAAACAGCTACTGGGAATTTTCCCTCTGATGCATCAGGCTCCTACCACATTGCTTCTGTGACTGCTTCTGGACAGGGCCTTTGGTTTCCAGCTGCAACCCCTGCCTTTCACCATCTCTCTCTCTCCCAACAGCAAGCCTAACCCAGACCAGGCTCTGGACAGAGGCTTTTCTTTGACAGGGGAAACCAGTTAGTAGCTGGAGTCATGCCAGGCAGCCTTTTCAGAACACAGTAGCTTTTAGTTACCTGAAATACAGCATTGGAGAGTCCATAGCATGGGAAAGACCAACTGAAGAGAGTCAATATTGGTGGGAGCTCTGGTCCATGCTCGATGCTCTCCTCAGATCCCAGTTCTGTCCCTGGTCAGTTGGCAGCAGTAACCCTAAGACACAGTTGCTTGACACTTCTTGCCATAGTTATTCAGCCAGAGTTGTTTTTTTTCCCCTCTGCTTCCTTGTGGAGTGGCTGGGGGAAGTAACTTGCTGTAGGGTTTGATGTATGGTCTTAGAGGCATCCAGTGCCTCAGTAGGGTTTTCCATCCAAATCAAATGTGGCGATTCCAGCCCTGACAGTCCTAATGACCAGATCTGCAGGTGCTCGCTTCCTCTGGCCCTGGGGTGCTCAGCCCCAGAGGCCCCATTTCCACCTTGTCTTTTCACCGTCCCATCCCACAATGCCTCTTCTCATCCACTTCCATCCCTGAGGATGCCCCTGCTTCCGTGTCTCTTGCGTGCCATGGAACAGCTGATCACAGTGGTAGGGAAGTGGAGGGAGGGGAAGGAGTTGATTGGCTGGGAGAGTGGCAGACCTGAGGTGCTGTGGGGTAAGGGGTGTAGGTGGCTGCTGCACTCACTTTTTTTTTAGGGGTTCTTCAGGGCTGGTGCCTATGATTAGATGTCCCAGGCACCTACTCTCAATCTCCCATGTCTCAGGGAGAAAATTAGTTCTCCCCCCGGGGCTAGTGATGCCAGTTGGACAGGTACAGAGTCATACAGATAGTTTGTAAACCTATTGCGGCTATTTCCACATTCCTCACAGGTCATTTAATCTCTTTGGGCTTTTCTGCACAGTGGGGTAAAGTGCTACCTTAAAGTTCACTGTGGTAGCACGTGGTCTGTGCAGACCGGTTACAGGGTAATCTGTTAATGCACTTTAGAAATCACACTCCGATAGGATGAATTGCTCCACAGTGGAGACAAACCCTCTGACTCCCTTTCCCATCTAGAAAACTGCTCCCTTTTCCCAATTTGTGCCCTGTCTGTTATGATTGTAAACCCTTCTGAGTGGGAACTCCCTCTTTATGTAGTTCACTGGGGCCCTGATCTCAGTTGTAGCCACTAGGTGCTGCAGTAATACAATCAATAGTTTTAACAGAGAGAGCTGTGCTAGCCTATGTAGTATCAAAACAAAAAAGCAGTCCAGTAGCACTTGAAAGACTAACAAAATAATGTATTAGATGGTGAGCTTTCGTGGGACAGACCCACTTCTTCAGATCGTAGCTATACCAGAACAGGCTCAATATTTAAGGCACAGAGAACCAAAAATAGTAATAATCAGGGTTTTCAAATCAGAAAAATATTATCAAGGTGAGCAAATCAGAGAGTAGAGGGGTTGAAGGTGTGGGGGGGGAGTCAAGAACTAGATTAAGCCAAATATGCAAAAGAGCCCCTGTAATGACCTAAAAATTCCCATCCTAGTTCAAATCACGTGTTAACGTGTCGAACTTGAATTTAAAAGACTGTTCAGCAGCCTCTCTTTTCCAAACGGCTGTGAAAATTCCTCTTCAGTAAGATGCAAACCTTCAGGTCATTAACTGAATTGCCCACTCCATTAAAATGCTGGCTGACCGGTTTGTGGATCAGGAGTGTTAGTAGTTACAGCACCTGTTGAGCTCCATTGCTATCAGTAGAGGTGGGGAATTTCCACCTGCTATGAGCAGGAGGCTGATCATCAACTAAACAAATTGAGAGCCACCAGGAAGGTGGTGAGGAAGATGGAGCTGTGTCTTGCGCAGTATTAAGCTATCTAACCACTTTATGGTGCCTGCCAAATAAAAGGCCATTTCTCAAAAGCAGTGCTAATCTGTGGCTGAGGAATGATAATGTATTATTGCCCCTCCTACATAATGACCCGCTGTTTAACTCAGAGGTGATCTGTTGCTAGATAATGTCACGGCGATAATGCCACAATATCTTCCATAAAGAAGGTAATGCCTTGTAGAGTCTGAGACTTCCAGCTGTCAGTTTTTATTTTTCCACCCCGAGAGTTTCCAGTTGTACGGTTCTTTAAAGACACTGTAGCTAAATCACTAAGCTATGGAGACTATTGGTATTTAGAAAAATGTCCTTTTCCCCAGCTCTGGGGCTGCCAGCGGGGTGGTGGGGTGCAGGTAAAGGGGGCAGTTGCTTCAGGGCCAGGGGATTTAAAAGGTCCAGGGGCTCTGGGCCAGTTAAATTGACACAGGAGCCTTGTGCAATGCTGTCTGGGTGGCACTGAGGGCTGCCTGGGTAAGTACAGTGTGGTCCAGGTGCTGCAGAGGGCTGGCCACCCCTAGCCCTACCCCTTCCACCTGCAGCCTTTCTCCTTCTGGAGGTCAAAACCAAACCTCTACTTCCTGCACTCTGTTGCCCAGGGACTGACAAAGTCCGTCACCAGCTCCGTTCAGCTCAGATGTCCAATGACCTTCCAGAGCTGGTCAAGTCATGCCAAACCTCATTAGGAAACTGGAATTTCTAGATTTTGGCTGTAGGTGGCAGTTTTGAGTCTCTTCAGTTCCTAGGATCATTCTTGTAAAACCATCTATGGTCTCATGGATATTTTCAGCACCCTGGTCTGGTTTGCCCTGAGTTATTGCCATTGTTTGACAAAGGTGATACTAGTGGGATAAAATTTCATGGCATAATGGGACTTTCCCCACTTGGGATGCTGGTGTGGATGCTTGGCTTCATCTCCAAATAGCAAATGGCTCTCCTAAAGAGTACGTGGTGGGACCTGAACTCTGTAGGTAATGCTGTAGGAAATGCCTTGTCAATTGGTTTGGTTCAGTGGCCTTTTAAAACTGTGTAGTTTTCTCTCTCGGGGATCTCAAAACAGGGATAACTTCTACCCAGTGCCCACCGCTGTAAGAAGAAGTACGCACATGTGGTGGAGTGAAAGATGGAGTCAGCTTGTGGAATCATCGCTGCCTCTAATTAAGCTTATTTCAGAATTGTACCACTCAGTTTCTATGTTGCAGCAGCAGCAGCAGCAGCAGAGCCTGTTCCTGCTGGTTCTTCAGGTTTCGCTGACTCTGCAGGGCCCTGTTGTAATGGAGATTCTCAGCAGGGATACACAGGGCTGCCTCTGTGCTTCTCAGTGCTAGCCTGTGTTCTGGAATGATCTTGCTTATTAAAGGCAACGTCCATGTTTGATGTGAAGGGGCATTAATTTTGTGCTTTGATGCGTGACTCAGTTAGCATAATATATACATGATTCATAGAGTTAATATTCTGTTCGTGTCTAAGGCCAAGGTTAGCCTGGGCTGGAGTGAGAGAGAGCTGGGTTTAATTTTAGTTTAGTTTTAGCTTAATTTTATTAGTTATTGCTCTGACATGTGCGTACCAGAAATGCACCCTTGTTGCCTATGTAGGGGAACAATCACATTGCAGTCTACATAGTGCGTTTTTTCAGTACTTAGTCACTTGTTCTTTTAAAAATTTTCATAAAGAAACAAATTACAAAAATATACAAAGGTAATGACTGGCAGCTTATTTATATTTCCCAAATAGCACATATTTCACCAGATATTCAATGGGGGTAGGGTAGCTCAGTGGTTTGAGCATTGGCCTGCTAAACCCAGGGTTGGGAGTGCAATCCCTGAGGAGGCCATTTAGGGATTGGGGCAAATAGATGTCAGGGATGGTGGTTGGTCCTGCCAAGAGGGCAAGGGACAGGACTAGATGACCTCCCAAGGTCCCTTCCAGTTCTAGGAGATGCGTATCTCCAAGTATTTATCTAATATTTAATTTAATCAAGCAACTTTACAACTCAAAGAAACTGCAAGACAATATACAATGACATTCTTACACACACACACACACACACACACACACACACACACACACACACACACACACACACACACACACACACACACACCATGACATCCGCATTTCCTTTCCCATCAGTGATCATGATTGCACTTTAAACAGCAGCAAACCTTCTGCATCGTTCATCCAGTTTTGGCATAATTGTGTTTGTGGACTGTGCTGCTTTGTGGCCTGACTCTCTGAAGGAGCTGAGCAAGTCCTGTGAGGTCCTGAGCTCCTATTAGAGTCAATGGGTGTTCAGGCCAGTCAGCGTCTTGAGGGAAGCAAACAGCATTTCCAAGGATTGAGCCATTAATGGTTGTCTAGTTCATTTTGCCATTGTGTGATAGAAAAGCTGAACCTGCTTTTAATTTGTTTTCTATTTATTTAGGAAATGTTAACAAGTTTACAAATAGTTATCATGGAAACAACAGAAAAAACAACTTTAACATCTCAATGCTTTTTATTCCCTGGATATATCTTTTTGTTTAGAGAAATATTGTGTGGGATCATCAAATCTCTGTGTCACGTTACAGAGTGAACTTTCTTGCATCACCTAGCATGCATTGTTTCTCAAGATCTTTTTTAACTCTGTTCCTATTTATTAAATTAGTTTGTCTATCAAACATAAATATTTAGAAAAAAAATGGATAGATGAGATATTTATTGCAGACAAATATACTATGAGCAATGCGTTAATGGTAACTAAAACCCTGGGTCACTTTTTATGGCAGAACACACCAAGTACATATCTCACAACAAAAACTTCCCATTTTTTTTTTAAACCATTCATCTAATTTTGGGCTTTTTTTTTTTCCCATTAGGAGCTCTTAAGTAGTCAAGCAGATGAAAGATTAAATCTTCATTTCTCTGAGCAGGATCATGTCAGCTAGGAAGCCCCAGGAGGATTCCCAAAGAAGAGGTTTTGGTAGCGAATATTCACCAGTTGGATATGCTCATCCCTCGCTATATGAGCACAATTGATTCCCAAATTTCTGCTCATAGGCACAAACTCTTAAGATTGACGCTAAATTCCCATTAAAATACATTGAAAAGTCTCCAGTTTGCTCCGAGTGCTTGTAACTTGACACAAACTAGTTGAGTTTAGGTACTTTTCTGATGTATTTGAATAGTTTGGCACCAGAAATAGGTCGTAGTGTAACCAGATTCCATACTAGAACCTTAAATTTCATTTTTTGTATTTTACTCATTTAAAGTGAAAAAAGAAATTGAATAGTCACTAAAAGAAGTCAGCATGGATTGTGTGGTAGTTGTGGTGGTAGCTGTCAATTGGTAGTTTGTGAGGGCTCATCAGCATCTTTCTCTGAAGATACATCTACTTCCATATCTTTAGTAGGTGTAGTAGACCTTTTTGATGTAGAAGGTTGAGGATCAACAGTTTTTGAATGGAAGAAAAAACTTCAGGTGTGGTTTGTTTGGCAGCCTGTTTTTTCATTTTGTAAAGTTCACAATAACAGCCTAGGAAACATTTAGTTCACGCTTGAAAGCAAAGGGCTAGTCAGTTCAGCTTCCTGGCTCCCATAGTGGCGGGAGCTGGAAACCAGGGGACAGGCTGGTTTCAGTCTGCCCACAGGTTGTGGAACCAGGAATGTTTCATGTTCCCACCAGTGCAGGGGAGCCAGGAACCAGGTTAAGAGCAGGGCGGAATGTGAGGAGAGAGAGAGAGAGAAGGCTCCAGCCTTGGGGCTGCCGGTCTCCCCGTCCTGCGGCTGGAGCAGAGCCAGTCATCGGGCTGCGGGTCTCCACAGAGCTAGCCATGGGGCTGTGGGTCTCCAACTTTGGATCATTTTCATCAATATTGCCATTGCTGCTTCACAATATTCAAACACTTCAGAGAGTTTTTTATTGTCTAACGTTCTAACTACTGCACTGTCGTCTTCATCAGATGCAGCATCTTCATCCTCTTCACATTTTTTCCTGTTGTCTGTGTTTGAATGAGTTCTTTGTTGGACAATTTCTCCTTGTGAGAGTTTGAAACGTCTTGAATGTTATCTTTGTTAACTCCTTCGAATCCAGGTTCAAGTGCCAGCTTCACAATTTTTTCTTGAATGCCTTCCGTGACCTTGTCAAAGGCAATGAAGTCATGCACACATTTCAGGAGCAAGGCTTTTCACAGACCATTCATGTTTTTGAGTCACTTTGTCCCAGGCTAAAGCAACATTATCTATTGCCATTTTTATGTTGTATTTCTTCCACCGCTCTCATACTGTTGGTTTGTTTTCACTGTCAAATTCTGAAATGAGGTATCTTGTGACCAATTGTGAATAATATGCCTTGAAAGTGGCTATTACACCTTGATCGATTGGCTGAAGGATTGAGGTGGTATTGTGAAGCAGGAAAACCACTTTCATATTATTGGCATAATCTTCAGTGTTGATAGGATGGCCAGGAGCATTATCAATTATTAAGAGACATCTATTGTCAGGTTGTTTATGGTACTGTAGGAAGCAATAAAGGTAGCTGGTTATGTAGTTTATAAACACTTGTATTGTCACTCATGCCTTGTTGTTGGATCACCTTATCACCGGTAATGATGCTTTATTCCATCCTTTCAGTGCTTGTGGGTTTTGTGAATGATACACGAGTAGAGGCTTCAGCTTGACGTCACCTTCAGTCACCAAGGAGTAGCAGGAGAAGGTTTTTAGATACTTTAAACCATGGTGCTTTCTTTTCTTCTCTAGTAATGAATGTTTGAAAAGGCATTCTCTTCTGAGAGAGCCCCATCTCATCAAAGTTGAAAATCTGCTTGGGTGAATAGCCCCCTTCTTCAACTACCTTCATGAGCTCATGGGGAAACTTAGTTGCGGCTGTGACATCAGTGCTCGCCCTTTCGCCTGATATACGAATGCTATGCAAGTTAGCACAGTTCTTGACTTTCTCAAACCAACCATGGCTTGCCTTAAATTTAAGATCCTCCACACTTGCTGCTCCTTCTGGAGCCTTCAGCTTTAAATCTTCAAACAATGATGTCGCTTTCTCCTGGATGCTAAAGCAGCTCAAATTCATGTTAAGTTGATTGTGGCTTTCGAGCCCATGGGTCAAAAGTCTTTCTACTTTTTGCATAATGATGTCTCTTGTTCATGTTATATGCTCCAATTTTATACCACTAACAGAGCTTTCAGCAACTTCTTTCAGCTTATCTTTTTGAGAGAGAATTGTACTCACAGTCGAAGAAGATAGGTTCATGGCTGCATAGGTATCCCGGTTATGTTCACCTTTTTCAATACGCTCTATAATTTCTAGTTTCTGCGCAGCACTTAATGGCCTTCTTGCTTTCTTTAGTTTACCACAATGGGAATCACTTGCAATGTGTTTTGGACCCATGTTTCATAAAATAAAGATAGCGATTCAAGATGAAATGTATCACTGTAAGAGCACTTGAGAGGCACAAAGATCATGAACACAAGACCCATACTGATGTACCGAAGAGCATCATGGGAGAGCGTTACATCACGAGATACTCATGCAGGGCTTTTTATCCTGCCACCTTTTTTCCTACGACCACCATTTTTGAAACACATCTGGGCAGCTGCTGATGGCTCCTGCAGCTCTGCCTCTGGCTCCCTGGCTGCCAGTGAAAGAGCAGGACTCAAGGTGCCAGTTCTTAAACCCATTAAACTGAGCCCTGCTTTTTCAGAACAGCAGGTCAGTGAGCTGCCCTTGCTGCACTGTAAGTTGCAGGAGCCGGAAGGCTGGGGAGAGACGTGCAGTCAGGTGGGAGGGAACGTTGCAGGCCAGGAAGGAGCAGCAGCATGTGGGTGCTTTTAAAAGGTGAGTGAGCCTTGGGTTTGGGTGGTGGCGGTTGGGGAGGGTTAAAACTGGGGGCAGTTTACGACCATGGGGGGTTGGGTTTAAAACCTGGCCATGCATTAGGTCTGTGGGGCAGGTAAGGAGGGGACTAATACAATAAACCCTTGAGTTACGCAGGGGCTGTTCCTGCAACCACTGCATAACTTGTATTTTTGTGCAAGGGCAGGGAAGCCAAGAACCACCAGGGCTGATCAGTTCAGTTTCCTGGCTCTCAGAGTGGCGGGAGCTGGGAACCAGGGTGCAGTCTGGTTCCAGTCTCTCCATGACTTGTGGGGCTGGGAAACTGACCAGCTCATGGACAGTCAGTTTCATGTTTCTACCAGTGCAGGGGAGCAAGGAACCATGCTAAGAGCTTTCTCCCTTCCTCCCTTCCCTGAGCTGCAGGGCTGAGGGTCAGGAGGGAGAAGGTTCTAGCCTCAGGGCTGCCGGTCTCCCTGCCCCCCTGACAGGGACCCCATGGCTGGCGCAGCCCAGCCGTCTTCCAGTGGCAGGACTGTGGGTCTCTCCCCGGCCCCCCCTCAGTTGGGACCCCACAGCTGGAGCAGAGCTAGCCACAGGGCTGTGGATCTCCCCACCCTTTGGCTAGTGACCCTGCAACTGGTTTTGCTCCAGCTGCGGGTCTCCCCAGCCCCCTTTGGTGTTCCCTCCCCAAACCCCCCTCTCTCAAACTTGAGATATCCCCCCAGACATTCAAAACAAGTGTGTTACTATAATTGGCAGCAGGTTGGGTCCATGGGGCAGGTGGGGGGTTAAAACCTGGTGGTAGGTTGGATGGGGGCAGGGGTTAAAGCTCATAGTAGTGGGGAGAATTTCACTCGTCTAGTGAACATAGATAAGTAAATGTGTCCCTCATTTTAGCAAGTACTCCTAAGTTAAGTACTTATTTAACAAGGAATGAGTGTATATTTAATTAGAAATTACACTTCTCTACTTTGAGATGACGGATACTTTTAGTTTTAATGTTAAAGCTGAAAAACTTCCCAACCGAAAGAGGGGAAAGGAAAGAAAGAAAATAAGTAAGTTAAGCGGATTTTTCTAAGGAGTGCAGCCACCTTCCCAAAATAGTTTTGCGTTTCTTTTCTTTACAAAAATTCTGCACCTCCTAAAACATCCAAACATTATATTGCCTGGAAATCTATGGTTAAGGGATCCAGACAGCTTTCTGTCACCAACAAACCCAAGATAATTTCCAAAAAGTCAATAGGGTAATCTTTTTGACAACTGTGACTTGAAAATTATTTTTCTGATCTTCCCACCCATCATTCCTAAAACTTCCTCAAATAATTTTTACCTGGTATGTGAGGTGGCATGTGAAATTTCAGGGGATTGATTTCTTTTCAAAGGAGCTGTGGTCAGTGATTCTGAATCAGAGCTATGATGGAGAATTGGTTTCAAGCTTAACTATTTACGGTGAAGTGCAGTTCCCACTGAAGACAATGTGGGGGAGGGGCCCACTCACTGCAGTAGGGCTAGGATCTTACCTATGACATCTACTGCAGCTGTATTTTATATTCAATGGTCCTTTTATCTCTGATGGATTGTAAAGGTTTTCTAGTTTGTCATCAGTATTATTTTAAGTAGAAGCTTTCGTATGTCAGTATGCAAACTTGATACAACTCAACCTGGGTCTTCTTTCCCCACTTCTCACTTGTGTGATAAGGTTGCATTGAACTTCTAAAGCTTTAAAATTAGAGCCAAATTACCCTTGTCAAAATGAACAAAATACGTTGCTACTCCTGCTGGAATTCCGTGCTACTGCGCCGTTCAGAATTTGCAGAGAATTAATGTTTCCTGCAAACTTTTTTCCACACAGAATTTGTGATTTTTCCATCAAATGTTTGCTTTCTCAGGCTTTAGGAGTTCAAAATATATTTACGTATACATGTAATTGGCATGTGTTGGAACCACGCCTTCTCTTCCCTCATTGCTGCACCCTTCCCCCAGCATTTCTGCCAACACCTGGCACAGGGACGAACATACCACTGCCAGAGACAAAGGGGTTTTGGGTGGCGAACCATGTATCTGATCCATTTGCCCCCCACACAGACAGGCGAACACATGCTACCCTGGGTCTGTCTTCCCCATGCTAACCACCTGCTATCCTACAACTACACTTCCACTCACTCCCCAATTTCCCCACACCCTGCTACAGTCACATGACCCAAAAACTTTGCAGTATGCATAGGTGCTTGAACTTGGACAAGACATGACAGACAGATGCAGAACAGTGTGTAAGTATGCTCGCGCTCTCTTAGGCCATGTTGTTAAAATACTTTTGTATAATGGCTTTCCTTAAATGAAATTTCACTACACACAAGATAATGGTCAAAAAAGATACACCCAGCTCTGTATTAATATGCCTAGTAGGCAATCTATTTATCAAAAAAATTCTTGAATATTTTTTGAAGTCTGTATTTCTGCGGACATCCTTTCTGACATATTTTTAAATTAATTACCAACATAATTGAAATTGGCATGCTAGTGGTATTTTGGCCAATAAAAATATAAGCATTTTAAAATATTGTGTGCAGAATTTTTAATTTTTAGTGCAGAATCCTCAAGCAGTAATTGGTACATTTTATTTGGCAATTTGCCATAGCTGGTGAGTTGCAGTGGGTTTCTCAGTCATTACTGTGAATTAGTAAGGTCCTGTTTTCTTAGGCTATGTCTACACTAGAGAGTTTTGTAGACAAAACTTGCAGAACATCTACACGCTGTGGCTATGTCTATGCTGGAAGCAGCTGTTGACAGAAGTTACTGTTGACAGGGAAATCTCGACACTATTCTGTCGATGGATTTGCATCTACGTACAACTTGCTACATGTGACTTGCTCACGCAAATACATTCAAAATGTATTTGAATGCTTCACTGCTCTCTGGTGCCAGAAAACGGAATGGCAGCTCTGCAAAGAGGGCTGCCCCGCAACTGGAAGCCCTCTCTTTCGACAGAAGTGTCAACACTGCACTTTTTATCGACAGTACTGTCCAGAGGATTATTATGCCTCAAATTTTGAGGGATGATACTGTTGAGGCAAATGCAAAGTTCTGTTGAGAATCTGTCAGCAGAACGTTTTAAGTGTGTAGATGCTCCCTGAGTTATGTCGACAGAAGGCCCCTTCTGTCAACTAAACTCTGTACTGTAGATCCAGCCAATGTGTTTTATCAACAGAAACTTGACAAAAAAGCTGTGTAGACACTGTGGGGACCCATTTTCGATAGTGCAGATTGAAAGATCAATCTGTTTTTATGTGTAGACGGGATCTGTTGACAGAAGTTTTGTTGGAACATCTCTTGCAACACTAGCTTCTGTAGACATGCTTTTAGTGCAGAGGTAGCCATACAGTTTCTAGTACTATATGCACGACTTCCATGTGCCTGAAGAGCTAAATTCTCTCCTGCATGCCATGTGGCAGTGGCGTTCAAGAACATGTAATTCTTCTCGAGCTCTGAACCCAGAGAGAGAGTGCAGAATAGATACCCGTACATCTGCTATGTGGATTAGAGAAGATAGAACTAAAACATTCAAGTGAAATTGGTCCAAAATGGGCAGGAAAAGTTGCAAAACATTTTGAAAATTTCTGTCGGTTTTGCTTTTTGTGATTCAAAAAGAAATTTTTATTTGTAATTTTTCATGAACATATCTCATTAAAGATCTTTGGTTTTTGTCTCCCTTCTATTCTACTTCTTATTTTCTCTTTTCCCATCCTTTCTTCCTTCTTCCCTATTGACCTGAATAAAGCAGAGGTGGGGTTGGGAATGGTGTTTGAGATTGACCAAAGCTAAATTTTTCCAAGAACATTTTGGAAAAAAAAATTGATAGTACTAGATGTTGAGAGAGCTACTTTTCAGTGTGTTACTAAAACATGACCTGCCCTATTTCAGAGAAGTGCTCTTATTATTCTACATTTTGGCACAGAGGCATGGGTTTCTGCCACATTGTGGTGAGACGCTGGCAGTGCAAAAAGTATTTTGCCATAATCACTAACTGTTTTTCCCTGTTGGTGGCTGTGGTAATATTTGGAGCAGCCACAAGGGTTTAAAGTGATGGTTCGTTTGGGGGCAGTGGTTGAAATACTTCTGTTTTCAGTAATCACAGAAATAAATTTCTTGGCCCAGATGTTCAATTGGAGTGTCAGCCATTAGAATTTCCTTAAATATTCTATTATGCATAGATGCATACACACAATTTATAGAGTGGGGAAAAATAGGGAAAGTTGGGATTATTTGCCTGCCTGATAGAATTATCCTGTCTGATAGCTGTTGTCATTCCTCTTTTCTCCTTGTGGAATAAGTTGCACCCACTTCCCATTTAAATTAAGTGACCCAGAGAAAAGTACCTCAGGCCACCACAATAAAACTTTCTCTTCTCCCCCTCCTTCACTCCCAAACATTTGAAATTCAACAAACAAATCACAGTGCATTACTATAAGTGGACTTTTTTCATGAACTAACTGTGAAAACTTTGATTAAAGTACAGTTTAAGAGACTTCTGTTTGCCCAATTTTTTTTCCTGTTATGTTTATGAAAAAACATTTTTGTTTTAATATGAAAACAACTGAATATGTCTCCTGATCTCTCACCCCAGTGCAAGGGGCAAAATTACTAAGGGAACTTCCTGTTAAAATATTTACACAGCATATTGCTGAGTTCAGAACATTATTTCCTCCAAAACCTAAAACAGTGGCTCCTCAGAATAGAATTGAAGGGATTAAATTTCACTCAACTAACCTAAAAACCCAAGCTGCTGTAAATCACTCTGGTTGTCTACATTTTATTTACAACTCTCAGACCACAACAGGCTCTGGTTATGAGAGTCCGAAACCTTGCATCCGCTTGTCCCAAGCGTTCTGCCTGATATGCCATTGTAGAACCCGACAGATATGCTCTGAAAATGGAAAAATGAACAGTTCATCAACATGTTGACTTGTGCTGTTCTTTTAAATTTGAATTTGTATTGTTGGAGCCAGTCAGTGTGCTATGGATCTGTGCAAAATGAGAAATAATCTGCACTACAATGCTCCTCAGACACAGTAAATCATCCCATCTAGAAGATTCAAACTCCAAATGTTGGTACGCAGGGCGTCAGGCACACTGTATTCATGGATGTTAAAGCCATTTCAAAATCTAGCAGGACTAGAACATATTTATGTGGTGTTTGTTTATTCCCTTTCTTGAAGTCCCCAGGCAAGCTACAGGCAGCCTAGCTAAACACATTGAGAAATAAATTGCAGGAAGAAATGAGCTTTCTCCAAAATCCTCTTTCAACTAAAGGACTTAAGCAGAAGGTCACTAATCCCCAAAGCCAGCAGCGATCATAGAGCTTGTTTGGCTTTTTTGCATTGCGAATGGCAGTGTAGGTTTACTGTGCTCCCCTTCTCCATTTGCTGTTAACATACTGTCTGCCACTTCCTCCTTGCAGGGCCACTCAGCTGTGGAGAGGAATCATTGTTCCAGGTCAGCCATAAATATATTAGCATATTGTGGGGCCATGTGGGTGCCCATAGCAGTTCCATTAATCTGGAGGTATAAATTGACCCCAAATCAGAAATAATTGTGGGTGAGAGCAAAGTTATAGAGGTCAGATACCAGATTGGCTGTGGTGACATCAGGGATGGTTTATTCTGAGCTATGTGCTAAGTCAGCTGTGGTATTTACCTAGTTGCTGTAGTTCTGTTCCTCACTCAGGCATCCAGTGGGTGGATGGGACTTTCCAGGCAGGCTGGATTAGGTCACCGAGAGGCTTGGAAGGAGGCTGGTAAGGCTGTCTCTGGTTGGCAAAAGTCTTTGAGGTAAATAAACTTAGGAAGCTTGTTAGCACCAGAGTACTAAAACCCTTTCTTAAGACAGTCTCCGTTTCAGTGTGTGGCCTGATTTGTCTACTTCCTCTGACAGGTGTTTGTGCTACGAGGTCTAGTGAGCAAGTTCCTGTTTTCATTGGGAGTGTGTACCTCTCTTTCCCGAGCTAGAAGGCAGACTCTGATGATCTGTGCGGAATTCAGCATGAAGTGCATTAATCTGCAAATTGCACGCAATATGTTGACTGGTCCCTGCGCTGGCAGCAAAGAGCAGGTGAGGTTGCTTGTCCAGAGGATATTGCTATTTTCATACGCTTGCTGATGGTGCATTTGCCAGCACAGCACCGTGAGCTTTAGCCATGCGTAATGAAAGGTATAATTGTTCAAATCAATGCACAGAGAACATTTTGTGCCCATTTCTCCTCACTGTTGCTATGATGCTTGTGTGCTCTGTCACTGACTCACAATGTTAGGTCATTCCCAGTGGTACTTCTTGGCTGTTCATGTTAAGCAACTACATTTAATATGCTGGAAATCAAAGGACATTTACAGTGAGTCAGGTTGTATGGTTATGGCACGAGCCGTGAGCAGGGATCATGCAGACTAGAACTATCCTAACTGATTGATTGGTCCAAACATGGGATGGGGGGGTTCAAGATGCCATGCTTATTCCAAGCATCAACATAACCTCTCCTGTCAGCTGTGTTGGCAGGTGTGGTGGGGTACAGAAAGAAGCTTGGCCACACTTCCCCTCTATCCTGTTTTGAGTAGTTGCCTCATAGATGGCTTTGGCATAGAAAATTCCGAGATTCAGTATCCCTATGTAGGACAGAGGAGCTCAAGTGGCGAAAAGCCACTGCATCTTCCCACCCACTTTGTGAATCCATGCAATGCGCAGCGGCTGCCGTCGTGAGTGACATGGAGGCAAAGGCATGAGCTGACACAGATTGTGCTGATGAGTCCAGTCTAGGCTCTCTCTGTGTGGCGTAAGACTTTTTTATCCTATGTGGAGCAGCCATGGAAGGGGACTTGCAACACGCTGCCTCCTGGGCCATGTTGTGCCTCAGGCACTGAGGATCAGACTGTTGCTTAGGAAGCGAAGTGAGAAGGGTACAGATGGAAAACCAGAGCCTGCTCCACAGCACGTGTGGATGACTCTCTTAAAAAGAGAAAAGAAACAGCTTGTTTGGTGAATGACTTGGGGCCATGTCCCATTCTGATGAAGAGCTTTACACCCTACTTATCCGATAGGACATTGCCCTCGGGGGAAAGAGTGGTGTCACATGCTCCTGGATGCTCATTTTTCCACTTTGGACCAGATGCAGGCTATAGTCTGACCGTCTCATGTACCGGATACAGGACAGCCTCTAAGAGCTCTCTCCTTTTCTGTTGCTACCTTTGAGTGAAAGGCAGCACATTCACCATAGCAGAGGCTGTGCCTTCTGACAGACCTCATTATGCAGCTGTAATCAGCACAAAGCTAACATGAGCAAGAACAAATGGAACTGTTTGGATATGGTGTGAAGGGTGCGGCTGCTCAGGGAGATGTAGTTTGACATGTTCTTTGCTGTCATTACAGAGGTAACATAATTAACTTTCAGCTATTAAAAAAAAAAAAAAAAAAGAACCAAACCCTCTGCTACATCACCCAGTGTTCCTTGGGCAGAAGCCCTGGCAAAGATATGCTGCTGTTAAAGCATCTTGCTTTAGAAACTGACACGAATAGTAGGAAAACTTATCTGGGCAATGTTATAAAACATAACTGCAAAATTAAATAGGATTATTCTTAAAGTTGAACTAAAAGGTTATTTTACTGGCTGATGACAGGTACGTTTTTAAAAAGATTCTGGCATAAATGTGCATGTCCATGCTCACTGGGTTTTAAAATTAATTATTTCTACATGTGTGACTCCTGTACATGCACTTTACTAATCCATACTCAGTTGTCCATGACTGCCTTTTTATTTCTGTAAATCCTAATGTGCTATAATTCTCCTGGAAAGAAATAGAGCTAATTGTTTGGTGATTAGAAGGAGAAGTACTCTATTGTTGTGGTTTAGTTTTCTTGGTTAGTAACCAAAGAAACCCTGTCTTTGGGACAAATGAGTCCAGACCAGGTAACTGGTGGAAGAAAGGGATACTGATGCCTTCTAATTTACTTCATGTTCAAATAAAAATAGATATGTTGGTCCATTCTTAGGTTGTGCTAAAACCCATGTGCCTGTGAAAGGCCCACAAATTTTGTGTAGCCAGTATTATTTTTAGTGCATAGTGTTTACAGGCCAATCCAGAACTCAACCTCATTGTGACTAGTAGATTCTGTAATGCTTTTTGAATGCCTAGTCAAGCTAATCACCAGTTAATTAAAGAAACTGCTGTAAAGTGCTCTATCATGAAGGTGTGAAGTTCTTTGTTGACAAATTAGTTGCAGTTAGCTGGTTTAGTTACAATGCTTTTAAGACATAATGTCCAAGAACTTTTAGTTTTGTTTTAAACCACAAGATGATTTCCTGATTTGTGCCCAATTCCTTATGAAAAAAATTATTTCCTCCAGGGGCAATGTCTTAGCAATATAGTAAACACTCGATTTAACAGACTAATGGGGGAATGGGTGGCTGTTAAATCTGAAAATCCGTTATAGCCGAATCTGCAGGACTGGAGGCACCTTGCAAGGCACGCTAGGGAGTGCTCTGCCTGAGACCTGGGAGGAATACAGCAGGCTCAGGAGACAGAGTTAGGTTGTGGCAGCCTTGGTGGCCCCAGCCGCTCCTGGGGCCCTAGCTGCGGCAGCAACCACGGTTGCTCCAGTAGCTCAAGATCTGGCAGCTCTGGTGAGTTGCCGACATTTATTTGGGGGTGCAGGGAGGCTGGGAGACAGAAGCTGTTATTTTCGAAGTCCGTTTATATAAGGTCTGTTAAATTCAGGGTTTACTGTATTTTCAGCAACAGGGTCGTGTGATTTTTGTTTTGTAGCACTGTGCTGTCTAGCTTAACATATTTCATCTCATCAGGTAGGCATCAAAGAGAAACACTTCCGGACATAACTTTTTGCATACATAATTAATATATATTTCTGTGTGGAAGTTTTTACTTACCAAATACAGTTGGAGTCTGTTCGAGGAGGATAGCATGTCTAAATTTTGGGGAGATTATAGCGCAGAGAAGAGAAAGTTAATCCACAAAATTTGAGTTGTGCTACTTCATAAGGACCTGAGTTTCCTTTTATGTTTTGTAACTCCTCTGACTTCAGCATGGTTACTTCTTATTTAAACTGGTGTATGACAGCAGTATCTGGTGCTAAATCTTCAAATGCTAAGTGGTTATTATATAGTTCAATTTAGTAATGCAGTACAGAAGTCATATTGAATGTAACTTCATGGGTCCAATGTAAATTGTGAAACCTAGGAGCTATAAACAGTTTTCTTTAGTTTTCTTTAATTTAGTTTTCTGAGCGTTGAGGCTGAAATTCCAGGTGGATTTCGCTAACTTGTTAGAAGTATAGTAAGGGTCCAAATCTGAAATCATTGTGCTCCCAAACTCTCATGGAAGTTAATGGCAATCAAGGAATTCTGGATTGGCCCTAGGAGTTCATGTACATAAGCGGAGCACAGGTATTAAAGATTTCTCTCTTTATTGGAAGATCTTTGAAATAAAATAAGGAGAGGCTTTGTTTCATCTAAGCATTTTGTGTGTAATCATGTGCTTAAATCCATCCTTATTCAAACAAGCATTTCAGCATTGCTGCATCTGAGCCTGCATTCAGCTCTCCATTGCTGTGCTTTTGTACGGTTGTCAGTATTTTAAGTTTGTTTTTGCAGTTAAATTTCCCTTTTCATGATAGTTACTATTGACTTTCCTATGTGAAATTAGATTTAGGGGACCAATACAATTCAGATCTTTAGTTGCCCTGCTCACTAGCAGTTGGATCTCTGGAATTTCAGTGTAATGGCCTATTAGATTAACTTGCACATGTTCACAAAGTTTTTCTGTTAAAATTCCTTATGGAATGTTCACACCAACAAAATAACTAGGGGACTACAGTTGCCAAGTCTTCTAAATGAATAACCTGTTTGTTCCTGCCCCTTCCCCCCCAATACAGGAAGAGAAACAAATTCAAGCAAAATATTTATTCCCAGAAATGTTGCAGTTTAAAACAATGGGCCATGAGTCAAATGAGCAATAGTTCCATTACTTTCAGTGGAACTGGCAAGCAGAGAAAAGCAAGCAGGACTAAACCAACCCACTTTGGCTTGCGTAATAGGAAGACCAATAAATCTGAATGTAGGAATTTCTCCTCCCCTGCACCTTGCCATATCCCACCCCATAGCCGTGTCTACACGTACACGCTACTTCGAAGTAGTGGCACTAACTTCGAAATAGCGCCCGTCACGGCTACACGCGTCGGGCGCTATTTCGAAGTTAACTTCGACTTTAGGCGGCGAGACGTCGAAGTCGCTATTGTCATCAGGAGATGGGGATAGCGCCCTACTTCGACGTTCAACGTCGAAGTAGAGACCGTGTAGTCATTGCGCGTCCCGCAACTTCGAAATAGCGGGGTCCGCCATGGCGGCCATCAGCTGAGGGGTTGAGAGACGCTCTCTCTCCAGCCCCTGCGGGGCTCTATGGTCACCGTGGGCAGCAGCCCTTAGCCCAGGGCTTCTGGCTGCTGCTGCGGCAGCTGGGGATTCATGCTGTATGCACAGGGTCTGCAACCAGTTGTCGGCTCTGTGGATCTTGTGTTGTTTGGGGCAACTGTGTCTGGGAGGGGCCCTTTAAGGGAGCGGCTTGCTGTTGAGTCTGCCCTGTGACCCTGTCTGCAGCTGTGCCTGCCACCCTTATTTCGATGTGTGCTACTTTGGCGTGTAGACGTTCCCTCGCTGCACCTATTTCGATGTTGGGCTGCGCAACGTCGAAGTTGAACATCAACGTTGCCAGCCCTGGAGGACGTGTAGACGTTATTCATCGAAATAGCCTATTTCGATGTTGCTACATCGAAATAAGCTACTTCGATGTAGGCTTCACGTGTAGACGTAGCCCATAACTCCTATAGTTTAAAGAGCTGAACCTTCTTTTTAATTTCAGCTGCTGGGTAGACCATTTTCTGTCCCCTTTTCGGTAGATTTAGACGTCAAATTAGTAAAAACGAACATGCTGATAATTTATAGTCTGGAAAAAAGGACATCAGGCCAATTTTAGATTGCGAGTAGAGAAATAAGTGTCCTGAGCCTCATGTGGGTGATTCAGCTGACAGGTGACATCAGGCTAATGTACATGCAGAAGTGCTGGAACAATTTGTATAGTGGGGGTTCTGAGAGCCATTGAACCAAAGTGTAACCCCTATATATAATGTAAACCACTTCAAGCCTGGGGGGGCCAGAACACTCCAGCACCTCTAGTTCTAGCACCTATGTATGTATTTCACTACAAATTAATATACTGGTTTATTGCATATGGTCATGTCTCCCCCTTTGTGACTGGTCCTGGAAAAATGACAGCCTGATGCTTAATGACTGTTAGGGAATAATTCTTTCCCTTCAGTTGTAAGGGTCTGTGCTCTGGGGATTCAGGCCCTTTTGATGACCTGCACTGTATGTAGCTATGCCTCATGGGCTAGGTCTACAGTTGCCCCCAACTTCGAAGGGGGCATGCTAATTGGGGTGATGGGAGATCCCTAATGAAGTGCTGCGGTGAACGTGCAGCACTTCATTAGGCTAATTCTCCCGCACGGCAACTTCAAAGTGTCAAACTTTGAAGTGCCGGCATGCGTGTAGCTTCAGGCCCTTCAAAGCGCCTGCCCTACTTCAAAGTGCTTTTACTCAAAATTTTGGGGAGTAAAGGCACTTCAGCATAATGCGGGCACTTCAAAGTGCCCACGGTTAAGCTGGAACTTTGAACTTGCCATGGTGGAGAATTAGCCTAATGAAGTGCTGCACGTTCACCGCAGCACTTCATTAGGGATCTCCCATCACCCCGATTAGCATGCCCCCTTCGAAGTTGGGGGCAAGTGTAGACAAGCCCATGGAGCGTTACAGGTTACCACATCAATGGCAAGAGGTTATTGCTTCTGTCTTCTGCTCTCTTGTTGTGGCTGGCATTGGAGAGCAATTTTATGCCATAAAAGAATGAAGCTTAGAAGTGAGCATCATTCGCAGTAGGATACTGTAATGCCATGGTCTACGGCGGAGATACTTTCAGTTTACTTTGTGTCACAGAATTCAGACTCAGCTGTTCTGTGTTCTACCTTGTCATTTGTCATCTGACCAAAGTAGAAGCAGTCTTGATTTTAGTTCATTACCTGCATTCAGGAAATAAGTAGTGAGCACAGTAGGACAGAAAACTGTTTCATAAATTATCCAATTTCATTTGAATGAGCAATGTGGCTAAAAGAAAACTGACTTCAATAATTCACCAGTGATGCTGCGGACAAAGATAATAAAACTGACATGTATTGATGTTGAATGCATCAGAAGTTAATGGCTGGAGCTTGGTAGTCAAAGTCAACAAAAGTTTATCACAGAGCTCTGTGTATGTGGCTTGGGTTTTAAATAATACATGGAAAAACTAGAAAGATTATGAAAGATTTATCGTATTGTATGGGTGATTAAAGATAGCAGCATAGGTGCTTATGCTAGACCCTGGAAAACACATTTGCGGGTCATTATAAAGCAAAAGAAATCTCATGCAGCTTGGTGGAGAAATAAACATCTGTCTTGAGGGATAGGACCTCAGAAGAGACTGGAAAGAAATAAAAGAAGCAAAGAGGTAGAAATAGGTTTATGTCAGGAAAAAAAAATGGAGAAATAATTGATGTCAGATCCTGGAGAAATTTTGAGTGAGGCAGACTAATTAAGCACTATAATATTTACAGTTGGTTTAAAAAAAAGAGACCAAAATGTATGCTTAATATATGTTGTTTATTGGCTGACTGTGCTATTTGCAGAATATGGTTCAGCCAATCCTGAGGTAATTATCATATGTTGATGATATGCTTGTGTGCAAGTGTCATTCCTCATCTCCCATGCCCGTCTGATTAGTCCAACCTTGAATGTTCTCACATTTAATGATTATCTCGGTAGCAAGACTGAAGAATATTGGAAGTAATTTTTCTTTGTTTGGACATGCATCCTATAAAATTCTCAACATACACAGGAATATTCTAAGCCACCCCAATATATTTGGCTTAATGGATTCTACTGCAAACTCCACAAGAGCTCCCTGAGGAAACATCACATATCTAGACAACCAAGATGCATGCTGAAGTCCTAATTATCTTTTCATTTCCACCAGTGTGACTAAGATCAGAAACTGGCATGTAGCTGAGGTAGATTCTTCTAAAACTCCATCACATGCTTCTCAATTTATTGTTGTTTGCTATTAGTGAAGTTTTCATCTTTCTGTTGGTGATTATACACCAATTGCCACCTCCCTAAGTTACTATTCATACTGTGAATCTGTTAAGGAAAATAATTCACTTACAAACTTATCTATACCCTTGTATCTTAAACTAATCATTAATCAGTGAGGCCTTCCCTGTATAACACATACCACTTCACACAAAACACACATACACTTTTTCTTTCACTTTGGAAATTTTCCTTTGCTTATGGAGCTACTGACTACCTGTTTATACTGGAGGTACTCTGACACAGGCTTGCTTTCATAAAGGGTAATAGCAGGATATCTTTAAAAACATCTCCTGGGCCAGACAGAAATTTAAGGTATGTGGGTAACCTTATGAGAGATGTACCTGATAATTATGGAATTTAACAGTTACTGGCCACTCCTGTCTGATGCATCTACGAGGTAGAAATGTAGGCTAGTGAGATGACTTATTTACCTGGAGGGGATGTTATATTAGGTGAAGAGTGGAAAAACAGAACTGAATTTTTCTAATTTTTTCCCCTGCTTGAAACTCTGTCTCTTCATGCTCCTTTATGCTGGACTGAATGATCTCCTAAGGTCCCTTCCAGCTCTATGATTCTATGATTCTCATTGCAGACTTACAAAAAACAGAAACAAACAAACAAAAACCCCTCATTGTGTGGTGTTATTCCATCCAATATTCAGATAAAATTTGATTTCCAGATACACTATTTTAGGTTTTCTGTAAATAAGAAGGTTCAAAGCCGGGCATGCTAAAGTTGCCAATTTTGTTTTGAGCAAACACTCGATAACAAAACACATTAATACAAACTTTGCATATTACTGTATACATGATCATCATCAACAACAACAACAATCACAACCATGGGGTCAGTGCCCATTGTGTCTGATGCCTCTCTCTCACTATTTCCGTTTATCTTTCCCTGTTCAGTGCGGAGTGGCTTAAAAAGCATAAGACGCAGTTTAAAGAGAGGTGGTGAGGCTAGGTGAGGAAGAAAAGAGGTGGTGAGGAAGAAATAGGGAAAGCATACAGAGCAGCACTCAGAGATTAGGAATGCAGGCACAGAGAAAGACCTAGATAAGAGTTGAAGGAATAGCCATGGTAATAGAAGAGGCAATTGAGCAAAGTGTTCCGGAAGAAGAGAAGATCAATAAGAAGTGAATTACTCAGGAGATGCTGAAGATGGTCCAAGAGAAGAGAGCGCTGAAGATCACAAGGGATGTTTCTGAGAGGGTGGAGTAGCAATATTGGGTGAAATGCAGTGCGGTAAGAAAAGCAGCCAGAAAGGATAAGGCGAAATGGTTTGAGGAGCATTGTGAAGATATAGAGAGGTGTTACAGTGAATGTAAGACCAGGAGGTGTAAAAGATTGTTAGGAATATTACTGTATACATTCACCTGTTTATCCTAGAGAGCTGAAGCAGTTCAAAAGTCTCTAGCACTTAACTTTCTGTAGCAGAAGTTTGTTTACATGAGAAAAAAAAAGTTCACCAGGACTCTGGGAAGCTTACTCATAGAGGAGAAATTGTATTCTGTTCAATTAAAAATCATTCTTCCGGAGAAGTCCTGTGCAAGTTGTAACAGGCTTCTTAGAAAACAGTTGAACAAAGCCGAGAGAAATATACAGTATCAGCACTGAAATAAGCATACAGTATTTTTAAAGGATTAAATAGAATCATATAATTATTCGTATGACTGGTATGTTTTCGTAATAGGCACAATTTGTTAAGGACAGGTAACTTAGTTTTCCTTGTCATGTATCCTTGTTCAAATGCATACTTCTTATCAGGTTTCCTTGCTCAGTAGACTTCAGTTGCACCAGGATGGGCTGATTTGTTGCCTGTGGGTCTCTTGATATCTTCATCAAATTCATGATGGAAAAGTGTCCACATCCCAATCTCCCATCACAATTGGTGCCAGAGGACATGCTGGCAGGCAGTCTCAGCCAAAACAATGAAACTGCATCTTCCTCAGTGGTCAAAGTTGAAGCAAATAGCTGTATAGTGTGGAGCAGTCTGCATTGCTGTTGCTCATGATGTTCTGGGATGAAAGGTCATCAATCTCTAAGTCTTGTCAAGCCAACACCTTCCTTAAGTACTTAAGTCACACACAAAATTATGTTAAATAAAAGTTAATGATAGATGTCGTTGAGATTAAGATCTTGGAAATCCTCACCATATATTGTTCTTCAGCATCCACTTGAGAAACTGAAAGTTCCGTCCTGGAGAATAAATCCACGTGTCTAGCAAAACAAAACAACAGAAATGTAGCACTTTATAGACTAACAGAATGGTTTATTTGGTGATGAGCTTTCATGGGACAGACCCACTTCATCAGATGAATGCGTCTAGGGCAATGTGAAATGTTAAAAAGTTTTATGACTTCGATTTTTGCTAGAATTGTTGTTCATTAGAACTTTAGATTGTGATGGTTGCTGTAGACACACTAATCATAGAGAACCCAATTGTCCTTTCACTGAACTCACCAGCAAAACCTTGTCTTGATTTGAAGGAGGGAAGGATCAGGGCAGCCTCTAACTAACAAAATGAGGTCAACTCCAATGTTAAAAATCTGGGAAGAATGTGAAATTCCTTTGGATTAAGCTAAAACTGTTCGTAATCAGTTTACTAGTAGAGGGGAAAGTACAGTCAGATGAGAAGTATTCTTAATACTCATGGAAAAAAAAATGTTCCTAGCTTTCAATGCAGTTGTTTAAACAGAGGCATATTGTCGGAGTGGGAAAGGATCCCAAATATCAGATAAAGGCAACAAAGATTTGAAGATTCTGTTTTTGGTTTCATTTATATCAGTCTTATGAGTTACCGTTGATTTATGCTGGCTTTACAGAGAAGAGTGAGGCCTACGATGTCTGTCAAAACAGTAAGTTTCACAAACTGGGCATATAAGAAAATACACCCGTGCCAGAGAGTTCAGGTGAGGCAGGGGACTAGTCAGAAACCTCTGATTCAAAAAGACTGAGGGGTGAAGTGAGGTAAATGCAATTAAGAAATCAAAAGGACCCAGCTCATGAAGTGCCTTAAACCTCATATGGAAGATCTTATTGACTGTACCAGATGCTGCTGAGAAACGATGATGTGGAGGCTATACGCATGGCATGCTGCACCCATCCAAGGCAAGATGGAAGTCCAGCAGATTAAATTTGCATGAAATGAAACCTGCACATTACTTTAGCAGGAATAATTAAACTTGGGCGTTAAAGAGGCCTGAATCAAGGAATCCAATGTATGTTTAAGGAAAAAAGGACAAATTTTGGCAATATTCTCAAAATGGTTTAAAAAAGAAGATATGTAGAAACAGCTGCAGTATGTTGCTGCATATCAAACGAGAGGCTGGTAAATGATCAAGAGACAAAATCCTCTGTAAGCCTTGTGTTTGTTTTAAGGAAGATTCTTGAAACATTAATTAGTGATGGGTGTACGGCACATTTCAATATGCGTTGGGGAGTACAAAGAGAGAAACTGCAGGTTGCTTGGCAGTGTTTAAAAAAGAAAACGAGGTCTTGGGCTATACTGTGCCTGTAATGTCGTATAAAACATGGTACATTGCAGTGCTGAAAGCTGCCATAGCCTGAAGTAAAAGCACATTTGAAAACATTTCTGCAGCCCTGGTTAACATACTAGAATCGGAGTATTGGTGAAAGTAATGACTTCTGAATGGAGCTAGAGATGCTGAAAGGGACCAAACTTGGGGGGGTGGGGAGGGCAGCCATGTTATTTTGTATGCTGGAGGATGGAAAACGTTTGCACTTCACAGAGTACACATTCTCCGAGAGACGCTCGCACTGTAGAGAGGGCCAGCAGAAGCCCCATTTGCTTCTGAATCCCATGTAACTTATGCTGAGGGCAAGAGTGCTGGATAGTCCTTGTCCTGGCTTCCTGCACAGGGGTGAATTTCATCCCCAGCACTCAAATGTCCTATGATAACTCAGAATACAGCAGGCTGGGGCTCCCATTACCTGACAGAGCTCTTTTTGAGTTCGTCGGTTTGCTCTTAAACTGGCTTTAAGGATTGATTCTGATACAAGGTTTGTCCTTTGCTCCCTATCATCTTCTGTTCAAACAGTTTAGCTGCTAAGTGCCCATGGCTGGAGACTGAAAAGGGAAAGGAGTCTCCGTTTCCCTTGCTCCTATCTCTGACAGGGCTCACCCAGTCTGGATCATGCTTTGAAAGTGGCTTAGGCCCCTCTCCGTAGTTACATTGCTTTCTGCAGCAAAGAGGGCGAGGTGAGGTCTGGGTGTCAGCAATGGTTCCTTTTCTTTCACTGTAACTCACAGTGGGTGGCTGCTCAAAGATAGCTCGGAGAAGTTCTGGTGATTTGCCTCTTGTTATGCTGGATCTCCCCATCAGTCTGCTGGACTTATTTGGTAGGTTTACTTTTCTGACCACTAAGATTAGAACTTATGTATACTAAAGGATTTCTATGAAGGGGACTGAGGCTGTCTGCAAAACCCATCAGTGCCTCAGAAGCAGCATGAAGCTGTCTCTAGTTAGTCACTTGGTGTTTTAAATACTGTTTCCAAAATAAGCCAGAATGAGAAAGCTGGCATAGTGCATGTTATGTGTGGTCTCTGGATGTTTTCTTGGAAGATGTAGGTTGCTGCTCTTGCAAATACATTTGATAACTATGATTCCCTTTCCCTCCATGGGTGGTGCCGTTCTCGTGTAACGTTTCACACTCAGCAGAACTGGAGTTAAAAATAGGTGTTTCTAAAAATTACTTTTCTGGCATGAAAGTATCCTTAGGCTACTTTCTAAAATGTTAACCTTTGTACAGATGAGGAAAGAAAAATTCAAAATCAAAGGCCTCAATTTAACCAAAATGTTTGTCTTCAACCTCTTACCAGTATTTGTGTAACTAAAGGTTGAGAAAGCTGTGGTATAATCCTGGCTGGGGGCAGACAATTTTAAATACAAATAGATCTACAAATAATAAAGATATATTTTAAAGGAATATTTATGGAAATATTTTCATCTCAACACACAAGAGGATTAGGTGAGAGAAAATGTGCAGTTCTGCAAAATGGACACAATCATACTCCCATGGAAGCTAATGGGAAGAGTTCAGTGCACGTCAGTGGGCCAAAAGTTCATGTGTAAATAGAATCTGGCCCTTTGCTTTTTTGCCAATTTGGCTCCCAAATGTCTTTTTTTCTAAAACCAAGCCTTAGATAAAACTTCACAGCAATAAAAATGTTCCAACATTGTTAACCTGTTTTCATTGGAATCTTTTCTTATTTTAAAACAAATAAACATTTTCCTGCAGTGTCTGGAATTCAGAAGTGAAAGTGACTGTAATTAAAAGTGGAATTGACTTAATTGTTCAGAGAAATGCAAGTAACAGTGAGAGGTAAACTGCAACTTTAAAAAGTTTTTAAATTAAAAATATCACTTTAATCACCTTTTGGTTTTAGTGTAATAGGTAAAGAAATTATTTTAGTGCCAAGCAAAATGGTTGCATTACCCACTAATCTGGAATTACCACTGAATGATCATCTGAGATTATTTACAAAGAAATATCTGGCAGAATGCTCTTTTACAGTAGGAATTTTTATATGTGATAACTTTTAAAATAGTCTGTAAGTATAGTTTGAATGCAAAAAAAATTATGATTGTTTGCTAACTGAACGAATGTCTCCCTGTAAACTTGCATAAACCTGTTTTTAAAGGTTCAGATTTCTGTTGGAGGGAAAAAAAAAACTGGAATCAATATTCCAGAAGAATGCTTACATAAAAGAAATGGGGAGAACTATGAATAGTGTCACTCTCAAAACAGACATGGCAAAAATAAAAGTTTCTTGAAATTCCACTTTGGAAGAATGAGAACTGTTGTGTTTTGAATGTCAGCTACTATTTAATAGTCTGGGAGACTGTAATTTCATGGGCAAGTTAATTATAGAAAGGCAAGCAGGGTGGGGTTGTCATTTGGTTCATAAGAACTTAATAATGGCCATATGGGGTCAGATGAATGGTTCATTTATCCCAAAATCCTTTCTTCCAAAAATGGCCAGTCCCAGATGCCCACTGAATGAGATTTGACTATATTATGCTCATGACTCCGAGTAGCATGTAAACTCTTTGGGGGCAAGGGATTATTGATACTTGTTTTGCAAATTACCTAGTTTGCTACTTTGAGCTGTATACTAGCAGATGTTAATAACCAAATAATAGGTGAATTTCACCACCAGTTAGCAGTACTGCTAATTAACTATGCTTTTCTGGATGGTTTTACCCATGTGAGGCATTTTCTTCAGTAAAGGCAAGCTTTGTTTGCCGTGTCCGAAGTTACAGGACAATGTATTACAGGAGTGAGGGTACGGGATTTTTATTTAAAAAAAAAAATCTTGTGTTTGTATGGCAAGAGGAGGGGAAATGAATGAGAGCTCACAAATAATACAAGTTCAGCCCTTGCAGTGGCTGTTTGCCCATTCCCTTCTAAAAATTCCATTTTCAAACCAAAATTCCTACTGTATTTTTTCTTTTTGAAAAAATGGATCTCCCCAACCCCAGTTTTAAAGGTGGCTGGACTTTTTTGGTAGTCAAAAACTTTCAGCAAAAAAGTAACCTTCTCCACCTCCCCAGTCTCCCTGCCAAAAAAGAAAAGGTAAAATCTGTAGCTGTTTAATTGGCTGCTTCAAAGGAGGTGTGTATGGAATAAAGGAGGTGCTGGAACAATTTGGACAGTGAGGGGTGCTAAACTCAGTATATGTTGGAAACTGTTTCAAGCACCCCTAGTTATAGCAGCTATGCAGAGCCTGGATGGCTTTGCAGAATGCTGATCTTGGGCTTCATCTCTGGCTCTGTGGGGCCTTTAACAGCTGGTATCGGGGTGGATTAGGAATAAGGAGGGCCCCGGGATAACACAGTCACAAACCCCCCTCAATATATAAAAATATTAATGTAATATTACTTGTGCTTTAAAATCTATTCATTATTATTATTAGTCATGATGCATAATAAAAGCCTACTTAATTTTAAAATAAGAATGACATGACACATTTCTTTTGTTTCAGTGAAGCAGATTGTTTCAATAAAAAGAAGAAAAGGAGCTTTGGCATCTCTCATGTCTGGGGGCCCCTGGGCAACTGCCCCTTTTGACCTTATGTTACTCTGCCACTGGCTGGTGTGAGTTAGATCTTTTGGCTCTTTCTGTTAATGTGGCTGGTCAAGCAAAAGAAGGGGAAGATTTTCTCTGCTGTTTTCAGCACATAATATGGTAGTATTTGGTGTGGTGCTAGTGGAAGCCTAATCCATGGCTTTTTGAGGGCAGGCGGTGGGAGCTGGGGACGCGGAGGGGAGGAAATGGGACCTCAAAAGGGACTGAATATTCACCAGTCCAGCGAATAAGTGCAAGTAAACCCCACAAGGATGTCAGCAGAGTGATTTCTTGTTCACACTGGCATAGCTTGTGGCAGAATGTGGGCTTTATAGTCTTGGCTCAGCTCTGATGGGTTGATTTTTCTTTTTGGTTAATTTTAAGCCTCCTATGAGTCATTTGTGCGGTTTCTGGTTGAATTATGAGGTTTCTTGTTCTCCATGGAAAAGTGGAACATCATGTTGTTCTCCAGGATATGGATGCTCATTGCCTGAGGAATTTTTAATTAATTTTGCTCCCCATCAAATCTATGAGTCTGGCTCCTTTTGAAAATGTGTATTATGTAACTGACCCCCTGTTCTTATGCTGTATGGCAGAGGTGTCAAACATCCATTCTCAGTGACGCATCCAAGTCTATTTTTATCTTGTTATTTTAAAAGAATGACGGTTTCTACCACTTAGGGCTGGTAAGTGTGAAAGAAATGTAGTGCCATTTTAGACAACCTGTGTATACACCGGCATTTTCATTGCTGTAACCTTGGTCGCTTAGGACTGTGAAAAAACAAAAGTTTTAGTAATGAAAAATGGTGGTGTGGACAGTGCTTTGTCATCAGGAACTGTGCTCCTCTAGATGGAGCTACCACCCCTTCCTGGCTTATTTAGTCACTGGTAGATGTTTCTCTGGGCAATGAGAAGCGGTCACACTGTGCAGCTTACTATGGCTGTCACTGCCTCCACACCATGCCCCTCTAAGGTGAATTGTACAGACATAGCTGAGAGTTGTAACCTGCCCTTATGCATCTCAATGAAGTGTTAACTCTTAATCCGAGTAACGACATGTTATGGCTCAGATTTCTGTATCATTTAGGTGTATAGTTGCGTTTCTCAAGTAACTTCTACACATGGTTGCCTTGTTTGCATCCAAAATGATAACTACACATGGAAACAAATAAGTAATGAACAAAAAAAAAACATGATTTTTTTTCCACCATTAAGTAATAACGAATGTGAAGATAGTGACATTATCTGAGACTGTAATCCTGAAATTTTCCTTATCCAGCCAGCACTCATTGAAGGACTAGGACGTAAAAGATTGTTCCCTGCATATCCTACTGTTAATTTTTGTGTCAAACTTCTGTTAACTGCAGTGGGAGACAGAGAGTGGTAATTATATAGTCTTAACTTTGTAGCACTGGTACATGGTCTGAAATGATATGTCATATGGATTGTTTGACACCCATTTCACATGCAGTAGAGAAAGTAGTGCAGTGAGAGTGAATCTGTTATACCGAATAGTCCTGCTGGCTGCCTCTGTATGTATAATGCCATTTTCTTTCGGAAAACTCGATATATGTGTTTATGCTTTAATCCTTTTACTTGTAGTAAAACATGAGTAAATTATTGTTTTGACTTACATCACAATAGCTGACTTTCAAATGCATAGCAAATGCTCTATCCGTTTTTTGTAATAAATCACACGCTTTTTGTGAAAGCAGAACGGCAAGCATTTAGAGAAATGGATTGAAAACTTGTTTAATTTCAAAATAAAAAAGCAGTCCGGTAGCACTTTAAAGACTAACAAAATAATTTAATTAGGTGATGAGCTTTTGTGAGACAGACCATCTTCTTCAGATCATAGCCGTACCAGAACAGACTCAATATTTAAGGCACAGAGAACCAAAAATAGTAATCAAGTTTGACAAATCAGAAAAATTATCAAGGTAAGCAAATCAGAGAGAAGAGGGGCAGAAGGCAGGGGTGGAAGGTAAGAAACAGATAAAGCAAAGTATGTAAAAGAGCCACTATAAGGTTCTAGAAAATTGTCATCCTGATTCAAACCACATGTTAATGTGTCAAAGTTGAATATAAAAGATAGTTCAGCAGACTCGCTTTCCAAACGGCTGTGAAAATTCCTTTTCAGTAAAACACAGACTTTCAGGTCATTAACAGAATGGCCCACTCCATTAAAATGCTGGCTGACAGGTTTGTGAATCAGGAGTGTTTTTATGTCTGTTTTATGCCCATTAATTCTTTAAGAGAGTTTGAAGTCTGTCCAATATACAAAGCATCTGGGCATTGTTGGCACATGACGGCAAATATGATAATTGAGGAACATGAGAATGTGCCTGTGATTCTGTGAATAACCTGGTTAGGTCCAGTGATGGTGTCTTCAGAATAGATATGTGGACAAAGTTGGCAATGGGCCTTGCTGCAAGCAAAAGTTCCTGGATTGGTATTCCTGTGGTATAGACTGTGGCTGTTGGCGCTATCACCTATGGCCTTCTGGAGTGTGGTATCCTGATTAAGGATAGGTTGTAGGTCTTTAGTAATGCGTTGCAGTAGTTTGAGTTGGGTGCTGTAGATAATAACGAGTGGTGTTCTGTTCTGTTCTTGGCTCTTTTTGGGCCTATCTTGGGGTAGCTGGTCTCTGGGTACACTCATCGCTCGTTAAACGAGTACTTCATTTACGAGTACTCATTTAAACAAGGGACACATTTACTTACCGTAGTTCACTCAGAGTGAACTCCCCCCGCCCCACACTAATACGGGGCTAATCCCCTCCACCTGGTTCCAACCTGCCCTAGTGTGACCCCCTACGTGCAGCAGCCTGACCCCCTACTTCCACTGGCCTGCAGCAGCCTGACTCTCCCCCTGCCGGCCCCACAGCAGTCTGATCTCCCGCTGGCCCCACAGTGCGTACCCATGGCAACCTTACCCCTCCCAGGCCGGCCCCACAGGAGCCTGAACCCTGCATCTGTGCCGGCCCCGTGGCAGCCTGATTTCCGCCCCCCCGCTCCCATGGCAGTCTGACCCCTGTACCAGCCCCACGGCTCCAACCCACGGCAGTCTTAACCTCCCCTCCTGTCGGCCTTGCAGACTAGCCCCATGGCAGCCTGACCCCTGGTTTCCCCCCCCGCTAGGCCACATATCCAACCTTCAGCAGCCTGAACCCCGCCCCCCACCCGATTGGACCCAACCAGCCACCAGGTTTTAACCCTGCCTTCCACTCACTGCCCCCAGACTTTAACTTTTTCCAATCCCCAAACCCAAGGTTTGCTTTCCTTTCAAAAGCAGCACCACCTTCTGCCACTCCTTTGTGAGCCTAAGGAACAAATCAGAGACTTTTAAGTGTATTCTAATGAAAATTTAGTGTCCCTCTTAAGAGTTTTCGCGTACGAGCACAAAGTTGAGAAACAATTGTGCTCATAGAGTGAGGGATGAGTCTATTTGTCTGGCCCTGTTGATTTGTTTTTTTTATTTCTCCTGGTGGGTAATTCAGGTTAATGAATATTTGGTAGAGATCTTGTAGTTTTCAGTCTCTCAGTAGGATCAGAGCAAATGTGATTGTACCCAAGGGCTTGACTGTAAACAATGGATCTAGTTGTGTGTGCAGGGTGGAAGCTAGAAGCATGTAAGTATAGCGATCAGTGGGTTTCCGGTAGAGTGTAGTACTGATCAGGCCATCCTTGATTTGTACTGTAGTGTCCAGGAAATGTATCTCTCGCGTGGAGTAGTTGAGGTGTAAGTTGATGGTGGGGTGCAGATTGTTAAAGTCTCTGTGGAATTCTGCTAGAGTCTCTATGCCATGTGTCCAAATCATAAAGATGTCATTGATGTATCGTAAGTAAAGGAGGGGTAATAGGGGATGAGAGCTGCAGAATCATTGTTTCAGGTCAGCCATAAATATATTAGCATATTGTGGGGCCATGTGGGTGCCCACAGCAGTTCCACTAATCTGGAGGTATAAATTGTCCCCAAATTGGAAATAATTGTGGGTGAGAACAAAGTTCCAGAGGTCAGACACCAGACTGGCTCTGGTGACATCAGGGATGGTATTCCTAATCATTTGTAATCTGCCTTCATGTGGAATATTAGTGTACAGAGCTTCTACATCCATGGTGGCAAGGATGGTGTTGTCAGGAACTTTTCCAATGTTTTGTAATTTTCTCAGGAAGTCAGTGGTATCTTGGCGATAGCTGGGAGTGTTCAACTAACATCATATGTGCCAATAATGCCCACATGCTTTGTATATTGGACAGACTTCAAACTCTCTTAGACAAAGAATTAATGAGCATAAAACAGACATAAAAACACTCCTGATTCACAAACCTATCAGCCACCACTTTAATGGAGTGGGCCATTCTGTTAATGACCTGCAAGTCGGTATTTTACTGAAAAGGAATTTTCACAGCCATTTGGAAAGAGAGGCTGCTGAACTCTCTTTTATATTCAACTTTGACACATTAACATGTGGTTTGAATCAGGATGACAATTTTCTAGCTCATTATAGGGGCTCTTTTACATGCTTTGCTTTATCTTATTCTTGACTCCCCCCCTGCTGCCCCTCTGCTCTCTGATTTGCTTACCAAGATAATTTTTCTGATTTCTCAACCTTGATTACTATTTTTGGTTCTCTATGCCTTTAAATATTGAGTCTGTTCTGGTATGGCTATGGTCTGAAGAAGTGGGTCTGTCCCACAAAAGCTCGTCACCTAATAAACTATTTTGTTAGTCTTTAAAGTGCTACTGGACTGCTTTTTTGTTTTCATAGTATATAGACTAGCACAGCCAGTTACCCTCTGTTACTGTTTAATTTCAGTATAGCTCCTGTGTGTATGTGTCTTGCTGCAATGCTGTTGAAAAACTGGCAATGTTACCACTCACTAGAGAATTACTGCAACAGGCATCATGTGTCTTTCAGAAATATTAAACTAAGAGAACTAGTTTCTTTCTCCGTTCACTTGTACAAGAACATCACATTCCCTATATGCTATACATCAGTGTTTCTGAGCCAGGGGTATGTGTACCTTAGGGGTACAATGAGGTCTTCCAGGGGTACAACAGCTCATCTAGATATTTGCCTAGTTTTACAACAGGCTACATAAAAACCACCAATAAAGGTGAGTACAATCTAAAACAGTGGTGTCCAAAAGCAATTGACGGGATGGCCCTGTGCCCCACCCCATCTGAGCCAGGTACTGCTCCCCCACCCCCAGCCGGGCACTCTACTCCTACTCCCACTCCCTCGCAAGCTGCTGGCGACTCACTAGAGCCACACCATCCAGAGCCCCAAGCCATGTGCGCTGCTCAGCAACAAGGTGCCCCATGCAACCTGTTCTGTGGCCCCAGCGAGCTGCAGGCGGAGTTGCTTTCGCTGCTGCTGCCATGCTTGTCCCACCAAGTGGTGGGGCACGTGGGCAGAGGGTGCTCCATGTGTGTGGCTCTAAGGAGCTGCTTTGCCACATCGTGCTGTCCAGTTATCCACATGTGGCGAACGGACAGCATATTGGACACCACAGATCTAAAATTTCATTGAGGCAATGACTTGTTTCTACTGCCTTGTATGCCTTATGCTGAAATGTAAGTACAGTATTTCTGTTCCACTTCATTTATTTGACTGAGATGATAGAAAATGAGCAAGCTTTCAATAGCAGTCTTCTGTGATATTTCTGCATGTTTTTGTAAATAGTTTTTAACTGAGGTGTAACTTGGTGGTGTGCAAAACTAATCTGACTCCTTAAAAGTAATCTGGAAAGGATGAATGACACTTGTTTCAAGACCTCACATTACCTTAGGACCTTGTTTCTCAATGGATGGTATGCATATCTTTAGGGATACACAAGAGGAGTCTGGGGGACCCTCTTTGTTTTTATAAAGTACTCCTTTAAAAAAAATTGACACTGCTATACGTGACCCTGGTGCTTTTGACAGAGATATCAGTATGCCTCCAAATTAATGTGCTCTTACAATGGAGAAATATAATGTAATTGAGTCATAAAGGTAACTGTGATTTTTCTTTATTAGCCATTATCCTTAACTATGCATGTGACAGGGTGGATGTCATCCTAGTGCTAATTGGCTCTGCTTTTGGGCTATAAAGAAAAAGTACCCACTTAGAGACATAACCCATGCCACAGGGTTTGCAGGGGACTATAATGGCAGAATTAAGGTTGTCCTGGGGGGGCGGGGGGGGAGAAAAAATGTGATCATGTTATCAGAGAGCCTAACATAATGCATACACCTTAGGTAGCTGAATTAATATTGCATAGGCAATCTTGATTCTGGAATTTCATACCTTCTGAGTATTGGACTTGCAAGCTTAATAAGGTTCTGTAAATGTAATTTTTTTGTTGTCTATAATTTTATATCAAGGCAGCCTTGTGTGTGAAGTAAATGAAGGATCCCAGAGTGCACCACAAGTTGAGCAGACTGATACATTTGTAGATCACTATCTTCTCAAGTGTCCATCAAAGCATCTCTCTCCTCAGAAATTCAGCCTGCACTATGGGCTACTCCATCAATATTAAATTAGTAATAGAAAAGGTGATGTATAGAAAAGTGACTATAAAAGGGATATGGAAGCATTCCATATTTATTGCCACTGGGCAACTTTCATAGAAAATGTACTCTCCTGAAAAGTAGACTTTTTGTAAAGTGCAGCCTCCACCCTCAATCAGAAAGTCAGGCTGAGATCTTTCTGGTTCAGGAATTGCTAACAACAAAGATTCCTCAGACAGAACTTGTCTGACAATTCTATAATGTTGGAAGTAGAACACTATCAAACTGTCTCCCATAGTTCCGCTTGGCTCTGCAGGGCTCCTGGAGGTAAAAAAAAGATACATTTTTTTAGCCTCTTACAAATAAGCAGAGATGTTTTTATATGGACACAGAACAGCACTACTCTGCTACCCAGGGCCATTTTTACCTAACCACATCTTCAAACAGAGCTGTATTTTAACTTTTAGCTCACAGGCAGCTTTATCGTGTTAAATAAAATATCCACAGGGTTTCAGTGCAGAAATATAATGGGGAAAAAGATTTTACCTTTTGTAAGGCTGAGCTTCACCATGACTTCCTAACTTAGTCAAAACAAAGCATCTGTCCCACACAAGCTCACCACCTAATAAATTATTTTGTTAGTCTCTAAAGTGCTACTGGCCTGTCTTTTTATTTTGATACAGTATAGACTAACAGGGCTATCTCCCTGTTCCTAATTTAGTGTGTGTGTGTGTAATTCAGTAAAGGTGGACTGACTATTTTCACATGTAGTATAACAGGTTGAACCTCTCTAATTTGGACTTCTCTTGTATGGCAACACCTGTACTCTTGCATGATTTTAGTTAGCTGGATGACTGCTTATTGTGGTCAAGTCTCCCATGATCCTGTAAAGTTTGTTTACAGCCCCCAATTCCAGCTCCCCTGTTCTGTGATGTCATTTAGCTGTAATTTACCCCTAAATTCTACCAGAAGCGTTGATAATGCTGTTAGACACTATTGACCTCCCTTCGTCCTGCAAATTCTCCAAGCCGGTTCTGGTAAAGTCCTAGATGTGTTGGACTAGAGCAGTTTAACCTATAATCCAAACACTACCCAGCAGTAACCAGCACAAGAGTATAAATAAAAACCGAGCTCAAACCCAGGTGCAAAATACAATCTTTCTCTGAAAGCTCATTTTAAGAGGTACAGTGGAACTGTCCAAGTTGGATCTTAACTGCTCCTAGGTGGGAGTTGGGTTTTATGCCTCAGCCAGCAGTACCCCCTTTGCTCCCTGCAGCTAACAGCAGCCTGTGCTACAGCCTGGATCACAAACTGCAGCTTTGCTGGAACCTCCGCAGGGACTTAAGCTGACCCCGGGGAGCGCTGATTTAGCCGCGTGCTGGCTTTAAATAGCAGTGGGCCGGAGGGATCGCTCTGAGCTTTTCAGCCAGTGCTCGGCGGGCGGGTTCCTGGGGGGTGCGGATTGGCGCCTGCTCACAGGTCGGATCGCGCCGGGCCGGGCAGGGAGCGGGTCAGCAACCCGGGGGACGCCCGCTGGCGGCGGGGAGGAGTGCAGCGCCGGGGAGGGGGAGCGCAGGCGAGGCGGGGCAGCCTGGCAGCGGCGGGGGCGTGTCTCCGGGACCCGGGGCTGGGCTAGTCCGGTCCGGTCTCGGCCCGCCGCCACCCCGCACCGCAGGCAGGGACAGCGACAGGACGCGCGTCGCAGAAGTAGCCCCCCCCCCCCGACCCCGCCGTACGCCCAGCGCCCCCGTAGGTCGGGGACCCTCCCCTGAGCGGCGGCCGCCGGGAGAGCGCCCGGGCAGGACGCGGATCCGGAGCCTGCAGCGGGCGGGAAGGGAAGGGAAGGGGCTGGCAGCAGGTGATGGTTCTCGTAAGCGGTTTCCTGGGATCGCTGACCAGACCCGGCGAGGATTAGCCCGGGGCCGCCAGCTGCTCTGCAAAGCCATCGGCAGCAGGGTGCGGAGAAGAGTCCCCATGGAGGTAAGCTGAGCGCAAGAGGTAGAAGCCGTGTGGGAACCTGGTGTGGGGGTGTGTGAATGGCGCTGGGGGGGGGCAATGACACGGGGGAATAAGGGTGCAGGGGGATCTTAAGGGGTGAATGACGCTGGGAGGATTAAGGGCGCTGGTTGTGAATGGCACTGGGGGGTTGGCGCGAGGGGAGCTACGGGGTGAATGGCGCTGGGGGGGGCTAAGGGCGCGAGGAGAGCTAAGGGGTGAATGGCGCTGGAGGGGCTAAGGGCGCGAGGGGAGCTGCGGGGTGAATGGCGCTGGGGGGGGGCTAAGGGCGCGAGGGGAGCTGCGGGGTGAATGGCGCTGGGGGGGCTAAGGGCGCGAGGGGAACTGCGGGGTGAAGGGCGCTTAGCTCCCCTTAGCTGGGGGGGGGGCTAAGGGCGCGAGGGGAGCTGCGGGGTGAATGGAGCTGGGGGGGGGCTAAGGGTGCGGGGGCCGCTGGAGTGTCATTAAGACTCACTGAAAACGCCGGCCCGAAGCAGCCCTTCTTTTAAAAGCCCCAGAGCCCCGTGCCTCCCGCCTGTGGAGGTTGGGTCGGTTTGATGCCCGCGGGGCTGGAGCCGCTCCCACGCCGCCCTCTGCGCTGCCGCTCAGCTCCGCTCCGCTCGGCTCGGGGGGCTGCCGGGCCTTTCATCCCACTCCGTGGACTGAATGCGCTGGCCAGGGGTTCGGCTACTACGCGGTGGGGGCTAGCGGCGGCCGAGCAGTGCGGCAGGGCTGGCGCTCTCAAGCGCGGCTCAGACTTCGCGGAGCAGCCGGGCCCCCCCTCCCCATCACAAGCTGGCCTGTACCACAGCAAAGGGGAACACGGTTGTTTGTTTATGGCAAAGCCGCTGCGGAAGAGTTGCTCGCCGGGGTGGGGGCTGACGCCTCTCCTCGGGGCCTTTCCTTTTCACCTAGGCTAGGGGGTGTTTCAGATGAATCAGGGAGGAGCTGGATGAGGTATTAGGCAAGAAACTTTGTTTACGATCTCGCATGAGGTTATGATTTCCGGTGGGAGCAGAACTCTGCCCCAAACTGCCCAGCAGTTCCTTTGGAGAAGCCCCTTTACAACTGAAGGCACAAAATGTTTTCCTGTTGGACACAGGCACCCTGGCTTTTAAAATGAAAGTGCTCTTAAAGGTGAGGGAGGAAGAGCCTCTCTAGTAAACTTTCACTGCAAAAGGTTCTGATCAAGAAGTATTTTTTGCCTGCAGTTCAACGTGTGCAAAAATAGAGATAATATTCTTATGCTTTTGGATATAATTTATCTGCAAATTTGAGTGCCCAAAATCTGGTGGGTTTTTTGGGTAAATAAAGGGCCTGTTTGTATTTGTGGATTTTTGTACATGTAACAGACAGGCATATTTCATTGTTGTGTTAGGATTTATTTTGTATTCATTCAGATTCAAGGCGTCTGCTCAGCCCGGTTTTTTGGCAGAATCCTCTTTTGCGGTGGAACTGAAGGGACATTATAAGTGAAACTAATAAGTAAAATATGTTTTAGAAATAAAATACAGATGGGAGATCATCTAAGTGTTGTATTGCACAACATCATGCTCTGTGTGTGTGTGCGCGCGCGCGCGCGCACCATTCATCCCCTACAACTCTGGGTTTTGTGAATGTGCCCACAATTGTGAAGTTATATTATGAAACTGTTCTGGAAAAGTCACACAAGCTAATAAGCTCTGATGAAACAGGCTAGCTAGAATCTCTGCTGGTGTGTTCTGGCTAATGGCGCTTCTCATCCTAAACCATGTGTGAAAAGTGTTTTCCTTTTTTTGTAACAAGTTTTCTTATGAAATTATAAGTTGTTCAGTTAGAATGGTCTGAAGAGTTATTCAGCTAGGTTGTATCTCACATTTTCAGAATAGTCTGCTATCAGACATGTGCCTCTTGCATCCCGTAGGATGGTCACTGACCACTGGTTTGTGTTTCCATCTGACTGGTGCTAACAGATCATCACAACAGAGAGTGGAAAGCTGAACTACCCTCCCTTTTCTTCTCTGATGGGATGTTTCACTTTGGTTCCACTATCTGGCTTGAAAGGGATTTGCCTCTGCCTTTTAGAAGTGGCTGTAGGTAGATGGGAGAGAACTGGGTAGCACTGGCTAAACACGGGTGAGAAAGGAGGTGAGAAAGGAGGTGGATGTCAAAGAACTTTGATAAGATAAGGGTAGTTCTGTGTATAGCACATATCTTGATAATCTTGTGGTCTTTATAGCAAATTTTCCTATTGGAAGTGCACATACTACATTCAGGCCATTTCATGAGTGCTGTGCCTTGGCTTTACTACTGAATAGCCTGTAGGAAGAGAGGAATTTCACTGCTCTGTTCTTTCACCCATGAAGTGAACAAGGGACCCCTTTTGATTAGCTTGAGCACATCTGTTGTGATAAGTAGCAATGCTTGGCTTTCATCCCTACTTTTAGACTTCAGTTGTTTTCTTACAGCCCTTTGTAATAAGAGGCTCTTGAGCTCCAGTTTTACATGTCAGGAAGCACTCCGTTCCTTCAGGATCAGAGCACTAGTCAGTTAGCTTTGTTTCTTATGCCAGAGAAAGGCTTCTAAAGTGGAGGATGAATCATACTATGGTATTGAGATTCATGAGTTTGGCATTTTTTCTTTACACTGACCTCTCAGAATGGTTAGTCTGCTAATTGGTCTCTCTGCTTTATTCAGATATCCGTGTTAATTGCATATCTTTTGTTAAGTGATTTTTTTCCACTGTCAGACAAGTGTGTTGCCTGCAGATTATTAATGCACTAGACATGTGGCAGCGAACCAGGATATTGCAGTATTTTAGTGCACTGCATATCTATGCATGGACTTTGAATATCAGCATGAGAATCCCATTCTTGTCAGTGCGTAAGGTAGCTATAAGACTCTCTCTTTTATTGTGGACTTCAAACATCTACCTTTTCTTCTCCATGTGTTAAGGACAGGAATTGTTTTCTTTAATAATTATGTGGAACTAGATTATCGCTGAACCATAGGATGGCAGATATTTCTCTCCCCCCCCACTCCAAGTTCCAAAACCACCCCAAGTGAAACACACTTGTTGTTTGATCTCCTACAGAATGTATAGAAATTAATTCAGATATTTGTCAGGGTCCTGCCTGATCTTAGAACAGCCCTGTGTGGCGGGGGTGTGTGTGTGGAAATAACTTCATGTGGTACGTGAAATAGTGTGCGCTGGCGCATACAGCAGAGGATCTGATATCTTTGCTATCTGAATTCTTACACTATGTTCTAATGTCCTCACAGACAGGCTTGTGTAGAAGCTATTTAACACTTTGTGCTATTATGCAACACTACGATTAATATTAACCAGTGACATTAAAATAGAAGTTACAGAGGCGGTATGGTCTAGTGAACTCCTAGGTCTGACACTGACTTCCTGTTTGACTTTAGGAGAGTTTCTTAAAATACGTTCACTGCTGTAAAAGTGACACTTTTCTTGTCCAGAGATCTGCTTTGTGTTCCCTAAGTCATATTTTGGATTTCATTGATAAAGTGTGCTTTTTTTGTCTGTTACATTTCACCTGTTAAGATCATAGAATCAATTACAGCCAAGGAAGGAAGGAAGGAAGGCTCTGCTGAATTCTTTCCTGGCTCATGCGTTATCAGGAGACAAATTACCTGCAATAAATCCCAATTATGGAACCTCTACATGCAGCATGTTGGCTCCTGGAATGATTTGCATATTAGAAACCATGTTTTACTTTCCAACCAAATCATTTTAACTGCCAGTACATGACCTGGGATATGAAAGCTAAGATACGTATATAAATCTGTGGTGTATGGTGTCTGGTTCTGCTCACCTCATTTGAGAAAAGATCTGGTGCAATGGAAAAAGGTACAGAGAAGGGCAATGAAGATGATCAGTGATATGGAATGGCTTCTGTAATGATTTCAGGGTTCATTAAATAGGAAACCAAATGAATGAGAGAGGAATTTAATGAAATAAATTGGAGAGCTTCTGAAGCGAGGGTCTATATTCAACCATGTGGTGGTCTCTGCCTTCAGGGTACCTCTCTAAATTCCTATGTTCCTCAGGAGGGAACCTGTGTAAATTATAATCTCACTCTTCTACAAGCATATTTTTACATCTTCCCTCTTAAAAATAAATTAACTTATATGTAAAACAGCTAACAATCTAATGGCGAATACTTTGAATTCTTAACCCATTTTATTGTTTGTAAGCCCAAAACATCAGCTGCGTAGAGAGGAGAGGTTACCAGCACATCACTCTCAAGTAAGTCTTTACCGTTCACTTTCCTGAAATACCCCTTCTCCTGGCATAATAGACAGTCTCTCTCTGAGGTGTTCCATGCATTTAATCTCCTTCTCTGATCTTCTCAATATCAGCCTTTCATTTGTCTGAAGTTTTGTCTTGTTCCTTGACAGTTTCTCCATTGTAAATGGATAAAGGATCAGTCAGATGAGAAATTCCAGAGTCCACCCTACTGTCAACATGTGGAACTTTCTGAGATTATGGAGTATTGTGTCCAGTTTGGGGTACCACATTTGAAGAGGAATGTGGAGAAATTGGAGAAGGTCCAGAGAAGAGCAACAAGAATGATTAAAGGGCTAGAGATCAGCCACTATGAGGAAAAACAAAAGAATCGGGCTTGTTTAGTTTAGAAAAGAGAAGACTGAGAAGGGACATAATAGGGAGTTAAAAGTACCTAAAAGTGTTAAGGGAGGAGGAAGAAAAAATTGCTCATCTTCGTCTCTGAGGATAGGACACAAAGCAATGGTCTTAAACTGCAGCAAGGGACGTTTAGGTTGCACATTAGGAAGAAACTTCCTAAATGTCAGGATGATTAAACACTGGAATACATTGCCTAGGGAGGTTGTGATCTGTCCATTACTGGAGATTTTTAAGAGACGGTTAGACAGACATCTGTCAGGGATGGTCTAGACAGTACTTGATCCTGCCTTGAGGGCAGGGGACTGTACTTGATGACCTCTCAACTGCCCTTCCAGTTCTAGTGTTCTATGGTTATTCATAAATACCTTCAGTTATGTCAATGTGTCCTCAGTTGTACTACTTAAGGCCTTGGATGCAACTGTTCTTTAATGGTGCCTTTCTAGTGCTAAGTATTAGAGATGGGACTCCTCCGACACTCTTTCCATCTTGGTTCAGGGATGGGAGGTCACAGGCCCTTTTGTCAAAATAGTATTTCTGCTTCCACTTCAGTTTTTCTTTCATCTTCCCATGTAGTTTCATTGTTATGAGATTTCGGCAAGCTATCAGTAATCGGTAAATTAGATCTGATCCTTCTTCCCATTACCAGCTGAGCTGGAGAAGAGCCTTTCTCTAGGGATGCACTTCAGTAAACCAGTAATACTTTCGAAAAATCACAAACCCCCATCAGAAATCTTTTTCATAATATTATCTATTGTCAGTCTAGGCCTTTCTACAAGTCCCATTTGATTGGGCATAAATTGGACTTCATGTTTTATGATGAAAATTGCAATCTATGACAAATTGCATAAAACTTGCACTGGAAAATTGCAGGCCATTATTGCTAAAAACTGCATCAGGAATTATATCACTGGAGAAGATTCCCTTCCTGGTGGCAAGTAGTGATGTACGATTAGTACAATGAAATGTGCAAATTTCTGGGGACAGAAAAATCTGTGACTGTTAGAATAATCCTTTGATTGCCAAGTGAATAAATCAGTGCCTACTTTCCTTTAAGGCTTTTGTGGAACATGCTGAGGTCTCACTGGCTCTGCCTGATGGCATGGCTTGTATTTCAACCAGGAAGATAAGTTTTCTGCCATACTAGTACTGTAGCAATTGGCAGCCAATACAGTACCTCCTTGTACTTGTTGGCACTTCGAATTCCTAGATGATACTCATAGATCTTCCTTAACATTTTTTTTTTTTTTTTTTTTTTACAGATTTTGGAGTTACAACCTTCCTGCCCTGGAAAATCAACCGATTGGAGTAACAGAGATGTAGCCGTGTTAGTTTGTGCTCCAACAAAACCAAACAGCGGAAATGTAGCACTTTAAAGACTAACAAAATGATTTATTCAGTGAGGAGCTTTCGTGGGATAGACCCACTTCATCTGTCTAATCTCATTTCCAGTCCTTGGACTGAAAGTGAGATTAATCAGATGAGCTTTCGTAGGACAGACCCACTTCATCACCGAATAAATCATGTTGTTAGTCTTTAAAGTGCTACATTTCTGCTCTTTTGTTCTATCATAGGAAGTTCATTTCTGTAGTTCTGATAGTCTCATACTTGAACAGCAGCTGCTTGTTTCTTCAGGCATCCCTTTAATTATCACTTCTTTTAAGGATTCTCAGTGATTCATCCTTCTGTTTCCTCTCACAAATGTTGCTGTTTCCTGTTAGCAATGGGAAATGACTTTACAATCAGAGCTACATAGGCTTACGTCTCTGTCTCTCATGTCTCCTCTGATTCCATGGGTGCCCCACCCCTATAAAGTATCAGAAGGGCAGCTGAGTTAGTCTATATCCTCAAAAACAATGAGAAGTCCTGTGGCAGCTTATAGACTAACCAGTATTTTGAAGCATAAACTTTCATGGGCAAAGACCCACTTCGTCAGATGCTCTGTGAAGTACATCTGCCATGAACATTATTTATTGGGCCTGAAAGTCACAACCAAATCTTTCTTTTGCAGCTTTATCATCATTCTTTGATTCCTTGAAGCATAGTCATTTTAACAGTTTGCTACATAACATTATCAGGAGCTTGCGGTCCATGTCATCTTCCATTGTCTATCTGTAAATCTAATATACGTACTGAATCTCTTACAGGCAAACAGAATTCATAAAAGCTCTGTTTTGATCTGTGTATCTGGTTTCCACTTCAGTCAGTGATTTGGCTGCATATGCCATTAGTTGCCAATCATCTTCATGCTCCTGTAAAATCAGTACACCAAACCCAGTTTTGTTGATATCTCTGGGATCTAGCATATGTGTAGCTGGCCCTTACTTTTGTCCATAATGGCAGGGGAATTCACCCTTTCTGTTGGCTCCTCAGTGTTTTGCATTACTTGCGTTGCTTCTGTCCTTGCATGCTCAGCCTCCCGTTTATCACTGAGTGAGACTGGTACCTTTCTACAGAGATAAATAACTGGAGTAACCTGCTTGTTTACCCAGATTGTATGTTGTCTCTTCAAGCTACTCAACCCTTGAAACAGTTCATGATATTCCTGAAAGAGTGCCTCATAGTCAGGTTCAATATGATCTTGTAATATGAGCATCTGTTTTACCAGCCCGTACATAAGGAGCCTATCAGTGGTTCCCAACCTTTTTAGCAGCACGGCACACTTCAATGAAAGAAATGATTCCATGGCACACCCACTTTTTTCAGCTGAATTGATAGCTCATAAATATCACGTTTACTTACATTTACTATGCCTATTGTCTTACTAGAGAGGTTTGCAACACAGTAGTGCATATAACAAGGATCAGATGCATTAATCTTTCAAATCCACCACAGAATACATTCTTAGGTGGCGAGCACAGACACGTTTTGAAAATCTGCTAAGTGCTGTGCGGGGGACGTTGAGGAAACAAGTAACAGTGAAACCAGGTACCCCTCCCTGCCAACCCAATGGAGCCAGGACACAGCGTTTAAACGGCATCCCAGCTGGCAAAGGGTCATCAGTTCCCCCCACCCCCAACTCCTCCACAGGGTCTCTGCAAAGAGCCACAGCAATGGGAAATTGATGGGAAATTGACAAAATTTCATGGCACACGAGAGTGCCAGGGCACACTAGTTAAAAACCAGTGCCATACATTATGGTTGATGATAGCAGTGCACCTCCCCTTCACTGGTGAATTTGGTCCCGAATATCCAAATTACTTATTTTTGTTGGCCCAGTTTTGGTCTTATTTTCAGTCTCTCATAATCTTGTTCAGACTGAGTATTAATCTGATCTTCCATGGCCAGTTTCAGTGAACAACTGGTCCATTCACTGCCACATCAATATCCAGTCTGTCTCTCTCACCAGACTTGCTAGAATCCCAGTATGTCTAAAAACTTCTCATCAAGATTATCAGTCTTTAACTGAGTGTGCTTACATTTGGGATCTGCAGCATTTTTCAAAATTATTATTTCCTCCACATTTGAGTTTCCCTAAGGCCTACAAGATGCAATTCACATATTCCATGTAAGCATCTGTAAATCATCTGTATCCCATCTTCCCCCAGCAGTGGTTTTACTAGCGAGTGGTTTCACTTTCTGATTTGACCTATTTTGACTATATTCTTTAGTACTTAGTCCAAGGATAACAGCTTCTGTTGAATTCACCAAGTTGGCCTGTGCTTTCACAATTTCTTCAGCCCTGCCTTTTTGAAGAGCTTTTCCTAAAGTTAAATCTCCTTCACAGAACAGTATCTCTCTTACATGTTTAATGCCACCAACAATTCTGTCTCTGACCAGAGACAGTCCAGCTCCCAAAGTCACAGGCTTTACCAAATTTCCTGAATTCTATGATGTTGCTTTGTGGTGTCATCAGTTTTTTGCATGTATATAAAAAATAAATTGGTCTCTGACAGATTTCATTTCTTTTTGACATGTTGCTTAACATTTAATCAGTATTTTATTTAACTTCATGCTTTCATTTTCTGAAAACTTATGGTTATAAATATGCTATGCTGCTTCTGTAGCAACCTGCAAAAAGGTAGATTTCACTTTTTTTCTCCTCTGCCTCCATGGCTGCTAAATACAGTTCAGATCACTGCATGAGGTTTTTTTCCCCCAGTTTTCTGTCACACTGCTTGCAATACATCCATATTTGTCTTCCCCCCCCTCCCCCGCACTTTCTTAAGCTAGTCAAGCTACAGTCCTGTTGTGCTCACCAAATACATGGAAAAACCTCTGTGCCCTCCGTTTACTTCTCTGGTGCAAACTGGGGGGCTAACTGCAAAAGGACTGCGGTTTCCTTCTTATTCCGCACTTCTGACACCATGTAATGATCTTCGGGATCATTAAATAACAGACCAAATGAATGAGAAAATAGTAAAACTTTTATTAAAATGAACTGGAGAGCCTCTGCAGTGAGGAGGTACATGCCCACCGTGCGGTGTTCCCAAGCTCTGCCTCAGGGACACATCTCCAAATCTCTATGCTCATACTGTTGTTCCTTATGAGGGAGTGTCTGTAAATTATAATCCTCTACAAACATACCTCTATAGCTTCCATACAAGGAGAGACTACCATTACTAAGGCTGTTCAACTTAGAAAAGAATTAAAGAAGGATGTGGTAGAGATCTATAAATGCATGTATGGTGGAAAAAATGGAAAGAGAAGTGTCACCCTTTTTCACAATACAAAAACTGCAGGGGGTGGGGTTGGGCATTAGCTGATGAAATTAATAGGCGGCAGCTTTAATACATCCAAGATATCATTTATATTATATATATTACCATTTATATATTACCAAGATATTTCTTCACACAGTGCACAACTAACCTGTGCAGCTCGCTGCTGCAGTATGTTGTTGTGATGCCCAAAAGTATAACTGAGTTCAGAACAGAGTAGGTAAGTTCATGGAGGATAGTTCCATCAGTGTCTGAGGCAGGATGGCCAGGGATTTAACACTATACGCAGATGACCCTAGCTCTAGCTCTATGGTTCTAGCTGCTAGAAGCCAGGAGGGGCAGATGTGGAGGGAATCTCTCCAAATGACTTTGTTCTGTATATTCCTCTTCGTTCTCTCGTACTGGCTGCTGTTGCAGACTAGAAGGACAACCGATCTGACCTAATGTGGCAGGTTGGTTGTATGTATGTTTGTTTGTTTGTTTGTTTTTGGTTTATGGACCACCAGGATCTCTAATTCACCTGAAGTCCAGTGAAGATTTTGTTCATTGCGTTGGCAGAGATGTGTACGTAGAGAGATTTACATAACAGCTGTGTAGTCCATTGTGCAGGCAGTGGTTTGGTGAAGAAGGAATATCTCACACATGGTTGAGTTCATTTAGATCCTTCACAGAATCTCCTGACTATTTTCTCTCTCAGTGCACTGCTCCTCAAGACCTGATGTGATGGGGTATCTGCCCCAAGCTGTCCGAAAGAGGTTAACTGAGCCCTAGAGGGGCTGAGCAGGAGCTATCCAATTAGAGCCTGTGAGGAGCAGTCAGATAGGGCTGGGAAGGTTCATGGAAGAAGGGCTGCAGGGCAGAGCTGCTTCTGTTGTTTCTGGGAGCTTAGAGGAAGGAGGACTGGCTGCCTTGCAGGAGGAGGAATGCTAGCATTGTGGACAGAGTAATGCTGGGTAGGATCTGAGGAAGGAGAGCCAGCGCCTGGCTGACTGCTATGCCTGGCTTACTGAGGTGTGAGAAGGTGCCGGTGCTCTGAGGAAGGGGCCCTAGGAAGTAGATGGAGAGATTGGAGAAGATGCAGTGGATGGCTGCCATCTACTGGGCCCTAAGGTGAAATCAGGCCCAGGTACTCACCCTCAAATGCCACTGAAGAAGTGGCTGGACTGTTGGATTTTGGTACAGTCACCCGGAAGGGAGAACAGCGCATGACATGACCCAAGAGTTGTGCCCTGAAGAGGGCTCTGTGGTCCTTGGAGGGATGTGGCTCCTGGCACAGAAGTGAAAATGGCGAGACGCCACAGAAGTGGGTGCTTTGGCTAGCAATGCTAATCTTCAGGACCGCCAGTAGGAGAGAGCCCAGTGATGAGTGAACCCCGTCATGTATGGCATCGAGGCAAACTTCTTTCTGGCTGAAAAGGGCTGGATGTCCACCTGTGGTGCATGTTCCTTCCCACCCCTTTCTTTTCCAACCCATGGGGCAAGAGTCTGTAACCTCAGCTTCAGTCAACTTGTGTTATGGAAAACTTCACTCAGCAATGGAATGGAATGCAGTTTGCAGTGGAAGACAGTGTGTGCTTTGCTAGGCTAAATCCTTTAAGTAGTTCAAGACAGAAAATAAAGAATAATTGATTCAGTTTTTATAACTATGGGGGAAGTTAGGTGCTGTCAGGCCAAGATGTGATTACCTGAGCTGGCATTTATCCAGGACTACAGGGGTTAATCTTCTACTTTTGCAAAGAGAGTCAAGGAATTGTGTATGATGACATGTCTGGAGTCTTTCTAGAGTTTAAGGCGACAGGGGACTGCTAGATCCTAGTGGGACTTCCTGAATATCATTGGCCACCAACCCCATCTAGCTCCTGCACACGAAACCCAGCAACGGAAATGAGAGCCATATAAGACTGTTACGTACTAGAGGCATAGAGTAGTAGGGGCTGAGATGTGCTGGTGCTTGAGGGACCTGCAATAGTAATGATACTCTGGTAATCCTGGTGAGGGACCTGCACCCACATGCTCCAGAGAAAGGTGGAAAATTCACAAGATCCCTGGCAATCTGAGCTGGGAGAACATATTTTTCTGACCCTCCACATAACCAGTTGGATCCTGATCATCTGAGCGAGAACTAGCCAGTCAAGCATTAGCATGCTCAATGCCACATCAGAGCCCTTGCCTGCCCCATCCAGTGCCCCGACTCTAGTTGTGGCTATTCCTGATGCTTTCGGGGAAGGACATTTAAAATTCCTCCTAGAATATATGGGGAGGGGAGTAAATCTGCTTTGTGACCACTGCCAATTATCAGCTGAAATCCTGCAGCGTCAGTTTTAAGAGCACAAGATTATAACCTGGAAACCTCAGGGCTGTTGAGCTCTGTTCTCCAGCATATGCAGCCCCATTGTACAATGTGACTCATGAATTTGTCCAGCTCTCTCTCAGAGCTAATTGGTTTATCCCCGCAATTCCTGTTGGGGGACTGTTAGAAACTGCTTTCTGATTTCCAGCCTGAATTTGTTCATGGCCATCTGCTCTTGTCCCTGCATTGTCCTTTAGTTTAAACTTTTCCTTGCCAACCTGCTTATGGGGAGCAAGTGTAGCCCCTCTCAGCCTTCTTTTTTGCAAAACTAAAATCAAACTTTTCCAGTCTCCTCTTATAGGAGAGGCTCGTCATTCCCCTGTTCATCCTAGTAGCTCTTACCTGCCCTTGTTCCAGTTTGAATTAATCCTCTTTTTTTTTAACATGAGTGACCAAAATTGTACACAGTATCCAAATGAGCTTTTGGCACTGCCTTGTACACTATATTCATACTACTTTATATCTACTGGAAATTCCTTACCTAATACATCCTAGGATTACATGTACAGTTTTCACAGCTGCATCACACGGGGGTGACCAGTGCTGCTGCTCTTGACTCACATGCCCAGGTCTCTCTTCTCCTCTGTCACTTCCAGCTGATGTGTCCCCAGCTTGTAACAGAAATTCTGAATATTAGACCTTCAGGGTATGTCCACACTACAAAATAAGGTCAAATTTGTCAAAATAGAATTTAACACTGGATTTTATAAAGTCAAAGTTGTGTCCACACCTGCCCACAACGTTGACTTAGTACATCCCCACTAATTGCCAAAGTTCAACTGTTGCAGCAGTGCATTGTGGGAACCTATCCCACAGTTCCCTGAATGTGGTTGCCTTCTGGGCTTTTTTGCTGCTGCGTTATGGGAAAAAATTCCCTGCAAGTTGTTGTGGGAGTGTAATGTCATTCTTCCACACTGCATTGTCCTCAAAACAAACGGCCATTTTTCAGAAGTCACCCCAATGAGATATTGTTTGTCATCTGAATCATGACCTTTTAACCAAGTGTGTTATGATAGCACCACTGTCATCTTCCCAGACTGCACTGCCCTCAGTCCCCTTCCTTTGAAGCCAAACAGCCAATTTTCAGAAGGAAATCCGGAAAAGTAGGGAATCCCAGAGGTCATTGGGTTCAGTGGTTAGCATCACTCAGAAGAAGGAGAAGGAAAGACAGACTGCCTCACTTTCTAGTGACAAGTATCAGACTACAGCCCCCCAAAATCTTTGCCATGAGGGAAGACTTCCACCCCACCCCGGGTGACAACCAGCCCCCAAATCTTTCCCACCTTTGGAGCCTTCACTGCATGCAAACCAGGACATAGTGATGTCTGGAAGCATGGTCAGCACTGCAGCCCAGGCACATGTGTTTTTATTGGGTGGGGGGTTAGCCACGTGGTGTGATTGGGTGGGGGGTTAGACCCCTGACTTGCATAGCATCTGTAAGGGGGCAGGTTACCCCGTTCAAATGTGACCCACAGAAAAGAAGTTTCTCGGCCTCTCATACAAACATGACTCTTCCAGCCTAGCCACCATGTGGTGTGCTGGGGCGGGCGCTGGACTGCTGCATGGCACTGCGGTGGTGGTGGTTAGGTATGGCCTAGACCCGCCCCCACCCCCTCTGATTTCATGGCAGCTGTGGGGAGTGGGACGTCCATGTGCAAATGTGAAACAGTGGAAGTAACTCTCTCTGCCCTTCCTGCTATATCCTGTGCAGGGAAAAAGCCTTCACCACCCCCGCAGAACATGACATCCTGCTGTCTCATTGCATGACCACTGTCTGGTCTTCACAGCCACGCCACCATGTGCTGTGTTGGAGCAGGGGCTAGCCTGCAAGATGAAATGAGTCCCTGGCTCTCCTGATGGCTCTATGCTGGAGATCTGTAAAGTAGCTACATGCGATTGCCATGTTGATCATAAAGAAATGAATTCTAAATGCTGGGCTTCCTGTTTCCTACTTCCTGCTCACCTGGAGCAATGACCAGAAAGAACACCTCACGGGGCATTGTGGCACAGTTTCCAGGGCTAATAAAATTGATCTTAACCTTGGTTAAGATACGCTGTTTTAGCTTTACGTTGCAAATTTGACTTTTTTCAAGTAACTGTTGGGAATTCAGCAGTACAGAACTCAGTGTTACAGCCACATAAAATTGACTTACTGAGTGCTGGAGTGTAGACTGAGAGTTTTTAAAATCGACCACAGAACTTTACATTGGACTTTATCTCCTCATGTAGGCCAGGCCTAAGTTCGTGACAATGTACTCCACTACAAACCTTTATCCAGTGCAGATTCAACTGGCAGCACAACCTATTGCCCTTTCCCCTGCCATTGTGTCTGCTGAGCCCCATCTTTCCTAGTTATTTCCCATCGGGTGCCATGCCCAATGCTTTACTGAAGTCCAAACATTTCAAGTCTACTGCTTTTCCTTTACTGAAAAATTGAGGGTTTTTTTTTTTCAAGAAAGGAAATCCAGGAACTCTGACAACAATCTACACCTTCTCTGCCTTTTACCTCTGTGCATTAAATTATTTCCTTGACAGTTTGTGCTTCCTTTTACATTTGGACCAAGCAATGCCATTTCTAATGGACACACTTGGGGGTATTGGTATCTTAAGAAGGAAGAGTGCCACCACCTGGCTTGCCAACATCACTGTAAGAAACTGAGTTTCCGTTGGAGTTCTATCCAAGACAAGGCCTATCTCTATTTAATTGTTAGATCCATTAGGAGCGTAGTACATTGTAAAGCAGCTGCAGAGCCGGGACAGTGAGATTGAATGTGAAAGTTGTCAGTGTTGGTATTCTAATTCTTTCTGACAGAGTGTTTGGATTGCAACTGGATGGAGATTTGAACTTCACAGAGTACATTGGTAGGTGGGGATTTTTTCTAAGGAGGGGCCGGGGTCAGCATTTTGGTTGGAACTCCTGGACTCAAACTGACTTTGTTAAGAGGATTGCCCCTTACGATAGGGTGAAATCAGTGGGATTGGCAGTTGGTCAGTAACTGACAGGAACAGGCCCATTGCTTCTTTCTTTCTTTCTTTTTTTAAAAAAAAATTGGTATGGAGTTGCTTTTGGGCAGAGGTGGGAAAAGTGCCCAAAATTACTTGAGTAAAAGTACAGCTTCTTGGGCGGGGGAGGGATATACTTAAGTACAAGTGTCTCTCTGGAAAACTACTTGCATAAAAGTATGTGCCCTTGTGCACACACATCACATCTTGATTGTAGTCAAGTATGCAAAAGTGAAAGCAGCTGCATTTTAATTCTAGTAACTTTTAGGGTCCTTCCCCTCTACACTCTGCTTTTGGGTGCTGCTCGAGAACTAGAACTTTTCCCCATACCGTGGTGGGTAAATGGTATGGAAAGTAGCTGAGTTGGATTGAATTGGCAAGGTTGACATTCAGGAACCCCACCCTAATGAAATAGAAAATCTTTCAACCTGTATTATTTGTAATTGTGTCCTGAGACTGCAACTGGAATAAAAGCCTGAGTGGTGTCTGCTATGCAAACATAAAATAAAAAGCTCTCTGTCCCAAGGATTTTACAGTCTGGGTAGATGTGGCAACAGCGGGCTGTTGGGACAAGATAGATGAATGTTAAAGGGAAGAGGAACAGCAAAGCTGTAAATGATATTGAGTACGCAGTATGGAGACTGCTAACATGCTAATTTCCAAGCCGTGGGATAACAGTGGAGGGCTGATTAGTTTTATATGTGACATTTGTCTTACTGGTAGATGCTATTGATTCTTTTCCAGACTTTTTCATGTCTGTAAAGTACAAATATTTATTCAAAATGTTGTGACTTCCTGGTTTCATCAGCCTAACCAGTGTCCAAAAGATAAGTGGGATTAGCTGAGTTGATCTACGGAAGTCATCAGTTTAGGGGCTTGGTGGATCTGTTTGTTTGTTCTCCAAGTGACAATTTTAATGTCAGTTACTTCAGTTCCTTTCCTGTTGTTCTTAACTGATGGGGAGCCGGTAAACATCACTTCCATTTACTGATGAAATAACTTGTGATCGACTTTTGGATGTAGGAGAATATGAAGAAGTGGAGTTCTGCAATATGTCCTATTGGTTTGTAATCCTCTTTATATATGGTTTTAACATGGGGTTAAATTGGCTCATTGCATATAGCTAGGAAAGACCACCATTGCTTCAGGAGAGCCATCCCTCTCCTCCCCCCACCGTCGCTTAAGGAATAATGCAAGAGCTTTGAAGTCCTGATGCTCTGCTGAGCTCTGCGGCAGCAGAAGTAAAGGGTTGGGAAATGGAGAATAAAGGGATGTGGCTGGATTAAAAGGGCCCGTCTTCATAGAGCATGATTGCTAGCTGAATAATCTTTTTCTCTTATGTTATGCTTTGATCCTGCGATTTAAGATTAAAAATACCTTGGTTTCAGAATGTTCTTTGGTCACTCTTTGAATGGCTGATCACAAACTTCCAGATGGAAGAATAGCAGGTGCCAAATCCATTAGGACCTGCTGGGATAAGCAGGTTTGGTAGAGTGGGTCTTAGGCTACACTACCCTGTCTAAGAGTGGGAGAATCCACATAGGAGAAAGGCACAAGGCTGGATTCTTGGGGGATGGCAGGGTTCTGCTCAAACCAGAGTGGGGTGAGTAATGTATCTAGCCCCGTAACCATGGCTGGGGTTGAGGACAGCTGCTTTTGAATTCCAGCTTTCAGAAATTTGGATATGGAAATATTATAGTCTGTTGAGTTGGCAAAAAATTGAGAGAATAATATTGAAGCTCTGGCAGAAGTACAATACCACAGCTCAAGACTGAACACTTAGAAGGAAAACCTATTGGGGAAATGGGCCACTTGATTGTCATTTATTACCTACAATGGCCCACCATACCAAATACTCTCAGGTTGTGTCTACACTTGCATTCCTCTTTTGAAAGAGGAATTCAAATGAAGGAAATCCAAAGTGCAAATGAAGTTCTGATTTGCATACCTCGTGCTTCATTTGCAAATCTTTTTGAAAGAAAAAAGCAGTGTAGATGTGGATCTTTCGAAAATAAACCCCGTTTTTGAAAGAACCGTTTAGGATTAAGGGTATTCCCAAAAATGGGGTTTATTTTCAAAAATCCACATCTACACTGCTTTTTTTCCTTTTGAAAAGAGATTATGCAAATGAAGTGTGAGATAGGTAAATCAGCACTTCATTTGCATTCCTCTTTCGAAAGAGTAGACGTAGGCTCAGGGTTTAAAAGAAAATCTCCATCTTGGCTGAGGTAGATTTCCCCACCCTTCCACCCCGGGCTTTACGCTCAGTTCTCACCAGTTTAACATCAGTGGATTTATTTCTGATTTACATTAGTGAAAGGGAGAGTGACCGTGTTTTTTCTTCTAGTTCAGGCCTCATGTTCCCAGGTAGCATAGTTTGTGTCCTTGGAAATTGACATGTAATTTCATATGGAGGGGTCTTTTAAACCTTTTTTCTGTTATTTTAAAAGGCAAAGCAAAACAAGCAAATTTTACAATGCTCTTAAATAGTCAAGGCTTTTGTTTCCCCCGTCTGTCTTTTATCCCCATTATATTCTATACAAAAATGTTCCTGAGTTTGTTTTAAATCTTCTATGTGGATTGTAGATTTGATTTTTTTTTTTAAAGTGTCCTCTTAATGTCTGGCTTTGGATGTGTTCCTTGGAGAGGAACTTGAGTGCTGCATGTTATAAATGAAACTATGAATGAGCAAAAATATGATTTCTGTAGCTTTAGAGCGTGTTGATCCAAAGCTTTATTGTGTTGTGATGTGTGCATATATATTGGATCTGCCACACTGAGTCAGCTCCTGTGGGGACCAGAAGCACACCAAAAATGCATGCAATGAAAAAGATCAACAAAAAGGAAAAAAATGGCAAAATGATAGTAAAATAGTCCCATTTCTGTTTTTTAATTTTGTAATCTAGATAGAAAAGCAGACACAGCCTCTAATATCTCCTTAAGTCCAGCTGCTGCTGTCCTTTTTAAACTGGATCTAAACATTACTTAAAGGCTATGGAGCATCTTCCAGTCCAGCTTTTAAAGTAGAAGTATCAAGCAGTCCAGGCATTTCCAAGGTTATCCTCAAGGGAATATCTTCTAAAGAAGTGGCCTCTTAGCCATGGTGTTCGACTGACTTTCTGGAACCAGTTGTTAAAGACTCAAAGTGGCACTGGCATTTGTTTCACAACTGCAAATTCAGTTTCTCTGGTAAGATCGTAAATGCAAAGGAGCCCAGCTGCCTGGAAAGGGTGACAGCTGACTGAACAGAGAGGGTGTTCATGGGGCAAAGAAGTATTACTTTTTACACTGGCTCAAGAGAACCTAGTTGCACTTTAAAAAGAAATATAAAGGGAGCTGAAGATGATTGCTTGCATTCTGCATGAACCCTGAGACAGCCTTCTGGGAATACAGGGCCATATGCCGAAAGTTGTAAGAAGAAGTGGTGGAACTGTTTTAAGTTCAGATTAAATAGATTTTAAAAGACGTATAATTTCAGTTATGTAAGGCCAGTGCTTGCAGGGGAAGGGAAAACATTTTGTCCATGTCTCGTTTTTAAAAAAAAAAACAAAAAACTTCCTCAGGAAATGTGTAAGGGTCCTAGGTCATTAATATGTGCAGAATTGAAGCTTTAATTTAAGGCAGTCTGTTTCATATGACTGTGGAAGAAACCTTCCAAATGTTAACCAGTGAAGCGGTGTAGTGTTAAGTCTGCTCCACTGTGGTTTCTCCTACTCATAGGGTTCCTGGTGCAGCAATAGAATGAAGATGATCAGTGAGCAGCCATGAAACTGACAAGAATTCGCATATCTGTTCATATTTTCTCTAGCTTTTGGCTAATGGGTTTAATCCTTCTGCTAACACTCTTTTAAAATTTCAAGCCCATTATAGAGATATGGAGATTAGCTGCAATTTTTTTAATATTGTAGGGTGTGAGTTTAGTAAAACCAGCTGTTGCTGATGTTAAGTCCCTCTGTGAGGGGGTATGGTGGCGAAAACCTTTAAGAGATGGAAAGAACCCAAAGCTTATCGCTTTGATAAATTAAATGAAAAGTTAACAATTAAGCTAGGGTATTTTATAAATGAAATGTATTCTGGGGATATAGTCCTCTTTCCATATACCTATATGTTGTTAGTTGGAATTCCACTAAAGCATAGTAATGAACTGCATCCTGATAGTATCATGATCCATTCTTGAGTCCATCACTCCCGTTGTGCATATCAAAAGTCCCCCATTCACTACAAGAGCCAGTACAGTACAAAACTACCCATATCTCATTGAGACACCACCCTTCCTTCAATACATTCCCCACACCCTCAGCTCATCTCGCAGTTTCCCACAATTCCACTGGTGCTGCAAGAGTCTTCTTGGCAACATGTATTCTCAGGAAAAGACCTCCATCCATGTAGATCTCTTATCAAATCACGGCTGTAAATATCTCCTTTCCCCCTTGGTGCGCGCGCGCATGTGGTCGGTCAACTCTAAATGTTTCAGTTTTTGTATCTGAGCCAACATTGTTATCAAGCTGTACGTAACAAAATTGTGAGGTATCAAAATTCCTGCTTGATCACTGCACTTTATGTGAGACTGCTGGTATGAGCAGCCCTGTAGGCCCTATTCTTTTAGTGCAGTGGTGCTAAACTGTGGCTGATTGGAGGTGAAGGATGGCTTCAGAGTATGACTTTGACAGTGTCATTTTAAGATTTCTGCAGGCACTCTTTGGGTGGGTTTCCATAGGCACTTTTTCATTATTTCTACCTTTTTATAAACCAAAATCAGCAACCTTTGAAGAAAATTGTGGTTGGCATTTTTCATTTATACCCTTATCAACTGTAAAAATAACCATAGAGCTAAAAAATCTCAACCTAGTTACTTCCAAGCATTGCAGGAATTACTGAATTAGCATTGTTATTGCCTATAGTCTCTTATCAGCATATCCCCCAGCAGAAATCGCTTTTTAAAAGCTTTCCCCACCCTACTCCCACCAAAAGTACAAAAGTGATATTCTCCCTGG